>NC_134530.1:19669938-20306188 GCF_050624435.1 Tenrec ecaudatus
AGTGTAAAGAAAATAACCCAAGTGGGTTGAAGGTATTATGCCAGATGTAATCACAAGAAAAACGTTTTCCAAAATAGGAATCATAGAATTTTAAAGGTGCAGGATGATAATCAGCATTGGTTCTTTATGATAACTGCATGCTATTCCTCTATGGCTAGTGATGAAAATCTATTTCCTAATGAAAGCTGAAGCACCCTGAAAGAATTGCCCATAGAAGCGAAGATTTGGTTAAAGTAAATACATTTTTTTTAAAAATACACAGGAAGTAATTTCATATTATGTCTTCCATTTTCCATATTGTGTCTTAAATATTAAGGAGATTGAATTATGTACAGAAGCACATTTAGGACTGAGGAAAGTTTGATACAAACTTTCATTATTTTAAATTTTGCTTTTCAAAAGTAGCTCTCTAAATTTAAGGATTGATTTCTGTTATGTAGGATGATTCTCAGCTGAAAAGTTTTCTTAGGGCTTGCTTTATGTCTTTATTTCTAAGACTGTAGATAAAAGGATTCAGCATGGGTGTGGCTACAGTGTACATCACTGAGGCGATTGCAGTGGCCCTGGAGTTTTCAATAGTAGCCGAACTAATATAAACCCCTAGACCTGTCCCATAGAACAAGGAAACCACACAAAGGTGAGACCCACAAGTGGAAAAAGCTTTATATTTGCCCGCAGCTGATGAAATTTTCAAAATGGAGGAGACAATCTTTGTGTAAGAGAAAAAAATCCCAGTGAGTGGAATACCACCAAAGAGTCCAAATGCTAAAAACATGACTAAGTCATTGAGGAATGTGTCAGAACAAGCAAGTTGGACTACTTGATTAAGTTCACAGAAAAAATGGGAGATTTCCAATTCTGTACAAAAAGAGAGTCTCAAAACCATTAAACCATTTAATACAGAGTGCATAAATGACAATACCCAGGAGACCAGAAGCAGGAGGACACAGAATCTTGGGTTCATGATGCCCATATAGTGCAGTGGGTGACAGATGGCCACAAACCGGTCATAGGCCATCACTGCCAATAGGAAGTTGTCTAAGGCCACAAAGAGCACGAAAAAATGCATCTGTGTGATGCAGTCTTCATATGTAATGACTTTGGTCTGCATCTGGAGGTTCATCAGCATCTTTGGGACAGTGGTGGAGGTCAAACAGATGTCAGCAAAGGAGAGGTTGGAGAGGAAGAAGTACATGGGTATGTGGAGGTGGGAGTCTGTGGCGATGGCCAGGATGGTGAGCAGGTTCCCAGTGAAGGTGACCAGGTACATGGAGAGGAACAGTCCAAAGAGGAGGGGCTGCAGCTCTGCCTCTTCAGAAAGCCCCAGAAGGATGAATTCTGGGACATGAGTTTGGTTTCCTGGTTCCATTTGGCTGATGAGACTACTGGGAAAGAGAAAAGAGCACCGCAAAATCTGCCATAAGCTATTAACAGTAGTTTAAGGGATATACTGTCATTTATATTTTAAAGTTAGTTAATTAATCCCTGTTCACATCTGTATAGCTCATGTTCTTGAATCTCATGTGCTCAATATTCTCTTTGATGTTGTAACTGTCTAGCTGTCCTTTCTTCTAATACCATCTTTTTTTGTAAAACATATTTCTCTACAAATTCCTTAAGACTTTGATTGTTCATTCAACAAATGTGTTTGACCAAATATTTCATGCCAACTGCTCTTGAAATTTGTGGGGACCTCAGTGAAAAAATTAAAATTCTTACCCTTATTTGATGTAAACAAAACTCAGAGGGTTATGGAGGAAGGAGGTATAGAAACAGGAAACAAAAAGAGGCAGTGGGATCAGCTATGACACTTCGGGGAAATGCAGTGGACGACTTGAAGCAGACGGTGTGTGATTTCTTGAATGCTGGTCGGGTTTGTAAACTACGTAATTTACAGTGAGACGTAAGGCGGGTATAGAGTAAAAAGAATTGCTTCTTAGTATTAGCATTTCGGGTAAAGAGGCTTACAGCAGAAACCTGAATGCAGTCAGGGTGCTAGTCATGAGAAGAACATATTGTACAGAGACAGCGCCTGTGCTCCCCCCAACACAAGACTATTCCTCACCCCTCTGACACCACGGTGGATGGTGTAACTGAGCGTAAAAAAGGAATCTGGACTGAAGTTGTAGTTAAAAATGATGGGAATATGGGATCAGATGGTTATGAGGTTGTAAAAGACTCCATAATTAAGAACTTAAATGTCATTTATTATTTTTGTATGCATTATTTTAACACAAGACATTATAGCATATCCAATTGTATTTTACTGAGCTGCTAGGTGGTGCAAATGAGCAAGCACTTGACTACTCATCAAAAGTTTGGTATTTACAATCAACACAGAGGGATCTAACGGCAAACCTGGTGATCTGTTTCCCAAAGGTCACAGCCTTGAAAATCCCAAAGCCCAGTTTGACTCTGCACACATGGGTTCATCCAGAGTTGGAATTGATTTGATGACAGCTAACAGCATTAATATTGTTATATGATACAATGGAGTGTTATTTGTATATACTAATATAATGTACATGAATGGTATATAATTCAGCCTTACACAAAATTTACTCTTCCCTCAGTTTCTAGGTGGTATAGTTTTTCCCTTTTTGGACTGTAGACGGCAGCTTAAGGTGTCTGCTCATCATGTATCTCATTTACTGATAACTGCTCCTGTTCTCTCCACGTTGATCTATGATGGTGTGTTATGGAGGCTGACCCAATTCAACAACAAAAAAGGACTAAATAAAAAAAGAGCCGGTTTCAGTTTCCTGTGAAAATTGAGTTGAGAGTAAGTAACCCAAAACCCGGTCTTTGGGTATTTCAAAGAACAGTAATCCCTTGGGCAGAGAATTTATTTATGGCCATCTTCTGCCATGTGATAGAAAACCAGTCTACTGAGAAGAAGGAAGGAAGGAAGGAAGGAAGGAAGGAAGGAAGGAAGGAAGGAAGGAAGGAAGGAAGGAAGGAAAGAAGGAAGGAAGGGAGACAACAGGGGATGAAAGGAGATTATTACAAACTATGTAAGAATCAGAGAAAGAAGGTTATATAGCCTAGTTCTAAACCCTACAAAACCCAGAAAAGTATAGGTAGTGGAATAACCCAGGTAGATACATATTTTCATATGTGTGATATAAATGGATTCTGATGCACACATATAAAAATAATATTACAATATTAGTAATTAACTGAAATATTAATATATAGAAAAATTGAGGAGAATTTCTAAAAAGAACTTCATTTAATTCCTTTTCCAAAATTCCGTGCATTTAAGAGTCATTTTGATATTAAATGCAGTACTTGTTTAATGGATTCTACAAGTTTTAAAAAATAGCTATGATATAAATTCTCTATAATCTTTTATTCTGTGAAGCCAGTGGTATCCTAATATCAAATCCAGGAGTCCTGGTGGGAGAGTGGATTATCATTAAGCTGCAACTACAAAATCAACAGTCTGAAATCACCAGCCACTGCATGGGAGAAAGATGAGACTTTCTGCTCCATCAACAGTAAAAGTCTTGGGACCTCATGGGGACAGTTATATTCTGTCCTACAGGGTCTCTATAGATTCAAAGGCAATGGGTAATATCAAAACCAAGTATAACTATATAACAAAGGAAGACTATAACTCGCTATTACCCATGACAATAAATGCAAAATTCTCCAACAAAATACTAACTAATTGAATCCAACAATGTATGACAAGAATAATATGTTACAACTAAATGATGTTTATTTACACAATGGGAGAGTTGTTCAAAAACTGAAAATCAGTTCATGTAATATACTACATCAACTAGTCAAATAAAAAATGAAGTATAGAAAAATTATCATCGACTAAAGAAAAAAGTCAAATCCCAATATGGATTTGATAGCATTCAAAGTATTACTTACATTTTAATCCTCCCCCCCAAAATTGAAATATGTTTTAAAAGTTTGCTTGAGAGAGTACATCTGTGAAACTTACCACTAGACTCATGTTTAATGGTAAAAACGTAGACATTTTTCCTTTGGGATTTATAACAGGGCAAGGATATCATCTGTTAACACTCTTATTTAAATGCAAGTCCTAAGAAACACAGTAACATAAATTTTAAAAATGAAAGCCACACAGACTGGGAAGGAAGAAACAAAGCTCTCTTTGTTCACAGAAGACATCACAGTCTATGTAGAAAATCCAGAGAAATAGTCATAAACATAAACTAATAAGGAGAGCAAAACGATAGGTTGCAAAATAAAGATATAAACACCACTAAATTTCCACATAACAATAATAAACAGTAACATAGCAAAATGAAATTCTGCAGCCATGGCAATAATAGATTAAATTGCAGACAAAATCAATTGTCTAAAAGCTACATGGTACTGATGAGATAAATGAAAGGAACAACTACATAGATAGTCTCTGTTGTTCATGATTTGGAAGAATCAGCAGTACTGTGAAATGTAAAATCTTCCCAACTAGATCCATAAATGTAATGCACTTCTACTCAAGATCTAAACCAGTTTATACCTATTGAAAAACTGATAGTTGAAGTTGATACTTAAACCTGTGGTCTTCGTCCCCAAACCAAGAAAACAAAATTAAAAAAATGTTAAACGCCAATCTCCTCACTAAACATCAGACAGATACCAAGTGAGAAACATTTTACATAACAGTTCACCAACACATGTTAACAGATGGTCATCAAACAAGGAGAAATATCAGGGAACCTGTCACAGCCACAGGAGTCCAAGGAAGTCTGACAAACAAATGCAGGATTCTGGAGAGAGATGAATATAGGCAACTAAGTGAAAGGTTTATGGGAAATGTCTTTACTGTATTTGTAATTTTTCAATTAAAAAAAACACACAAACAAACCTGTTATCTCTATAGCTTCACCCATGCTGGGTTGCAAGTCTCAAAGAACACAAGAAAATACATACCCAAGAGTCAAGAGAGTTGCCAACCATGACAAAATACAACAGATATAAATCCCAATATATAATATAGATAATACTAAAAATATTAACAATCCAATCAAACACAAAGTAGAGAGAACAAGTGATAAGCTTTTAACCATTGAAGTCAAATTTATCATTTTATCATCTCTACAAGACTGTTGGATATATAGATGATTCCTATCTCTCAAGTATGGTCAGAGACAATAACAAGAATGAGAGTTCCTGCTGGGGATGGCAGGGGACCTAGATGGGGGCAGGGGAAAAGGTAAGAGGAATCTGACCTCAAGAAGTACAAAAAAAAATAAATGCTTTGAAATTGATAATGTACAACATTGCTTGATATGATTGAACTACGGAATGGTATGATGTTTGGATTGAGTCCTAACACAGTGGTTTAAAAGAAAGAAAAATACATTACAATAAGTTACTATTAGAAAAACTGCTGAAAGACTAAAGTTAAGTAAAAATTCTAAAATTAGTCATTTGCAAACACCTTGAAAACAACAAGCTGTGAACTTGACCCAGAGTTCAATACCTGCCTTGGAATAGAAAAATCACAGCTTTAACTTGCATATTCTGGATCTCTTAAAAACCAAATTCTGATGCCAATTTTATAGAACGATTTTAAAAAATGACTTTTTGGAATTTGTAAATAAATAAATAAAGTAATTTAAAATATCAAGCTGCATCATATTACTCGGTGGATTTTTGGGTGTGGTAGTATAACTCAAAACCTCACAGATTCATCTCCCACTTCTACTGTGATTTTTTGACTCTCTATGGGTTTCCCAGGAGCAGGAGTCTGCTCTGCATATGGATCCAAAGGCGAGTCTGACTGCAGATATACTGTGCTGCTACTTCTGCCTTGACGTTCCGCTAATTTCCACACTCCGCTAATTTCAGAGTTTTCCATCTTTAGGCAATACATACAGCTGTGTGTTACATGGCTGATGCCTACCTCTCCACACTCATGCTTCACTCTCCATTCTTGCTTTCATTGTACATCAGTTATTAATTATGTGCAATTTCCAAAGCACACCATAAGGCTTCAATAATCCCAACATTACTCCCCTCTTGTCTCCTCTTTCAAAGCTCAGTGTGACCATCATCTCTCTGTGAAACCTTCAGTAAAAGTCCCCAGGAAGGGCAACAACATCATGATGCATTTCAGTAGGATTGCAGAGCCGGGATAAGCACGCACTTACCATCTGTTGCCTTACATAGAATGTGTGATACTTACAAGAAGAGAAAATGTCTACACATTTCTTTGTGTCCAGCCTATAATTTAATGTAAATAAGAGTTCTGTGAGTGACTATGTGAAGAAATAGTTGAATGAGGTTAACGGACACGTTAATGCTGTGAAGCAAGGAAGGCTGTTGAGAGAAGGAGGTTGCAGGAATGAGAGCCAGGGTAAGACAGATCAGAGAAAGAAGACATTGTCATGTAGCCAGAATCAGTCTCTAGAACCAGAGACTCTAACTTATCAGGACTTTATCCATTAAACTTGCTCTTATTTGTTATACCTACTGATCCGCCTACAGATACTACCAATAAGAGAGGGCCATCACGCATCACCAATCTCCGGGCACTCGCGATGATGTTGTACCTCATCCAGAGAAGACTTCACCAGTGCTGTTTTTCCCATGTACCACTGCTAAAGTTAGATGTTGTGCCCCATAAACAACATGGAGATGGACCCACTCATGAGGCTTCTAGAAGGTACACTTGTGTTTTCTCATCACATTAGATGAATCGAGTAGATCTGAGTCAGCGTAGAAGAAGTATTTACAGTCCTTTGGCTCTAGTGGATGAAATCCCTTGTGCCTCGTTAATGAAGTATTCTTTTGTCTTACATTCCCTGAGAATTTTATTTCTCTGGGGCTAAGAGAACAAAACTCAAGTTTGTGCCATGTTGACCCTTTGGGAGAGAACGTGGAGCTCCGTGTACAGCTTTCTCCCATTGGACTGCCTCTTCCCAGAAGGTGGTCATCTTTATTGTGCTGTGTCTCCAGAATGCAGAGTAATGTCTAATGATCACTCTCAGATGCATTTCCTTCTCCAAAGACCTAAAGAAAACAGCTGGACATCATTTACCAAAATGCCAGGGTTTTAGGATGCACTACTGATCACATAGAGTCCCACCAGTCTTACTAGTGTTTTTTAAAATCATTTTATTGGAAGCTCATACAATTCTTATCACATTCCATACATACATCCATTGTGTCAAGTACATATGTACATTTGTTGCCATCATCATTCTCAAAACATTTGCCTTCTACATGAGCCTTTATTACACATTCATTAAGACATTGATTGCCGATTCAACAAATGTGTTTGACCAAATATTTTATGCCAAGTGTTCTTTGTAGTTGTGGGAACAACAGTGAAAAAAAATGAAACGCCTTACCCTTATTTGATGTGAACAGCATAAGATCTAACTATTGGGCTCCCCACTTCCAGAGTTAGGAAGAGTGATGAAATTTGAAAGACACAAGGAAACAATTGGTCCAATGGACTCATGAGACATGCAAATAGCAGTCATGTCTGGAACTGAACTCTCCTCCTTGTATCAATATTCAACTATGTAAATTCAAGAGGGCAGCACTTGCACAGGACTGAAATTCAGATGGGAAAGAATGAAGGAGGAATAAAAACAGGACACACAAAGAGGCAGTGGGATGAGCTATGACACATCAAGGGATTTCAATGGATGAAATAAACCAGAATATGCGTCATTTCTTGAATGCTGGTCAGGTCTGTAAACCAGGTGATTTATGGTGAGACATAAGCAAGTTACAGAGTAAAAAGAAATGCTTCTTAATATAATCCCTTCTGATACAGAGGCTTACAACAGAAACCTGAATGCAGTTAGGATGCTAGTCACGAGAAGAACACGTTGTACAGAGACAGCGCCTGTGTTCCCCCCGACACGGGACTATTCCTCATCCCTCTGACACCACGGTGGATGGTGTAACTGAGGTGCAAAAAAGGGATCTGGACTGAAGTTGTAGTTAAGGTGATGGGAATAAGGGATCAGATGGTTATGAGTTTGTAAAAGACTCCATGATAAAGAACTTAAACATCGTGTACAATTGTCATATGTATTGTTATACCACACCACATTATATCATATCCTATGGCACTATACTGAGCAATCGCTTGACTACTGGCTAAGAGTTTGTCATTTACAATCAACACAGAGGGATCTAAAGGCAAGCCTGGTGATCTGCTTCCCAAAGGTCACAGCCTTGAAAATCCCAAAGCCCAGCTCTACTCTGCACATGTGAGTTCATCCAGAGTTGGAATTGACTTGGTGACAGCTGACAACATCAATATTGTTATGTGATACAATATGGTGTTATTTGTATATACTAATATAATGTACATGAATAGCATAATTTAGCCTTTCACAAAAGTTACTCTTCCTTTAATTTCTATGTGGGTACAGTATTTCCCTTTTTGAACTTTAAATGTCAGGCTAAGGTGTCTGCTCAATTTATATCTCATATACTGATAACTGCCTCTGCTCTCTCCACATTAAACTATGATGATGTGTTATGGAGGCTGAGAAAATTCAGCAACAAAAAAACACACTAAAAGAAAATGTCAGTTTCACTCTCCTATAAGACCTGAGTTGAGATACAATAATCTAAAATCAGGTATTTGGGCATTTCAAAGACCAGTAATCCTTTGGGAAGATATTTTAATGTGGCCATCCTCTGCCTTGTGATAGAAAGCCAGAGTACTGAGAGGAAGGAAGGAATGAAATAGACAAAGGAGGAGGAAGTACACAAAAGGGGAGGAAAGGAAATCAGTATAAGAATCAGAGAAAGGAAGGTTATATTACCTAAACTTCACTATACTCAGAAAAGTAATCAGACTGGAATTACCCAACTAGATAAATATTTAATATATATGATTTAAATGAATTCCTGTGCTAATATCATAAATATAATATTAAAATATTAATAACTAATTGAAATATTCATATATAGAACAATGGAAGAGAATTTTTAATTACTTTTTTCATTCCTTTTCCAAAATTCAGCACATTTAGGAGTCGCTTTGAGATTCAATACAGTGATTATTTAATATACTAGTCAAATGCTAGTGGATTCCAGAAACTTAAAAAAATAGTAATGATATAAATAGTTTATAATCTTTTTATGTAAGCAAGAGCAGAAGGAATATTTCCTAACTCATCCTGTGAAACCTGCTGTATCCTAAAATTAAATCCAGGAGTCCTGGTGGGAGAGTGGATTACTCACTAAGCTGCAACAGCAAGATCAACAGTTTGAAATCACCAGCCACTGCATGGGAGAAAGATGAGGCTTTCTGATCCTTCAACAGTAAAAGTCTTGGAAACTCATGGGGACAAATATACTCTGTCCTGCAGGGTTTCTATGACTCAGAATAGATTCAACAGCAGTGAGTAATATCAAAACCAGTTACAAATATATAACAAAGGAAGACTATCATTCAATATTACCCATGATAAAAAATGCAAAAATCTTCAACAAAATGCAAACTAATTGAATCCAACAAAACTAAAATTCCTCAGGAAGGGCAACAACATTATGATGCATGTCAGTAGGATTGCAGAGCCGGGTAAGCACGCACTGTCTATTACCTTCTTAGATTGTCAGATACTTGCAAGAAGGTAAATTGTCTACTCATTTCTTTGGGTCCAGACCATAATTTAATGCTAAATGAGAGTTCTGTGAGTTGCAGTGTGAAGAAATAGTTGAATGAGGTTAACAGACATGTTAATGCAGTGAAGCAAGGAAGGCTGTTGAGAGAAGGAGGTTGCAGGAATGAGAGCCAGCACCGGGGAAGACGGATCAGAGAAAGAAGACATTGTCATGTAGCCAGAATCATTCTCTGGATCCAGAGACTCTAACTCATCAGGACTTTGTCCATTAAACTTGATTTTATTTGTTATACCTGTTGATCCCCCTACAGACACTACCAATAAGAGAGCGCCATCACGCATCACCAATCTCCGATCATCTGCAATGATTTTATACCTCATCCAGAGAAGACTTCACCAGTGCTGTTTCTCCCTGAGTTAATGCTAAAGTTAGAGGTTGTGACCCAGAAAGAACATGGAGATGGATCCACTCGTGAGGCTTCTAGAAGTTACAGCTGTGTTTTCTCATCACATTAGATGAATCCAGTATATCTGAGTCAGTCTAGAGGAAGTATTTACAGTCCTTTGGCTCTAGTGGATGAAATCCCTTGTGACTCATTAATGAAGTATTTTTTTATGTTACTTTCCCTGAGAATTTTATTTCTTTGGAGCTAAGAGAACAAAATTCAAACTTGTGCCAGTTTGTCGTTTGGGAGAAAACGTGGAGCTCATTGTACAGCTTTCTCCCTCTGGACTGCTTCTTCCCAGAAGGCGGTCATCTCTATTGTTCTGTCTCCAGCATGCAGGGGAATGTCTAATGATCACTCTGAGGTGCGTTTCCTTCTCTAAACACCTAATGAACACAGCTGGACATCATTGACCAAGATGCCAGGGTTTTACCAAGCACTCCTGATCACATCGAGCCCCACCACATCACTACTGTATTTTTACCATGTCTTTTATTTCACTTCATTGATAGTAGACCCTGGGTAAATGGAATGTCATCCCTGTAGTGAGGATGTTGGAAGATAAGATGATAGAATATTCTCAGTGAGTGTCTACACATCTGCAGGTCATAATAGATAAAAAGCCTAAATGGCACAATGTCCATAAGATAGTTCATATATAGTATTGAAACTTTATTTCATATTATCATATAACATAATGATAACATTAACATATAATATAATGATAACATTATAGCATAATACAATTTCATGTGCCATATAAATATATACATAAGTTTGTATTATTATTTTTAGAGGGACTTGCTAATTGAAATCAATGACACCTGTGACATGCTAAGTGTTTTTTGAAAGGGAATCTGTCCATCTGGTAGCTTTCTGTTCTGTGAATGGAAAGAGATATTACAGAAGGATCTGCTATAGTTGAAGATGTGAGAAGAGAAGAGGGAATTCTTTTTGAGGAGGAGCCACTTCAGGCAATAGATGGAGGATGGGGAGTGGAAGCAGTGTCCCAGGGAAAAGGCTCCTCTGGCCTGATTGGTATCTGCTTCAGTGGACTTTGTGTACATATTACAGCTGAATTCCACCACTCACCTTTCTGACTTGGCCTATTGACGTCAATTAAAACCATACCTTGTCCCGTCCCGCAGGACATCAACAACGTGGATACCTGAAAGAGGGACTGGGAATGAAGATGGGCAAGGGTGCGAGAAATGGAGGCAAGACAGGAATCTGATCAAGCCTCATTTATTGAGTTGAGAGCAGAGGTTTAAATAGCCAGCGAAGGGCGGGCACCATTACGTCACATGTAAAATAAGGTACAACTGAGGTAGCCAATAGTCGTGCATCTCCAAATAAGGAAGAAATGGCGGGCAACTGATGAAACAGGTAAGTATGCTAATGAAGCTTACCTGGAGCCTGGGGGGAGATGCCACCTGTCATGTATTGACCAATGAACATAGCAGCTGCTATTGAAAGAGCACCAATCCTAGCAAGGGTCAAGACAGTCACCCTCCAGTGGGAATTGAGGCAAAGGCAGTAAAATCACAGGGCAGTTTGTATGGCAGGAAACAGAGTAAATTCATAAAGGTCGTCCATGACTTAAATCCAGGGTAGGGGACACGCTGTTCCCTGCAATACCTACCTGATGAGTCCACGGGATGATAAATATATGTGGATGGGCCCCACCACAGAGTCTGAATGAAAAGTCCAATAGTAAAGGATTCTCGGGATTTCTACATGAATACTCAGTGCATTACATTCTGTGTTGCTTCCTATTCTTAAATTCCTTTTTTTGTGTGTTGCATGATTTTGTACATTAGTAATTACTAGTGTGCTTCAAAAATATGTGGAATACTTGAATTAATACTTAATGGAACTTTGCCACAACTTTCCCAACCCTGACATATAGCCCTCACATATTGTTGATGTTGGGGAAGGGTGCAAGTATTGTGAAGAACAGATTGTTGCTTCCTCCAAATGCTACCCCTAAGTTCAGCAAATGACCAGCAATTCAACTGCAAGGTACAAAAATAATTAAAAATAGGTATTTAAGCAAATACTGGTATATGAATTCTGACAGAAGCAGTATTCAGAAGTACTTACTGGTAGAAACAATCCAAATGTCAACAGAGGAGCACAATGTGGCATTTATATACACTAGATGATTGTTAGTCACTAAGAAGCCATGAAGCAGGATTACATGATAGGGAATGGGTGATTCTTGGAACCTTACTCCTAGTGGGAAGAAAGCACATCCAACTCACTCCTGTGCAGTCAGTTCTGACTCAGAGTGACCTGTGGGGTAGAGCAGAACTCCACAGAGGTTCCCCAGGCTGGGATCTTTATAGAACAAACTGCCAGATCTTTCTCTCATAGAGGAACTGGTGACTTGAGACCTCAAACCACTGAAATTTAGGTTAGTAACTGTGTTCATTTGGTTTGGTGTCACTATGGTTGGGGCAGGATTCTTAGTAGTTAGCAATTGGTGTTTCCCCCTGATGTGAACTAACATAAACAGCTCCATGATGGATTTACTGTGAGCGGTAAAGCGAATGTAAGAGCATTAGGGAGGAAACAACCTAATCACTCATGTCATAGCTGTGCTGCAATTGAAAGAAAGTTTCCTCAGGGATGGTGCCTAGTCTTCTGTAAGCAGACTTTGTAGGCAGACTTGCCACCTCCTCCTTGGTGGATCTCGATCTGAAATCTGTCTCTGAGCCAACAGCTTGCTATATTGCCTCAGAATCTGGAAGCTATCAATGACCTGCCATATGACTGCCAATATTGAGGTTTTTCACTCTGCGGTCTGAAGCCTGACTTGTTGAACTTGACATTTTCTGCCTCTACCTGCACCAGTCTGTGGTCTTCCTGCTTCCTGGGTGGTATTCTTGCTTCCTGGTTGGCCAACCACAGCAGTTATGGGTCATTTTAAGACTCCAGTTAAGCATCTGACCCATAGATTTGAGTCAGATTGTGCTTACTCACTTCTCCATCCATCTATATGGCTATGGAGATACAGAGATAGAGATAGGAAAAATAATATGTATCAAGGGAATTTCTCACACTTGTAAATGTGTGTTATAGACACATAGATAGATGGATAAATAGGCAGTTATAGATATCAAGATATGACGGGTCTTGTCCCCACTGAGAATGCATTCAAGCACCCACATGAGTGTTAAACCTCAGTGTCACCAGGGTTCTATTGGCCTGTGTGGGGTGGGGGAGGGGACACCAAAGGCCATATATCATGTACTTCCATTTATATGAAATATCCAATTAGACAATAATTATGAATCATTCTAAATTGCATGTTTATCCATTTCATACTGGGAGCATTGACAGAATCCTTCAATTTCTTCACCACTAGCTCTCCTGGTTGGTGTATATTTTTGAACATTAGTTGTATTGTTTGATTTCCTTGAAGAGGGATAAATATAATCCTATCAAAGATAGCATTGCACTTCAAGATAGATCTTGAAATATCCTTTCAGAGGGGCAACCGATCACAATGATCAATAATACACCACCACCCCAGGCGGTTCGACAACAGGAATGTTGGTAAAAGGAGACAGCAGACAGTGTGAGTTATGAAAATAATAACAAATTACAATTATCAAGGTGTCAGGAGGGTGGAAGGGCTGGTGAGGGATGGAAAAGAGGAGCTGATATCAAGGACACAAGTAGAAACAAAATGTTTGGAAAAGGACAATGGTGACATATGTATAATGTATTTGATACATTGGTACATGAATTGTTATAAGCGCTATAAGAGCCCACAATAAAATAATGTAGATTAAAAAGGAAGAGAGATCCTTTCTGACAATGAATTCACACCTTTCCTCATGAAGGTGTCATTCTTGGCGTAGTGAACTGTATGATTTTCTGATTGTAAACGGCCCATTTCAGCTCCTTACGTCTACGATCTCTATCATTTTATGTTCCACTACTTATTTTATGACTTCCTATTTCCCTAGATTCCTACTTCATACATTCCAAGTTCTGAGTATTAGGTTATTTTTGCAGGCATTTAGTTTCTCATTTTGGGTCATGCCCAATCAGCCAATGAAGATCTGGAAGGCTCTACTCTGCAGCGTTGACACCGTCCCTGGCAATGTAGACGACTCTACTTGGAGAAGGCAGCTCTTCCTCTGTCACATTCTGAGTGCCCTCTGACCTGAGGGGCTCATCTTCTGACACTCTGTCTAACAAAGTTCTCCTTCTGTTTATTAGGCCTTCAGTGTCTGACAGTGTCCTGATGCTGTGTGTAAGGGGTTTAGTGGTCAGTTTCTCTGAAGTGGACAGCTGCTACCTTCCTTGTGTTCTATTCTTAATTTGGAAGCTCCCCTGAGAGAAACCCATTTAGCTTGGCTTTTGAAATTTCAGTGACTTGTGTTCCAACAACACACAAGCCACCACAGTATGGTAGACAAGTGGTAGTGGTCCATTTGTGAAACACGATTAGCCTTTAAATGGTAACAATATAAATCACCCCTCTAGGGTATGTGATACGTATATTGACAAATTAATATTTCACCAAGGTAGCAGAATTTCAAATACTCTTTAGAAAAAGAAAGTATACATGCACTGGACAACTTTTGGACCAAAATACATAGGTGGATATATTGTTGACCTGTACAGATCCAATATTCAAGTGATTGGACAATACTTTTGCAAAACTTAGGGTTGGACATAAGTCAATCAATAATGCTCATTCAACAAAGAAGAACCATGCCTGCGAGATGATTCAGAGATGTCATTAAAGTAGAGAGTCTGAAATACTCCATGGCCTTGCTGACCTGCCATCCATCTGCTTCTTCTCACAGTAGTGCCTTAATCCAAGAGAGTCGTTCAGTTTCTTAAATGCACTGCAGGTGAGTTTAAGACACAGTCCAGTTTACTGAGTGGGAGTTTCTAATCAGAACCTGTTGTGTCCTGTGAAGGATGTTGTTCTTGTGAACCTTAAAAGGACAGAGTTCATACTCCTGGGTTACCAAAAGCTGGATACAAACTGGTTCAAAAATGGCCAATTAGAAAAATAATACTTGGCATATTCTTACCTTGGGGGTGCTGGTGGAGGAGGATTTCTATGAGAAATGTTAACCACTTTTCCCAATGGCAGATTTAGCCTCTAGGTTACTCACTGACAGATGTGTGATTCCCTTCACCAACACAGACCAATCTGCCCTTCTCTACCTGAATTCCCACTGAGGTTCACTGAGCAGCCTGGTAGGGGTGTCTGTTGATCTGGGGTGATCATGGAACAATGTCATATGACAGGCGATGACTTGTCTCCTTCTCTCTTCAACATAAGTAACTGACCGCATCTACGGAAAAACTCTGTCAAAGTGGTTACAAAGATAGGCAAATAATTGCATGATACATAGTTTGTGAGCATTAGGCAGACACAGAATGGATTTGAAGATTACCTGACTGGAGAACAGAAGTATCCCTTCATCTTATAGTGCTGGCCCATACAATAGTCCTTTTTTTTAGTGATTGACTAACCACTCAGCATCATGGTTTTCCAGTTCATCCATCATCAGGGCTTTCATGGATTCATCACTATTTTTATGGATACAGAGTATTCCATTGTGTTTATGTACCAGTTTCTTTATCAGTTCTTTCACTGATGGACATTTTAGCTATTTCCAGTGTATTATTATGAACCCTCTGTGATAAATATAGGAAAGCATATGTCTGTTTGTATTGTTACTTCTTTCAGCAAAACTATTTCTGGGTTGTCTGGTATTTCTATTCCCAGTTATTTTGAATATTGCCATATCAGTTTTCAAAATGTTTGTATACGTTTATCAGTCTACCATCTAATTTCTCCACACTCTGTCTCCAGCATTTTGTTTTCTGCTTGTTTGATTTTTTTTTAAATACAACTACTGTTACTGGTGTCTGGGAGATGTTTTCCAGGTCACTTGACTGAGGCATCAGTTCTTGATCATGTGTTTGCCCTTGTAATGGTGCCATGCCAATCCATGCCTCTTTGTATTATGACTCTATTCCTTCCAACTTCTGAAGATTTCTGCATCATTCAAGATTTTGCAAATGGAATCTTTCAATATTGCAACTTGAGGCCCCAATATTTTCTTCATTCCTTTCTGCTTAGGAAATACTGTGGTAACTCCTATGTGCACATTTCCTGGTATTATGCTGTCTTCTTGAGCTGGTCTTTGCAATGTTCTTTTCAGCTCTTTTCACTTCTTTCATTTGTATCAACAACTCTATGTAAAAGAGCAAGTTTAATAATCCACCTTGACAGTTATTTGACTTCTTGTTTATTTCTTGCTGTGATGTGTAGGTTTATTGTGCCAACCTGGTCAACAACATGTGGGATTAATCAAGTCGCAGTTTGATAGGAGGGCAAAAATATAAATGGCTTGGGAAAGCTCACCCCTTTCTCTCTTGCTCTCTTGTGATCATACCAGTGTGAAGCTGCTTTAGCTAGTTCTCTGCCTCAGCTTGTGAGCTACACTACATGTGGGACAAGCCATCCAATGAATCATGTTGCTAGAGCTTAAGGTTCCTTTGAGACTTGCTTCGTGACACTGCTTATGCATCCATTGCTTGACCTTGCGGACGGCAGATCCTGTCATCTTTCATTCCTGGAGTGTGATATCCCATCTAGGCCTGCTTTACTAAGCTCCTGAACTTCTGTCCTTCTGTTTGCTGCCTGTGGACAGACCATTCCTGCATTGCTCAAGGGAAAACTCAGCTGTCTGCTTCCTTGACCTTAGACCCTGCAGAACTCATGAGTTGAAGGACTTCCAGTATATGTCCCACAGAGGTGAGTTGAACTGTGCCCTATTTACAGCTGTGTGGATCAATTTGCTATTATATTCCTTTTGTGCTGTATAAACTTATACGCATATGTGTACTGATTATGTTTCTTAGACAGCCCTGCCTAACACACTTACTTTTTAATGGCCTTTTAATTTCTTCATGTATGATATTGATGTTATCCTACAGCTTTCCAGATCTCTGTCATTAGTCTTCAATATGTCAAAACTGTTCATTAGATGTTCTCTAAATCACATGGTATGTAGACAAGGTTGTATTTTGGCTTTAATGGACTTGTTTTAATTTTCTTCAGCTTCATTCTGACCTTGTATTTGAGCAACTGATGATCTATTCTATGGTCAGCTCCCGTATTCATTCTGGATGCTAATATTGAGCTTCTCCATCATCTGATCTGGAGGATAGAGTCAAATTGATTCCTGTGTGTTACATTTGGAAAGATTGATGTGTATCACTCCTGTTTATGTTATTGATATGAAGACATTTACAATGAAGAAACAATTTGGCTAGCAAAACTCTTTCATGCTCTCTAACTTCACTTCTATCACCAAGGCCATATGATATAACTACTGTTCCTTCCTCTTTGTTTCCAACTATTGCATTCCAAAGCCCAAATTTATCATGCATCTTGATTGCATGATTAATCGACTTCAGACTAAAGAAATTAGAAGAGCTCTTCAGTGTCTTCATCACTAGTTTCAGTGGTTCATGTGTAAATGTGGATATTATTTGTATTAACTGGAGTTCCTTTTAGGCATATGGACATAATTTTTTTCACATGCAGCACTGAACTTCCAGATAGTGGAAATGTTCTTCTGTACATTTATTCATACAATGGCTGTAACACCATTCATCTTGAATTTGTGGTCCCTAGCAAGCCACCAAAATATGACAAGTGACAGGCCAGCATCCAGCATCATACATCTCTTTCATCAGCCTGTGGTACTTTGGACTTGAGTCAGTGATCTGCCATATTGCCTGTTGATCCTGGGATCCATCAGGGGCCTGCCATCTGACCTGTCATCTAACTTACTGACTTTGAGTTCAACCTGATTTGCTCATTTTATTTTCATCTCATGTACTTTGGACGTGTTATCAGGAAGGACCAGTGCCTGGGAAAGACCTCATGCTTGGCAGAGGGGCAATGGCTAGATGGATTGGAACAGTTGCTGCAACAATGGGCTCAAACATAACAATAAGAGTGTTGATGATGATGCAGGACAGAAACGTGCTTCATTCTGTTGAATATAATGTCACTATTAGTTAGAATTGACCCAAAAGCTCTTAACAACAAAATGGTTTAATTTTGTCACAATGCAGATCTCTTCCCATTGGCTTTCCATTTTGCACTCCCATTATCAATACATGAGAGTTTCTACTGCACCACATCAGTGACAGCTTTTCATGTTGTCAGTGTTTGGGAGGAGCCCTGACAGTATTGTGGTTATTGTTGGGCTGTGATCTGGATAGCCGGCAATCAAAACCACCAGCAACTCATCAGGAGAAAGATTGTTTTTTTTTCCTTGGGTAAACAACAACAAGTTCAGAAACCCATATGGGGTTTGAGTCAGCATTGACTAGAAGGTGGCGGGTTCTTTGTTCTTTAAATGAACACGCAATGATAATATCATTGTAGCTTTTTATTCCCTAATTATACATTATGTTGAGCACATTTTAGATGCTTATTTTCTATTTGTATACCATCAATGAGGTATCTGCTCGGAATGATTATCCATTTTTTTTTACCCTAAAGTACTTGTTGAGTTTTCAGTGCTCTTTGTATATTTTGGAGACAAGCTCTCTATCAAATACTTTGCAGATATTTTCTCCCACTTAGAGGTCGTCTTTTGATTCTAGAACCAGTGGCTGTTGCAGAACAGATGTTTTTAATTATGTTTAATCATTTTATTTAATCATCAAACAGCTCTTCTAACAGTCCATACACTGATTGTATAAAGCACATTTTTGTTCTTATGTTGCCATCATCATTTCCAAAATATTTTCTATTTGAGCCCTCTTTTCCCGACTCCCCCATCCTCTGACCCTTATGAATCCTTGGTCGGTTATACATTGTTAGTATTTCGTATCTTACACTGTCTATTGTCTCCCTTCACCCACATTTCTGTTATTTATTCCCTTTGGTGTAGGTGGATATATATCCAACTTTGTGATGCGTTCGCTCTATCTCTCCCTTCCCCATCACCAACCATCCCCTCATGCTATTGCTACTCCTATCTGTCCTGAATCCCATGTTTAAAGAGTTCTCATCTGTACCAATGTGTACTGTCCAGTGCAGTTAGATTTGTAAGGTAGAACTGGGTCATGGTGGTTGGGGGCGAGGGGAGGAGGGAAAACATTAAGGAACTAGATACTAGGAACTAGATCTGTATTACTTTGATGCTATACTACACCTTGGTTGAATCATCCCTTCTTATAACCCATCTGTGGAGAGATGTTCAGTTGTCTACAGATGGGCTTTGAGTCTCCACTCCAAGCCCACTTGTTCACATTGGTATAGTTGTCTGTTTGGGATCTTTTGATACCTGATCCTGTGAATCTTCATGATCACACAGGCTGGTGTGTTTCTTCCATGTTGGCGTATTTGCTTGCTGTCTAGATGGCTGCTTGTTTAACTTCAAGCCTTTAAGACCCCTGATGCTATATCTTATGATAGCCTGGCACCACCTACTCTCTTCACCATATTTGGTTATGCATCCATTGTGTCTTCAAGAATCATATTGGAAAAGGGGACTATCAAAGCGTGCCAGGTTATTAGAACAAAGGGTTCTTTTGTTAAGGGGCCCTGGTGTAGAGTCCCAAAATCGGTCTGATATCTTACTGATGAAAATATAAGTTTATGTACATTGGCCTCTTTCTCTTTCATGATAAATTAATACATTTACATATCTCCTTGCCTATAACAATACATCTATAAAAAGCTTTTGCCTCTTATTTCTGTCCTCTATTTCCTTTCACCTTCCTCCTATCCCACTCTCATGATCACCCTCCATTGGGCTCTCAGTAATTCCTCTCAGATATATTGAACTTGAATCAACCCCACAGGCATTATACACCCCCTTTGCCATCAATTTCAGATCTCCTGTTGTTCCCTTATTCCTGAGCTTATTAGCTCACCACTCAACATATCTACCCCTTTCTCTCCCATGTCCTCCCAGAAACCCTTGTCCCATTGCTTTCTCTTTGGGATTGTTCATTCTGCTGTCTTCTATATAGAGACATAGGGCGAAAGAAAAAAAATGAGAAAAACAAACAAACAAGCAAACAGAATCTATAGACAGTTCCAGGTCTGTCTGCTGACCCTTATGTACGTTTTCTAATCAAGTCTCATGAGGAGCGAAACCTGTCTCCCAAGCCAGAAGTCTATTTTCAGCATTCCTCCGGTACTTATTTACTTTGCTGCATTTGCTGCCTAGTTGCACCCCCTTGCATTTCTACAGTATCTAGAGTGCTGTCCTTTATAGCACCATGGATCAGTGAGGGAAAGCTGTGTATTGTGGTGGGGTCAGTCCTATGGCGCTCTGTGTGCTGTGGCTGCATTTGAGTAGGCATGTCATCCCCAGGGATTGGTGAGTCATGATGCAGTTCTCTCTCTAAACAGACCCACTTATCTCCCCATCTATATCTTCAGTGCTGTCCCCCGTATTGCTTTCTTCTGGGAAAGGAATCAACACAACTTGCTTTAGGCCCAGCCCATCATCCTCTCTGTTAGTTCATTGCTGCATGCCAGTGTATTGCACTCAAGGCTTGGCACTCTGGGATAGGGTCTGCTCCCTCTCTCCCTTTCCTGTGGAGACATAAACAATATCTTCTCCATGGGTGTATAACCTCATTTATTTTCGCCATCACCTTCATTTTTTTTCTTCCCCCTCTCTTTTCCCATCCTTTTTTAGTCCACTGCCATACGTTTTCCTGAGTTGGGTCTGACCCTGCCAAAATGCCTGGACCTGGACATGGGATTTCTTTAATTGAGCTGTTTTTTAGGGTGGTAGGTGGTATCTCATAGTTGTCTTGATTTGCATTTTTCTTATGGATAATAATAAGGAATATTTTCCCATTTGTTTATTGACCATTCGAATGTCTGCCCTTATGACAATTCTGTTCATGTCTTTTGCCCACTTCTTCATGTGGCTTTTTCCCCCTTGTTGTGGGGTAGCAGAGTATTATATATTTTAGCAATAAGCCCTTTGATGTGTCATTGCTAATGATGTTTTCCAAGTTTGTGGGCTACCTTATTACTCTCTTGGCCAATGTTTTGCTTTGCATAAGTGTGTTATCTTAAATATAACTTACTTCTCATTTTTGCCTCCTCTGTGTTTGTGCCCTACCCTATTTTGGATAGCCCGTTTATTCTCTGCATCGGAGTTCTTAGGTTTGTCCCAAATCCCTAATTGATGGCCCCAATTTTTTCAGGTTTTACTTTGAGCAATGTGATACAACTCGACTTTATTCTTGTGTGTGGAGAGACATGAGTCTTGCTTCATTTTTCTGCAGGTAGATATACATTTCTTAGCACCATTTGTTGAAGAGGGTGTCTGATTCCAACTTGATATATTCGGGGTCCTTGTGAAACATCAGTTTCCTGTATACTGGTGTTTTTATTTCTGTACTTTGTGTTCTTTTCCATTGGTCTGACTATTTGTCTTTATACCAATTCAATGCTGTTTTCACCACTGTGGCTGCATAATGAATGTTAATGTCAGGTAAAGCAATGCCTTTGTTCTTCTTGATGAGTTCTTGTCTAATTCTGGCCTTTTTTTCTTTCCATAAGAAGTTGATAATTCCTTGAAATATGATGTTGGAATTTGTATCAGGCTAGCGTTATATTTATATAGTGCCTTGGGTATAGTTGATATCTTTACTATGTAAGTCTTCCTATCCATGAACATGGACTATTTTTCCATTTGTGGAGTCACTTTTGATTTCTTGTAATAAAATAATTTCTTGTAACAAAATAATTTGGGTTTTTTTTTTTTTGGTTAGGTTTATTCCTAGATACTTCCATTTGTGTTTTGCTACTGTGAAGATCAACTTTATTGATCTCCTCTTTCATGATCTTGTACATTGTACATAGCAATACAATAGACTTGTTTGTTGATATTGTATTCTGCCACTGTACCATATTTCTCTACCACTTCCAGCACTTCTCTTGTGCAGCTTTTGTGGTTTTCAATATATAAAATCATTTCATGTGCAAATAATGATAGATTTACTTCTTCCCCCGATGAGTTCCTTTAATATTTTTCCTTTGCCTTTTATTGTTAACTAGGACTTTCCGTAGGATGTTGAATAAAAGTGGTGGCAAGTGACTTCTTTTTATGAATCACTTTTTCGGTGGGAATATTTTCATATTTTCTTGGCTGTTGGATTTTCATATATGGCTTGTGTTATATTGAAGAATTTTTTTCCATTCTTGTCTTCTTTGAATGCCTTAAACAGGAATGGGTGTAGGATGTTTTCATATGCTTTTTCTGCGTCTAACTTTTTCATGTGGTTCTTATCTTTTTCTTGTCAATGTGGCGAATAACGTTGAAGGACTTTCTGATATTGAACCATCTTGCATCCCAGGAATATATCCCACTTGGTTGCAATTGATTAGTCATTTTATATACTTTTTTATTCTGTCAGCCAATATTTTGTCAAGGACTTTTGCATTGGTGTTCATTGGAGATATTGGTAGGTTGTTCTCAATTCTTGTGTGATCCCTGCCTGATTTAGGTATCAGTATTAAACTATCTTAAGCGAAAGTGTTTAGGAGTTTGCCGTTCTGCTCTAGTCCTAGGAATATTTGTGTAGGATTGGTGACAGTTCCTCCCTGAATCTTGGTAAAAATCTCTTTTGAAGTCAGCAGGCCTAGGGGAATTTTTTAGGTGTTAGTCCCTTGATAAGCTTATGTATTTCTTCTATTGTTATGGATATGTTGAGGTTTTTTATGTTTACTTAGGATAATGTAGGATATGATCTATTTTCCAGTTATTTGTCCATGTCTTCTAAGTTGTTGAATTTATTGGAGTACAGATTTTTGTAGTAATGTATAATCAACCTTTTAATTTTATTAGGCTTCACAGTAATTTCCCCCATTTCATTCTTCATCCTGTCTATTGTTGTTTGTTTCTTCCTGTCTTTGGTCAGGTTTGCCAATGGTCTATTGATTTTGTTAATTCTTTCAAGGAACCAGCTTTTGCTGTATTAATTTTTTTGCATTGTTTCCTTGTTTTCACACTCATTAATCTCTGCCTTGATTTTTTAAATTAATTCCGATTTCTTGTTATTGATAGAATTATTCTGTTGTTTCTGCTCTAATTTCTGGAAGTTTTGTGACAAAGTGTCAATCATAAGTCTCTCTTCCTTTTTCATGTGTGCATTTATTGTTATAAAGCTTTCTCTGATAACTGCTTTTGCTGTGTCCCTAAGGTTTTGGTATGTTTTATTCTCATTCTCATAGGTTTCTAAGAACTTACTAGTTTCAACTCTGATCAGGACCCACTCATTTTGCAGTAGAGAGTTATTCATATTTCAATTATTTGCCCTTATTTTGAAACCATCTTTTTGTTGATTTCCAGACTTATTGTTTACAGGTCCAAGAAGGAAGTTGTAGTGATCTCTTTGAGCTTGAATTTACTCAGGTTTTAGTTGTGTTCCAGCAAGCGGTCTATCTTTGAGCATGTACCATGTGTACTTGAAAGGAAAGTAATGGTTCTTTGGGTTTCCGTGTTTGTTTGTTTTTTTTTGTTTTGTTTTGTTTTGCATTTGGGTGAAGTGCTCTAAAGATATCTTTTAGGTCAAGTTGCCAAATTTAGCATTTAGTTCGGTTGTATCCATGTTAAGCTTCTTTCCCTCTGTTCTCTCTTACTCAGAGAGTGGTGTATTGAAGTCGCTTTCAATGATTGCTGAGCTTATTATTTGTTTTTTCATCTTTTGGAGCATTTGACTGATAAATTTCACTGGTCTCTCAGTGTGCATGTATGTATTTATTATCCTTACTTGTTCTTGAACTATTGTATCCTTGAACATTATATCGTATCCCTCCTTATCTCTTATTATGACTTGCACCTTGAGAAAAGTTTTGTCAGAGATCAGGATTGTAACCCCTGCTTTCTTTGAATTGCCTTTGATTTGGATATTTTCGCCAGCTCTTAATTCTCTGCCTACTTTTATCTGTGAATTTGAGATGTGTCTCTTGCAGACAACAAGTCAATGGGTGATGTTTTCTAAATCATTCTGCTAGTCTCTGTCTTTTAATGGATGTGCTCAGTCCATTGACATTCAGAGTTATAACTCTTACCTTTTGTGTTGGGTATTACCTCACTTCTTGTCATTTCATTGTGTGTATGTGTGTGTGTGTGGGGGGGGTGTTCATTCTTGCCTCTTTCATTGTTGTGTTAATGTTATCCTGGGGAGTGTTGTCATTTACAAATTTTTTAATTAAATGATCATTTTATAGAATGCAATATAATTTAATACTCATAGCTATCCATACATCAATTGTATCATGTATATTTGTACATATGTTGCCATCATTTTCTAGAAATTTACTTTCTATTGCGCTCTTGATATCAACTCTTTCTTCCCTTCTTCTCCTTTCCCACTCTTGTGAACCCTTGATAAATTAAAATTTATTATTATTTCCCTATAATACACCAACCACTGTCTCCCTTCCTCCATGGTTTCTGTTGTTCATCATCATGGGGGTGGTGTGGTTATGTATTAATCATTGTGCTTGGTTCTTCCTTTCTTCCCTCCTCTTCCCTCCTTTTTCCTACATTTCCATTCACTATTCCCATTCCTGTTCTTGAATTCTGTGTGTTGTGAGCTCTTATATCTTATCTGTACCTGTGCACATGCTCTGATCTACTCAGAAGTGAGAGGCAGCACAAGGGTCATGATAGTGAGGGTTGAGGAAGCTGGAATGTAGAAGAGGAATATCAGGTGCTTTACTGTGCTCTGTTTGACTCATCCCTTCCCGATATCCCCTTTGTGGGAGCATGTCCCATTGTCGACAGATGGGCTTTGGGCTTCTGCTCCAACCCCCTCACTCTCAACAATATGGTTTGGTTTATTTGTTTGTTTGTTATAGTTCTTCTGATGCCTGTTACCCAGTCCCAACAAGAGCAAGTGATCGCACTGGCTGTTGTGCTTCTTTTATGTGGGCTTGAAGGTTCTCTGCTAGTTGTTTAACTTCAGGTCTTTACATCCCCAGATGCTATATCTTTTAATAGCCTGGACTGTCCCCTTTCTTCACCACATTTGCTTATGGACTCATTCTGTCTTTAGCAATAGTGCCGAGAGGATGAGCATCACAGACTGTCAATTTGTGAAAACAAAGTGTTCTTGTAATGAAAGAGAGTATGAAAAGAGGCCCGAAATGTATCCAATTGCCTTATAAAAAGATGTACATAGGCCTGTACCTCTCTTTTTATGAGTTAATGTACTTATATGTGCACACACTGGTGTTTATACCTCTAGTCATAGCTTTGCTTCCTGGATTGTTCCACTGTTTCTTTTTTCCTTACTCCTGCCTTTGGGACTGTTTTCAATGTGTTCACTTCTGGGTGGAGTTGTTCTAAGTCATGGTCTCCTATTTTCGTTCCATGCATGTAGTTCTTACCACTCTAGGTTGGTAAGAACATTTTATAGAGCTGAGTTTCTTTTAACGTATTCTTTTAAATATTTCTTGTCTTGGAAGATTCGTTACTTCTCCATCTATCTTGATCGATAGTTTTTCACAGTAGATGATTTTTGGGTTGGCATTGTTCTTGTTTAAGATGGTACTCCACTCCCTCTTCTTCTTCATGGTGTCTGCTAAGGTCTGAGCGTATGCTTATCTCAGTACCTTTATAGATAACTCCTTTTTTCCCTCACTGCTTGTATGCTTTTTCTCCTTTTCCTCAAAACTGTATAATTTAACTACTACAGGCCTTTGTGACTTCTTCCTGGAATTCAGTCTAGCTGTTTTCCCCTCTGATTCCTGAATGGTTGCCTGATTCTCATTAATTATTCTGTAGAAGTCCTCTGCTAGGAATTCCCTCAGTATTGTTGCAGTTGATTTCCTGGTGTGTCTCATTCTGGTAATCTAATTATTTGAATGCTGTTCTTTTTCATGGCATCACACATTGTTCTTAGGTTTTCTTCAACATTTTTGATTAACTTCTTTGACTATCTTTTCTGTATGTTGAAGTCTACCTGGCTGTCCTCTAGGTCACTGGTGTATTTCTGTTTCTTGTAGTCTGCTAGTGGTGTCAGTTAACTTTTAATTTACCCTTGTTATCTCATCCCTAAATTCTAGTATTTCCCTTTGGTGTTCATCACTTAACTCTCGTATTTCCCTTTGGTTCAGGGCCTTTACCTCCTCTATCATTTCACCCTTTATCTTTATTGCTTTCCTCTTATCCTGTGTGAAACCAAGCATCATTCTGAATTTTTCTCCTGTGGCAGATCAACATCTATTTATTTTATGCATGTCATTGGGTTCAGGACTTCTTCCAACATTGCTTTTTATTTCTCTTATTTTTTTATTTGAGATTGTAGGGGATGTTTGTACTTTACATGTTGTTTTAGAGCAGCTCGATGGCATTTTCCAGAGAATTAAATAGCACTGGGCTCCCTCTTTGGTGGCCTCGTAGGACTGCTTCTAGAGTTTTCATGCAGCTAAGTGTCTGGTCATTCGGCTACCACATTATAACACTTTGACTTCACTCTTTCCCTAGGCACCCAGGAATATGTTATTTGGAGGTTGAATTGGATAACCCTCTCAGAGCATTCTGGTTAGGCGATTGTGGGCCAGCGTGGATGGTACTGCACTGGATGATCTTATAGGTAGCCCACAGCACTTGGAGTACCTTAGAGAGCATTCAGTGTGGCCACTGCAGCAGGACTTCTGCAGAGGGTGGATGGGTGTGTCCTCTTTGGTGTAGAGCCCCACAGATGGTGACTGGAATATGTCCTAGTGAACAAGAGTGTCACAGACGTCAGATGAAGGCTCCCAAAGCAGCATGGGACATTGGGGAGGTTTGGTGGGGAAGCCTTAGGCCACATGAAGCACTGTAGAAAGTGGGGAGATGTTCTCTCTGCACATATAGTGCTCTAAAGGGTGTGCAGGTTTCCCCTTATATACGTTAAGGTTCGTGGAAGGTGAGCAGAGGTTCAGCTAGCTGAGTTGAGCAACACAAAAGACTGGCAGAAGATTCCCCTGGTTTTGGAAGGTGGTGGTGTTACCCCAGCCACATGGGGACAGTAGAATGTGGGCAATACTTCCCCAATGCCCTAGGAAATTTTCATGAGTTTCCCAGCCTCTTGAAGGATGGCAGAATTTTGGCTGTAACTTCCTCCAGCTGTTTAGATGGTGGCAGGAAGTGGCGGGCGGGTTGTTTCCTGGTCCTGCAATGCATGGCGGGAGTTCCCAATCTGCTAGTATAATGGCAGAGTGTATGTGGATGTTTCCCAGCGGCTTGGGGGCTGGTGGGAGGTGGACTGGCAATCCACTACTCGGGTAGAGAGCCACAGAAAGTAGACGAGGTGGAGGGTGGGTAGAGTTGCCCTAGGTGGATGGAAGCCATCCTGGAGACCAGCAGTTAGGGGTAAAAAGAAGGGAGGGTGGAACAGAGCCAGTCATGATTTTGACGGTCACGAGGGAATGGAGAGAAAAAAAGTAAAGAAATACATGAGTCCAAACTGGATGACAATAGGACTGGAGGGGATTAAATACTGCCCCAATGGTGGTGGCAGCTGTGGATGTTTTGAAGTAAAGCCCTTGGGCCAGCCAAATAACCCGAGCGCCAAGTGTGTCCATGGTGAGACTGAAGGCAAGCTGTATCTAGTTTCTGCAAGTGTGATCCAAAAGTCCACAGCTCTTCCAAACTAGGGGAATTTGAATATACTTGTCTTTACGATGCCCCTTCTGTTACCGGGAGAGTGGTATTTCCTTCTCAGTGACTCTCCTGCACTGATTTCCCAATGCATTTTTATTTTAATGAAGTTCAATTTACCCAAATTGAATTTCATCCTGTATGATTTTTGCATTGTATTTAAAACTCATCTCCCAACTCAAGGCCACCTGGGACTTATCATACCTGTGTTTCGGGATTATTTTATGTTTTTCATGTTAAATTTAGTCCTATGATACATTTGGAATAATTTTTGGGTACATTGTCAAAGACATAAAGTCCATGAATAGATTATTTATTGATGATTAGATTTATAAGTACATCCAATAGTTTCATGATTATTTGTTGAAAGGTCTACAATACTAGTGTTCTTCGATTGATTCATCATGAGCTTTAGTGGTTAGTGTTTAATTTGAATAAAGTTGTATTAATGGGTTCCTTATACACATATACATAGTATCCCATCACAAAAGTATTATACTTTAAGAAAAGTCTTCAGTGAATTGAATGAAAGTGAGTTAGATGCCATTCCCTTTTAATTTGTCCTGGAAAAGTAAACCATATGACAGCCTGAAGTAGAAAGGCCTACTTCAGTTCTTTTTCACTTATTAATATCTATGATGTCAACATTTATGTGTCCCATTTTATTTTTGATGACTTACCATTGTTCTATAAAATCAACTGCTTCAGGATGTGGGGAAACATGGTAAGACCAGTGTGTCCCATGAGCATGGACCCATTGTCCCACTTCGTTTGTTGTCAAATGAGTACCATGATTTGAGGAATTTTGTAAGTAATACTATGCTGGTGGATAAGCAGTCTGTAAGTAAAGATAATTAAGTGGAAACATAGTTTTGATAGAAATATTATGCACAGAGAAAGCGAATCCTTATCAAGAGTAAGTTTCTATTCCAAGAACTATATGAGTGAAATGTTCACTCAAGAGGTGATACCTTTCCTCCACCTGAAAAAAAAGTACAAAAGGAAAAAAGCACCACTGGGTAGATTCATTTTCCCACTAAGCGAAAATCCAACAACTCACTCTGAGTTAGTATACCCAGTGGTGTCACCTGGGAAGATTTTTTCTTGTCACAGTGAATTTTTATCATAAAAGTAATTTTGCTGAGCAACATATATTCTAATGGACAATTTAAGAAAACAGCATGCGGCTGTGAAATGTTGTTTTCGGTTCAGGAAAGATCCACAAAAACTGTGTGATGTTGAGCACAGCTTACAAGGATATCACTGTGGGGGGAAAAAAGACTCAAGTGCTTTCATTTCAAGAAAAGGTGAACTGTTCATTGATTACAATCCTTTTTCTGGACATCCATCAACTTCCCTAACACAAGAATATGTTGACATAATTCATGAACTTGTACTCAAAGACTAATGTTGGACCATTGAAATACGGAGTTATCTGGGCTATCAGAGCTTGGTTCAGCGAATTTGAACAGAAGATTTGAGAATGCAATTGGTGGCTGCAAAATGTGTGCCTCAGAATCTGATTGACCAGGAAAAAGAGCATCTTTGAAAGAACAGCTCTGAAGAAACCAAGACACCCCTCCCACCCCCCAAATCATTACTGGTCATGAGACATGGTGCTATTCTTACAATTCCCAAAGCATCTATCAATGAGGAAATCAGCATCATGTGAAATCAAAGATCAAGACAATGTTCTTTTGAGGTGAGGGAGATAATGTATTTGGAGTTTGTTCCACCAGGTCAGACTATTAATCAAGCTCTCTATTTAGAGATTCTTAAAAGATTGCAGAAGGTGGTGAGGCACAAAAGTTTTGATTTGTGGCAGACGGGGACTGATTTTGGCACCATGACAATGTACCTGCTAACACAAACATAGCAGTGTGCCAGTTTTGGGTATAAAACCAGCATGCCTCTCATGCCCCACACATCTTACTCAGGTGACCTCACTCCACGCAACTTCTTTTTGTTTCCATGAATAAAGCGGTACATTAATTTACAGTGATTTGATGCATAAAAGTAAATAAAACAATGAGGCAGATCCTTTCAGCCATCCAAATAGATGCATTTGAAAAATGTTCCCAAGAATGGAATCACAGATTTGACAAAAGCATTGTGTAATGAACAGCACGTTGAAGGTGATAAGGTTGTTTTGTAAAAAAATTAAATATATAGCTGTGGGGAAAAAAATGACAGAGTTTTTGGGGGGATACTTTCAAATAATCAACCCACCTCCAGATTACTGTTGATCTCCCTGAGTAATGATCTCATATTTGTGGACTTAGTATTAGCTTCTCATGTCTCTAACTGTATTAGCTGCTGCAGCTGTCAGATCGGGCACTCAGCAGTGGCAGTAACCAAGTCAGCCTTCCTGAGTGGAGTTCAGATTGCTGAGCCCATGCCTAACTTCCACTGCTGTGTCTATGGTCACTGTTTCCACAAGCCTATTGTGCAATTTCAGGGGTTATTGGAAAAAGAGAATGAATAATTTCTATAAAATGTGCCTTCCTATGAGCTAGATTATGAAAATCCGTCATTGCAGAGGTAACCCTTTACTGAGCATTCACATGAAACATAAACATCTTCACTCTTTTTTACTCCTTTCACAGAAGTCTAAGCATTTACCTCTTTCCACACCTCCTTGCCAGCGACTTTACCATCATGCTCCTTACAAGTCCCTACCATCCTGTCAAATCTCTGGTCACTGCCCACGAACAAGTATTCATTTGCATACGTGGCCATTTCTCCTTCCAAGAGAAAGGAACAATGAGTTGTACTGCTGAAAGTTTGGCTCATTGTGAGGATTGCCCTTTACCATTGTAAGTCCCAGAGAGGTCATATAATGCTACTTTCAAGTCAACAATCTTCAGTAAACCACATATCATTTTCTTCTCCAGTCAGCCAATTGTAATTGATTCTTCATGAGGTCATTGGTGTATACCGGGAGATGGAAGTTAGTCTGACAGAAGGGGAGACCACATGAGCTTCAGCCACTTCTGTATCCAGCTTACTTTTACCTTCATATCTAGCTCAAACCTTATATCATATATACAACTTCGATTTAATTAAGCAATGCTGCTCTTTTTATCAAATTTTATGATTCATTGAGTCAGACAACAATATTTCGTGATGGGGATCTCAGGTCAAATGCTGTCTCAAACGCCCTTAGAGAGCAATGAGGTTCTACTAACAAGTTAGATTCAATTTCTTAAAAGGGTAGTAGTTGTCTGCAGAGGATGGCAGAGGTTCACTTCAGAACCCTATGTGTCTGCATGGGATTCACAAATGAGGGCCTGCCAAGACTCCAAAGTGCATGTCTGGTTGCCATTTGTACTTCGGGCTTGATCATAGGACCCAAGTGGCAGAGCCACATGCACAGCAGCCTGAACCTCTTGCAGCACCTTCCTCATTTTGGACTCCAATCAAAGCTAACACCTTTGGACTCACTTGAAATATAGAGAGATCTGTTTCCTACAAAATCCAATGAACCCCAGCAGGCATTTTTCCTTCCTTAGAGTTAAGGGAGAGTCCAGATAAAATAACTTATCCTTCAGTTTAGTAGAACTGTGCCTGTCTGTATTTAGACCTCTGTCATTGCCCTTTGCGTCCTGACTACAACTCTTTAAAGGAGTAAAAAGCCCATCTTTCTCCTAAGTAGATGCTGCTATTTTTAAACTGGTGACCTTGCATTTTGCAACCAAACAGGTAACCACTGTGCCACAGGGGTCAGGAAACTATAAAAGATAAGTCAATAATTTACAATGATCACCTTATAAAATAAAGTAGAACAGTAGTGGGGAAAATATCAAAGTCCCTCAATGAGAAGGATTGATGCAGTGGCTTCAAAAACAATGTCCTCCAACAAACCAATTATTTTATGCCAAGTGTTCTTGAAAGTGGTGGGAACCTCAATGAAATTTTGAAATCTGTGCTCTTATTTGATGGCTAGCAAAGGACTGAGGTTAGTGAACAGCCCAACAATGCAGCCCTTGGTAGCAGGGAGGAGACGAGCCAGTCAGGGTCAGTTTAGGCTTCTTTCCCACACCACTATCCTGATCCCAATTCTACCATACAAATCTGGCTAGACCTTAGCATGTACACTGACTGGTACAGACAGAAACTGGAAACACAAGGAATCCAGGATGGATGATCTCTTCAGGACCAGTGGTGAGAGTGGTGATACCAGGACGGTGGATGGAAGGTGAGTGAGAAAGGGGGAACTGATTACAAGGATCCACATGTGACCTTCTCCCTGGGGGAAAGACAACAGAAAAGTGGATGAAGGGAGATGTCAGACAGTGTAAGATATGACAAAATAATAATTTATAAATTATCAAGTGTTCATGAGAGAGAGAGAAGTGGAGAGGGTGGGGCAAAATGAGGAGCCGATGCCAGGGGCTTAAGTGGAGAGCAAATGTTTTGAAAATGATGAGGACAATGAATGTAAAAATATGCTTTACACAATGGATTTATGGATGGATTGTGGTATGAGATGTATGAGCCCGCAAGCAAATGATTAAAAAAAAGATGCAGCCCCTGGTGTTGTCCCTTCCAGAGGTAAGAGGAGTGTTGAAAACTGAAAGACACATGGAAACAATTGGGTCAGTGGACTCAAGGAACATGCAAACATCAGTCATGTCTGGAACTGAACTCTCCTCCCTGTCACTGTAATGAACCATGTAACGTAAAAGGGCAGCACTTACCCAGGAACAGAACTCAGGGGTTAGGCAAGAAGGAGGAAGGGAAACAGGAAACACAGAGAGGAAGTGGGATAAGTGGTGCCACATCATGGGGTTGCAATGGGTGGGTTAAACCAAGTGTGTGTGAATTATTGTATTTGGACAGGTCCGTAACCCTCACCTAATTCACAGGAGGAAGTTGATATGTTATAGAGTTAAAAATAAATATTTCTTTGTATAATCGCTTCTGATAAGGAGGCTTTTTGCAGGGAATCAGAAGTCAGTTAACATGATCATCATGAGATGAACATTTGAGGAAGAGGTACAGACAGTTCAAAGTCCCCGAGATAAGAGTATTCCTCATGCCACCGGACAGCAGCAAAGGTGAATGGTTTAATAAAGCGTCAAAGGGAAGCGGGATTGAGGCCCTTTAAAGTGAACACTGGAGACCATATTATTGTGAGGCTGCAGTTGACTTTATGGTATGGGATCTTAGACTTGGGTTACTACTTTTGTATGTACTATTATATCCCACCACACAACTCACATCAATCATATGGTATTATACTGAGCAGCAAAGTGGTATAAATGGGTAATGTGCAAATCTGAATAGAGATGGGAATGAGAGGGATTTACATGTGGGATTTGTGGGAAAAGTCTTTCCTGTATTTGTCATTTTTCTATAATAACAGCAACAATAATTATGCACAAAAGCAAAGTGCAGTAAAATAATATTTTCATTCAGTTACATGACTTAATTTTTCTTAAAAAAACCTCTGAAAACAATAAGCTGTGAGCTTCACCCAGAGCTCACTACCTGCCTTGGATAAGAGAAACCAGAGTTTTGACTATCATATTCTTCATCTCCTAAACCCAAAGCCTGATGCACATTTTAAAGAAGAGTTAAAACATAATAATGAATATAAAATATGAAGTTTCCTCATGTACTCCATGAATTATTGGATGCATTATCATTCAAAACCTGGCTGATTCACCCCCCACATCAACTCTGTTTTTTCCAACATTAGTTCATGCCTGTGTCCTCCTTCAAAGCTCAGTGTGACCATTAGCTTCTCTGTGAACCTTGACTAAAACTCCCCAGGAAGGAAAACAATACGATCCATCTCAGAAGGAGCGCAGTGCCATCTTATACAGCATCTACTTAGGTCTTACGCTATGGAGAATGCAAGATACTTGTGAGAAGGGGAAATCTCTGCTCATTTCTTTGTTTCCAGATTTAATTTAAAGCTAAATAAGAGCTTTTTGAGTTGCTGTATGAACAAAAATTTGAATGAGGACAGCAGACACTCGCATCAATGGTGTGGAAAGGAGACGCAGTGAAACAAGTAGAGAGCTGTGAACAGAAGAGACTGCTTGTATGTGAGACTGCTTGTATGTGAGCCAGCACCAGAGAAAGAGATCAGAGAGAGGAGTCATTTTCATGTATTCAGAATCACTGTCTGGAAACAGACTATGACAAAATGTTGGGGAACCAGCCCCTCACACTCTAACTGCTCCAGTAGGTGCAATTGAACAGTTAAAATTTATAAAGATTATAGTAAAGTCGTAGAGAAGAATAGATATAGGAGAGAGAGTAAAACAAAGAAGTCAGACACATTTCATTAAAGCATGCTCTTCTCCTGGACGGCCATGAACTCTCCAGCTAAGTCTGCTCACAGCATGGGCAGAGAGGGCTGGGCCAGTTCATCTTTATTTTTGGCCAAGACCCATATATATTTAGGGACATGATTATACACTAATAGGAAGGGGAGGGAATAGGGATATGCATGTGATAAGATGGGCAGACCCTAGACACAATATGGCTGCCTAACCTTGGTCATCCTGCAGTGGACTAGACTTTCCTGGGCTCTCCTTCAGGGAAGCAATCTACTATCCTTATCAGAAAGAAGTGGGCACCACTTAGGGTGGGGCAGACTATACAGTCTGATTGCTCTAGATGACTGACAACCTTTAGAGAGAGTAACCTCTGACCTGCTTTCATTGACCTTCAAGTGTATAGAGCTTTGCCATGTGTAGCAAGCAGCTAGGTTTGGTAGATAACTTTAGAGAAATCTGCCTGAATCCTACAACAAAGCAGCACCTTATATTATGAAATTTACCTTTATTTGTTATTGTTAACACGTCAACATATACTACCAATGACAAAGGGACCTAACTCTTCTCCAATCACCCCTCACCTGCAATGCTGCTACAACTCATCCAAAAGTTAGCAGGTAAGAGTCTGAATTCACCAATACTATTCCTTCCTTGTACTGCTGTTTAAGGAGCAGTCTGATCTCACAGGAAGGGCAGGGAGATGGAAAACTTATGACACCTCTGGAAAATCCAATCACATTTTCTCTTCACCAAAAATTATTCAAGTAGATTTGAGTAGATTAGTGGGAATATGTACAATTCTATGTCTTTAAAGCATAAATTCCCATGTGCCTCCTTAACTCAGTATTCTTTGGTCTTATACCCCCTGAGAAATGTATTTCTCTGGAGCTAAGAGAAAACAAAACATGTCGCTGTGACCCTTGGGAGACAGCTGGCAGCTTCTCTCCCATTGGGTTCCTTCTCCCGAAGAGGTGATGACCCTTATTTTGGTGTGTTTCTAGAAAGCAGGGCAACTCACAATGGGTGCTCTAGGATGATGCATTTCACACCCGGAAGACCTGAAGGACAGAGGTAGACATTATTCACCAGGATGCCAGCATTCCATGAAATACTTCTGATTACATTTAACCCCACAGGGCCTCAACCCTGTATTTTTACCATGTTAGAATGTAGGAGGTCTGATGGTCAAGGTGTTTATTGATGGGGAACTAATTAGTCTCCTCTGCCTCTGTATACCTTGCAGCTAAAAGCATTGCAAGATAACTCAGTTATTTATGACTCTCTGGAACCCTGCATGTCATTGTGCTTATCTTAGAATATAGTGCTGTTATTATTCAAGTATTTAGACAGTGTCACTAGTTAAGTAATGTTTACATAGATAAGAGGTTCAAAATATTTTTTTTAATTTTAGTGCTTTAATGTTTACTTTGTAATCATTCCCTTGTAAGAAAAGTATAAAAACCAAGCTTTGAATATACTCGGTGCTTCAGTCCATCAGATTGAAGTCCTCCCAATCCCATGCTTTGTGTGTCTCTTTCTTTTCCTTTCATCTGCACACCTCATTTCTGCCCCAGCTTGATGGTCTGATCACCCGCATTAGGGTGACCTGGTGGCATAGTCCTTCTATGTTGGGGTGTGATCTTCAATGTTAACAATTCAAAACTGCCAACAACTCATCAGCCTAAAAACAGGGCTTCTACTCCACAAATAGGCTGCAGTCCTGGAATCCCACAAGAAAGTTCTACAATATTCTGTAGGGTAGCTAAGAGTCAGCAATGACTCATGACAGTGAGTTTTGATTTAAATTAATTGACTGTAGATACTTCATATAGGTAAAACAACCATGTCAGTAGGAAATAGGACATTCTGAGTGTCTACTCATGTATAAGTCACCATAGATAAAGAGAATAGACCCTGCCTACTGATCACATGGACCTGATGGCTGGAGATCGGAGCATACTGGAAATCTACACAGAGCTCTTCTCTTCCCTCGGTTATAGATACCAATCTAAGTCAGTTCCTGAGGACATCCTCAGCTGATGGCAACTGAGTGATCAAACTGCCCGCCCTCACATCCCTTCCAACCCCAAACATCAGAATTACAGTCATGGGACACTGAAAAACAACAACAAAAGAGTTATGTAGAAATTCAAAAATATGTTTAAAAATTTGAACAAAAGGAAGATAATAAACTCATAGAGACTAGATGTCACAATGTGTATAAGATGGTTCATATATAATATTTAAATTTTATTTCATAATATCATTATATAAAATAATACATCTCATGAGTTTTGACATTATTCAGTACAGAACAAAAGACTGCCAGGTCTTGCATCATGCTTGCAGTTGCTCCTATCTTTGCAAACAAGTGGCTATCTACCAGAGAAGCAACAAGCCCATGAAAGAAGCACAGCAGCCAGTGCAATCAGGAGGTGTTGACGGGATAAGGTAACAGGCATTGGAAGATGAAAGTGAGGCAAACAAATAAACATTGTTCAGAATGAAGAAGATTGGAGCAAAGATTCAAAAGCCATCTGTAGACAATGGGACATCCCTCACAGAAGCGTCACAGGAAGGGATGGGTCAGCCAGGGTGAAGCATAGTACTAATAGAACACACCACATTCCTCTGATTCCATGAAGCTTCCTCTCCCCCCTTTATCATGACCCCAATCCTGCCTTTCACTGTGGGCTAGTCCAGAGCGTGTACACAAGTACATATAGGAGCTCAGGACACAGAATCCAGGTCAGATAAACCCCTCAGGAACAGAAATAGGAGTAGGGATACCAAGAGAGTAGGGGGATGGTGGGAGAGATGGGGGAATGACTTGTGGAGGGAGGGAGACAGCGATGGTATAAGATATACACATATTGTCATCGTGTCAGTGTTGCTGCTGTCGACACCATGTTCTTATGTGCCACTTTGGTGCTGTCAAATCTCTCTGCATTTTTATGCACATATTATTATATCTGCAGGCCCACCTAGATAAGATAGGCTGGACAATGTGAGAAGAAAATAATGGGACCAACGGTCCCGAAGGGACATGAGAGTGTGGGAGGTAGTGGAGGGGAGGAGGTGTTGGCCAAACCCAGGGACAAAGGAAAAACGAGTGATTCAAAACCAGTGAAGGGAGGGGATGGGAGGACTAGTAGGAAGTGACAAAGGGCAAGGTAACTGAGAGTAATTACTGAAACCAGAATGAAGGCTGAACATGATAGAGGGACAGGAGGAAAGCGTAAGGAAATAGAGGAAAGAGTAGGAGGCAAATGACATACAAAGAAGCCTAAATACAGACATGTACATGTGTAGATATATTTATGATTATGGGGGAAATAGACCTATGTGCACATATTTATAGGTTTAGTAGTAGGGTAGAAGGTGGACATTGAGGCTCCTCACGCCCACTCCTCAAAAGAATACCACCTTGCTCAGGTAAACGGTCATTCCACGATACCCACCTTCCCGACATGATCACTGAAGACACACGTGTGCATAAGCAAATGTGGTGAAGAATGCTGATGATGCCCTGATATCAAAAAGATATAGTGTCTGAGGTCTTAAAGGCTTAAAGGCAAACAAGTGGCCATCTAGCTCAGAAGTGACGAAGCCCACAGATAAGAAGCACACAAGCCTAAGTGAACACAAGGTGTTGAAGGAATCAGGTATCAGAAACCAAAGAACAAAATCCATCATTGTGTGATCATTTTCCTCACATAAATGCTGAAGACGAATGTGTGCATAAGCAAGTGTGGTGAAGAAGGGCGATGGTGCCTGGCTATTGAGACATATAGCATCTGGGGACTTAAAGGCTTGAAAGTAAACAAGCACCATCTAGCCCAGAAGCAACCAAGCCCACATGGAAGCAGCACACCAACATGTGTGATCATGAAGGGGCGAGGGGACCAGGTTTAAGGAACAAAGGCGGGGAGAAAAAACCCATATGAATGTGAATGAAGGGAGTGTGTGATGGGGACCCAATGCCCATCTGTAGACAGTTAGACATCCCTTGCAGAGGGGTAGTGGGGAGGAGATAGGTCACTCAGGGTTCAGTGTAGCTACAATGAAACTCACAACCTTCCTCTAGTTCTTAAATGCTTCCTCCCTGTCCTTCCTCCCCCCCCCCCCAATTATAATGATCCCAATTCTACCTTGAAAACTTGGTTAGACCAGAGAATGCACAGCGATACAGTTGGGATCTAGAAACACAGGAAATCTAGGACAGGTGAACCGATCAGCACCAATGGTGAGAGTGGTGATACCTGGAGGGAATGAGGTGTACAAAGGGGGAACCTATCTCGGGGATCTACATATAACCTCCTCTCTCGGGGATGGACAACAGGAAAGTGGGTGAAGGGAGATGTCAAGCAGTGTAAGATAAGATAAAATAATAATTTATAAATTAATAAGGGTTCATGAGGGAGGGAGGGCGTGGAGGGAGGAGGAGGGAAAAATTAGCTGATTCCAGGAACCAAAGTGGAAGGCGAATTTTGAGAATGACGAGGGCAACGAATGTATAAGGGTGCTTTACTGATTGATGTATGTATGGTTGTGATAAGAGTTTAATGAGCCCCAATAAAATGATTTATAAAAAAGATATAAACATAATAATTTATATATTATCAAGGAGTCACAAGGGTAAGAGGGGAGAGGAAAGATAAAAAGAGGAGCTGATATCGAGGGTTCAACTAATAAGAAAATGAGAATAGAGATACCAAGGGAGTTAGGGGAAGGTGGGGAGAGAGAGGGGGACCCCTTACCTAGGGGGATGGCATGGGAGGGAAACTTATAAATTAACAAGGGTTCATGAAGGAGGGAGGGGGGAATGAGGAGCTGATATTAAGGCTCAAGTAGAAAGAAAATATTTTGAAAATGATGTTGGTAACATATGTACAGATATGCTTGACACAATGGATGGATGCATGGATTCTGATAAGAGCTGTAAGTGTCCCCAATAAAATGATTTGAAGATTTTTTTAAAATCTTTTAAGAAGTAAGTTATTATGCAGAAATTGAGATTATGGAGAAAACTTTCCTGCCACCATACTCTCTAAAGTTGAGATAGATGGTGGCATGAACACATGATACTTTCTGGATAATATCATAGGCCAACAATCAGAAAAAAATGAGTAATGCATTAATTGGTGTGCCAACATTTTCCAAGGATAGTTATCTAAAAATCAATTAAAAGTGAAAAGGTCCAATTTGTTTTGATGGAACAGTACTTTATAAAGTATTGAAGAAACCACCATTTGTCAAGTTTGGCTGTTATATCAGTGAAGCATATTTGGTTACCTGGAATAATAGTAAAATCTTTTTCTCCATTACTTAAAAATATCCTCGGAAGTATTAGAGAAATATGGGTGCTTGTTGAAAGGTCTAGGAGTCTTGGAGTTTACCATGAATACAGTTATGTATAATGGTGTCTTTACCATTGTTACAAATATATCTATAATTGTGGAAGATACTTTTTAAACTTCCAAACAGCCAATCTTCCTCTCATCTCTCACCTTTTGCCTCTCTCATCTGTAGTCTCTGTGGATCACATCGACAGGTAACAATGGAACATTTCCAAGTCAGCCCTTCTTTTCATTGCTGCATTTCCCGTACTTCCACTCAGCAAGTGAATCCAGGTGGTTACTATCATGAACACACCAAGCTCAGACCCCATTTAACTTTCATTCCTAGAAAGGGGTTTCTCTGATGGGCAAATGCTTTCCTTCTTTGAGGACACGTACAGGGACAGGAAAAGAGTAAATTTATGAAAAGCTCTTAGACATAAGGAAACACCTTGAGGAAGGGAGTCCCTGACCTGGAGGATCAGAACCATCATCTTAGACTCACCAAGGTCAACTGGCAGAGCAGCCTTAACAAGGACAATGCTCTGTGTCCAATTTGTACTTAGCAGCTGGAACCTTAAGTGCTCATAAAAATGATGAAACCTGAAACACACATGGAAACAGACCAGTGGACCAAGGGACCATGAAAATATTAGTCTCCATTTTCTTGAGAGCAGGATGGTTTCTGATACCAACACCAACTCTTCTGAATATTCCCACCGTAGAAGATACTTACATAACTTATAATTATGTAAATTATTATAGAAGTGGGAGAAGAATGTGGAACACAATTCAAAATTATAAGACTTATTGGTTGGATAGGGACTGGTGATACCACCAAGATTATAGGTCATAGTGACCCATAAAAACTGGAATTAAACTCGCCCCATATTAGAAAAACTAACAGTTTAAGATCCTAAAGTAAGAAGGGCTGACAGAGAAGGAGGAATGGAAATGGGAACATAAGAGGAAATGGTATCAGTGACGGTGGGTATATTAAAAGGTTAGAAATGGATGAGTGGAAATAAACTGTGTAAAAATTTTAAAATACACTGACGATCCACGCTGCAAGACTTGATGTAAACACAAGGAATGATTTTCAAAATGTTTTAAATGGTTAATTTTATATTATATATTTTACCACAGTGTTATTTGTCCTTAAAAGGGAAGTATCTAAGTATATGTGGTATAGTTGGACGTGTTCCTCAAGGTGAGCTGTTCGAAACCACCAGCTGCTCCACAGGACAAAGATGGGACTTTCTACTCCTGCAGAAAATTCCAGGTTTGAGAACCTATACGGGCAATTTAACCCTGTCCTATAGAGCTGCTGAGCTGGTATTGACTCCAAGACAGTCAGTTTTTCTTTTGTTTTGTTGGATTTTGTTTTTTGGTATTATCAAATACTCATTTCATACTCCACAAAGCATCCGTTCTAACGAAACCACGAACTAACTGTATATATTTGAATGGAAATATGAAAATGAGGTGGATCACAGAGCCATGACCCAAAGCCAATCTGTAGACAAATGGACAACAAATTGCAGTAGAGTCACAGGAAGTGACAATCTGGTCAGTGTACAGCGTTGCACAGAGGAAACGTACAACTTTCCTCTAGTTCTTTAATGGTTCCCCACCGCCACTATCAGGTTCTCAATTCAACTTACAAATCCAGCAAGGCCAGAGCATGTACACTGGTACAGATAAGAGCTCAAACACAGTGAATTCAGGACAGATAAACCCCTCAGGACCAATAACGAGAGTAGCGATACTAGGAGAGTAACATAAGTGGGGGAAAATAAGGGGAACAGATCACAATGATCTACGTATAACCCACATGTGGGGGCACAGACATCAGAAAAATACATGAAGGGAGACAGCGGTTGGTGTAAGACATCCAAAAATATTATAAATTATCAACATTTCACGAGGGAGGGAGGGCAGTGGAGGAGGGAAGTGAGCTGACACCAAGGGCTCAAGTAGAAATATATGTTTTGAAAATGATGATGACAACATGTGTACAAATGTGCTAGAACAATTGATGCATGTATGGATTGTGATAAAAGCTGTAAGAGCCGCCAACAAAATGATTTTTTTTTAAAAATGGAAGAAGAGTTGTTGCACGGATTGTGCTAAAAGTTACATGAGCCCCCAGTAAAATTATTTAAAAAAAATAACATGATGAATCAGTGTAAGAGTTGACAAAAAAATAACAAATTATAAATTATCAAAGGTTCATGAGAGAGAAGGGGCGGGAAGGGAAGGGAAAAATGAGGAGCTGATATAAAGGACTCAAGTAGAAAGCATATATTTTGAGAATGATGTGGGCAACAATTGATTAAATGTGCTTGACTCGATGGATATATATATATATATGGATTGTGATAAAAATTGTATGAGCCACCAATAAATAATAAAACAAAAAAATGTGAAAAAATCTTAAGGAAGTTTGGATATAATCAACTTGTTCACTCATTATATAAGGAAATTTGACATTCTTCTAGTTAAAGTGCTAAGCTGCTAAACAAAAATGGAGATTCAATTCTACTACCTGCTCCCTGGTTGAAAACTGTGATAGTCTGCCTCTCTGTAAAGATTATAGCTTCAGACATCCCGAGGCAGTTATTCATCACTGTCTGTATGCTGTGAGGTGGACCCCATGACCGTGGATTTGAATTGAGTCTACATGTTTCATTGAAGGAATAGAGCCTTGGTACTCAGCACTCCTCTATGACCAACTCACTTCTCCTGCTATCAAGTGAGTCTGACTCATTGGATTGAACTGAACTGTGTGATACGGTTTACAAAACTATAATTTTTTATAGAAATCATGTTATTGAGGGCCCTTACAACTTTTATCACAATCCATACATCCATCCATTGTGTCAAGCACATCTGTACTTTTGTTGTCAGCATCATTCTCACAACATTTTCTTGCTACTTGAACCCTTGGTAGCAGCTCCTCATTTTTTTCCCTTCCTCTCCTCACCCTCCCTCCCTAAGTGGCAAAGGACATTTACAGAGGTTTAAATGCAGGCATTTGCATATGTAAATATATTTCTATATGACTATCAGGAAACAGATTTATGTGCACATATTTATGGGTTTGGTATTAAGGTAGCCAGTGGACATTGGGTCTCTATGCAAGTACCCCCTCAATGAAAGAACACCTTGTTCATTTAACCTGGCATTCTATGTTGCTCACGTTCCCAACATGATTGCTGAAGACAAAGCAGGTACATAAGCAAATATGGTGAAGAAAGCTGATGGTGGTCACCTATGAAATTATATCGCATCTGGAGTCTTAAAAACATGAAGATCAATGGGTGCCCATCTGGCTGAGAAGAAACAAAGCCCACATGGAAGAAGCAGACCAGCCTCTGTGATCACAAGGTGTCAATAGGATCAAGTATCAGGCACCAAAGAATGAAAAATCATATCATTGTGAATGAGGGGGAGTGGGGAGGGGAGACCCAAAGCCCATCTGTAGGCAAGTGGCTATCCCCTTACAGAAGGCTTATGGGGGGGAGATGAGCCAGGTAGGGTGCAGAATAACACCAATTAAACATACATCATTCCTCTAGCTCCTTAATGCTTCCTCCCTCCACTATCACAATTCCAATTCTACCTTACACTGGTACATATAAGACCTGGAACCATAGGGAATCCAGGACAGATAAAACCTTCAGGACCAATAAAGAGAGTAACCATACCAGGAGGATAAAGGGAATGTGGGGGGGAAAGGGGAGAACTGATCACAATTATTTACATATAACCCCCTTGCTTTGGGACAGACAACAGAAAATGGATGAATGGAGACATCAGACAATGTAAACATGAAGGAAAAAAAAGCTGTGATCTTAATGGGAGCATATTGCCTCATCTTCCTCTCTCTGAGCAGTGAATAGGTTGAAAACTATAATCTTTCAAGTAGCCCAAAGTTTAACCCAACAGCCCTGCTTCCTGTGTGCAGAGAAAATATAGGACGCTGTATTCCCCAGGATCATGAAAACCAACATTTTTACCTGTCATTATTTGAGATGCTGACGAGATTTCAGGGAGAAACTCAGGGGCAAAAGTGAGACAGATGCTTGGGTAAAGCTAATTTGGTGGTCGAGCATAATTGGGGAGCAATGTGTTCTTTTGACACAATAAAGGTTAATTTCCAGTAGTTTCATTGATGCCAAGAAGGGATAAGCATAACTCTGCTAAACAAATGGAGGTCTAGAGAGTTCTTGAAACTGATGGTCTTGAACTAACAATTATAACAAAAATTCCTACTACTTGGATGCCAGAAGATTAATCATGTACAGGAAGTAAACAACTTCACTCTTCTTGATTCTGCCATCTTTCTGATGATAGAAGAGATATGAACGTGCTTACTGTGTGATTTTCAGTGTGGTTCTGGAAGCCATTTTCATTCTTTGAAATTTCACAAGTGCTTTTAATAATTTAATAATAACAGGTTTACAAGTTTCATGCCCAAAATATTCAACAGGAATGCAGTATAAAGAAGATAATCCAGGTGGGTTGAAGGTTTAAGACAGATGATATCACAAGAAAAACATTTTGCAAAAGAAGAATCCTAGAAATTCCTTGCCTCTTTTTAATGGCTCAGGATAATAATGAGCACTGGTTCCTGTGATAATTGTATGCAATTTCTCTATGGCTAGTAATAAAAAATCTATTTCTTATGTACAGCTGAAGCACCCTGAAAAATTGCATGTTGAGGTGAATATTTAGTTAAAGTAAATACATTTTTAAGAAAATGCACTGGAAGTTTTTCCATAGTATGTCTTCAATTTTTCATATTATGTCTTAAATATTTAGGAGATGGAATTATGTATATAAGCACATTTAGAACCGAGGAAAGTATAATAGAGATTTTTATTATTTTGAATTTTGTTTTTCAAAAGTAACTCTCTAAACTTAAGGATGAGTTTCTGTTATATAGAATGTTTCTCAGCTGAAAAGTTTTCGTAGGGCTTGCTTTATGTCTTTATTTCTAAGACTATATATAAAAGGATTCAGCATGGGTGTGGCTACAGTGTACATCACTGAGGCTATTGCAGTGGCCCTGGAGCTTTCAAAAGCAGCCAAACTAAGATAAACCCCTAAAGCTGTACCATAGAACAAGGAGACCACAGAGAGGTGAGACCCACAGGTGGAAAAGGCTTTATATTTTCCCCCAGCTGATGAAATTTTCAAAATGGAGGACACAATCTTCATGTAAGAGAAAAGGATCCCACTGAATGGAATAACACCCAGAATTCCAGTTGTTACATAAATAACTAAGTCATTGAGGAATGTGTCGGAACAAGCAAGATGTATGACCTGATTAAATTCACAAAAAAAATGGGAGATTTCCAGTTCTGTACAAAAAGACAGCCGTAAAACAATAAAACATTTAATAGAGAGTTCATAGATGTCAATACCCAGGAGGCCAGAAGCAGGAGGCCACAGGATCTTGGATTCATGATGACCGTGTAGTGCAGTGGGTGACAAATGGCCACAAACCGATCATAGGCCATCACTGTCAATAGGAAGTTATCTAAGCCCATAAAATGCAAGAAAAAGTACATCTGTGTGATGCGGTCTGCATATGTTATCACTTTGTTCTGCATCTGGATGTTCAGCAGCATCTTTGGGACAGTGGTGGAGGTGAAACAGATGTCAGCAAAGGAGAGGTTGGAGAGGAAGAAGTACATGGGTGTGTGGAGGTGGGCGTCTGTGGCGATGGCCAGGATGATGAGCAGGTTCCCAGTGCAGGTGACCAGGTACATGGAGAGGAACAGTCCAAAGAGGAGGGGCTGCAGCTCTGCCTCTTCAGAAAGCCCCAGAAGGATGAATTCTGGAATCTGAGTGTGGTTTCCTGGTTCCATGGAGTTGATGAGACTACTGGGAAACAGACAAGAGCATTGCAAATTCTGCCATGAGCTCTTAACAACAGTTTAAGGGATATACTGTCATTTATAATTTTTAAAATCAATTAATTAATCCATGTTCATATCTGTATATCTCATGTTCTTGAATTTCATATGCTCAATATTCTCTTTGATGCTGAAACTGTCAAGTTGTCCTTTGTTCCATTATGATCTTTTCCCTAAAACTTTATATTTCTCTACAAATTCCTTAAGATTTTGATTGTTCATTTGACAAATGTGTTTGACAAAATATTTTATGTCAAGTATTCTTGAAAGTTGTGGGAACCTCAGGGAAAAAATGAATATTTTTACTCTTATTTGATGTGAACAACATAAGATGCAACGATTGGGCTCTTCCTTTACAGAGGTTGGAAGAGTGATGGAAAGACAATTGATCCAATGGACTTATGGAGCATGCAAACAGCAGTCATGTCTGGAACAAAATTATCCTCCATGTATCAATAATCAACTATGTAAGTTCAAGATGGTAGCATTTGCCCAGGAACAGAATTCAGAGGGTTATGGAGGAAGGAGGAATGGAAACAGGAAACACAAGGAAGCAGCAGGATAAGCTAAATACACTGGGGGATTGCAGTGGACGAGTTCGATCAGACTGTGTATGATTTCTTGAATATTTGCTTAGGTCTGTAAACCATGTAATGTACAGCAAGATGTAAGCAAGTTATCAAGTAAAAAGTAATGCTTCCTAGTATAATCACTTGTGATACAAAGGCTTACAGCAGAAACCTGAATGCAGGTAGGATGCTAGTCACGAGAAGAACACGTTGTACAGAGACAGCGCCTGTGCTCCCCCCGACACAGGACTATTCCTCACCCCTCTGACACCACGGTGGATGGTGTAACTGAGGGGCAACAAAGGGATCCGGACTGAAGTTGTAGTTAAAAGTGATGGGAATATGGGATCAGATTGTTGTGAGGTTGTAGAAGACTCCATGATGAAGAACTTAAATGTCATTTATAATTTTATATGTATTATTATGATACAGCACATTATATCATATCCTAATGTATTTTACTTAGCCGCTACGTGGTGCATGTGAACAAGCATTGGACTACTATTTAAAGTTTGGCATTTGCACTCAATATGGAAGAATCTAAAGGCAAGCCTGGTGTTCTGCTTCCCAAAGGTCACAGTCTTGAAAATCCAAAGCCCAGTTTTACTCTGCACATGTGGGTTCATCCAGAGTTGTGGTTGACTTGGTGACAGCTGACAGCATCTATATTGTTATGTGATACAGTGTAGTGTTATTGGTATATACTAATATAATGTACATGAATGGTATACAATTCAGTGTTTCACAAAATTTACTCTTCTCTCCATTTGTAGGCGGTATAATATTTCCCTTTTTGGACAGGAAAGGGAAGCTTAAGGTGTCTGCTCAATGTGTATCTCATTTACTGATAATAGCTCCTGCTCTCTCCACATTGATCTATGATGGTGTGTTATGGAGGCTGAGCTAATTCAGGAACAAAAGAGCACACGCAAAAAAATCGCATTTGCTCTCCTGTGAGAACTGATGAGAGACAGCAATCCTAAACCAGGTATATGGGTATTTCAAAAACCAGTACTCCCTTGGGCATAGATTTTATTTGTGGCCATTTTCTGCCATGTAATAGAAAGCCAGCCTACTGAGAGGAAAGAAGGAATGAAGTAGACAACAAGGGGAGAAAGGAGATTATTACAAAGTATGTAAGAATCAGGAAAAGCAAGTTTATATTACCAAGTTCTAAACCCCACAATACCCAGAAAATAAAAATACTTGAATTACAGAAGTAGATATTTTATACATGCGAGCTAAATGAATTCCTACATTCACATTATAGGGATATTAAAATATTAGTAATTAATTAAATACTCATATATAGAAAAATTGAAGAAACTTTTTAAAAAGGAACATTTCATTGCTTTTCCAAAATTCAGTTCATTTAGGAGGCATTTTGATATTAAATACAGTGATTATTTAATATACCAGTGAAATTATAGTGGATTCTATAAGCTTTACAAAAATAATAATTCTATAAATTCTCTCTAGTGTCTTTCAGAAAGCAAGAGCTGAGGGAATATTTTCTAATTAATTCTGTGAAGCAGCAGTATCCTAATATCAAATCCAGGAGTCCTGGTGGGATAGTGGATTATCATTAAGCTGCAACAGCAAGATCAGCAGTCTGAAATCACCATCCACTGCATGGGAGAAAAATGAAGCTTTCTGCTCCATCGACAGTCAAAGTCTTGGAACCTCATGGGGACAGTTATACTCTGTCTTATAGGGGCTCAATGAGTCAGAATCGGTTCAAAGTCATTGAGTAATATCAAAACCAAGTACAAATATATAACAAAGGAAGACTTCCATTCAATATTACCCATGAGAATAAATATTACCCAACACTGTATGACCAGTATAATATATTACAACAAAGTGGTATTTATTCCAGCAGTGAGAGAGTGGTTCAATATTTGACAATCAGTTTATGTAATATTCTACATCAACTAGTTAAAAAATTAGTATAGAAAAATTAACATCAAACAAAGAAAAAAATTCATAAAGTCAAATCCCAATAGCATTTGATAGCATTCAAAATTATTGCTTACATTTCATTCTCCATAGAAAAGTTGAGAAAATTTTAAAATTTTGGTTTCATAGAGTACATCTATGAAACTTACCACTAGGGTCATATTTAATGATGAACATTCAGATATTTTTCCCCTTTTGATTCATAACAGGGTAAGGATAGCCCCTCTTAATACTCTTATTCAAATGCAAGTCCTAACAAACACAATAATACAAACTTAAAAAATACAAACCACACAGCCTGGGAGGAAATAAATAAAGCTGTTTTGTTCACAGAAGACATCTCTGTCGATGTAGAAAACCCAAAGAAACAGCCACAAACAGAAAAATACTAAAACTGATAAGGAGAGCAAAATGATAGCTTGAAAAATAGATAAACCCTCAAGTACATTTCCATGTAGCAATAATGACCAGCGATCTATCAAAATGAAATGGTGAGGCCATGACAATAAAAGATCTAAATGCAAACAAAATCAATGTTCTAAAAACTACATAATACCGGTGAGTGAAATGAAAGGACCAAAGACACCGATATCCTCTGTTCATGAGCTGGAAGGATCAGTAATACTGTGAATTGTAAAATCCACCCAACTAGATAAATATACTGAATACACTTTCAGTCAATATCTAAACCAGTATTTAGTTATTGAAAAACTGATAGATGAAGTTGATATTTAACCCTTGTGGTCTTCTTCCAAAATCCAAGAAAACAAAATTTAAAAAAAAGTATACTCCATAATTCCAATTTCTCATGAGAAAAAAAATCTAACAAATACCAAGTGAGAGACATTTTACAAAATAGTTCACCAACACACGCCATCACTTGCATGGTCATCAAACAAGGACAAATATCAGGGAACCCGGCACAGCCCCAAGAGTCCAAGGAAGTCTGACAAATAAATGCAGGATTCTAAAGAGAGATGAATATAGGCAACTAAGTGAAAGGTTTATGGAAAATGTCTTTACTGTATTTGTAATTTTTCTATTAAATAAACCAAACCTGTTATCTCTAGGGCTTCGCCCATGCTGGGTTGCATGTGACAAAGGACATAAGAAAATACATAACCAGTAGGCAAGAGGGTTACCAAGAGACAAAATACAACAGAGATAGATCCCAATATGAAGAAAAATAGAAAACACCTAAAATATTAACAACCAGAATTTGCATAATGACAAGATTTTAACTATTGAAGTCAAATTATTATTTTAGTCTACTATGGTTATCTCTACAGTACTCCGTTGGATAACCACGTTATTCCTGTGTGTAATCGTGGTCAGAGACAATAACTAGAATGAGAGTTCCTGCTGGGGATGGCAGAGGATCAGATGGGGACAGGGGAACAGAACAAGAGGGAGCTGATATCAAGAAGCCTAACAAGGAAAAAATTGTTTAGAAACTGATAATACACAGCATTACTTGATTTGATTGAAGTAGGGAATGGAATGATGTCTGGATTGGGTCCTAACAGGTTTATTTTAGAAAAAGAAAAATACATTACAGTAAATCAGTATTAGAAAAACTGTTGAAAGATAAAGTTAAGTACAAATTTTAAAATGAGTCCTATGCAAACACCTTGAAAATAAGCTATAAACTTGACCCAGAGCTCTCTACCTTTCTTGGACTAGAAAAATCACAGCTTTACATCACATATTCTGCATCTCTTAAACTGAAATTCTGATGCCACTTTTATAGAAGAGCTAAAAAATAAATACCTTTTTAAAATTTAAAATAAATAAGTAATTTAAAATGTCAAGCTGAGTCGTATTACTCAGTGGATTTGGGGATGCATTATACTTCCAAGTGTCACTGATTCATCGTCCATTTCTACTGTGCTTTCTCCACTCTTCATCTCTGCGGGTTTCCCAGGAGCAGGAGTCTGCTCTGCACATGGACAGAGCAATGTCTCCAAAGGCGAGTCTGACGGCAGACAGACTGTGCTGCTAATTCTGCCTTGACGCTCCGCTAATTTCAGAGTTGTCCTTCCTTAGCCAAAATATACAGCTGTGTGTTACATAGCTGCTGCCTACCTGTCCACACCCATGCTTCACTTTCCATTCCTTGCTTTCCTTGTTCATCAAGCATTAATTATAATGAGCAATTTCCAATGCACACCTTATGGTTCTAATAATGCCAACATTACTGCCCACCTGTCTCCTCATCAAAAGCTCAGTGAGACCTTCATCTCTCTGTGAAACCGTCCCTAAAATCCCCAGAGAAGGCAAAATCAATATGATCCATTTCAGTAGGATTGCAGAACCGGGATAAGCACGCACTTACCGTCTGTTCCCTTACGGAGAACGTCAGATACTGGAAAGAAGGGAAATGTCTGCTCATTTCTTTGTGTCCAGACTGTAATTTAATGCTACATAAGAGTTCTGTGAGTGACAGTGTGAACAAATAGTTGAATGAGGTTAACAGACACGTTAATGCAGTGAAGCAAGGAAGGCTGCTGAGAGAAGGAGGTGGCAGGAATGAGAACCAGCACCGGGGAAGTCAGATGAGAGAAAGAAGACATTATCATGTAGCCAAAATCAGTCTCTAGAACCAGGGATTCTAACTTATCAGGACATTATCCATTAAACTTGCTTTTATTTGTTATACCTGCTGATACGCCTACAGACACTACCAATAAGAGAGGGCCGTTACACATCACCAATTTCCAGGCTCCTGTGATGATGTTGTAGCTCATCCAGAGCAGACTTCACCAGGGCTGTTTCTCCCATGTGTCACTGCTAAAGTCAGAGGTTGTGCCCCAGGAAGAACATGGAAATGGACCCACTCGTGGGGTTTCTGGAAGGCACAATTGTGTTTTCTCATCACCTTAGATGAATCAAGTAGATCTAGCTCATTTTGGAGGAAGTATTTACAGTCCTTTGTCTCTAGTGGATGGAATCCCTTGTGCCTCATTATGAAGTATTCTTTTGTCTTACATTCCCTGAGAATATATTTCTCTGGAGCTAAGAGAACAAAATTCATACTTGTGCCAGTTTGTCCCTTGGGAGGCAACGTGGAGCTCCGTGTACAGCTTTCTCCCATTGGACTGTTTCTTCCCAGAAGGGGGTCTTCTCTATTGTGCTGTGTCTCCTGCATGCAGGGTAATGTCTAATGATCACTCTGAGATGCATTTCCTTCTCCAAAGACCTAATGAACACATCTGGACATAATTTACCAAGATTCCAGGGTTTTATGATTACATAGAGCCCCACCAGCCTCACTACTGCATTTTTACCATTTCTTTTATGGGCAGTAGACCCTGAGTAAATGGAATGCCATCCCTGTAGGTAAGGGTGTAAGAAGGGAAGTAAGATTATAGGATACCTCAGTGAGTGTCTACACATCTACTGGTCATAATAAACAAAAAGCCTAATTGTCACAATTTCCATAAGATGGTTCATACATAATATTGACATTTATTTCATAATATAATATAATGATACATAATATAGCATTATAACATTACAAATACTATATTAATATATTCATAGGGTTATATTATTATTTATGAGACTGATTTGCTAATTAAAATCAATGACACCTGTGATATGCTAACGGAATCTGAAAGGGAATCTGTTCATTTGATAGCTTTCTGTTCTCTTAATGGAAAGTACACAGTCAAATAGGGGAGAATCGGGTGGAACAGATCACAATGTTTGGCTTTTGAAATTTCAGTGATGTGTCTTCAGCAACACACAAGCCACCACAGTATGGTAAACTAGTGGTAGTGGTCCATTTGAGAAATTGAGTTAGCCTTTAAATGGTAACATTATAAATCATGCCCCTAGGGTATGTGATAAGTATGTTTATAAATTAATATTTAGCGAAGGTAGTAAATTTTCAAATACTCTTTAAGAAAAGAAACTATGCATGGACAGGAAAACTTTTGGACCAAAATATATAGTTTCATAGCTTGTTGGTCTGAACTGATCCAATATCAAGTGATTGGATAATACTTTTGCAAAACTTCAGGTTGGACAAAGGTAAATCAATAATGCTCATTCCCCAAAGAAGAACCACGCCTGCTAGCTGATTCAGAGATGTCATTAAAGTAGAGAGTCTGAAATACTCCATGGCCTTGCTGACCTGCCATCCATCTGCTCTTCTTACAATAGTGCCTTAATCCAAGAGAGTCGTTCAGTTTCTTAAATGCACTGCAGGTGAGTTTAAGACACAGTCCAGTTTACTGAGTGGGAGTTTCTAATCAGAACCTGTTGTGTCCTGTGAGGGATGCTGTTCTTGTGAACCTTAAAAGGACAGAGTCTATACTCCTGGGTTACCAAAAGCTGGATACGAACTGGTTCAAAAATGAGCAATTAGAAAATTAATACCTGCACGTTCTCGCCTTGGGTGGTGGTGGGGGAGGTTCTCTATGAGTGATGTTAATCACTTTTCCTAATGGCAGATTGCCCCTCTAGGTTACTCACCAACAAATATGTGATCCCCTTCACCAACACAGACCTACCTGCCCTTCTCTACTTGAATTCCCACTGAGGTTCACTGAGCACCCAGGTAGGAGTGTCTGTTGATCTGGGGTGATCTCAGAACAATGTCATATGACAGACGATGACTTGTCTCCTTCTCTCTTCAACATAAGTAACTGACCGCTTCTAAAGAAGATCTCTGTCAAAGTGGTTACAAAGATGGACAAATAAGTGCATGATACATAGACTGTGAGCATTAGGCAGACTCAGAGTGGATTAGAAGATTACCTCACCTGAGAAGAGAAGTCTCCCTTCTTATAGTGCTGGCCCATACAATAGTTCTTTTTTAGTGATTGAATAACCACTCAGCATCATGGTTTTCCAGTTCATCCATCATCAGGACTTTCATGGATTCATCACTGTTTTTATGGATATGCAGTAGTCCATTGTGTTTATGTACCAGTTTCTTTATCCACTCCTCTACAGATGGACATTTGAGCTATTTCCTTATGAACTCTTTGTGTTAAACATAGGAAAGCATATATTTGTTTGTGTTGTTATTTCTTTCATGTATCTACTCAGCAGAGGAATTGCTGGGTTGTCTGGTATTTCTATTTCCAGTTATTTTGAATATTGCCATATCAATTTTCACAATGTTTATACACATTTATAAGCCCACCACCCAATTAGAAATAAACTAATCTGGAGCATGTCATTTCAATTTTCTGCTCTGAGATAGGGTAAACTGTCTTACAAGGCAGCAGAAATAAGTCCCTTTGTTTGTTTTATGAGAGTGATCTATGGCAGATCTCCACGAGAGTTTTTCCTCTTGAAATAAGAATTAAAATTTTTTTTTAACTTTTATGTGGCCTTCCAGAAAAAACAAATTTGGAGGTTATGGCCAATGAGTCCAAAATAAAGAAAAATATAATTATTCATAAATACACAATCATTTTTATATACAACATTTTTCAAGTGTACATTTTCTGTCTTCCTGGAATTGTTCAACTGCTACATTTAGAGATGTGTCATAATTTAAAAATCATTTTATTGGGGGCTCTTACAGCCGTTATCGGAAACCATACATCCATGTGTCAAGTGTATTTGTACACATGTTGCCTTCACCCTTTTCAAAAGTTTCTTTTTACTTGAGCCCCTGGTATTAACACATTTACCTCCTTTCCCATCTTACCCTCCCTCATGAAGCATTGATATTTTATAAATTATTATTTTTTCATGTCTTACACCTTCACCCCCCTTTTTCGTTGTTCGTCCCCCTGGACAGAAGTGATATTCTGATCATTTGGATAGGTTCCCACTTTCTTCTCCCACTTTCCCCATAGCCTTATGGTATTGCTACTCTAATTATTGGTCCTGAGGGGTTTATCTGTCCTAGAGTCCCTGTGCTGTGAGCTCTCATATCTACCAGTATACATGCTCTGGTCTACCCAGATTTGTAAGCTAGAATTGGGGTCATGATAGTGGGGGAAAGAATTTTTAAAGAAATTGAAGAAAGTTGTATGTTTCATGCGTGCTATACTGCACTCTGACTGACTCATCTCATCCTTATGACCCTTCTGTAATGGGATGTCCAATTGTCTACAGATGGGATTTGGGTCTCTACTCCACCCTCCCCCTCATTCACAGAGATATTATTTTTTGTTCATTATGCTTTCTCAATTCCTGCTGTAATTATTGAGGTAATACCATACTGTAAGAAATCCTCACTATATTTTCTTTTCTTAACATTCTTCTCTACATGATCCATTGTCATGGGATGGTTTGCTAATGAAAAGAATATACGACAATAGCTTTTGCAATACAAAAGATGGTGCATGGCGCAGTTCAGTCAATGCAGTTCATTAAAATTTCCTGTTACTTACCCTTCTTTGTGTCATTTTTTTATCATACCTGTTACTATCACAAGGGGGCAGAATTCACATCAACCACAGATGAATATAAAAAGACAAATCAGCATCCAGATTAAGTTCCATTCATATATATATGCACACACACATATGTATCAGTAGTTTCTGATATTACAGTACATGATTTTACTTTTACCTAGTAATTATAATTCATGATGTGTTGTTTTACCTCTAATCCTGCTGCTTTCAACAGAGTGGTTGCTTTTAACAGAGTGGTTGCTTTCAACACAGTAGCTTCTTTCTACACAGTAGCTGCTCTCAACACAGTGGCAGCTATCTACACTGGTGTGACTGGTCCACATAAGCAAATTATGGCTCCAGCCCTGTCAGATACATCTGTAGTTGTACAAGTTGTATGTGATGGATCTAGTGCAATGATGTCATCATATGGGGCACTCATATGTGGTCATATCTGCATTTTGACTGACCTGTCTAGAGACGAATAGAGGAGCAGTGTTTCCATTGGTCATAGGCAACCCCTGTGAAATGGTCATTCGATGCCCAAAGGGTTTACAACCAATAGATTGAGAACCACTAATATAGAATTCTCAAACAAACAATAATATAAGTGTATTAAACCTAAAATGTGATAAACCTAAAATGCACACAATTAGAAAATGTATCACCCTCATTTAAATATAACATTCTATAAGTGAACAAAACACAAATATTCTATACTTATGTGACACCATACTTCATAATCCTATGAACATACTCCCAAATCTATGAAAGTTTTAAGCCAACCACTTCATGCTTTTATCCCCGCATTTTGGGTATCCAATATCTGTTCTGCCATCTTTTATCAACCCAGTGCTCTGAGGAGACAATCCTAATCTGTGAGGTAAAGACTCTGTATTCAAGTTGGAATCTTGTGACGTCTGCATCCATAAGCAAAGTCAAATCTGAGCAGGCCATGCATAAAGTCAGTTGCAATGTGCACCAGTTCACAGGCTCAAACATCTGCTCTTCATCTTGTCAGTTTCTGGTAAGCTCAATGTGGGCTGCTTCACTTCCTCTCACCAGGACGCCCCATTGGCTGCCTTGCATGTAGACCATGGGCCCCATCAGGAATCCTCAGAAAATCTATCACTCTGGTGCTCAGAAATAAACTTAGGACCAGTCAACCTGCTCTCATTTTCTCCTCTAATCCCTGTGAACCAGCTCCCTTTCTGGCAGTGGCCAGACTCAACCCGTCTCTCAACTGCTGAATTTATCTCACTTGCACTCCACAAGGGATCCAGGTGGTAACCTAGTAAGCATATCATCTTGCCCAAAGGCACCCTTTAACAGTTCAGTTCGGGAGGAGAGAGTTCCTTTCATGTGCCAAATTATTCTACCATCAGGCATAAACCATTAGTTCAAATGCAAATAACCAAAAAATTCTTCATTTTAATCTGTCAACAACCACCCAGGCATGTCTTTTCACCTTGAAATGTCCTGAATACCCTGTGATATACTAGTGAAATGTTGGTGTTTGTTGAAAGGTCTAGGAGTCTTGGAGTGTACCATGACTACTTATAGATATGACACAGAAAATGTACCTAAGTATATTTAACTATTGTTACAAATATATCTTTAAATGTGGAATATTCTTTTTAAGGTTTGGAAAAGCCAGACTTCAACTTCTCTCTCACCTTGTGCATCTCTCATGGGTAGTCTCTGTGGACCAGGAAACAATGGAATATGACCAAGTCAGCCCTCTTTTCATTGCTGTATTTCCCCTACTCCCACTCAGCAAGTGAATCCCGGTGATTCCTATCGTGAACACAGCTAGCTCAGAATCCCTTGAACTTTCACTCCTAGAAGGGGTGTCTCTGTTGGGCAAAGACTTTCCTTCTTTGGTGAAACATATAGGGACATGATCAGAGTAAAATTATGGAAACCTCTTAGACATAAACAAACTCCTTGAGGAAAGAAGATCCTGAGCCTGGGGGATCAGAACCATCATGTTGGATTCACTAAGGTCAACAGGCATAGTAGAGTGAGCAAGGACAATGCTCTGTGTTCTGATTTGGTTCTTAGCAGCTGGAATCATAAGTGCTCATAAGCAGGCCTATCATGTGCAAATATTTATCTCTTTCCATCTGGAGAAAATAAAAGTGATGCAAAATGAAAAACACATGGAAACAGACCAGTAGAACACAGGCCCTTGAAAATATTAGTCTCCATTACTTCAGAGTAGAATGGTTTCCTGATACCAACACAGAACTCCTCTGAAAAAGCCCAACCTAGAAGGTACTGACATAAATTATACATTATGTAAATTACTATAGAAGTGGGAGAAGAATGTGGAATAGAACTCAAAATTATAAGACTTATTGGTTGGATAGAGACTGGTGATACCACCAAGATTATAGCCCTTAGTGACCCATAGAACTGGAATTAAACTTGCCCAATATTAGAAAAACTAACACTTTAAGATGCTAAAGTAAGAAGGGCTCACAGAAAAGGAGGAATGGAAATGGGAACACAGGAGGAAGTGACATAAGTGACAGCAGGTACATTAAAAGGCCTCTTCTCTGGGAGATGGGCAATGGGGAGGTGGGTGAGGAGAGACACTGGGGAGTGTAAGATAAGATATAATAATTATGTATAAACTATGAAGGGACCAGGGGGAAGGGGGGAGCAGGGAGGGAGGAGAAGGGGAAAAAAGGGAAACCGACTGATTCCAGGAACCCAAGTGGAAGGTGAATTATGAGAATGACGAGTGCAACGAATGTATAAGAGTGCTTTGCTCAATTGATATATGCACAGATTGTGATAAGAGCTGTATGAGCCCCAATAAAAGGATTTATTAATTAAAACAAAGAAAAAAATAAAGAGGCTAGAGATGGATGTTTGGAAATAAACTGTGCAAAATTTAAAAAATAAACTGAAGATCCATGCTGCAAGACTTGATGTAATCTCGAGTGGTTTTCACAATGTTTTAAATGGTTAATTTTATTTTATATATTTTACCCCAGTATTATTTGTCCTTAAAAGATAGTATCTAAGAATGTGTGGCAGAGTTGGAATGTACTCTTGAAGGTGAGCCATTCGAAACCACCAGCTGCTCCACAGGAGAAAGCTGGGGCTTTCTCCTCCTGTAGAGAATTCCAGGTTTGAGTACTTTCAGAGGCAATTTCATACTGTCCTATGCAGCTGCTGAGTTGGTATGGACTCCATGGCAGTGAGGATTTTTAGGCTTCTTTTGGTTTTATCAAACACTCACTTTATGCTCCACAAAGCATTCCTTTTAAAGAAATCATGAACTAATTGTATATATTAGAATTAAAACATGGAAATAAAACATGGCAATTAGAATTAAAACATGGAAATCTGCAGACAATTGGAAAACAGCCTTACATAAAAGTCACAAGGAAGGGACGATCCAGTCAGGGTGGAGTATAGCACCAACGGAACATACAACTTTCCTCTAGCTCTTTAATGCTTCCTTCTCGGCCACTCACCCCCACAATCAGGGTCCCGATTCTGCATTACAAATCTGGTTATACTAGAGTTTGTACATGGGTACAGACCAGAGGATGTACACTGGAATTACAGGGAATCCAGGACAGATAATCCCTTCAAGACCAATAATGAGAGGCAAAATACCAGGAGGGGAAGAGTAAGTATGGAGAAAGGAGGAACTGATCACCATGATCTGCATATAACCCCCTCTCTGATGGACGGACAAAAGAAAGGTGGATGAAGGGAGACATTGGACAGGATAAGATATGGAAATAAAAAAAGCTGTATTCCTAATGGGAGCATATTGTCTCATCTTTCTCCCTCTGAGCAATAAATAGGTTTTAAAATCCAACCTTTCAAGTAACCCAAAGCTTAACTCAACAGAGCTGCTTCTTGTGTGCAGAGAAAATATAGGGAGCTGTCATTTCCAGAATCATAAAGACAGAGAGATTCACCTGTGATTATTTGGGATGCTGATCAGGTTTCAGGGAGTCACTCAGGAGAAAAAGTGAGGCAGATGTTTTGGTGAAAATATATTTAGTGGTCAAGCATAATTGGAGAGCAATGGGTTCTTCTGAAACAATAAAGACAAATTTCCATTAGTATCATTGAATCCAAGAAGGGATATGTATACCATTGCTAAACAAATTGAGGTCTAGAGAGGTCTTGTAACTATTGATCTTGAAGCCACAATTACAACAAAAATTCCTACTCTCTGCATGGCAGGTTAGTCATATCCGGAAAGTCAGTGACATCCGTATTCTGGATTCTACCATCTTTTTGATGATAGAACAGGCCTCCGCGTGCTTAGCTGGTCTGGTGTTCAGTGTGGTTCCGGAAGTTGCTTCCAATATTTGAACATGCCACCTCTTTGCTTTTCATAATTTATTAGGAACAAGTTTACAGATTTCATGCTCAAAATATTCAACAGGACTTCAGTGTAAAGAAAAAAGTTTTCATGCCAGATGTAATCACAAGAAAAAAATTTTTGAAAATAGGAATCAGAGAATTTCTTTCCCAGTTTTTAATGGTTCAGGATAATAATGAGCACTAGAACTTTATGATAATTGCATGTTATTCCTCTATGGCTAGTGATGAAAATCTATTTCCTAAAGAAAGCTGAAGGCACCCTGAAAGAAATGGCCTTTCAAGGGGCGATATGATTAAAGTAAATACATTTAAAAATATGCAGGAAGTAATTTCATATTATGTCTTCAATTTTTATTATGTCTTAAATATTAAGGAGATTGATGTATGTACATTAATGCATACAAACTGAGGAAAGTATAATACAAATATTTGTGATTTTGAATTTTTTTTCAAACGGAACTCTCTAAATTTAAAGATGAGTTTGTGTTAGATGGGATGATTTTCAGCTGAACAGTTTTCGTAGGGCTTGCTTTATGTCTTTATTTCTCAGACTGTAGATAAAAGGATTCAGCATGGGTTTGGCTACAGTGTACATCACTGAGGCTACTCCAGTGGCCCTGGAGTTTTTAATAGCAGCCAAACTAAGGTAGACTCCTAAAGCTGTACCATAGAACAAGGAGACCACGGAGAAGTGAGACCCGCAAGTGGAAAAGACTTTATATTTGCCCCCAGCTGATGCAATTTTCAAAACAGAGGACACCATCTTCATGTAAGACATAATGATCCCACTGAGTGAAATACCACCCAGAAGTCCAATTGCTAAATACATGACTAAGTCATTTAGGAATGTGTCAGAACAAGCCAGTTGGACTACCTGATTAAATTCACAGAAAAAAGGATAGATTTCCAATTCTGTACAAAATGACAGTCGCAAACCCATTAAACCATTTAATAGAGAGCCCAGGAGTGACAATACCCAAGAGGCCAGAAGCAGGAGGCCACAGAATCTTGGGTTCATGATGACCATGTAGTGCAGTGGGTGACAAATGGCCACAAACCGGTCATAGGCCATCACTATCAATAGGAAGTTGTCTAATCCCCCAAAAAGCACAAAAAAGTACATCTGGGTGATGCACTCTTCATAGCTAATTGCTTTGTTCTGCATCTGGATGTTCATCAGCATCTTTGGGACAGTGGTGGAGGTGAAACAGATGTCAGCAAAGGAGAGGTTAGAGAGGAAGAAGTACATGGGTGTGTGGAGGTGGGAGTCTGTGGTGATGGCCAGGATGATGAGCAGGTTCCCAGTGAAGGTGACCAGGTACATGGAGAGGAACAGTCCAAAGAGGACTCCAAGATAAAGAACTTAAACATCTTGTACAATTGTCATATGTATTGTTACACCACATTATATCATATCCTATGGCACTATACTGAGCAATCCCTTGACTACTGGCTAAGAGTTTGTCATTTACAATCAACACGGAGGAATCTAAAAGCCAGCCTGGTGATCTGCTTCCCAAAAGTCACAGCCTTGAAAATCCCAAAGCCCAGCTCTACTCTGCACATGTGGGTTCATCCAGAGTTGGAGTTGACTTGGTGACAGCTGGCAACATCAATATTGTTATGTGATACAGTGTAGTGTTATTTGTATATACTGATATAATGTGCATGAATAGTATAATTCAGCCTTTCACAAAAGTTACTCTTCCCTCAGTTTCTAGGTGGTATAGTATTTTCCTTTTTGGACTGTAGATGGCAGGTTAAGGTGTCTGCTCAACATGTACTTCATTTACTGATAACTGCTCCTGCTCTCTCCACGTTCATCCATGATGGTGTGTTATGGAGGCTGAGCCAATTCAACCACAAACAGACATTAAAACAAAGTCAGTTTCACTCTCCTATAAGAGCTGAGTTGAGAGTCAATAATCCAAAATCAGGTCTTTGGGCATTTCAAAGACCAGTAATCCTTTGGGCAGAGATTTTATTGCAGCCATCCTCTGCCTTGTGATAGAAAGCCAGAGTACTGAGAGGAAGGAAGGAATGAAATAGACAAAAGGGGGGGAAGTAGACAAAAGGGGAGGAAAGGAGATCGGTATAATAATCAGAGAAAGGAAGGTTATATTACACAAACTTGACTATACCCAGAAAAGTAATCAGACTGGAATTAGCCAACTAGATAAATATTTTAATATATATGATTTAAGTGAATTCTTATGCTAACATTAGAAATATAAGACTAAAATTAATATTTAATTGAAATATTCATATATAGGAAAATGGAAGGGAATTTTTAAAAGTACTTTTTTCAGTGCATTTAGGAGTCGTTTTGATATTAAATACAGTGATTTTTTAATATACTAGTCAAATGCTAGTGAATTCTTTAAACTTAAAAAATAGTAAAATTATAAATAGTCTATAATCTTTTTATGTAAGCAAGAGCAGAAGGAATATTTCCTAACTCATTCTGTGAAACCAGCTGCGTCCTAGTATCAAATACAGGAGTCCTGGTAGGAGAGTGGATTACTCACTAAGCTGCAACAGCAAGATCAGCAGTCTGAAATCACCAGCCACTGCATGGGAGAAAGATGAGGCTTTCTGATCCATCTACAGTAAAAGTTTGGGAAACTCATGGGTTCATTTATACTCTGTCCTGCAAGGTCTCTATGTGTCAGAATAGTTTCAATGACAGTGAGTAATATCAAAACCAGGTACAAATATATAACAAAGAAGACTATCTTTCAGTATGACCCATGATAAAAAATGCAAAAATCTTCAACAAAATACTAACTAATTGAATTCAACAAAACTAAAATTCCCCAGGATGGGCAACAACTTTATGATGCATTTCAGTAGGATTGCAGAGCTGGGATAAGCACACATCCCTTACGGAGAATGTCAGATACTTGCAAGAAGGGAAAATGCCTACTCATTTCTTTGTGTCCAGACTATAAATTAATGCTAAGTAAGAGTTATGTGAGTTACAGTGTGAACAAATAGCTGAATGAGGTTAACAGACACGTTAATGCAGTGAAGCAAGGAAGGCTGTTGAGAGAAGGAGGTTGCAGGAATGAGAGCCAGCACCGGGGAAGACAGATCAGAGAAAGAAGACATTGTCATGTAGCCAGAATCAGTCTCTAGAACCAGAGACTCTAACTCATCAGGACTTTATCCATTAAACTTGCTTTTATTTGTTATACCTGTTGATATGCCTACAGATACTGCCAAAAGAGAGGGACATCACGCATCACCACTCTCCAGGCACCTGCGATGATGTAGAAGCTCATCCAGAGCTGACTTCACCAGTGCTGTTTCTCCCATGTCCCACTGCTAAAGTCAGAGGCTGTGCCCCAGGAAGAACATAGAGATGGACCCAGTCCTGAGGCTTCTAAAAGGTACAGCTGTGTTTTCTCATCCCCTTAGATGAATCAAGTAGATCTGGGTCAGTGTAGAGGAAGTATTTATAGCCCTTTGGGTCTAGTGGATGAAATCCCTTGTGCATCATTAATGAAGTATTCTTTTGTCTCACATTCCCTGAGAATTTTATTTCTCTTGAGATAAGAGAAAAAAAATCAAATGTGTGCCAGTTTGCCCTTTGGGAGACTACGTGGAGCGCATGCACAGCTTTACCCCACTGGACAACTTCTTCCCGAATGGTGGTCATCTCTATTGTGCTGTGTCTCCAGCATGCAGAGGAATGTCTAATGATCACTCTGAGATGCATTTCGTCCTCCACAGACCTAATGAACACAGCGGGACATCATTTACCAAGATTCCAGGGTTTTATGAAGCACTTCTGCTCACACACCTATCCCCACCTCACCACTACTGTATTTTTTCTATGTCTTTTATTTTAATTAATTCACAATAGACCGTGAGCAAAAGGAATGCCATCCCTGCAGACAGTCTGTTGGAAGGTAAGATGATAGGATATTCTCAGTGAGTGTCTACACATCTATTGGTAATAATAATTAGAAAGCCTAAATATAATACTGTCCACAAGATAGTTCATATATAGTATTGAAATTTTTATTTCATAATATGATATGATATAATGATAAATATATAACATAATAACATGTCACATACTATATAAAGATATTCATAGGTTTCTTTTATAATTTTTGAGAATGATTTGCTTATTCAAATCAATGACATCTGCGACATACTAAGAGTTATCTGAGAGGGAATCTGTCCAACTGTTAGCTTTCTGTTCTGTAAATGGAAAGAGGCATTGCAGCAGGATCCACTCTAGTTGAAGACTTGAAGAGAGAAGAGGGAAATCTTTCTGAGGAGCAACTACTTAAGGCAATAGATGGAGGATGGAAAGTGGAAGCATTGTCCCAGGGAAGAGGCTCCTCTGGCCTGATTGGTACCTTCTCTAGGGGCCTTTGTGTACATTTTACAGCTGAACTCCACCACTCAATGTTCTGGCTTGTCCTATCGGCGTCAATTAAAACCATACCTACCTGATGAGTCCACGGGATGATAAACATATGTGGATGGGCCCCACCACAGAGCCTGAATGAAAAGTCCAATAGTAAAGGATACTCGGGATTTCTACATGAATACCCAGTGCAGTACATTCTGTGTTGCTTCCTATTCTGAAATTCCTTTTTTTGTCTTGCATGATTTTGCACATTAGTAATTACTAGCATTCTTCAAAAATATGTGGAATACTTGAATTAATACTTAATGGAACTTTGCCACAACTTTTCCAACCCTCACATATAGCCTTCACGTATTGCTGATGTTGGGGAAGGGTGCAAGTATTGTGAAGAACAGATTGTTGCTTCCTCCAAATGCTAACCCCTAAGTTCAGCAAATGACCAGCAATTCGACTGCTAGGTATAAAAAGAACTAAAAATAGGTATTTAAGCAAATACTGGTATATGAATTATGAAATAAGCAGTATTCAGAAGTACTTACTGGTAGAAACAATCCAAATGTCAACAGAGGAGCACAATGTGGCATTTATATACACTAGATGATTGTTAGTCATTGAGAAGCCATGAAGCAGGATTACGTGATAGGGAATGGGTGATTCTTGGAAACTTACTCCTAGTGAGGAAGAAAGCGCATCCATCTCACTGCCGTGCAGTCAGTTCTGACTCAGAGTGACCTGTGGGGTAGAGCAGAACTCCACAGAGGTTCCCCAGGCTGGGATCTTTATAGAATAAACTGCCAGATCTTTCTCCCATAGAGGAACTGGTGACTTGAGACCTCAAACTGCTGAAATTTAGGTTAGCAATTGAGTTAATTTGGTTTTGTGTCAACATGGTTGCTCCAGGATTCTTAGTATTATAGGAATTGATGGTTCCCCCTGATGTTACCTAATGTACAACTCCATGATGGAATTTACTGTGAATGGTAAAGCAGATTTAAGAGGATTATGGAGGAAACAGCATCATCACCCAGGTCATAGCTGTGCTGCAATTGAAAGAAAGTTTCCTCAGGGAGGTTCCCTAGTCTTATGTAAGCAGACTTTGTAGGCAGACTTGCCACTTCCTCCTTGCTGGATCTCCATCTGACATCTGTCTCTGAGCCAAAAGCTTGCTATATTGCCTCAGAATCTGGGAGCTATCAATGACCTGCCATATGACTGCCAATGTTGAGTTTTTTTACTATGGGGCCTGAAGCCTGACTTGTTGAACTTGACATTTTCCGCCTCTACTTGCACCAGCCTGTGATCTGTCTGCTTCCTGCATGGTCTTCTTGCTTCCTGGCTTGCCAACCAGGGCAGTTACTGGGTCATGTTAAGACTCCAGTTAAACATCTGATCCATACAAATTAGCCAGATTGTACTAACTCACTTCTCCATCTATTTATATGTATATAGTGATACAGAAATATAGATAGGAAAAATAATATGTATCAAGGGGATTTCTCACACTTGTAAATGTTTGTTATAGACACATAGATAGATGGATAAATAGGCAGTTATACATATCACTATATGATGGGTCTTGTCCCCACTGAGAATGCATTCAAACACCCACATGAGTTTTAAAGCTCAATGTCAGCAGCGTTCTATTGGCCTATGTGGGGTGGGGAAGAGGACACCAAAAGCCATATATCATGTACTTCCATTTATCTGAAATATCTGAATTGCAAATAATTATGAGCTGTTCTAAATTGCATGTTTATCCAGTTCATACTGCGAGCACTGCCAGAATCCTTCAATTTCTTCATCACTAGCTCTCCTGGTTGATGTATAATTTGGAACATTAGTTGTATTGTTTGATTTCCTTGAAGAAGGATAAATATAATCCTGTCACAGATAGCACTGCACTTCAGATACATCTTGATCTATCCTTTCAGAAGGGCAACCGAGCACAATGATCTGTATGACCACCCCCCCCCCCCCAGGGGGACTAACAACAGAAATGTTAGTGAAGGGAGACAGCAGTGTGAGTTATGAATTTAATAATAATTTATAATTATCAAGGGGTGAGGAGGGTGTGAGGGTGGAAGAGGGAGGCAAAAAGAGGAGCTTATACCAAGGGCTCAAGTAGAAACAAAATGTTTGCAAAAGGATAATGGTGACATATGTACAAATGAGTTTCATACACTTGGTACATGAATTGTTATAAGTGCTGTAAGAGCCCACAATAGAATAATGTAGATTAAAAAGGAAGAGAGATCCTTTCTGACAATGAATTCACACCTCTCCTCATGATGGTGTCATTCCTGGCGTACTGAAATGTACAATTTTCTGATTGTAAATGGCCCATTTCAGCTCCTTCACGTCTAGGATCGCTGTCATTTTAGGTTCCATTTCATTTTGTATGACTTCCTAGCTCCCTAGATTCCTACTTCATACATTCCAAGTTCTGACTATTGGGTGATTTTTGTAGTAATTTTCTTTCTCATGTTGAGCCATGCCCCATCAGCAAATGAAGCACGGGAAGGCTCTGCTCTGCAGCGTTGACACCGTCCCTGGCCATGGAGACGACTCTACTTGGAGAAGGCAGCTCTTCCTCTGTCACGTTCTGAGTGCCCTCTGACCTGAGGGGCTCATCTTCTGACACTCTGTCTGACAAAGCTCTCCTTCTGTTCATTAGGCCTTCAGTGTCTGACCGTGTCCTGATGCTGTGCGCAAGGGATTTAGTGGTCAGTTCCTCTGAAATGGACAGCTGCTGCCTTCCCTGTGTTCTATTCTCAGTTTGGAAGCTCCCCTGAGAAAAACCTGTTCAGTTGGCATTCGGAATTTCAGTGATGTGTCTTCAGCAACACACAAAGCCACCACAGCATAGTAAACAAGTGGGAGTAGTCCACTTGAAACACATGATTATCCTTTAAATGGTAACATTGTAAATCACCCCCCTAGGGTATGTGATAACTATAATGATAAATTAATATTTAGTGAAAGTATTGAATTTTCAAATACTATTTAGAAAAAGCAAATATACATGTACAGGATAGTTTTTGGACCAAAATGCATAGTTTCATGGCTTTTTTACCTGTACTGATCCAATATTCAGGTGATTGACAATACTTTTACAAAATTTAGGGTTGGACAAAAGTCAATTAATAATGCTCATTCACCAAAGAAGAACCATGCCTACTAGATGATTCAGAGATGTCATTAGAGAGTTTGAAATACTATATGGCCTTGCTGACCTGCCATTCATCTGCTTCTTTGCATAGTAGTGCCTTAATCCAAGAGAGTCATTCAGTTTCTTAAATGCACTACAGGTGAGTATAAGACACAGTCCAGTTTACTGAGTGGGAGTTTTTAATCAGAACCTTTGGTGACCTGTGAAGGATGTTGTACTTGTCAACCTTAAAACAACAGAGTCTATACACCTGGGTTACTAAAATCTGGATACAAACTGGTTGTATAATGGCCAATTAGAAAAATAATACTTGGCATATCCTTACCTTGGGTTGTGGTGGGGGGGGAGGATTTCAATGATAAATGTTAATCACTTTTCCCAATGGCAGATTGCCCCTCTAGGTTACTCACCGACAGATGTGTGATTCCCTTCACTAGCACAGACCTACCTGCTCTCCTCTACTTGAATTCTCACTGAGCAGCCTGGTAGGGGTATCTGTTGATTTGGGGTGATCACAGAACAATGTCATATGACAGGAGATGACACATCTTTTTCTCTCTTCAACATAAGTGACCGCATCTAAGGAAGACCTCTGTCAAAGTGGTCACAAAGTTGGACAAAGAATTGCATGATACATAGACTGTGAGCATTAGGCAGACACAGAATGGATTCGAAGATTACCTGACCTGAGAACAGAAGTGTCCCTTCATCTTATAGTGCTGGCCCATATAATAGTTCTTTTTTAGTGGTTGACTAACCACTCAGCTTCATGGTTTTCCAGTTCATCCATCATCAGGACTTTCATGGATTGGTCACTGATTTTATGGATACACAGTATTCCGTTGTCTTTATGTACCAGTTTCTTTATCAATTCTCCCACTGATGAACGTTTGCTCAATTTCCAGTTTATTATGAACTCGCTGTGATAAACATAGGAAAGCATATATCTGTTTGTGTTGTTACTTCTTTCAGGTATTGCCATATCAATTTTGGCAACTTTTGTACACGTTTAAAAGCCCACCACCCAATCAAAAATAAACTAATTTGGAGCATGTCATTTCAATTTTCTGCTCTGAGAGAGTGTAAACAGTTTTACAAGGGAGCAGAAATAAGTCCCTTTGTTTGTCATATGGAGTGATCCATGGCAGATCTCCATGAGAGTTTTTCCTCTTGAAATAAGAATTTCTTTTTAATTTCAATTTTTATGTGGCCTTCCAAAAAGAACAAAATGCGAGGTTATGGCCAATGAGTCCAAATTAAAGAAAAATATAATTGTTCAGAAATACACAATCATTTTTATATACAACATTTTTCAAATGTACATTTTATGTCTTCCTGGAATTGTTCAACTGCTACATTCAGAGATGTGTCATATTTAAAAATCATTTTATTGGGAGATAGTACAGCTCTTATTGCAATCCATACTTCCATGTGTCAAGCACATTTGTACATATGTTGCCTTCATCGTTTTCAAAAAATTCTTTCTACTTGAGCCCTTGCTTTTAGCTCATTTTCCCCCTTCCCCACCTTATCCTCCCTCATGAATCCTTGATAATTTATAAATTATTATTTTTTTCATATCTTACACCTGAACCCCCTTTTTCATTGTTTGTCCCCCTGGACAGAAGTTATATGATGATCATTGGGATAGGTTCCCCCTTTCTTCTCCCACTTTCCCCTAAGTCACTGGTATTGCTACTCCAATTATTGGCCCTGAGGGGATTACTGTCCTAGATTCTCCGTGCTGTGAGCTCTTATCTCTACCAGTGTACATGCTCTGGTATAGCCAGATTTGTAAGATAGAATTGGGGTCATGATTGTGGGGGAAAGAAGCATTAAAGAAATAGAGGAAAGTGGTATGTTTCATCCGGGATATAAAGCACCCTTACTGGCTCATGTCATCCTTATGACCAATCTGTAATGGGACGTCCAATTGTCTATAGATGGGCTATGGTTCTCCACAACACCCTCCCCCTCATTCACATAGATATCATTTTTTGTTCTGGGTCTTTGATGCCTGGTACTTGATCCCATTGACACCTCATTATCACATAGGCTTGTGTGCTTCATCCTTGAGGGCTTTGTTGCTTCTCAGCTAGTTGGCTGCTTGTTTATCTTTAAACTTTTAGGACCACAGATGCTGTAGCTTTTGCTAGCCAGACACCATCAGCTTTCTTCACCACATTTACCTATGCACCCATTTTGTCATCAGTGATTGTGTCAGGTAATTGAGTGTGGTAGTTACATAATTTGTTTTCAGTTTGAGACTTAAGAGTGAAGGGGTGGAGTTTAGGCTGTCATTCAGATCACAGCATTATGATCTCATTTGGAGGTGCTAAGGAGATAAATAACTTGCCATGGGACCCATGCTCACTCCCAGTGAGACATTACTGATGATGATCCAAATGGAGATCTAATGGCAGAGACTTGAAATTCTGATCTAAAAACATTTCAAGTTCATCATGAAGCTCAAAAACACATTTTCAAACATTTCCTCTTGACAACCATCTCACTTCAGTGTAAAATAGCAAAAGCATTATGGCACATCCCACTCATTGCACCGTTGCAACAACAGTGGCTGTTTAAGGTGTTTGCCTTTTCAAAATTCACGGAGTAATTTTCATTACTTCTCGTAACTCTGGTAGCAGCATCTTCATTGCTAAAATTTGCCCATGAATCATACAGTGAGTTCCAATGACTTTTGGTGACTCATTCAGTACCAAATATTGAAATCCAGATTAACTTCCTAGTATAGCTGGAGCACCATCTGTGCAAACACCACAAACCCTTTCCTAAGAGATCTTATGCTCTTTCAGAAATGAATCAACTGTGTCAAATACATCACGTGCAGTTGTTGTCATACAAAAGGTGTGAAAAAAAGAAACTCATCTATAGCGGCACCACCATTAATACGCCTCATGTAAACCTGTAACTGGGAACAGTGTGCAATGTCATCAAGCTGGATGCTAATTATTGGAACTAGAGCAGATTTAATTTCCTAGATTAAATCAGTAGACATGTCATCTATTCTTCTGCAGACAGTACACTCAATTTTGTAACAAATTTGTCTCCAATCATATCTTGTGCAATGTCTTTGGCCGCTGGCAACAGTAAATCTTCAGCAAAAGTGTGAGGGTTCACAGCTCTGGTGATACTGAGTGCCACCAAATATGAAGTTTCCATGGCTGCTACGTTTGTTTGTGGTACTTGCCACCAGTGTCAAGTTTGGCTTTCTTGAGTCTATCAGCGTTGATTCTAAATAGTTGGTCTCCTTGCCAGCAAAGCTCAGATGCTTGCTATCAAAATGGCATTTTAGTTTCTTCAGCTTCATGGAATAGGCTGATAGAACTTCACACAAATTACACAATTTGCTTTCTCAATTCCTGTTGTAATTATTGACGTAACACCACACTGCAAAAAATCCTCACTATATTTTCTTTTCTTAACATTCTTCTCTACATGATCCGTTGTCATGGGATGGTTTGCTAATGAAAATAATATATAACAATAGCTTTCATAATACAAAAGATGATGCATGGCACAGTTCAGTCAATGCAGTTCTTTAAATTTTCCTATGATTTACCATTCTTTGTGTACTTTTTTTTTTACCATACCTGTTACTATCATAAGGGGGCAGTATTCACATCAAGCACAGCTGAATATAAAAAGACCAATCAGCATCCAGATTAAATTCCATATATATATATATATATATATATATACACATACATATCAGTAGTTCATGATTTGACGGTACATGATATACCTTTTACCCAGTAATTATTATTCACGATGTGTTGTTTTACCTCTAATCCTGCTGCTTCCAACACAGCACCTGCTTTCTACACAGTAGCTGCTCTTAACACAGTAGCAGCTCTCTACACCTGTGTGACTGGTCCACATAAGTTCATTATGGCACTAACCCTGTCATATACACCAGTATTTGTACAAGATGTATGTGATGGAGTCAGTGTAATAACGTCATCATATGGGCGACTCATATGTGGGAGTATCTCCATGTGGAGGGACCCGCCTTTAGAAGGATATAGGAGCAGTGCTTCCATTGGTCATAGGCGACCCCTGTGAAATGGTCTTTGACACCCAAAAGGTTCACAACCAACAGGTTGGGACCCACTAATAGAGAATTTCTGAGGTAAGCACAAGGAGTGATTTTCACAATGTTTTGAATGGTTAATTTTATTTTATATATTTTACTACAGTATTATTTGTCCTTAAAAGGGAAATATCTAAGACTATGTGGTAGAGTGGGACTGTGCTCCTCAAGGTGAGCTGTTCGAAACCACCAGCTGCTCCACAAGAGAAACCTGGAGCTTTCTACTCCTGAAGCGAATTCCAGGTTAGAGAACTTACAGAGGTAATTTAACCCTGTCCAATAGAGTTGCTGAGCTGGTATTGATTCCATGGCAGTCAGTTTTTGTTTTGTTTTGTGAGATTTTTTTTTGGTGTTATCAAATACTCACTTCATACTCCACAAAGCATCCATTCTAAAGAAATCATGAACTAACTGTACATATTTGAATGTACATATTTCATTACGCTGATAATGACACAGTTTGCGGAGCCAAGATCAAAAGCCAATCTGTAGACAAATAGACAACAAATTACAGTAGAGTCATAAGGAAGAGACAATCCAGTCAGGGTGCAGTATAGCACGGATGAAACACACAACTTTCCTCTAGTTCTTAATGCTTCCCCACCACCACTATCATGACCCCAATTCAACTTACAAATCCAGCTAGGCCAGAGCATGTACACTAGTACAGATAAGAGCTCAATATACCGTGAATTCAGGACAGATAAACCCCTCAGGACCAATAATGAGAGTAGCGATACCAGGAGGGTAACGTAAGGTGGGGTAAAATAAGAGGAACAGATCACATGATCTGCATATAACCCACATGTGGGGGAACAGACAACAGAAAAGTAGCTGAAGGGAGATAGCTGTTGGTGTAAGACATTAAAAAATAGATTACAAATTATCAAGATTTCAGCAGGGAGGGAGGCCCGGAGAGGAGGGACATGGGCTGACACCAAGGGCTCAAGTAGAAATGTGTGTTTTGAAAATGATGATGTACAACATGTGTATAAATGTGCTAGGCATAATTGTGCATGTATGGATTGTGATAAAAGCTGTAAGAGCCACCAATAAAATGATTTTTTTAAAAACGGTGATAAGAGTGGTTGTATGGATTGTGTTAAGAGTTGTATGAGCCCCCAGTAAAATTATTTAAAAAAAATAATATGATGGGTCAGTGTAAAACTTGACCAAAAAACTACCAATTTATAAATTATCAAGGGTTCATGAGAGACAGGGAAGGGAAAAGTGAGGAGCTGATACCAAGGGCTCAAGTAAAAAGCATATATTTTTTAAATGATGAGGGCAACAATTGTACAAATGTGCTTGACATGATGGATAAATATGGATTGTGATAAAAGTTGTACGAGTCCTCAATAAGATGATTTTTAAAAATAAAAAAAAACTGCCCTGAAAAAATCTTAAGGAAGTTTGGATACAATCAACTTCTTCACTCTTTATATAAGGAAATGTGGCATTCTCCTAGTTAAAGTGCTAAGCTGCTACTCCAAATCGGAGATTCAAATCCACTATCTGCTCCCTTGTTGAAAACTGTGATAGTTTGCCTCTCTGTAAAGATTCCAGCTTCAGACATCCTATGAGGCAGCTATTCATCACTGTCTGTGTGCTGTGAGGTGGACCCCACGACAGTGGGTTTGAATCGAGTCTACATTTTTCATTGAAGGAATACGGGGTTGGTACTCAGAATTCCTGTATGACCAACTCACTTCCCCTGCTATCAATTGAGTCTGACTCATTGCACTGAACTGTGTGATACAGTTTACAAAGCTGCATTTTTTTTATAGAAATCATTTTATTGAGGGCCCGTACAACTCTTATCACAATCCATACAAACATACATTGTTTCAAGTACATCTGTACATTTGTTGCCATCATCATTCTCAAAATATATGCTTTCTACTTGAACCCTTGGTAGCAGCTCCTCACTTTTCCCCTCGCTCCCCTCAACCTCCTTTCCTAGGAGGCAAAGGGCATTGACAGAGATTTAAATAGAGACATTTGCATATGTAAATATATATCTATATGACTATCAGGAAATAGATCTATGTGCATATATTAATGGGTTTAGGATTAAGGTAGCCAATGGTAATTGCACCTGTACTCAGGTACTCCCTCAATACAAGAACACTTTGTTCTATTAAACTGGCATTCCATGATGCTTACCTTCCAAACATGATTGCTGAAGACAAAGCAGGTACATAATCAAATATGGTGAAGAAAGCAGATGGAGGCCATCTATGAAATGATATAGCATCTGGAGTCTTAAAGACATGAAGATAAATGAGCGCACATCCGGCTGAGAAGAAACAAAGCCCAAGTGGAAGAAGTACACCAGCCTGTGTGATCACAAGTTGTCAATAGGATCAAGTTTCAGGCACCAAAGAACGAAAAATCATATCATTGTGAATGAGGGGGAATGGGGAGGGGAGACCCAAAACCCATTTGTAGGGAAGTGACTATCCCCTTACAGATGGCTCATGGGAAGGAGATGAGCCAGTTAGGGTCCAGTATAACACCAATTAAACATATACCATCACTCTAGCTCCCTAATGCTTCCTCCCCCCACTATCATAATCCCAATTCTATCTTACACTGGTACACATAAGACCTGGAAGCACAGGGAATCCAGGACAGATAAACCCTTCAGGACCTACAAAGAGAGTAGTCATACCAGGAGGGTAAAGGGAATGTGGGGGAGAAAGGGAGAACTGATCACAATGGTTTACATATAAACCCCCTCTCTTGAGGACAGATAATAGAAAAGTGGATTAATGGCGACATCAGACAGTGTAAACATGCAAAAAAATTACGCTGTAATCTAAACGGGAGCATATTGTCTCATATTTCTCCCTCTGAGCAGTGAATAGGCTCGAAACTCTAACCTTTCAAGTACCCAAAACTTAACTCAACTGAGCTGCTTCCTGTGTGCAGAGAAAATATAGGGATCATGAAACTAACAGTTCCACATGTAATTATTTAAGATCATGATGAGATCGCAGGGAGAGACTCAAGGGCACACGTGAGGCCAATGCCTTGATGAAGATAATTTTGTGATCAAGCACAATTGGAGAGCACTGTGTTAGTTTGAAACAATAAAGTCCAATTTCCTGTGATATCATTGAAGCCAAGAAGGAATACGCATACCTTTGTTAAAAAAATGGAGGTCTAGAGAGGTCTTGAAAACAATGGTATTGAAGTATCTATTACAACAGAATTCCCTACTATCTGGCTGGCAGAAGATTAGTCCTGTATAGGTAGTCAATAACTTCAGTCTTCTTGATTGTACCATCTTTCTGATGATAGAAGAGATATGAACGTGCTTAGCAGGTGTGGTTTTCAGTGTGGTTCTGGAAGCCACTTTCAATGTTTAAACATTCCACTAGTGCTTTGAATAATTTCATAAAAACAGGTTTACAAATTTCATGCTCAATATATTCAACAGGACTTCAGTATAAACAAAATACCCAGGTGGGTGGAAAGTTTAAGACAGATGTAATCACAAGAAAAATGTTTTCCAAAATAAGAATCATAGTAATTCTATGCCTGTTTTTAATGGCTCAGGATAATAATGAGCACTGGTCCCGGTGATAATTGTATGCAATTCCTCTATGGCTAGTAATACAAAATCTATTTCTTATGTATAGCTGAAGTACCTTAAAAATTTCACATTGAAATGAAGATTTGATTAAAGTAAATACATTTTAAAGAAAATACTCTGGAAGTATTTTTGTATTATGTCTTCAATTGTTCATACTCTGTCTTAAATATTAAGGAGACTGAATTATGTAGATAAGCACATTTAGAATTGAGGAAAGCACAGTACAGATATTTATTATTTTTAATTTTGTTTCTGTTATATGGGATGTTCCTCAGCTGAAAAGTTTTCTTAGGGCTTGCTTTATGTCTTTATTTCTCAGACTGTAGATAAAAGGATTCAGCATGGGTGTGGCTACAGTGTACATCACTGAGGCTACTGCAGTGGCCCTGGAGTTTTCAACAGCAGCAGAACTAAGATAAACCCCTAAAGCTGTACCATAGAACAAGGAGACCACAGAGAGGTGAGACCCACAGGTGGAGAAGGCTTTATATTTGCCCTCAGCTGATGATATTTTCAAAATGGAGGACACAATCTTGATGTAAGAGAAAAGGATCCCACTGAATGGAATAACACCCAGAGCTGCACTTACTAAATACATGATTAAGTCATTGAGGAATGTGTCAGAACAAGCAAGATGGATGACCTGATTAAGTTCACAGAAAAAATGGGAGATTTCCAATTCTGTACAAAAAGACAGTGGCAAAACCAATAAACTATTTAATAGAGACTGCAGAAATGATAATACCAAGGAGGCCAGAAGCAGGAGGCCACAGAGTCTTGGGTTCATGATGACAGTATAGTGCAGTGGGTGACAGATGGCCACAAACCGGTCATAGGCCATCACTGTCAACAGGAAGTTGTCTAATCCCCCAAAAAGCATGAAAAAATACATCTGTGTGATACAGTGTTCATATGTAATTACTTTCTTCTTCATCTGGATATTCATCAGCATCTTTGGGACGGTGGTGGAGGTGAAACAGATGTCAGTAAAGGAGAGGTTGGAGAGGAAGAAGTACATGGGTGTGTGGAGGTGGGAGTCTGTGGTGATGGCCAGGATGATGAGCAGGTTCCCAGTGAAGGTGACCAGGTACATGGAGAGGAACAGTCCAAAGAGGAGGGGCTGCAGGTCTGCCTCTTCAGAAAGCCCCAGAAGGATGAATTCTGGAACCTGAGTTTGGTTTCCTACTTCCATGTGGCTGATGAAACTACTGGGTGAGAGACAAGAGCATTGCAAACTCTGCCATAAGCTCTTAACAACAGTTTAAGGATGTACTGTCATTTCAATTTAAAACAATCAATTAATTAATCCCTATTCTTATCTGTATATCTCTTGTTCTTGCATCTCATGTGCTCAATATTCTCTTTGATGCTCAAACTGTCTAGTTGTCCTTTCTTCTAATACCATCTTTTCCCTAAAACTTTATATTTCTCTAAAAATTCCTTAAGATTTTGATTGTTCATTTGACAAATGTGTTTCACCAAATATTTTATGCTAAGTCTTCTTGAAAGTTGTGGAAATATCAGTGAAAAAAATAAAAATTCTTACTCTTATTTGATGTGAACAGCATAAGATGCAAATATTGCGCTCTTCCTTCACACAGGTTGGAAGAGTATTGGAAATGCAAAGACAATTGATGCAAAGGACACATGGAACATGCAAACAGCAGTCATGTCTAGAACAGAACTCCCATCCAAGTACCAGTAATCAACTATGTATGTTCAAGTGGACATCACTTGCCAGGAACAGAATTCAGAGTGTTATGGAGGAAGGAAGAATGGAAACAGGAAACATAAGGCGTTAGAGGGATGATCTACCATACATCGGGGAATTGTAGTTGACGAGTTATTACAGAATGTGTATTATTTCTTGAATATTGGTTCAAGTTTGTAAATCATTTAATTCACAGAAAGACATAAGCAAGTTACAGAGTAAAAAGAAATGCTTCTTAGTATAATCACTTGTGATACAGAGGCTTACAGCAGAAACCTGAATGCAGTTAGGGTGCTAATCATGAGAAGAACACGTTGTACAGAGACAGCGCCTGTGCTCCCCCCGACACAGGACTATTCCTCACCCCTCTGACACCACGGTGGATGGTGTACCTGAGGGGCAACAAAGGAATCTGGACTGAAGTTGTGGTTAAAAGTGATGGGAATATGGGATCAGATTTTTGTGAGGTTATAGAAGACTCCATGACAAAGAACATAAACATCATTTATAATTTTTATATGCATTATTATAACACACCACATTATATCATATCCTAATGCATTTTACTGAGCTGCTATGTGGTACCAATGAGCAAGCACTTGACTACTAGTTAACGTTTGGCATTTACAATCAATATGGAGGAATCTAAAGGCAAGCCCGGTGATCTGCTTCCCAAAGGTCACAGCCTTGAAAATCCCAAAGCCCAGTTCTACTCTGCACATGTGGGTTCATTCAGAGTTGGGGTTGACTTGGTGACACGTGACAGCATCAATATTGTTATGCCATGCACTGTAGTGTTATTTGTATATACTAATATAATGTACATGAATAGTATATAATTCAGCGTTTCACAAAATTTGCTCTTCTCTCCATTTCTAGGCGGTATAATATTTCCCTTTTTGGACTGTAGGTGACAGGTTAAGGTATCTGCTCAAAGTGCATCTCATGTACTGGTAACTGCTCCTGCTCTCTCCACATTCATCTATGATGCTGTGTTATGGAGGCTGAGCCAATTCAAGAATAAAACAGCACTTAAAAAAAGTCTGTTTTGCTCTCCTGTGAGAACTGAATTGAGAGTCAGTAATCCAAAACCAGGTCTTTGGGTATTTAAAAAACCAGGAATCCCTTGGGCACAGATTTTATTTGTGGCCATTTTTAGCCATGTAATAGAAAGCCAGTCTACTGAGAGGAAAGAAGGAATGAAGTAGACAACAGGAGAAGAAAGGAGATTATTACAAAGTATGCAAGAATCAGGAAAAGTAAGGTTATATTACCAAGTTCTAAGCCCCACAATACCCAGAAAAGTAAAAATACTTGAATTACCAAAGTAGAAACATATTTACATGTGTGATCTAAGTGAATTCCTCCACTACATTATGGAGATAATAAAATATTAGTAATTAATTTAAATACTCTTATATATAAAAATGGACGAAACTTTTTAAAAAGGAACATTTCATTGCTTTTCCAAAATTCACTTCATTTAGGAGGCATTTTGATGTTAAATGCAGTGATTATTTAATATACATGTAAAATGAATCTATAAGCTTTACAAAAATAGCAACTCTATAAATTCTCTATAATCTCTTTCAGAAAACAAGAGCTGAGGGAATGTTTCCAAATTCATTCTGTGAAGTCAGCAGTACGCTAATATCAAATCCAGGAATCCTGGAGGGATAGTGAATTATCATTAAGCTTCAACAACAAGATCAGCAGTCTGAAATCACCAGCCACTGCATGGGAGAAAGATGAGGCTTTCTACTCCATGGACAGTAAAAGTCTTGGGACCTCATGGGGACAATTATACTCTGTCCTAAAGGGTCTCTATGAGTCAGAATAGATTCAAAGTCAGTGAGTAATATCAAAACCAGGTACAAATATCTAACAAAGGAAGACTACCATTAATATTATCCATGAAAATGAAATATTCGTCAACAAAATACTAAATAGTGGAATCCAACTGTGTATGACATGTATAATATACTACAACTAAGTGGTATTTATTCCAGCAATGAGAGAGTGGTACAAAATTTGAAAATCAGTTTATGTAATATCCTATATCAACTAGTTAAAAACCTAAATGTAGATAAAGTAAACATCTACTAAAGAAAAAGAAGTCATAAGTCAAATCACAATAAGCATTTGATAGCATTCAAAATTATTACTTACATTTTAATCCTCTCTGGAAAAGTTGAAAAAAAGTTTAAAAAATTGGTTTGATAGAGTACATCTATGAAACTTACCACTAGGGTCATGTTTAATGGTGACAATTTAGATTTTCCCCCCCTTGGATTCATAACAGGGCAAGGATAGCCCCTCTTAACCCTCTTATTTAAATGCAAGTCCTAAAAAACACAAAAACACAAACTTAAAAAATACAAACCACACAGACTGGGAAGGTAGAAATAAAGCTGTCTTTGTTCACAGAATACAACTCTGTCGAAGTAGAACACCCAAACAAACAGCCACAAACAGAAAAATACTAAAACTGATAAGGAGAGAAAAATGGTAGCTTAAAAAATAAAGATAAACCCTCAAGTACATTTCCACGAAACAATAATGACAAGCGATCTATCAAAATGAAATTGGGAGGCCATGGCAATAAAAGATCAAAATGCAAACAAAATCAATGGTCTAAAACTGCATAATACCAATGAGTGAAATGAAAGGACCAAATCCACAGATCCCCTCTGTTCATGAATTGGAAAGGTCACTAATACTGTGAATTGTAAGATCTTTCCAACTAGATTTATATGTTTAATACACTTTCAATCAAGATCTAAACCAGTGTATAGCTATTGAAAAACTGACAGATGAAGTTCATATTTAACCCTTGTGTTCTTCTTCCAATAAACCAAGAAAACAAAATTTAAACTCCATAATTCGAATCTTCCCATGAGACTAAACATCAAACAAATACCAAGTGAGAGACATTTTACAAACTAGTTAACCAACACATGACAATACTTGCATGGCCATCAAACAAGAAAAAATATCAAGGTACCTGTCACAGCCACAGGAGTCCAAGAAGTCCGACAAATTAATGCAGAATTCTGGATAGAGATAATAATAGGCATCTAAGTGAAAGCTTTATGGGAAATATCTTTACTACATTTGTAATTTTTCTATTAAATAAAACAAACAAACCTATTATCTCTAGAGTTTCAACCATGCTGGGTTGCATGTCACCAAGAACATAAGAAAATACATCACTAAGAGTCAAGAGAGTTACCAAGAGACAAAATACAACAGAGATAAATCCCAATATGAATAAAAATAGAAAACAATTAAAATATTAACAACCAGAATGTGCACCTAGTAGAGAGCTCTAATGACAAGATTTTAACCATTGAAGACAAATTATTATTTTAATCTACTGTGGTTATTTCTTCAATACTCTGTTGAATAACCAGGTTATTCCTGTATCTTAATTATGGTCAGAAAAATAACTAGAAAAACATTTCCTGCCGGGGATGGCAGGGCATCAAATGGGGGCAGGGATAAAATAAGAGGGAGCTGATATCAAGAAGCACAAGAAGGTAAAATCTGTTTTGCAGCTGATAATATACAGCATTGTTTGATGTGATTGAACTATAGAATGGCATGATGTCTGCATTGGGTCTTAACACGTTTATTTAAAAAAAATACATCACAATAAATTAGTATTAATAAAACTGCTGAAAGAGTAAAGTCAAGTACAAATTTTAAAATGAATCCAATGCAAATACCTTGAAGACAACAAGCTATAAATTGACCCAGAGTTTACTACCTGCCTTAGACTAGAAAAATCAAAGCTATACATCACATATTCTGCATCTCTTAAACCCAAATTCTGATGCCAATTTTATAGAAGAGATAAAAATAAATAACTTTTTAAAAAAATAAGTAAATTGAAATGCCAAGCTGAGTTGTATTACTTAGTGGATTTGGGAATGCATTATACTTACAAACATCACAGATTCATCTCCCACTTCTACTGTGCTTTTTCCACTCTTCATCTCTCTACAGGTTTCCTAGGAGCAGTAGTCTGCTCTGCACATGGACAGAGCAACGTCTCCAAGGCAAGTCTGACTGCAGACGGACTGTGCTGCCAATTCTGCCTTACCTCTCCTCTAATTTTAGTATTGTCCATCCTTAGGAAACATATAAAGTTGTGTGTTACATGGCTGCTGCCTACCTGTCCACCCTCATGCTTTACTTTCTATTCCTTGCTTTCCTTGTTCATCAGGTATTAATGATTATAAGCAATACTGAGTGCATACCTTATGGTTTTAATAATCCCAACGTTACTCCCCTCCTGCCTCCTCCTTCAAAGCTCAGTGTGACCATCATCTCTCTGTGAAACTTTCCCTAAATGTCCCCAGGAAGGGCAACAACAATATGATCCATTTCAGTAGGATTGCAGAGCCGGAATAAGCACGCACTTACCGTCTGTTACCTTATGGAGAATGTCAGATACTTGCAATAAGGAAAAGTGTCTAATTGTTTCTTTGTGTCTAGGCTAAAATTTAATGCTAAATAAGAGTTCTGTGAGTGACTATGTGAACAAATAGTTGAATGAGGTTAACAGACACGTTAATGCAGTGAAGCAAGTAAGGCTGCTGAGAGAAGGAGGTGGCAGGAATGAGAGCCAGCACCAGGGAAGACAGATCAGAGAAAAAAGACATTGTCATGTAACCAGAACCAGTCTCTGGGGTCAGAGACTCTAACTTATCAGGACATTATCCATTAAACTTTCTTTTATTTGTTATACCTGTTGATACGCCTACAGATACTACCAATAAGAAAAGGCCATCACACATTACCAATCTCCAGGCATCTGCGATGATGTTGTAGTTCATCCAGAGAATACTTCACCAGTGCTGCTTCTCCCATGTGCCACTGCTAAAGTCAGAGGTTGTGCCCCCAGGTAAAACATGGAGATGGACCCACTCATGAGGTTTCTGGAAGATACAATTATGTTTTCTTATCACATAGATGAATCAAGTAGATCTTGGTCAGTGTAGAGCAAGTATTTACAGTCCTTTGACTCTAGTGGATGAAATCCCTTGTGCCTCATTAATGAAGTATTCTTTTGTCTTACATTCCCTGGAATTTTGTTTCGCTGGAACTAAGAGAACAAAATTCAAACGTGTGCCAGTTTGACCCCTGGGAGACAATGAGGAGCTCAGTGTACAGCTTTATCCCACTGGACAACTTCTTCCCAGAAGGCGGTCATCTCTATTGTGGTGTGTCTCCAGCATGCAGGGTAATTTTTAATGATCACTCTGAGATGCATTTCCTTCTCCAAAGACCTAAAGATCACAGCTGTACATCGTTTACCAAGATACCAGGATTTTATGATCACATAGAGTCCCACCAGCCTCACTACTGTATTTTTACCATGTCTTCTATTGACAGTAGACTCTGAGTGAATGGAATGCCATCACTGTAGGTAGGGATGTAAGAAGGGAACTAAGATGATAGGATATTCTCAGTGAGTGTCTACTTATCTACAGGTCAAAATAAATAAAAAGCCCAAATGTCACAATATCCATAAGATGGTTCATACATAATATTGACATTATATTTCATAATATAATATGATACCTAATATAGCACAATAACAATACAAATACTATATCAATATATTCAGCATTTTATGTTATTATTTATGAGACTGATTTGCTAATTAAAATCAATGACACCTGTGATATGCTAAGTGTTATCTGAAAGGGAATCTGTTCATTTGGTTGCTTTCTGTTCTGTGAATGGAAAGTACAAAGTAAAATAGGGATAACAGGAGTGTGAGGGGATGATGGAGGGGAATCAGGTGGAACAGATCACAATTTGTCAACATGTAACCTCTTCGTGAGGGAGGGGAGGAACGACATAAAAGAGGTTGAATAGAGATACAGTTGGGGAAAGGCATGGGGAATATAACCCATGAATATATTGATATAGTAATTGTTTTAAAATAAATTATGAAGGGTTCAGGAGAGAAGGAGGGTGAGAGAATGAGAAAATGAGGAGCTGATAGCAAGGGCTCAAGTTGAAAGACAATGTTTTGAAAATGTTAATGGCAACATATATACAAATGTGCTTGATACAATGATGGATGTATGGATTGCGATAAGAGCTGTAAGAACCGACAATAAAACAGTTAAAAATAAAGAGGAAAGAAAGCACAAAGAGGTTTGCATGTGTATTGCAGAAGGATCCACTCTAGTTGAAGACATGAGGAGAGAAGAAGGGAAATCTTTCTAAGGAGGAGCCCCTTAAGGCAATAGATGGAGGACGGGGAGTGGAAGAAGTGTTGCAGGGAAGAGGCTCCTCTGGCCTGAGTGGTATCTGCTTTAGGGAGTTTTTGTACTTTTTACAGTTGAACTACACACCACACTGTTCTGGTTTGGCCTATTCACGTCAATGAAAGTCATACCCTCCTGATAAGTCCACAGGATGATAAATAGTGGATGGGAACCACCACAGAGCCTGAATAAAAGGTCTAATATTACAGGATGCTCAGTATTTATACAGAAATATCCAGTGCATCAAATACTGTGTTTCTTTCTATTCCATGATTTTTTTTATTTTTTATGATTTTATAGATTCGTGATTATTAGGGTGCTTCAAAAAGTCCGTGGAACATTTGAATTAATAGTTAATCAAACTTTGACCCCCATTTTTCCAACACTCACCTATAGCTTTCACATATTGCTGGTGGGGAAAGGGTGCAAGTATTGTAAAGAACAGATCCTTGGTTCTTCCAAATGCTACTCCTAGGTGCAGCAAGTGACCAGCAATTTGACTGGTAGGTACTATAGGTATTTAAACAAACAGTGGTATATGAATGCTTACAAAAACAGTATTCACAAGTACTAACTGGTAGAAACAAACCAAATGTTCATCAACAGATAAACACGAAGTGGCCTGGACATACACTATATGCCTGTTCAGTCATTGAAAAACCATGAAGCAGCATTACATCATACAGAATGGGTGATTCTTGATAATTTATGCCTAGTGGGTAAGAAATCACTATCCAACTCACTGCTGAGGAGTCAATTCTTACTCAGTGACCCTGGAGGGTAGACCAGAATTCCACAAATGTTCCGCAGGCTGTAATCTTTACTAATAAAAATGTCAATTATTTCTCTCATAGAGTACCTGGTGACTTGAGACCTCAAGCCCACTGAAATTTAGGTTGGTAATGTGTTAATCAGGTTTTGTGTCAACGTGGTTGCATCAGGATCCTTAGTAGTATAGCAATTGGTGTTTGCCCCTGATGTGACCTAACATCTACAACTCCATGATGGTATTTCCTGTGAATAGTAAAGCAGATGTAAGAGGATATAGGGAGGAGACAGCGTCATCACGCAGATCATAGCTCTGCTGTAATTGAAAGAGTTTCCTCAGGGGTGTGACCTACCCTTATATAAGCAGACTTTGTAGGTAGACTTGCCACTTACTCCTTTTTGGATCTGGATCCTACATCTGTCTCATTGACTCTGGTGTTTTGGCCTTGAGCCAATGGCCTGCCATTTTGCCTCCCAATCCGGGAGCTATTATTGGCCTACTATAATTAATGCAAACCTTGGATTTTTTACTCAGCAGGCAGAAGCCTGACCTGCTGAACTTGAATTTTCCTGCCCCTATGTATACCAGCCTGTGGTCATTCTGCTGGTGGTCTTCTTGCTTCCTGGTTTGCCAACAATGGCAGTTACTGGGTCATGTTACGAATCCAGTTTAACATCTGTCCCATGGATTTGAGCCAGATTGTGCTTACTAATTTCTCCACCTATCTATATATAGAGATACAGAGCTATAGATAGGAAAAAATAGTATATATAAAGGGAATTTCTTGGGAAAGTGTGATATAGATACATAGATACATAGATAGGTGGATAAATAGATAGCTATAGGTATCAAGATATCATGGGTCTTGTTTCTACTGAGAATGCATTCTAGCACCCAGATGAGTGTTTAACCTCAGTGTCAGCAGAGTCCTCTTATCTGTAAATAAGATCAGGGAACCATGCCTAACACACTACTTTATGATAACTTGTTAATTTCTTCATGCATGACATTGCTGATGTTATCCTACAGCTTACCAGATCTCTGTCATTAGTGTTCACTATGTCAAAACTGTTCTTGAGATGTTCTCTAAATCATGTGGTATATACAAGTTCGAGATTGCATTTTGAATTTTGTGGGCTTGTTTAAATTTTCTTCAGCTTCCTTATGAACTTACATATGAGCAATTGGTGATCTATTCCACGGTCAGCCCAGGACTTCATTTAGGATGACAGCATTGACCTTCTCCATCATCTGGCCTGGAGGATAGTGTCGATTTGATTCCTGTGTATTACATTTGACTAGGTTGATGTGTACCACTGCAATGAATAAACAATCAGTCTATCAAAACCCTTGCATGCTTTCTAACTTCACCTCTATCACAAAGACCATATAATATAACTTTTTTATCTTCCTCTTTGTTTTCAACTTTTGCATTCCACATACCCAAAATTATCATGAATCTTGATTTCATGATTAATCAATTTCAGACCAAAGAAATTAGTAGAGCTCTTCATTTTCTCCATCAGTAGTTACAGTGGTTGGTATGTAAATTTGGATATTATTTGCATTCATTGGAGTTCCTTCCAGGCATATAGACATTAGGAAAGATGCAACACTGTAGTTCAAGATAGTGGAAATGTTCTTCTATACATTTATTCATAGAATGGATGTAACATCATCCCTCTGGAATCTGTAGTCCTAGCAAACCACCAAAATATGACAAAATGCCAGGAATATGGTGGAAGAGACTGAGAGTGGTCTGATGTAATTGAAAGACAATTTCTTCATGTTGTAACTTAATTTCTATATAAGTGGACCTGATGGTGAACCTTGATCCTTCTTTCAGGGCCAGCATCACACATCTGGTTCATCAGCCTCTGGTTCTTTGGACCCAAGGCAATAGTTTGCCATATTGCCTGCTGATCCTGGGTGCCATCAGTGGCCTGCTCTATGACATGTCATCTGACTTACTGACTGTGAGCTCACTCACCTCTTCAACCACAACCTGATATGCTCACTTTATATTCATCTCATGTACTTTGGACATGTTAGCAGGAAAGACCAGTTCCTGGAAAAAGACATCATACTTGGTAAAGTAGAGGGACAATGACAAAAGGATTGGCAGAGTTGTTGCAAAAATGGGCTGATTGCAGTGGATAAGTTACATCACAATGTGTGTGAATCATAGTATTTAGACAGGTCCATAATCTTCACAGTTAGAAGTCAGTAAGTTAGAGTAAAGCAGAAATGCTTCTTTGCATAATAACTTCTGATAAGGAGTCTTCTTGCAGGGAATCTGAGGGCAGATAAGATGATCGTCATGAGAAAAAACATTTGAGGAAGAGATACAGACAGTGCAAAGTCCCCAAGACAGGAGTATGCCTCATACCATCTGACAGCAACAAAGGTGAAAGTTTTAAGTAAAGCGCTAAAAGGAAGCTGGATTGAGGTGGTTTAAAGTGAACACAGGAGACCATAGTATTGTGAAGTTGCAGGAGACTTGATGGTATGGGATCTTATACTTGGTTTACTACTTTTGTATATAATATTATATCACACCACACCACAAAACATCACAACAATCATATGGTTTTATACTGAGCCTCAAATTGGTGTAAATGGGTAATCTGCAAATCTGTATAAAAATGATAATGATATGCATCTAAGTGTGAGGTTTGTGGGACAAATCTTTACTGTACTTGTAATTTTTCTATAACAACAACAAGAAGAATAATTATTCAAACACCAAAGTTCAGTAAAATAACATTTTAACTTAGTTCATGGGAAACAACAAGCTGTGAGCTTCATCCAGAGCTCACTACCTGCCTTCGATAAGGAAACCCACAGCTTTAACCATCATATCCTTCATCTCCTAAACCCAAATTCTGATGCCCATTTTAAAGGAGAGTTAAAACCTTAAATAATTAAATTAAAATATCAAGTTGTCTGACGTACTCCATGAGTTATTGGATGCATTAAAATTCAAAACTTCACACATTCATCACCTACTTCTAATCTGCTTTTTCCACTCTTCATCTCTCTAGGGTTTTCACAAGAGCAATAGTGTGTTCTTCACTTTCATCAAGGCAATGTCTCCACAGGGCAAGTCTGAGGGTAGACATCCACTGATATAAACTCTACATTGACCCTCCACTAATTTCAGAATTGCCCTTCCTGCAGAAAAACTATGAGAATCTCTGTTATCCAACTGTTGCCTACCTGGTCACCCTCAGGCTTCACTCTCCATTCCTTGCTTTCATTTTTCATCAATTATAAGGTAACAGTCATCACAATACCCAAGTCAAACAAACAAACAAACATTACTGAGAACGAAGGGACTTGGAGCAGAGACCCAAAACCCATCTGTAGACAATGGGACATCCCCTCACAGAAGGGCTGCAAGGAATGGATGTGTCAACCAGGGTGCAGTATAGCACCAATGAAACACTCAATGTTCCTATGACTCCATGAAGCTTCCTCTCCCCCTGTATCATGACCCCAATCCTGCCTTTCACTGAGGGCTAGTGCACACAGGTACATATAAGACCTCAGGACACACAGAAGCCAGATCAGATAAATTCCTTGAAAACAGACATGGGAGTAAGGATACCAAGAGAGTACGGAGAAGGTGGGGATATGAGGAGGGATGACACTGCAAAGGGAGGGAGATAGAGATGGTGTAAGATATAAACATACTAATTTATCAAGGCATCACAAGAATCTGAGGGGTGAGGAAAGGTAAAAAGAGGAGCTGATATCAAGGGCTCAAGTTACTGAGATAATGAGAATAGAGATACCAAGAGATTAAGGGGAAGGTGGGGAGAGAAAGGGGGAACGTCTTCACAATGATCTACATTTAACCTCTCCCTAGGGAGATGGATAACAGAAAGGTGAGTGAAGGGAGACATTGGTCAGTGTAATACATGGGGCGGGGGCACTAACCAAGTATCAAGGGTTCATGAAGGAGGAGTTGGAGGAAGGAGGAGGTGATATCAAAGGCTCAAGTAGAAAGAAAATGTTTCAAAAATTATGATGGCCACATATGTACAGATGAGCCTGACAAAATCGATGGATGGATGGATTCTGATAAGATCTGTAAGCACCCTAATAAAATGATTTGAAGATTTTTAAAAGTCTTTTAAAAAGTAAGTTATTATGCAGAAATTAAGATTATGGAGAAAATTTTCCTGCCACCATCTTCTCTTCAGTTGAGATGGGTGGTGACATGAACATGTGATACTTTGTGAATAACATCATAGGCCAGCATTTAGAACAAGTGAGGAAAGCATTCCTGGGGAGTCAGCATTTTCCAGGATGGTTAACTGAAAATCCAGTATAAGTGAAAAAGTCCAATTGATTTTAATGGAATAGTATTTTAAAAAGTATTGATGAAACAACCATTTGTCAAATTTGGCTGTCATATTAAGAGAGCATGTTCAGTTACAAGAAATAACAGTAAATTCCTTTTCTCCTTTACATAAAAATACATTCTGAAATAGTAGTGAAGTATGGGTGCTTGTTGAGTGGTCTGGGAGTCTTGGAGTGTACCATGAAGACTTATAGATTTAACACAAATATGTATTTAAGTGTATTTACCATTGTTACACATGTATCTATAAATATTCAATATACTTTTTAAAATTCCAACCACCCAGTCCTCCTCTAATCTCTCACTATTGACCTCTCTCATCTATAGTCTCTGTGGAACACGTCACAAGTAACACTGGAACATTGTTTTCATTGCTGCATTTCCCATACTTTCACTCCGTAAATGAATCCGGGTGATTACTATCATAAACACACCAAGCACGCGCTCCGTTTAATTTTAATTACTAGAATGGGGGGTTATCTGATGGACAAAGACTTTCCTTCTTTGATGAAACATATAGGGACATGAAAGGAGTTAAATTTTTGAAAGGTCTTAGACATAAGCAAACACCTTGAGTAAGGGAGTACCTGAGCCTGGGGGATCAGAACCATCGTCTTGGACTCACCTAGGTCAGCTGGCATAGCATAGTTACCAATGACAATGTTCTCTGTTCCAATTTGGTACTAAGCGGGCCTATCATGTGCAATATTTGTCTCTTTTCATCCGGAGAAAATAAAAGTAATGAAAACTGAAAAACACAAGGAAACAGACCAGTGGACAAAGGGACCATGAAAATATTAGTCTCCATTCTCTTGAGAGTAGGATGGTTTCCTGATACCAATGCCAACTACTCTGAAAATGCCCACCCTAGAAGGTATTTACATAAATTATACATTCTGTAAATTACTACAGAAGTGGGAGAATAATGTGGAACAGAACTCAAATTATAAGGCTTATTGGTTGTATAGAGACTGGTGATACCACCAAGATTATAGCCCTTAGCGACCCATAAGACCTGGAAATAAAGTCGCTCTATATTAGAATAACTAACAATTTAAGATCTTAAAATAAGAAGGGCTCACAGAGAAGGAGGAATGGAAATGGGAACACAGGAGGAAATGACAGAAGTGATGGCAGGGACATTAAAAGGCTACAAATGCATCAGTGGAAATGAGCTTTGTAAATTTTTAAAAATCAGTTGATGATCCAAGCTGCAAGACTTGATGTTATCACAGGGAGTGGTTTTCACAATGTTTTAAATGGTTTATTTTATGTTATATATTTCACCACAGTATTATTTGTCCTTAAAAGAGGATTATCTAAGAATGTCTGGCGGAGTTGAACTGTTCTCCTCAAGGTGGACCCTTCGAAAGCACCAGCTGCTCCACAGGAGAAAGCTGGGACTTTCTACTCCTGTAGAGAATTCCAGGGTTGAGAAGTTGTGGATGCAATTTAATCCTGTCCTATAGAACTGCTGAGCTGGTACTGACTCCATGGTAGCGAGGATTTTTTAAAAATCAAATCCTTCCTCCTCCCCAAAGCATCCAATATAAAGAAATCATGAACTAATTATATATATATAAGAATGTAAACATGAAAATGAGGGGGAACATGGAGTTGAGAACCAAGGCCAATCTGTAGACACTGGTCAATGGCTTACAGAAGAGTCACAATGAATTGATGATCCAGTCATGGTGTAGTATAGCACCGATGAAACATACAACTTTCCTCTAGTTCTTTAATGCTTCCCTCCAACCCACTATCATGAACCCAATTCAACCTTACATATCAGACTAGACCACAGCATGTACACTGGTACAGATAAGAGCTCAAAGCATAGGGAATGCAGGAGAGATAAAACCCTCAGGACCAATAATGAAAATAGTGATTCCAGGAAGGTAAGGTTAAGATGCGGGAAAATAGGAGGAACCGATCTCAATGGGTCTACAAAAAAAAACCAAAAAAAAAAACCCATGCATGAGAATGAACAACAGAAAAGAGGGTGAAGGGAGACAGTGTTTGGTGTAAGACATATCAAAAAGGTTATAAATTAACAAGATTTCAGAATGGAGGGAGGAGGGGGGAAATGAGCTGATAGCAAGGGCTCATGAAGAAAGATACGGTTTGAAAGCTATGACAGCAACATATTTTCAAATGTGCTTGACACAAAGGATGCATGTATGCATTGTGATAAAAGCTGTAAGAGCTCCCACTATAATGATTTTTTAAACATGAAAAAATCTTAAGGAAGTTTGTATACAATCAACTTATTCACTCACAATAAAAGTAACTTTGGCATTCTCCTGATTAAAGTGCTAGGCTGGTAACTAAAAGTAGTTTCAAATCTACTACCTGCTACCTGGTTTAATAATGTTACAACCTCCCTCTCTGTAATGATGCAAAGCTTCAGACATGCTCTGGGGAAGTTACTCATCACTGTCTGTGTATTGTGAGGTGGACACTATGGCAGTGGGTTTTGAATTGAGTCTACAATTTCCACTGGAGGAATAGTAAGGATGACACTCAGCATTCCCATATGACCAACTCACTACCCAGCTATCAAGTGAGTCGGACTCATGGGATTGAACTCCATGATGGAGTTTACAAAGCTGTAATTTTTTATATATACATCATTTCATTGGGAGCCCATACAACTCTTATCACAATCCATACATCCATCCATGTGTCAAGCACATTTGTACATTTGTTGCCATCATCATTCTCAAAACATTTTCTTTCTACTTGAGCCTTTGGTATGAGCTGCTCATTTTTATCTTCTCTCCCCCACCCTCCCTGCATAGTAGAAAAGAAGCATTTATAGATGTCTAAATACAGGCATGTACATATGTAAATATATTTATACATGACCATCAGGAAATAGACCAATATGCATATATTTATCGGTTTAGTGTTAAGTTATCAGATGGACATTGGGCCTCTACTCAAGTACTCTTCTCAATGCAAGAACACTTTGTTCTATTCACTTGGCATTCCAGATGCACACCTTCCTGACATGATCGCTAAAGGCAAAGCAGGTGCATAAGCAAATGTAGTGAGGAAACCTGGTGGTGCCCAGCTGTAAAAAATATATAACATGTGGAATCTTAAAGGCATGAAGACAAACAAGTGACCATCTAGCTGAGAAGCAACAAAGTCCACATGGAAGAAGCACACCAGCCTGTGTGATCATGAAGTGTCCATGGGATCAGGCATCATGCATCAAAGAATGAAAAATCATATGATTGTGAATGAGGGGGAGTGTGTAGTGGAGACCCAGAGGTCATCAGTAGACAACAGGACATCACGTTTCATAGAGGTCATGGGGAGGAGACGAGTTAGTCGGGGTACAGTATAGCACTGATGAAACATACAACTTTCCTCTAGTGTTTTAATGCTTCCTCCCGCCACTATCATGTTTCATAATTCTACCTTACACTGGTACACATAAGAGCTGGAAACGTGGGGAATCCAGGACAGATTAACCCTTCATGACCAATAATGAGAGCAGAGATACCAGGAGGGTAATGGAAAGGTGGGTGAGAAAGAGGGAATCAATCACAATGATCTACATGTACCACCTCCCTGGGGTATGGAGAACAGAAAAGTACATGATCAGAGACATCAGACAGTATAAGACATGGGGGAAAAAAACAAAGTTGTAATCTTAATGGGAGCGTATTGTCTCCCTCTGAGCAGTGTCATCTTTCTCCCTCTGAGCAGGGACTAGGTTTAAAATGCCATCCTTTCAAGCAGCCCAAAACTTAACAGTGCTGCTTCCTGTGTGCTGAGAAAATATAGGGCACGGTATTTTCCAGGACCATGAAAACCAAGAGTTTCACAGGTAATTATTTGACATGCTGATCAGATTGCAGGGAGAGACTCAAGGACAAGAGTGAGGCAGATGTTTTGTTGAACATAATTTTGTGGTCAAGCATAATTGGAGAACACTGGGTCCTTTTGAAACAATTAAGATAAATTTCCAGTAGTATCATTGAAGCCAAAAAGGGATACGCGTACCTTTGCTAAACAAATTGAGGTCTAGAGAGGTCTTGAAACTAACAATCAAACAAAAATTCCTACTATCTGGATGGCAGATTAGTTATGTGCAGGAAGTCAATAACTTTAGTCTTCTTGACTCTACCTCATTTTGATGATAGTAGAGGTATGAACATGCTTAGCTGGTCTGATTTCTAGTGTGGTTCTGGAAGATATTTCCAATACTTGAACATACCACCAGTGCCTTAAATAATTTAATAAGAACAAGTTTACAAAATTAATGATAACATATTCAACAGGACTTCAGTGTAAAGAAAGTAACCCAGGAGTGTTGAAGGTCTCATGCCAGATGTAATCACAAGTAAAACATTTCCACAAATAGAAATCATAGAATTTCTGTGTCGGTTTTTAATGGTTCAGGATGATAATGAGCACTGGCCCTTTGGGATAACTGCATGCTATTCCTCCATGACTAGTGATGAAAATCTATTTCCTGATGAAAGCTGAAGTCACCCTGAAAGAATTAGCCTTAGAAGGGAAGATTTCATTAAAATAAATACTAGTAGTAATGTCATATTATGTCTTCAATTCTTCATTTCTTAAATATTAAGGACATGGAGTTATGAACATCAATATATTTAGAACTGAAGACACTGTAATACAGAGTTTTATTATTTTGAATTTTGTTTTTCAAACATGGTTCTCTAATCTTAAAGATGAATTTCTGTTATATAGGACGTTCCTCAGCTGAAAAGTTTTCGTAGGGCTTGCTTTATGTCTTTATTTCTCAGACTGTAGATAAAAGGATTCAGCATGGGTGTGGCTACAGTGTACATCACTGAGGCTATTGCAGTGGCCCTGGAGCTTTCAATAGCAGCAGAACTAAGATAAACTCCTAAAGCTGTGCCATAGAATAAGGAGACAACAGAGAGGTGAGACCCACAAGTGGAAAAGGCTTTATATTTGCCCCCAGCTGATGCAATTTTCAAAATGGAGGACACAATCTTCATGTAAGAGAAAAGAATCCCAGAGAGTGGAATAACACCCAGAAGTCCACTTGCTAAATACATGACTAAGACATTGAGGAAGGTGTCAGAGCATGCAAGTTGGATTACTTGATTAAGTTCACAGAAAAAATGGGAGATTTCCAATTCTGTACAAAAAGACAGTCGTAAAACCAATAAACCATTTAATAGAGAGTCCAGGAGCGACAATACCCAGGAGGTCAGAAGCAGGAAGCCACAGAATCTTGGGTTCATGATGACCGTGTAGTGCAGTGGGTGACAGATGGCCACAAACCGGTCATAGGCCATCACTGTCAAGAGGAAGTTATCTAAAGCCAAAAAAAGCATGATAAAATACATCTGAGTGATGCAGTCTTCATATGTAATTACTGTACTCTGTATCTGGATGTTCGTCAGCATCTTTGGGACAGTGGTGGAGGTGAAACAGATGTCAGCAAAGGAGAGGTTGGAGAGGAAGAAGTACATGGGTGTGTGGAGGTGGGGGTCTGTGGCGATGGCCAGGATGATGAGCAGGTTCCCAGTGCAGGTGACCAGGTACATAGAGAGGAACAGTCCAAAGAGGAGGGGCTGCAGCTCTGCCTCCTCAGAAAGCCCCAGAAGGATGAATTCTGGAATCTGAGTGTGGTTTCCTGGTTCCATGTAGCTGATAAAACTCCTTGGAAAGAGAAAAGAACATTGCAAACTATGCCATAAGTTGTTGAAAACAGTTTAAGGCATAAACTGTCATTTCTATTTTATGCTTTTAAACCCTATTCATATCTATATTTTCATGTTCTTGAATCTCATGTGCTCAATACTGTCTTTACAGCTGAAACTGTCTAGTTGTCCTTTTTTCTAATACTATCTTTCCCCTAAAACATTTTTTTCTCTACAAATTCTTTAGCCATTGACTGTTCATTCAACTGATGTGTTTGACCAAATATTTTCTGCCAAGTGTTCTTGAAAATTGTTGGAACCTCAGTGAAAAAATAAAATTCTTACCCTTATTTGATGTGAACAGTAGAAGATGTTACTACTGTGCTCTTCCCTTACAGAGGGAGGAAGAATGACTGAGATGCAGAGACAATTGATTCAATGGACTCATGGAGCATACAAAACATCTCTCATGTCTGGAATAGAACCCATCTCCATGAACCAGGAATGAAATATGTAAGTTCAACAGTACAGCATTTTCCCATGAACAAAATTCAGAGGGTTAGGAAGGAAGGAGGAAATGGAAGCTGGAAACACAATGAGGCAGCAGGATTAGCTGTGGTACATTGGGAAATTGCAGTGCATGAATTAAACGTCAATGTGTGTGATTTCTTGAATGCTGGTCAGGTCTGTAACCAGGTAATTTATAGTAAGACATAAGCAAATGACAGATAACGAGAAATGCATCTTAGTATAATCTCTTGTGATAAAGAGGCTTACAGCAGAAACCTGAATGCAGTTAGGATGCTAGTCACTAGAAGAACACGTTGTACAGAGACAGTGCCTGTGCTCCCCCAACAGAGGACTATTCCTCACCCCTCTGACACCACGGTGGATGGAGTAACTGAGGAGCAACAAAGGAATCTGGACTGAAATTATAATTTTAAAAATTATGTAAATATGAGATCAGATTGTTGTGAGATTGTAGAAGATTCCATAATAAAGAGATTAAACACCATTTATTATTTTATATGCATTATTATTCACAATACCTTATAGCATATCTTACTGTATTATGCTAAGCCTATAGGCGGTGCAAATGAGCAAGCACTTGACTACTAGCTAAGAGTTTGGCATTTACAATCAACACAGAGGAATCTAAAGACAATCCTGGTGATCTGCTTCCCAAAGGTCACAGCCTTGAAAATCCCAAAGTCCAGTTCTACTCTGCACACGTGGGTCCATCCTGAGTTGGAGATGACTTGGTGACAGCTGACAGCATCAATATTGCTATGTGATCCAATGTAGTGTTATTCGTATATACAAATATAATGTACATGAACAGCCCTCTGCAAAAAGTATTCTTCCCTCAGTCTAGGTGGTATAGTATTTCCCCTTTTGGACTCTAGAGGGCAGGTTAAGGTGTCTGCTCAACATGTATCTCATTTACTGATAATAGCTCCTGCTCTCTCCACATTGACCTCTGATGATGTGTTATGGAGGCTGAGCCAATTCAAGAACAAAAGAGCACTAATTTTTTTTTTAAAGGTCAGTTTTGAACTCCTGTGAGAACTGAATTCAGAGTCAGTAATCAAAAACCAGGTCTTTGGGTATTTCAAAAACCCGTAATCCCTTGAGCACCGATTTTATTTGTGGCCATTTTCTGCCATGTAATAGAAAGCCAGTCTACTGAGAGGAAAGAAGGAATGAAGTTGACAACAAGGGAAGAAAGAAGATTATTACAAAGTATGTAAGAATCAGGGAAAGTAAGGTTATATTACCAAGTACTAAACCCCACAATACCCAGAAAAGTAAAAATACTTGAATTACCCAAGTAGATATATATTTTATATGTGTGAGCTAAATGAATTCCTACGCTCACATTATAGAGGTATTAAAATATTAGTAATTAATTAAATACTCATATATTGAAAAATGGAAGAAAAATTTTTTAAAGGAGCATTTCATTTCTTTTTGCAAAATTCAGCTCATTTAGGTGGCATTTTGTTATTAAACGCAGTAATTATGTAATATACCAGTGAAATGATTCTACAAGCTTTACTAAAATAGCAATTCTGTAAATTCTCTATAATCTCTTTCAGAAAGCAAGAGCTGAGGGAATGTTTCCAAATTCATTCTGTGAAGCCAGCAGTATCCTAATATCAAATCCAGGAGTCCTGGTGGGATAGTGGATTATCATTAAGCTTCAACAACAAAATCAGCAGTCTAAAATCACCAGCCACTGCATGGGAGAAAGATGAGGCTTTCTGCTCCATCGACAGTCAAATCTTGGATACTTATGGGGACAGTTATACGCAGTGCTATAGGGTCTCTATGAGTCAGAATAGGTTCAAAGTCAGTGAGTAATATCAAAATCGGGTACAAATATCTAACAAAGGAAGACTACCAATCAACATTACCCATGACAATAAATGAAAAATACTTCAGCAGAATACTAAATAGTTGAATACAACTATCTATGACCAGTATAATATACTACATCAAAAAGGTATTTATTGCAGCAATGAGAGTCATTCAAAATTTTAAATCAGTTTATGTAACATCCTACATCAACTAGTTAAAAAATTTAAATGTAGAAAAAGTAAACATCGACTAAAGAGAGAAAGTCATAAAGTCAAATCACAATAAGCATTTGATGCCATTCAAATTTTTTATTACATTTTAATCCTCCCCGGAAAACTTACCACTAGGGTGATGTTTAATGGTGAAAATTAAGATTTTTCTCTCTTTGGATTCATAACAGGGCAAGGATAACCCCTCTTAACCCTTTTATTTAAATGTAAGTACTACAAACAAAATAACACAAACTTTAAAAATACAAACCACACAGCCTGGGAAGGAAGAAAAAAGTGTTGTCTTTGTTCACAGAAGACATCTCTGTCGATGTAGAAAACCCAAAGAAACAGCCACAAACAGAAAAATACTAAAACTGAAAAGGAGAGCAAAATGATAGCTTGAAAAATAAAGATAAACCCTCAAGTACCTTTCCATGTAACAATAATGACCAGCGAGCTATCAAAATGAAATTTGGAGGCCATGGCAATAAGAGATCTAAATGCAAAAAAATCAATGGTTTAAACCACACAATACCGGTGAGTGACATGAATGGACTGATATCCTTTGTTCATGGGTTGGAATACACCGATATCCTCTGTTCATGCATTGGAAGGATCAGTAATCCTGTGAATTGTAAAATCTTCCCAACTAGATCTATATACTGAATACACTTTCAATCAAGATCTAAATCAGTTTATAGCTATTGAAAAACTGACAGATGAAGTTGATATTTAACCCTTGTGGTCTTCTTCACCAAACCAAGAAAACAAAATTTAAAGAAGAAATTTAAACTATAATTCCATTCTTCCCATGAGACAAAACATCAGCCAAATACCAAGTGAGAGACATTTTACAAAATAATTAACCAACACACATCAACACTTGCATGGCCATCAAACAAGAAAAATATCAAGGTAACTGTCACAGCTGCAAGAGTCCAAGGAAGACTGACATATAAATGCAGGATTCTGGATAGAGATGATAATAGGCATCTAAGTGAAAAATTTTGGGGACATGTCCTTACTGTATTTGTAATTTTTCTGTTAAATAAAATAAAGAAACCTGTTATCTCTAGAGCTTCAGCCATGCTGGCTTGCATGACAAAAAGCACATAAGAAAATACATAACCAAGAGTCAAGAGAGTTACCAAGAGACAAAATACAACAGAGATAAATCCAATATGAAGAAAAATAGAAAATATTTAAAATATTAACAACCAGAATGCACACCAAGTAGAGAGCTCTAATGACAAGATTTTAACCATTGAAGTCAAATTATTATTTTAATCTACTATGGTTATCTCTACAGTATTCTATTGGACAACCATGTTATTCTATATCTGAATTATGGTCAGAGACAATAACTAGAATGAGAGTTCTTGCTGGGGATGGCAGAGGATCAAGATGGGGCAGGGAAAAGAAAAAGAGGGAGCTCACATCAAGAATCACAAGAAGGAAAAAATTGTTTTGAAACTGATAATACACAGCATTGCTTTGTGTGATTGAACTATGGAATGGCATGATGTCTGGATTGGGTCCTAACATGTTTATTTAAAAAAAAAGAAAAGTGCATTACAATAAATTAGTGTTAGAAAACTGTTGAAAGAGAACATTAACTACAAATTTTAAAATTAGTCCTATGCAAATACCTTGAAAACAACAAGCTATAAACTTGACTCAGAGTTCACTACCTGCCTTGGACTAGAAAAATCACAGCTTTATATCACATATTCGGCATCTCTTAAACTGAAATTCTGATGCCAATTTTATAGAAGAACTAAAAAATAGATAATGTTTTAAAATACATAAGTAATTTAAAATGTCAAGCTGAGTTGTACTGCTCAGTGGATTTGGGGATGCATTATACTTCCAAGCATCATAGATTCATCTCGCACTTCTACTGTGCTATTTCCACTCTTTATCTCTCTACGGTTTTCACAGCAGCAGGAGTCGGCTGGGCACATGGACCAGAGCAATGTATCCAAGACAAGTTTGACTACAGACATGCTGTGCTGCTAATTCTGCCTTGACTCTCCGCTAATTCCACAGGTGTCCATTCTTAGGAAAAATATACAGCTGTGTGTTACATGGCTGCTGCCTATCTGTCCACACTCATGCTTCACTTTCCATTCCTTGCTTTCCTTGTTTATCAGGTATTAATTATAATGAGCAATTTCCAATGCACACCATATGGTTTTAATAATGACAACATTACTGTCCAACTGTCTCCTCCTTCAAAACTCAGTGAGACCATCATCTCTCTGTGAAACCTTCCCTAAAAGTCCCCAGGAAGGGCAACAACATCATGAACCATTTCAGCAGGATTGCAGAGCCGGGATAAGCACACACTTACCGTCTGTTACCTTACGGAGAATGTCAGATACTGGCAAGAAGGGAAATGTCTACTCCTTTCTTTGTGTCCAGACTATAATTTAATGCTACATAAGAGTTTTTTGAGAGACTGTGTGAACAAATAGTTGAATGAGGTTAACAGACACGTTAATTAAGCGAAGCAAGGAAGGCTGTTGAGAGAAGGAGGTTGCAGGAATGAGAGCCAGCACCGGGAAAGGCAGATCAGAGAAAGAAGACATTGTCATGTAGTCAGAATCAGTCTCTAGAACCAGAGACTCTAACTCATCAGGACTTTGTCCATTAAACTTGCTTTTATTTGTTATGCATATTGATCCCCGTACAGATTCTACCAAAAGAGAGGGTCGTCACACATCACCAATCTCCAGGCACCTGAGATGATGCTGTATCTCATCCACAGCAGACTTCAGCAGTGCTGTTTCTCCCATGTGCCACTGCTAAAGTTAGAGGTGTGCCCCAGGAAGAACATGGAGATGAACCCACTAGTGAGGCTTCTGGAAGGTACAGTTATGTTTTCTCACCATATAGATGAATCAAGTAGAACTTGGTCAGTTTGGAGGAAGTATTTACAGTTCTTTGTCTCTAGTGGATGAAATCCCTTGTGCCTCATTATGAAGTATTCTTTTGTCTTACATTCCCTGAGAATTTTATTTCTCTGGAGCTAAGAGAACAATATTCAAACTTGTGCCAGTTTGTCCTTTGGGAGGCAACGTGGATCTCCGTGTACAGCTTTCTCCCATTGGACTGCTTCTTCCCAGAAAGTGGTCATCTCTATTGTGCTGTGTCTCCAGAATGCATGGTAAAGGCTAATGACTCCTCTTGGATGCATTTCCTTATCTAAAGTCTAAAGAACACAGCTGGACATCATTCACCAAGATGCCAGGGTTTTATGAAGCACTTTATATCACATAGAGCCCCACCAGCCTCACTACTGTATTTTTACCATGTCTTCTATTGACAGTAGACTCTGATTAAATGGAATGTCATCCCTGTAGTTAGGGATGCAAGAATGGAAGTAAGATTATAGGATTTTCTCAGCGAGTGTCTACACATCTAAAGGTCATAATAAATAAAAAGCCTAAATGTCACAATGTCTGTAAGATGGTTCATAAATAATATTGGCATTTTATTTCATAATATTATGTAATATAATAATACATAATATAGCATTATAACATTACAAATACTATATCAATATATTAAAAGGGTTATATTGTTATTTATGAGACTTATTTGCTAATTAAAATCAATGACACCTCTGATATGCTAAGTGTTATCTGATTGGGAATCTGCTCATTTGGTAGCTTTCTGTTCGTGAATGGAAAGTACAAAGAGATATAGGGATACCGGGAGTGTGAGGGGAATTTGGGGGAATCAGGTGGAACAGATCACAATAATCCACATGTAATCTCTTCCTGGGGTAGAGGAGGAACAACAGAAAAGAGGTTGAATGGAGACATAGTTGGGGAAGGCATGGGGAACTGTTTTAAAATAAATTGTCAAAGGTTCAGGAGGGAAGTAGGGTGGGAGAATGAGAAAATGAGGAGTTGATATTAAAGGCTCAAGTAGAAAGACAATGTTTTGAAAATGTTGATGGCAACATATATACAAATGTGCTTGACATAATGGATGGATGGTTGGATGGATTGTGATAACAGCGGTAAAAGCCAACAATAAAACAGTTAAAAATTAAAGAAGAAAGAAAGTACAAGAGGTTTGCATGCGTAGTGCAGAAGGATCCACTCTAGTTGAAGATATGAGGTGAGAAGAGGGGACATCTTTCTGAGGAGGAGCCACTTAAAGCAATAGATGGAGGACGGAGAGAGGAAGCAGTGTCCCAGGGAAGAGGCTCCTCTGGCCTGATTGGTTTCTGCTTCAGGGACCCTTTTGTACCTTTTACAACTGAACGCCACCACTCTTTGTTCTGGTTTGGCCTATTAGCATCAATGAAAGTCATACCTAACTGATCAGTCCACAGGATGATAAATAGTGAATGGGAACTACCACAGTGCCTGAATAATATGTCTAATATTAAAGGATACTCAGTATTTGTACAGGAATACTCAGTGTATTAAATTCTGTGCTGCTTTCCATTCTGCAATTCGATTTTTTGTTTCGCATGATTTTATACATAAGAAATTTTTATGGTGATTCAAAACATATGTGAAATATTTGAATTAATAGTTTATCAAATATTGGCCTAAACTTTTCCACCACTCATATATAGCTTTCACATATGGCTGGTGGGGGGAAAGGGTGAAAGTATTGTGAAGAACAGATCATTGGTTCCTCCAAATGCTACCCCTAGGTGCAGCAAGTGACCAGCAATCTGACTGGTAGGTCCTATAGGTATTTAAATATAGGTATTTAAACAAACACTGGTATATGAATGCTTTCAAAAACTGTATTCACAAGCAGTAACTGGTAGAAACAATCCAAATGTCCATCAACAGGTGAACACAGTGTTGCCTTGACATACACTAGATGATTGTTCAGTCATTGAGAAACCATGAAGCTGGGTTACATGATACAGAATGGAAGATTCTTGAAAATGTATGCCTAGTGCATAAGAAATCACACTCAAACTCACTGCTGTGGAGTCAGTTCTTACTCAGAGTCACCCTGTAGGGTAGACCAGAATTCCACAGAGGTTTCCCAGGGTGTAATCTTTATAAAACAAAGTGCCAAATCTTACTCTCATAGAGTACCTGGTGACTTGAGACCTCAAACCCACTGAATATTAGGTTGGTAATATCTTAATTAGGTTGTGTGTGACCGTGGTTGTGTCAACCACAGCTGAATATAAAAAGACCAATCAGCATCCAGATTAAGTTCTAATCATATATATATATATATACATATCAGTAGTTGATGATTTTACAGTACAATATTTTACTTCTACCAGTAATTATAATTCATGATGTGTTGTTTTACCTGTAATCCTGCTGCTTTCAACACAGTAGCTACTTTTAACAGAGTAGTTGCTTTCAACAAGTAGCTTCTTTTTACAGAGTAGTTGCTTTCAACACAGCAATTGCTTTCTACACAGGAACTTCTCTCAACGCAGTAGCAGCTCTGTACACCTGTGTGACTGGTCCACATAAGCACATTATGGTGCCAACCCTTTGCCATACACCTCTCTTTGTACAACGTGTATGTGATGGAGTTGTTGCCGTGACATCATCATATGGGGTACTCATATGTGGGCATATCTGCATGTGGATGGACCCACCAGGAGACGGATAGAGGAGCAGTGTTTCCATTGGTCATAGGCAACCCCTGTGAAATGGTCATTCAACGTCCAAAGGGTTCACAACCAACAGGTTGAGAACCACTAATCTAGAATTTTCAAACGAACAATAATATAAGTGTATCTGTATCTTACAGGATAAACCTAAAATTCACACAATTAAAAAATGTGCCACCCTCATTTAAATGTAACATTCTATAAGTGAACAAAACACAAATTTTATATACATATGTGACCCCTACTTCATAACCCTATAGACATACTCCCTAATCTATGAAAGTTGTAAGCCAACCATTTCATGCCGTTATCCCCCATTTTGGGTATCCAATTTCTGGACTGCTGTTTTCTATTACTCCAGTGCACCGAGGAGACAATCCTAATCTCTGATGTGAAGACTCTGCATTCAAATTGGAACCTGGTGACGTCAGCATCCATAAGCAAAGTCAAATCTCAGCAGGCCATCCACAAAGTCCGTCGCAATATGCACCAGTTCACAGGCTCAAAAATCTGCTCTTCATCTTGTCAGTTTCTGGTGAACTCAAGTGGGCTGCTTCACTTCCTCTCACAAGGATGCCCCTTTGGCTGCCTTGCCTTCAGACCATCAACCACAACAATGCAATATGCCTAAGTCAGCCCTTCTTCTCATTGCTGCATTTCCCCTACTCCCACTCAGCAAGTGAATCCCGGTGATTCCTATCGTGAACACACCAAGCTCAGAATCCCTTGAACTTTCACTCCTAGGAGCGGTGCTTCTCTGTTGGGCAAAGACTTTCCTTCTTTGATGAAACATATAGGGACATGATTGGAGTAAAGTTATGAAAACCTCTTAGACATAAACAAACACCTTGAGGAAAGCAGACCCTGAGCCTGGGCAATCTGAACCATCATCTTGGACTCACCAAGGTCAACTGGCAGGGCAGAGTGAGCAAGGACAATGCTCTGTGTTCTGACTTGGTACTTCAAAGCTGGAATCATAAGTGCTCATAAGCAGGCATAACATATGCAAATTTTTGTCTCTTTCCATCCGGAGAAAATAAAAGTAATGGAAACAAAAACACGTGGAAACAAGCTGGTGGACCAAGCGACCTTGAAAATATTAGTCTCCATGATCTTGAGTGTAGGATGGTTTCCTGATACCAACACAGAACTCCTCTGAAAATGCCCACCCTAGAAGGTACAAACATAAATTATCCATTATATAAATTACTATAGAAGTGTGAGAAAAATGTGGAACAGAACTCAAAATTATAAGGCTTATTGGTTGGATAGAGACTGGTGATACCACCAAGATTATAGCCCTTACTGACCCATAGACTGGAATTAAACTCCCCCAGTATGAGAAAAAGTAACAGTATACTATCCTAAAGTAAGAAGGGCTCACAGAGAAGGCGGAATAGAAATAGGAACACAGGAGGAAATGACATAAGTGACGGCAGGTACATTAAGAGGCTAGAAATGGATAGGTGGAAATAAACTGTGCAAATTTTAAAAAATAAACTGATGATTCACGCTGAAAGACTTGATGTATTTTCAAGGAGTGGTTCTCAAAAAATTTTTAAATTATTAATTTTATATTATATATTTTACCCCAGTATTATTTGTCCTAAAAAAGAGACTATCTAAGAATGTGTGGCAGAGTTGGACTGTGCTCCTGAAGGTGAGCCATTCGAAACCACCAGCTGCTCCACAGGTGAAAGATGGACTTTCTACTCCTGTAGAAAATCCCAGGTTTGAGAACCTACAGAGGCAATTTCATCCTGTTCTATAGAGCTGCTGAGCTGGATTGGACTCCATGGCAGTGAGGATTTGGGGGCTTTTTTTGGTTTTATCAAACATGCACTTTGCACTCCACAAAGCATTCGTTTTAAAGAAATCATGAAGTAATTGTATATATTAGAATTAAAACGTGGAAATGAGAGGGAACACCGAGCTGAGACCCAAAGCCAATCTGCAGACAATTGGAAAACAGCTTTACATAAAAGTCATAAGGAAGAGACGATCCAGTCAGGGTGGAGTAAAGCACCAACGGAACACACAACTTTCCTCTAATTCTTTAATGCTTCCTTCCCCTCTCACCCACCCCACTATCGGGTTCCCAATTCTACATTACAAATCTTGTTAGACCAGTGGTTCTGCACGGGTACAGACCAGAGGATGTACACTGGAATTACAGAGAATCCAGGAGAGATAAATCCTTCAGGACCAATCATGAGAGTAGAGATACCAGAAGGGGAAGGGGAAGTGAGGGAGGAAGGGGGAACCAATCACAATGAATTACGCATAACCTCATCCCTGGGGGATGGACAACAGAAAAGTAGATGAAGAGAGATATTGGACATTGTAAGACATGGGGGAAAAGCTGTAATCTTAATGGGAGCATATTGTCTCATCTTTTACCCTCTGAGCAGTGAATAGGTTTAAAAATCCAACCTTTCAAGTAGCCCAAAGCTTAACTCAACAGAGCTGCTTCCTGCGTGCAGAGAAATAGAGGGAGTTGTAATTTCCAGAATCATAAAGACAGAGATTCACCTGTGATTATTTGAGATGCTAATCAGGGAGTAACTCAAGAGCAAAATTGAGGCAGATGTTTTGGTGAAAATAATTTTGTGGTCAAGCATAATTGGAGAGCAATGGGTTCTTGTGAAATGATAAAGACAAATTTCCATTAGTATCATTGAAGCCAAGAAGCGATACACATACCATTGCTAAACAAATTGAGGTCTAGAGAGGTAGTATAACTACTAGTCTTGAACAAAATATTACAACAAAAATTCCTACTATCTGCATGGCACAAGGTTAGTCATGTCCAGGAAGTCAGTGACATCAGTCTTAGGAATTCTCCCATCTTTTTGATGATAGAACAGGCATCCACGAGCTTAGCTAGTCTGATTTTCAGTGTGGTACTGAAAGTCGTTTCCAATATTTGAACATACCACCTTTTTGCTTTTCATAGTTTATTCAAAACAAGTTTACAGAGTACATGCTCAAAATATTCAAAAGGACTTCAGTGTAAAGAAAATAACACAGGGGGGGGGGGTTGAAGGTGTCATGCCAAGTGTAATCACAAGAGAAAATTTTTTGAAAATAGAATTCAGAGAATTTCTGTCCCAGGTTTTAATGGTTCAGGATGATAATGAGCACTGGTCTTTTGTGATAACTGCGTGCTATTCCTCTGCGGCTGGTGATGAAAATCTATTTCCTAATGAAAGTTGAAGCACCCTGAAAGAACTGGCCCTTGAAGGGATGATATGATTAAAGTAAATACATTTAAATATATGCAGGAGTTAATTTTATATTATGTCTTCAATTTTTCTTATTATGTCTTAAATATTAAGGAGATTGATTTATGTACATAAGCATGAAAAATTGAGGAAAATAAATTACAGATTTTGAATTTTTTTTCAAATGGAACTCTCTAAACTTAAGGATGTGTTTCTGTTATATAAAACGGATCTCAGCTGAAAAGTTTTCGTACGGCTTGCTTTATGTCTTTATTTCTCAGACTGTAGATAAAAGGATTCAGCATGGGTGTGGCTACAGTGTACATCACTGAGGCTATTGCAGTGGCCCTGGAGTTTTCAATAGCAGCAGAACTAAGATAAACTCCTAAAGCTGTGCCATAGAACAAGGAGACCACAGAGAGGTGAGACCCACAGGTGGAAAAGGCTTTATATTTGCCCCCAGCTGATGAAACTTTCAAGATGGAGGACACAATCTTCATGTAAGATAAAAGAATCCCAGAGAGTGGAATAACACCCAGAAGTCCACTTGCTAAATACATGACTAAGACATTGAGGAAGGTGTCAGAGCATGCAAGTTGGACGACCTGATTAAGTTCACAGAAAAAATGGGAGATTTCCAGTTCTGTACAAAAAGATAGTCGCAAAATCAATAAACTACTTAATGAAGAGTACAGAAATGATAATACCCAGGAGGCCAGAAGCAACAGGCCACAGAATTTTGGGTTCATGATGACCATGTAATGCAGTGGGTGACAGATGGCCACAAACCGGTCATAGGCCATCACTGTCAATAGGAAGTTGTCTAAGGCTGCAAAAAGCACGAAAAAGTACATCTGTGTGATGCAGTCTTTATATGTAATGACTTTGGTCTGCATCTGGATGTTCATCAGCATCTTTGGGACAGTGGTGGAGGTGAAACAGATATCAGCGAAGGAGAGGTTGGAGAGGAAGAAGTACATGGGTGTGTGGAGGTGGGAGTCTGTGGTGATGGCCAGGATGATGAGCAGGTTCCCAGTGAAGGTGACCAGGTACATGGAGAGGAAGAGTCCAAAGAGGAGGGGCTGCAGCTCTGCCTCTTCAGAAAGCCCCAGAAGGATGAATTCTGGAATATGAGTGTGGTTTCCTGGTTCCATGGAGCTGATGAAACTACTGGGAAAGAGAAAAGAGCATTGCAAACTCTGCCATGAGGTGTTAACATTTTAAAGGATATACTGTCATTTATATTTTAAACAATTAATTAATTAATCTCAATTCACATCTGTGTATCTTATCTTGAATCTCATGTGCTCAATATTGTCTTTGATGCTGAAACCATGTATTTTTCATTTCTTCTAATACCATCTTTTCCTTAAAGCATTATATTTCTCTACAAATTCATTAACAATCTGATTGACGATTCAACAAATGTGTTTTTCCAAATGTTTTATGCCAAGTGTTCTTTACAGTTCTGGAAACAACCGTGAAAAAATATGAAAAGTCTTACCCTTATTTGATGTGAACAGCATAAGATCTAAGGAATGGGCCCTCCTCTTCCAGAGTTAGGAAGAGTAATGGAGTTTGAAAGACACAAGGAAACAATAGGTACACTGGACTCCTGGAGAATGCAAACAGCAGTCATATCTGGAACTGAAATCTCCTCCTTGTACTAATATTCAACTATGTAAATTCAAGAGGGCAGCACTTTCCCAGCAACAAAATTCAGAGAGGAAGGAAGGAAGGAGGAATGAAAACAGGAAACACAAAGAGGCAGCAGGATGCGCTATGACACATCAGGGAATTTTAATGGATGAATTAAATCAGAATGTGCGTCATTTCTTGAATGATGGTCAGGTCTGTAAGCCACGTAATTTATGGTGAGACATAAGCAAGTTACAGAGTAAAGAGAAATGCTTCTTAATATAATCACTTCTGATACTGAGGCTTACAGCAGGAACATGAATGCAGTCAGGATGCTAGTCATGAGAAGAACATGTACAGAGTTAGCACCTGTGCGACACTCCTGATATAGGAGTAATCCTCACCCCCTCTGACAACAAGGTGGATGGTGTAACTGATGTGCATAAAAGGAATCTGAACTGAAGTTGTCGTTAAAGTGATGGGAATAAGGGATCAGATGGTTATGAGGTTGTAAAAGACTCCATGATAAAAAACTTAAAAACCTTTCACAATTGTCATATGTATTATTATACCACACCCAATTATATCATATCCTATTGAACTATACTGAGCAACCGCAACCACATGACTACTACCTAAGAGTTTTTCATTTACAATCAACATGGAGGAATCTAAAGGCAAGCCTGGTGATCTGCTTCCCAAAAGTCACAGCCTTGAAAATATCAAAGCCCAGATCTACTCTACACATCCAGAGATGGAATTGACTTGGTGACAGCTGACAACATAAATATTTTTATGTGCTACAGTATGGTGTCATTTGTATATAGTAATATAATGTCCATGAATGGTATTATTCAGCCTTTCACAAAAGTTATTCTTCCTTTAATTTCTATGTGGGTATAGTATTTCCTTTTTGAATTTTAAATGTCAGGCTAAGGTATCTTTTCAATTTATATCTCATTTACTGATAACTGCTCCTGCTCTCTCCACATTAAACTATGATGGTGGGTTATGGAGGCTGAGCCAATTCAGCAACAAAAAACACTAAAAGAAAATTTCAGTTTCACTCTCCTATAAGAACTGAGTTGAGAGACATAATCCAAAATCAGGCCTTTGGGTATTTCAAACACCAGTAATCGTTTGGGCAGAGATTTTTTTGCGGCCATCCTCTGCCTTGTGATAGAAAGCCAGAGTACAGAAAAGAAGGAAGGAATGAAATAGACAAAAGGGGAGGAAGTAGATAAAAGGGGAGGAAAGAAAATCAGTATAAGGATCAGAGAAAGGAAGGTTATATTACCTAAACTTCACAATACCCAGAAAAGTAATAATAGTGAAATTACCCAACTAGATACATATTTTAATACATATGATTTACATGAATTCATATGCTTACATCAGAAATATAAAACTAAAATAGGAATAATTAATTGAAACATTCATATATAGAAAAATGGAAGAGAATTCAGTGAATTTAGGAGTCGTTTTGAGATTAAATGCAGTGATAGTTCAATATACTAGTCAAATTCTAGTGGATTTTATAAACTTAAAAAAATAGTAACGATATAAATAGTTTATAATCTTTTTAAGAAAGGAAGAACAGAGGGAGTATTTCCTAACTCATTCAGTGCAGCCAGCTATATCCTAATATCAAATCCAGGAGTCCTTGTAGGAGAGTGGGTTGCTTACTAAGCTGCAGCAGCAAGATCAACAATTTGAAATCACCAGCCACTGCATGGGAGAAAGATGAGGCTTTCTGCTCCATCGAGAGTAAAAGTCTTGGAAACTCATGGGGACAATTATACTCTGTCCTGCAGGCTCTCTATGACTCAGAATAGATTCAATGGCAGTGAGTAATATCAAAACCAGATACAAATATATAACAAAGGAAGACTATCGTTCAATATTACCCATGATAAAAATGCAAAAATCTTCAACAAAATACTAACTAATTGAATCCAACAAAACTAAAATTCCTCAGGAAGGGCAACAACATTATGATCCATTTCAGTAGGATTGCAGAGCCGGGATAAGCATACACTTACCGTCTGTTCCCTTACGGAGAACGTCAGATACTGGAAAGAAGGAAAATGTCTACTTATTTCTTTGTATCCAGACTATAATTTAATTCTAAATTAGAGCTTTGTGAGTTACAGTGTGGACAAATAGTTGAATGAGGTTAACAGACACATTAATGCAGTGAAGTAAGGAAGGCTGTAGAGAGAAGGAGGTTGCAGGAATGAGAGCCAGCACCGGGGAAGACAGATCTGAGAAAGAAGACATTGTCATGTAGCCAGAATCAGTCTCTAGAACCAGAGACTCTAACTTATCAGGACTGAATCCATTAAACTTGCTTTTATTTGTTATACTTGTTGATACGCCTACAGATACTGCCAATAAGACAGGGCCATCATGCATCACCAATGTCCAAGCAGCTGAGATGATGTTGTACCTCATCCAGCGAAGACTTCACCAGTGCTGTTTCTCCCAAGTGCCACTGCTAAAGTTAGAGGTTGTGCCCCCAGGAAGAACATGGAGATGGACCCATTCATGTGGCTTCTAGAAGGTACAACTGTGTTTTCTCATCCCCTTAGATGAATCAGGTAGAGCTTGGTCAGTGTAGAGGAAGTATTTACAGTGTTTTGGCTCTAGTGGATGAAATCCCTGGTGCCTTATTAATGATGTATTCTGTTGTCTTACATTCCCTGAGAATTTTATTTCTCTGGATCTAAGAGAAGAAAATTCAAACATGTGCCAGTTTGACCCTCAGGAGACAAGGTGAAGCTCCGTGTACAGCTTTCTCCCACCGGACTGCTTCTTCCCAGAAGGCGGTCATCTCTATTGTGCTGTGTCTCCAGCATGCAGGGGAATATCTACTGATCACTCGGAGATGCACTTCCTTCTCCACAGACCTAAAGAACATAGCTGGACATCATTTACCAAGATGCCAGGGTTTTACAAGGCACTTCTGCTCACACACGTATCCCCACTACACCATTACTGTATTTTTCTACGTCTTTTATTTCAGTTAATTGACAATAGACAGGTAGCAAATGGAATGCCATCCCTGCAGATAGTCTGTGGGAAGATAAGATAGGATATTCTCAGTGAGTATCTACACATCTATGGGTAATAATAAATAAAAAGCCTAAATGTAACAATGTCCATAAGATGGTTCATATAGGGTATTGAAATTTTATTTCATAATATCATATAATATAATGATAAAAATATAACATAATTACATGTCACATACCATATAAAGATATTCATAGGTTTCTTTTATTATTTTTGAGAATGATTTGCTTATTCAAATCAATGACACCTGCGACATACTGAGTGTTATCTGAAAGGGAATCTGTCCATCTGGTAGCTTTCTGTTCTGTGAATGGAAAGAGGTATTGCAGCAGGATCCACTCTAGTTGAAGACTTGAGGAGAGAAGAGGGAAATCTTTCTGAGGAGGAGCCACACAAGGCAATAGATGGAGGACGGGGAGTGGAAGAAGTGTCCCAGGGAAGAGGCTCCTCTGGCCTGATTGTTATCTTGTTCTGGGGCTTTTGTGTACATTTTACAGCTGAACTCGACCACTCACTGTTCTGCTTTGGTCTATTAGCATCAATTAAAATCACATATACCTGATCAGTCCATGGAATGATACACACATGTGGATGGGCCCCACCACAAAGGCTGAAAAAAAATTATAGGATACTGCAATATTAGAGGATGCTCAGGATTTGTACGTGAATACCCAGCACATTGCATTCAGTGTTGATTCCTATTCTGCAATTCATTTTTTGTGCGCGTGATTTTGTATATTGGTAATTACTAGTGGGTTCAGAAATTTGCGGAATATTTGAATTAATATTTAATGGAATGTTGCCACAATTTTTCCACCACTCACATTTAGACCTCATGTATTACTGGTGGGGGTAAAGGCGCAATTATTGTGAAGAACAGATTGTTGCTTCCTCAAAATGCTACCCCTAAGTTCAGCAAGTGACCAGCAATTCGACTGCTAGGTACAACCTAAAAAGAATTAAAAATAGGTATTTAAGCAAATACTGGTATATGAATTCTGACAGAAGCAGTATTCACAAGTACTTACTGGTAGAAACAACCCAAATGTCAACAGAAGAGCACAATGTGGCATTTATATACACTAGATGATTGTTAGTCATTGAGAAACCATGAAGCAGGATTCTGTGATAGGGAATGGGTGATTCTTGGAAACTTACTCCTAGTGGGAAGAAAGCGCATCCATCTCACTGCCGTGCAGTCAGTTCTGACTCAGAGTGACCTGTGGGGTAGAGCAGAACTCCACAGAGGTTCCCCAGGCTGGGATCTTTATAAAACAAACTGCCAGATCTTTCTCCCATAGAGCAACTGGTGACTTTAGACCTCAAACTGCTGGAATTTAGGTTAGCAACTGTGTTCCTTTGGTTTTGTGTCAACGTAGTTGGGGCAGGATTCTTAGCAGTTAGCAATTGGTGTTTCCCCCTGATGTGAACTAACATAAACAACTCCATGATGGAATTTACTGTGAATGGTAAAGCAGACATAAGTGGGTTAGGGAGTAGACGGCCTCATCACCCAGGTCATAGCTCTGCTGCAATTGAAGGAAAATTTCCTTGGGGGTGTAGCCTACTCTTATGTAAGAAGACTTTGTAGGTGGACTTGCCACTTCCTCCATGGTGGATCTGGATCCAACATCTATCTGTCTCTGACCCTGGTGTTTTGGCTTTGAGCCAAAGGCCTGCTATATTGCCCCACAATCTGGGAGCTATCAATTACTTGCCATATGACGGCCAATATGGTGTTTTGTTTTGTTTTTTTACTCTGCTGCCTGAAGCCTGACCAGTTGAACTTGAGCTTTTCTGTCTCTACCTGCACCAGCCTGTGGTCTTCTGGCTTCCTGGTTCGTCTTCTTGCTTCCTGGTTGGGCAACCACAGCAGTTACTGGGTCATGTCGACTCCAGGTTAACATCTGACCCACGGATGTGAGCCAGATTGTGTTTATTCACTTCTCCATCTATCTATATGGCTATAGAGATACAGTGGTAAAGATAGGAAAAATAATATGTATCAAGGCAATTCTCACAGTTGTAAAAGTGTGTTATAGATACATAGAGAGATGGATAATAGATATCAGGATATCATGGGTCTTGTTTCTACTGAGGATGCATTCTACTAGCATCAACAAGAATGCTTAACCTCTGTGTCACCAGGATTCTACTGGCCTACGTGGAGTGGGGAAGGGGAACCAGAGGCCATATAGCATGTACTCCCATTTATATGAAATATCCCAATCGCCAATAATTATGAGTTGTTCTACATTGCATGTTTATCCATTTCATACTGGAAGCATTGGCAGAATCATTCAATTTCTTCACCACTACCTATCTTGGATCATGTATAAATTGGAATATTAGTTGTATTGTTTGATTTCCTTGAAGAGGGATAAATATAATCGTATTACAGATAGCACGGCACTTCAAGATAGATCTTGAAATATCCTTTCTGAGGGAGAATCAATCACCATGATCGATATTACCACCACCATCCCCCAGGGGGACAAATATCAGAAATGTTGGTGAAGGGAGACAGCAGATGGTGAGTGTTATGAATATAATAATAATTTATATTTTTGAGGGGTCATGAGGGTGGGAATGTGTGGAGGGAAAAAGTGGAGCTTACACCAAGGGCTCAAGTAGAAACAAAATGTTTTGGAAAGGATAATGGTGACATACACACAAATGTGCTTGATAAAATTGACACATGAATAGTTAAAAGAGATGTAAAAACCCACAAAAAATAATTTTTGTTAAAAAGATAAAAAGAGAGATCCTTACTGGAAACACAGGGAATCCAGGACAGATGAGCCCTCAGGACCAGTGGTAACAGTGGTGAATCAAGGGAGGGTGGAGGGAAGGTGAGGGAGAAAGGGGGAACGGATTATAAGGATCTACATATAACTGCCTCCTTGGAGGACAAACAGTGGAGAAATGGGTGAAGGGAGATGTCAGATGGTGTAAGATATGACAAAATAATAATTTATAAATTATTAAAGGTTCATGGGGAAAGGGGGAGCGGGGAGGATGGGGATAAAATGAGAAACTGATGCCAAGAACTCAAGTAGAAAGCAAATGTTTTGAGAATGATGATGGCAACAAATGTACAAATGAGCTTGACACAATGGAGGGATGTATGGAGTGTGATGAGTGTCTGGCTGGATCAATGTCAGGCCGGCTCCTAGCAGCAAGTGACCTCTGAACCTCCCCTCACCCGCTTGTGGAGCTGACCAGAGGTGGCTGAAGCAACTTGCAGAGAGTGCCCTCTGAACCCCCCCTCCCCCACCGCCCATGTGTGGAGCTGACCAGAGTTGGCTAATGTAAACTGTCAGCAGCTTTGTAAGCCCTGTTTTCACATGGCCCGTTTTGCTCAAGGCCTGCCCTACATCTGGCACCAATACACCCGGAATGAGGAAGACACCTTACATTTCTGAAACCCGAACATACCTGTATCTCCTAATCCCTGACTACGTTAATTTATACAAACTCAAGGCAGCCCAGTCACACGTTACCTGGCAATATAAACACCACCCTGTAGCCTGGGCCACAACTCCCTCCATCAGACACTGTGGACTGTGGGAATTCACCCAGGCTGGGTTTTTCTCCCTAATAAAGGCTGTTTGCTTAAATTTGACCGATGTGGTCTCTGGCACCTCTTGATCACCTTACAATAAAGAGTTGTATGAGCTCCCAATAATATCATTTTAAATGCCCTAAATAAAAACAAAATTCATTAAACTTAAAATAGGGACACAGAAAGGTAAAAAAAGAGAGATCCTTCCTTACAATGAATTCACACCTTTCCTCATGATGGTGTCATTCCTGACATAGTGAACCGCATGATTCTCTGATTTTAAATGGCCCAGTTCAGCTCCTTCACGTCTAGGATTGCTGTCATTTTAGGTTCCATTTCATTTTGTATGACTTCCTAGCTCCCTAGATTCCTACTTCATACATTCCAAGTTCTGACTATTGGGTGATTTTTGTAGTCATTTTCTTTCTCATGTTGAGGCTTGCCCCATCAGCAAATGGAGATCTGGAAGGCTCTACTCGGCAGCGTTGACACCGTCCCTGGCCATGGAGACGACTCTACTTGGAGAAGGCAGCTCTTCCTCTGTCAGGTGCTGAGTGCCCTCTGACCTGAGGGGCTCATCTTCTGACACTCTGTCTGACAAAGCTCTCCTTCTGTTCATTAGACCTTCAGTGTCTGACCGTGTCCTGATGCTGTGCGTAAGGGGTTTAGTGGTCAGTACCTCTGAAGTGGACAGCTGCTTCCTTCCTTGTGTTCCATTCTTAGTTTGGAAGCACCCCTATAAGAAACCTGTTCAGTGTGGGTGACCCTGCTGACTTTTGAAATTTCACTAGCATGTCTTCCAGCAGCACCCAAGCCACCAACCACAGTATGGTAAACAAGTGGTGTAGTCCATTTTAGAAATATGATTAGCCATTTATTGGGAACATTATAAATTACCTCCCTAGGGTATGTGATACGTATTTTATAATATATTAATTTAGCTAATGTAGTAGAATTTCAAATACTCTTTAGAAAAAGAAAATATACATATACAGGAGAGGTTTGGGGCCAAAGTACATAGATTGATAGATTGTGGACCTGTACAGATCATATATTCAAGTGACTGAACAATATTTTTGCAAAACGTAGGGGTGGACAAAGGCCAAACAATAATGCCCATTCACCAAAAAGAAGAATCATGACTGCTAGATTAAGATATGTCATTAAAATAAAGAGAAGTTCAATAGCATATGACTTTGCTGACTTGCCATCCATCTGCATCTTCTCACACTAGGGCACTTCAGCCTTAATCCAAGAGAGTCATTCAGTTTCTTAAAGGCATTATAGGTGAGTTTAAGACAAAGTCCAGTTTGCTTCATGGAGGTTCCAAATCAGAACTTTGTTGTGACCTGTGAAGGATGTTGTGCTTATTCACCTTAAAAGGACAGAGCCTAAAGTCCTGGGTTACCAAAGGCTGGAAACAAATGGGTTAAACAGTGGCCAATTAGAAACATAATACCAGGCAGATCCTCACCTTGGGTGGTGGTCCTGGTGTTACTGTTGATGGTAGGGAATCTCTATGAGAAATGTTAACCACTTTATCCAATGGCATATTGCCCATCTAGGTTACTCTCCAACAGATGTGTGATTCCCTTCACCAACGCAGACCTACCTGCCCTTCTCTACTTGAATTTCCATTAAGGTTCACTGAGCACCCTTGTGGGTGTGTCTGTTGATTTGGGGTGATCACAGAACAATGTCATATGACAGGAGATGACGTGTCTCCTTCTCTCTTCAACATAGAAACTGACTGCAGCTGAGAGACGCCTTCTCTGTCAAAGTTGTTACTTAGATGGAAAAACAAGAGGATGGTATATAGATCACGACCATTAGGCAGACACACTTCCTTATTACCTGATAGAATACATTAGAAGATTGCGTGACTTGAGATCACAAGTCTGTCTGCGTTTTGGCATTTATCCTTACAGTGGTGGCCCATACAGGAGTTCTTTTTTAGTGGTTGACTAACCACTCAGCTTCATGGTTTCCCAGTTCATCCATCATCAGGACCTTCATGGTTTCATCACTGTATTTTACGGATGCACAGTATCCATTGTGTTTATGTACCAGTTTCTTTATCAATTCTTCTACTGATGGCATGTGAGCTACTGCCAGCTTATTATTATTAGGAACTCGCTATGATGAACACAGGAAAGCATAGATCCGTTTGTGTTGTTGCTTCTTTCAAGTGTCTACTCAGCAGAGGAACTGCTGGGTGGTCTGGTATTTCTATTCCATTATTTTAGGCATTACCAAATCAGTTTCCACAATGTTTCTCCACGTTTACAAGCCACCATCAGTGTATAAGGATTCCAGTATCTCCACACTCTCTCCAGCATTTTGTTTTCTGTTTGTTTGTTTTTCTAAAAGTAGAACTACTGTTCCAGGTGTCTGGGAGCTGTCTTCCAGGTCACTTGACTGAGGCACCAGTTCTTGATCATGCGTTCGCCCTTGAAAAGGTGCCATGCCAATCCATGCCTCTTTGTGTTACGACTCTACTCCTTCCAACTCCTGAAGATTTCTGCATCATTCAAGGTTTTGCCAACAGAATCTTTCAATATTGCAACTTAGGGCCTCCATTTTTCCTTCAGTCCTTTCTGCTTACAAAATACTATGGTTGTTCTTTCTTGGGTTTTAGCACCAGTTCTGTGCACATTTCCTGGTATTATGTTATCTTCGAGAGCTGGCCTTTGCAATGTTCTTTTTAGCTCTTTTGTTTCATTTCTTTCATTTGTATCAACATCTCTATATTCAAGAGAAAGTTTCATAACCCACATTGATAAGTATTTGCCCAAGACATCTGTTCTCAGGTCAGGTAATCATCAAATCTGTTCTGTCAAGTAATGAAGAAGTGTGTCTCCCTAATGCTCATGACCCATCTATCATCCACTTCTTTGTCCATCGTAGTAACCACTTTGACAGAGGCCTCCCTCAGCTGTGGTCTGTTTCTATGTTGAGGAGAGAAGAAGAAGACAAGTCTTTTTATGTCATATGACATTGTTCTATGATCACCCCAGATCAACAGACACTCCTACCAGGATGCTCAGTGAACCTTAGTGGAAATTCAAGTAAAGAAGCTTGGATACATCTATGTTAAAGAAGGTAGTCATACATACATCTGCTAGTAACCCACGTGGGCAATCGGCCATTGGGAAAACGGCTTAACATTAGTCATATGGAATCCCCCTACCCAAGGTCGAAATATGCTTGGTATTAGGTTTCTAATCAGCAAAATTGATCTAGTTTGTATCCAGCCTTTGGAAACCCAGGGCTGTAGACTCTGTCCTTTCAAGATGCACAAGCACAACATTCTTCACAGGTCACAAAGGAAGGCTCTGATTTGAAGGCCCACTTAGCAAACTGTTTGTCTTATACTTGCTAGTGGTGCATTTAAGAAACTGAGGGATTCTCCTGGATGTAAGGCAGAAGTGCCCTCGTGTGAGAAGAAACGGATGAATGGAAGTTCAGGAAGGCCATATATGAATTCAGATTTTCTTTACTGTTTAGTGACATATCTTAATCTAGCAGGCATGGGTTTTCTTTTGTGAATGAGAATTATTAATTGACTTCATCCAACCCTAGTTTTTGCAAAATTAATAATGTCAAATCACTTGAATTTTTTATATGTATAGGTCAAACATCTATGTATTTTGTTTCAAAAAAAATCTGTCCTGTATTTTTATACTTTGTTTTTCTAAAGAGTATTTCAAATTCTACTATATTAGCTAAATTCTTTTCTTATCAATATAATTATCACATATCCTAAGGGAATGGTTTATAATGTTCCCAATAAAAGGTTAATCATATCTCTACAATGGAATTCTCCCACATGTTGGGCACACTGTGGGGGTTTGTGTGTTGCTGTGATGCTGGAAGATAAGTCAATGATAGTTCAGACAATAGCAGGGTCACCCACACTGAACAAGTTTCTGTCAGGGGAGCTTCCAAATGGAGAATAGAGCACAAGGAATGAATCTGCAACCCACTTCAGAAGAATTGACCACTAAACCCCTTGTACACAGCATCAGGACAAGGTCAGACACTGAAGGCCAAATGAACAGAAGGAGAGCTTTGTCAGACAGAGTGCCAGAAGATGAGCCCCTCTGGTCAGAGGGCACTCAGAACGTGACAGAGGAAGAGCTGCCTTCTCCAAGTAGAGTCGTCTACATTGCCAGGGACGGTGTCCACGCTGCAGAGCAGAGCCTTCCAGATCTTCATTTGCTGATGGGGCATGACTCAACATGAGAAAGTAAATACCTGCAGTAATCCTTTAATAATCAGGACTTGAGATGTATGAAGTAGGGATCTAGGGAAATAGGAAGTCATAAAAAAGAAACGAATCCTAAAATGATCAAGATCCTAGACGTGGATGAGCTGAAACAGGCCGTTTAAAATCTGAGAATCATACGGTTCACTAAGGCAGGAATGACACCATCATGAGGAAAGGTGTGAATTCAATATCAGAAAGGATCTCCCTGCCTTTCTTTTATTCCTGTGTCCCTTTTTTAAAAGTATAAATAATTTTGTTGTTTTTTAGGAGATTTGGTTTGTTTGTTTTTTTAATTTACTGGGGGCTCATACAACTCTTATCACAATCCAGCCATCCATTGTGTCAAGCAGATTTGTACATATGTTGCCATCATCATTCTCAAAACATTTGCTTTCTACTTGAGCCCTTGGTATCAGCTCCTCATATTTTCACCTCCCTCTCCACTCCTCCTTCCCCATGAACCCTTGATAGTTTATAAATTATAATTTTGTCATATCTTACACAATCCAACATCTCCCTTCAGCCACTTCTCCACTGTCCGTGCCCCAGGGAGGAGGTTGTATGTAGATCCTCGTAATCTGTTCCCCCTTTCCAACCCACCTTCCCACCATCCTGCCGGTATTGCCATTGTCTCACCACTGGTCCTGAGGGGTTCATCTGTCCTGGATTCCCTGTGTTTACAGTAAGGATCTCTCTTTCTTTTTAATATAAATAATTTTATTGTGAGCTTTTATAGCAGTTATAATAATTCATGTCAATTTTAGCAAGCACATTTGTATATATATCACCATTATTCTTTTCAAAACATTTTGTTTCTGCTTGACCCCTTGATATAAGCTTCTTTTTCCCCTCCTCTGACACACTCCCACCCTGTGACTCCTTGATAATTATAAATTATTATTTTCAGAACTCACTCTATCTGATGTCTCCCTTCACCAACATTTCTGTTGTCGGTCACCCTGAGGGGTGGTGGTAATATCAATAATCATTGTTATCAGTTCCCCAACTGAAGGATATTTCAATATCTATCTTGAAGTGCTGTGCTATCTACAATAGGATTATATTTTCCTGTTCAAGGAAATCAAACAACACAACTAATATTCTAATTTATACACGAACCACAAGAGTTAGTGATGAAGAAACTGAAGGAGGCTGCCAATGCTTCCAATATGAAATGGATAAACATGCAACTTAGAATGATTTAATTTTTGGCGATTGTGATATTCCATAAATGGGAATATATGATATATTGTCTCTGGTGCCCCCTCCCCCACCCCAGGCAGGCCAATAGAACCCTGGTGACGCAGAGGTTAAGCGCTCAGCCGGGTGCTAGAATGTGTCCTCAGTGGAAATAGGACCCATGATATCTTGATATCTATAGCTATCTATTTATTGATGTATCTGTTTATCTATGTATCTATATCATACTTTTACAAGTGTGAGAAAGTCCCTTGATATATACTATTTTTCCTATCTCTATCTCTGTATCTCTATAGTCAGATAGATAGATGGAGAAGTGAGTAAGCACAATCTGGCTCAAATCTATGGGTCAGATGTTAAACTGGAGTCTTAACATGACCCAGTAAGTGCTGTGGTTGGTAAACCAGAAAGCAAGAAGACTACCCAGGAAGCAGAAAGAAAACAGGCTGGTGCAGGTAGAGGGAGAAAAATCCAACAGATCAGGCTTCTGCCTGCTGAGTAAAAAAAAATCTAAGATTGGCAGTCATTATGGCAGGCTAATGATAGCTCCCAGATTGTGAGGTAGTATAGCAGGCTGTTGACTCAAGGCCAAAACACCAGGGTAAGATGTAGGATCCAAATCCAATAATGACTAAATGTCAAGTCTACAAAGTCTGCTTGCATAACAGTAGGCCACACCCCTGAGGAAACTCCTTGTCAATTGCAGCAGAGCTATGGCCTGGGTGATGAGGCTCTCTCCTCCCTCATCCTCTTACATCTGCTTTGCTGCTCACAGTAAATTCCACCATGGAGTTGGTTAGGTTCCGTCACATCAGGGGAAACACCAATTGTTATGTTACTAAGAATCCTGCCCCAATCACGTGACAGGAAACCAAATGAACACATTGCTAACCTAAATTTCAGTAGTTTGAGGTCTCAAGTCACCAGCTTCTCTATGGGAGAAAGATCTGGCAGTTTGTTCTATAAAGATTCCAGCCTGGGGAACCTCTGTGGAGTTCTGCTCTCCCCACAGGTCACTCTGAGTCAGAACCAACACCATGGCAGAGAGTTGGATTGTGATTTCTTACCCACGTAGTGTAAATTTTCAAGAATCATTCATTCTGTATCATGTAATCCTGTGCTTCATGGTTTCTCAGTGACGGAGCAATCACTTATTGTACGTCGAGGCCACGTTGTGTTCATCTGTTGATGGACATTTGGATTGTTTCTACCAGATAGTACTTGTGAATACTGCTTCTGTAATACACCTCTCTTTCATTCTTTATGGGTAGTATCTAGCAGATGAATTGCTGCTCACTTGCTGCCTAGGGATAGCATTTGGAGGAACCAACGATCTGTTCTTCACAATACTTGCACACTTTCCCCCCACCAGCAAGTGGCAGTGTTCTATTAACTATTAATTCAAATTTTCCACATACTTTTTGAAGTACCCTAATAATTACTAATGTATAAAATCATGCAAAGCAAACAAAAATCCTAATTGCAGAATACAAAGAAACACAGAATGTAATGCACTGGGTATTCATGTACAATTCCTGTGTATGTTTCAATATTAGACCTTTAATCAGGCTCTGTGGTGGGGCCCATCCACATCTTTATCATCCCGTGGACTGATCAGGTAGAAATGACTTTTCTTGATGCCAAAAGGCCAAGCCAGAACAGTGAGTGGTGGAGTTCAACTATGAAAGGTACAAAAAGGCCCCTGAGGCAGATACAAGTCAGGCCAGAGGAGCCTCTTCCCTGGGACACTTCTTCCACTCCCTGTCCTCCATCTATTGCCTGAAGTGGCTCCTCCTCAGAAAGATTTCCCCTCTTCTCTCCTCATGTCTTCAACTAGAGTGGACCCTTCTGCAATACGCATGCAAACCTCTTGTACTTTCTTTCCACTTTAATTGTTTTATTGTTGGCTCTTACAAGTCTTATCACAATCCATACATGCATCCACTGTGTCAAGCACATTTGTATATATGCTGCGATCAACATTTTCAATGTATATTCTTTTTACTTGAGCCCTTGATATCAGTTCCATTTTCCCACTCTCCCACCCTCCTTCTCTCATGAACCCTTGATAATTTATTTTAAAACAATTCCCCATGTCTTACCCAGACGGCTGTCTCCCTTTTACCACTTTCACATTCTCCCCACACCCTAGTACAAGGTTATACATAGATCATTGTGATCAATTCCACCTGATTCTCCCCACCTTCCCCTCACATTCCTATTATCTCTAATCTTTTTTGGACTTTCCATTCACAGAATATAAAGCTACCAAATGAACAGATGCCCTTTCAGATAACACATAGCATGTCACACGTGTCATTGATGTCAATTTAAAAATCATTCTCATAAATAATAATACAACCCTATGAATATATTGATATAGTATGTGAAATGCCATTATGCATCATTATATTATATAATATTATGAAATGAAATTTCAATACTCTATATGAATCATCTTATGGACATTGTGACATTTAGGCTTTTTATTTATTATGACCTGTAGCTGTGTAGACACTCACTGAGTATATCCTGTCATCTTATCTGCCAACACTCTATCTACAGGGATAGTATTCCATTTACTTGGGGTCTATTGCTAATTAATTTAAATCAAGGACATGGTAAAACTACACTAGTGATGTGGTGGGGCTGTATGTGATCAGAAGTGCCTCATAAAACCCTGGAATCTTGGTAAATGATGTCCAGCTGTGTTCTTTAGGTTTCTGGAAAAGGAAATGCATCTCAGAGTGATCATTAGACATTACCCTGCATGCTGGAGACACAGCACAATAGAGATGACCGCCTCCTGGGATGAAGCAGTCCAATGGGAGAAAGCTGTACACGGAGTTCCACGTTGTATCCCAAGGGTCAAACTGACACAACTCTCAGGAAAGGTAAGACAAAGGAATACTTTATTAATGAGGCACAAGGGATTTCATCCACTAGAGTCAAAGGACTGTAAATACTTCCCCTACACTGACTCAGAGGTATTTGATTCATCTAAGGTGAAGAGAAAACAGAGTTGTACCTTCTAGAAGCCTCATGAGTGGGTTCATGTCTAGGTTCTTCCTGGCAGCACAACCTCTGACTTTAGCAGTGGCACATGGGAGAAGCGGCACTGGTGAAGTCTGCTCTGGAAGAGCTTCAAGATCATCACAGGTGCTTGGAGATTAGTGATGCATGATGACCCTCTCTTACTGGTAGTATCTTAAGGCATATCAACAGGTATTACAAATAAAAGCAAGTTATTCGATAAAGTCCTGATAAGTTAGTCTCTGGTTCTAGAGACTGATTCTGGCTACATGACAACGTCTTCTTTCTCTCATCTGACTTCCCCCGTGCTGGCTCACATTCCTGCAATCTCCTTCTCTCAACAGCATTCCTTGCTTCACTGCATTAACGTGTCTGATAACCTCATTCAACTATTTGTTCACATGGTCTCTCAAAAAACTCTTATTCAGCATTAAATTATAGTCTGGGCACAAAGAAAGAAGTAGACATTTTTTCTTCTTGTAAGTATCTTACATTCTCCATAAAGTAACAGCCAGTGAGTAAGTGCTTATCCCGGCACTGCAATCCCACTGAAATGGATCATGATGTTGTTGCGCTTCCTGGGGACTTTTAGGGAAGGTTTCACAGAGAGATGATGGTCACACTGAGCTTTGAAAGAAGTGACAGGAGGGGAGTATTGTTTCGACTATTAAAACCATAAGGTGTGCATTGCAGATTTCACATAATAATTAATAACTGATGAACAATGAAAGCAAGGAATGGAAAGTGAAGCATGAGTGTGGACAGGTAGGCAGCAGCCATGTAACACACAGCTGTATATTTTGGCTAAGGAAGGACAACTCTGAAATTAGCGGAGCATCAAGGCAGAATTAGCAGCACAGTCTGTCTGCAGTCAGACTTGCCTTTGGAGACATTGCTCTGTCCATGTGCAGAGCAGACTCCTGCTCCTGGGAAACCTGTAGAGAGATGAAGAGTGGAAAAAGCACAGTAGAAGTGGGAGATGAATCTGTTTTGAGTTATAATACACCCAAAATTAGACCAAGTAATATGAGGCAGCTTGACATTTTAAATTATTTATTTATTTTAAATTTCAAAAAAATTATTTACTTTTTAAACTCTTCTATAAAATTGGCATCAGAATTCACATTTAAGAGATGCAGAATAAGCACGTTAAAGCTGTAATTTTGCTAGTCCAATGCAGGTGCTGAACTCTGGGTCAAGTTCACAGCTTGTTGTTTACAAGGTATTTGCATAGGACTAATTTTAAAATTTTTACTTAACTTTAGTCTTTCAACAATTTTTTTAATATTAATTTATTGTAGTGTATTTTCTTTCTTTTAAATAATCATTTTAGGACCCAATCCAGACATCATACCATTCCATAGTTCAATCATATCAAGCAACATTGTACATTATCAATTTCAAAACATTTTTTTCCTTCTTGTACTTCTTGATATCAGCTCCCTCTTATCCTTTTCCCCTACCCCCATCTGGGTCCCCTACCATCCCCAGGAGGAAGGCTCAATCTCATTATTGTCTCTGACCATAAATGAGATATCGGAATAACCTGGTTATCCAACAGAGAATTGTAGAGATGACCATAATTGATTAAAATGATTAATTTGACTTCAATGATTAGAATCTTGTCCTTTGGTCTCTCTACTTTGTGCTTGATCCAGTTGTTAATACATTTTAATATTGTCTATTTTTTTCATAATGGGATTTATATCTGTTGTATTTTGTCATTGTTGATAACTCTCTTGACTCTTGGTTATGTATATTCATATGTTCTTTGTGACATGCACCCCAGCATGGGTGAAATTCTAGAGAACACAGGTTTGTTTGTTTTACTTAATAGAAAAATTACAAATACAGTAAAGAAATTTTCCATAAACCTTTCACTTAGATGCCTATTATCATCTCTATTCAGAATCCTGCATTTATTTGTCAGACTTACTTGGACTCCTGTAGCTGTGACAGGTTCCCTGATATTTTTGCTTGTTTGATGACCATGCAAGTGTTGATGTGTGTTGGTCAACTATTTTGTAAAATGTCTCGCACTTGATATTTGTCTGATGTGTTGTCTCATAAGGAGATTCGAGTTATGGAGTTTAAAATCATTTTAATTTTGATTTCTTGGTTTATGGAAGATGATCACATGGGTTTAGTGTCAACTTCATCTGTCATATTGTCAATAGCTACAAACTGGTTTAGATCTTGATTAGAAGTGCTTTAAGTATATAGATCTAGTTGGGAAGATTTTACATTTCACAATATTACTGATCCCCCATTTCATGAACAGAGAATATGTATGTATTTGGTCCTTGCATTTTTCTCACTGGTATTGTGTAGTTTTTAGACTATTAATTTTGGTTGCATTTTGATCTACTATTGCCATGGCTTCAGAATTTCATTTTGGTATGTTACTGTTCATTATTGTTACATGGAAATTTATTGATGGTTATATCTTTATTTTGCAAGCTTTCATTTACCTCTCCTTATCAGTTTTAGCATTTTTTTTGTTTGTGGCTATTTCTTTGGGTTTTCTACACAGGCTGTGATGTCTTCTGTGAACAAAGACAGATTTATTTCTTCCTTACCAGTCTGTATGTTTTTTGTTTTTAAAATGTGTGTTAGGACTTGCATTTAAATTAGAGTGTTAAGAGGGTAATCCTTGCCCTGTTATGTATCCAAAGGAGAAAATGTCTAATTTTTCACAATTAAAAAGACCCAAGCAGAAAGTTTCATTGATGTACTCTATCAAGTCAACTTTTTACTTAAATTTTTCATCTTTTTTTGGGGGGAAATTAAAATGTAAGTATTAATTTTGAATGCTATCAAATGCTTATTGTGACTTGACTTTATGATTTCATTTCTTTAGTCAAAGTTTATTTCATTTTTTCCTTTAGATAGTTGATGTAGGATGTTACATAAACTGATTTTAAAATTTTGAACCACTCTCATTGCTGGAATAAATATCTCCTAGTTGTAGTATATTATACTTCTCGTTCATTGTTGGATGCAATTAGAATTTTTTGAAAAAATTTGCATTTATTCTCATGGGTAGTATTGAAAGATAGTTTTCCTTTGTTATATATTTGTATCTGGTTTTGATATTACTCACTGCCTTTGCATCTATTCTGACTCATAGAGACCCTATATGACAGAGTATAACTATCACCATGAGTTTCCAAGATTTTACTGTCAATGGAGCAGAATGTCTCATCTTTCTTCCACACAGTGGCTGGTGATTTCAGACTGCTGATCCTGTTTCTGCAGCTTAATGATAATCTACTCTCCCATCAGGACTCCTGCATTTGATATTAGGAAACTGCTGGTTTCACAGAATTAATTAGGAAGTATTCCCGCCACTCTTGCTCTCCAAAAAGATTAAGCAGAATTTATAACAGTACTACTTTTTAAAGCTTGTAGAATCCATTAGCATATATTAGTATATTAAACAAACAATGTGTTTAATATCAAAATGACTCCTAAAGGCATTGAATTTTGGAAAAGGAATGAATAGAATTCCTTTTCAAAAATTTCCATTTTTCTATACATGAGTATTTCAATTAATTACTAATATTTAAATTTTATATTTATAATGTGAGCATAAGAATTCATTTAAATCATATATATATTAAAATATTTATCTAGCTGGTTAATCCCACTATTTATACTTTTCTTGGTATTGTGGAGTATAAAACTAGGTAACATAACGTTCCTTTGCCTGATTCTTACAAAGCTTGTATTAATCGCCTTTCATTCCCTGTTATCTACTTCATTCCTTCCTTCCTCTCAGTAGACTAGATTTCTATGACATGGCAGAAGATTGCCACAAATAAAATCTCTGCCCAAGGGATTACTAGTCTTTGAAATTCCCCAAGATCTTGTTTTGGATTCTTGACTCTCAACTCAGTTCTCATAAGAGCATGAAACTGACTTTTTTTAATATAGGGCTTTTTTGTTATTGAATTAGCTTAGCCTCCATAACACACCATCATAGATTAATGTGGAGAACGTATTAAGAGATATCAGTAAATGAGATAAAAGTTGGGCAGACACCTTAGCTGTCTACAATCCAAAAAGGGAAATATTATATCACATGCAAATTGAGGGAAGAGTAACTTTTGTGGAAGGCTGAATCATATACCGTTCATGTACATTATATTAGTATACACCAATAACACTATACTGTACCACTTAAAAATATTGATGCTGTCAGCTGTCACCAAGTCAACTCTAACTCTGGATGAACCCACGTGTGCAGAGTAGAACTGGGCTTTGGGATTTTCAAGGCTGTGACCTTTGGGAAGCACATCACCAGGATTGCCTTTAGATTCCTCCGTGTTGATTGTAAATGACAAACTCTTACCTAGTAGTCAAGTGCTTGCTAATTTTTACTACCTGGCAGCTCAGTATAATACAATAGGTTATGATATAATGTGGCATGTTATTAGAATACATATAAAATTATAAAAGATGTTTATGTTCTTTATCATGGAATCATTTGCAACCTCATAACCATCTGATTCCATATTCCCATCACGTTAACTACAACTTCAGTCCAGATTCTTTTTGCACCTCAGTTTCACCCTCCACCGTGGTGTCAGAGGGGTGAGGAATACTCCTGTGTCGGGGGGAGCACGGACACTGTCTCTGTACAACTTGTTCTTCTCATGATTGGTATCCTAACTGCATTCAGGTTTCTACTGTAAACCTTTTTATCACAAGTTATTATTCTAAGAAGCATTTCTTTTTACTCTGTAACTTGCTTAGGTCTTACCATAAATTACGTTGTTTACAGACCTGACCAGCATTCAAGAAATCACACACATTCTGATTTACCTCATCCACTGCAATTCCAAATGTACCATAGCTTATCCCACTGCCTTTTTGTGTTTCCTGTTTCCTTTCCTCCTTCCTCCAAAACCCTCTGAATAGTTGATTATTGGTACACAGAGGAGAGTTCTGTTTCAGACGTGACTACTGTTTGCATGCTCTATGAGTCCATTGGTTCAACTGTCTTTGCATTTCCATCACTCTTGCAACCTCTGTGAAGGAAGTGTGCAATAGTTGTATCTTCGGCTGTTTACATGAGATAAGGAGAAGAAATTTTATTTTTTCACTGAGGTTCCCACAAATTTCAAGAACACTTTGGAGAAAATAATTGGTCAAACACACTTGTTGAAAGAACAATCAAAGTCTTAAGGAAATTGTAGAGAAATGTAATGTTTTAGGGAAAAGATACTATTAGAAGAAAGGACAGGCAGACAGTTTTGCATCAAAGAGAATATTGAGCACCTGGGATTCAAACACACGAGATAAATAGATATAAATAGGGAATAATTAATTAACGGATTAAAATATAAATGACAGTATATCCCTCAAACTGTTGTTAACAGCTTATGGCAGAGTTTGCAATGCTCTTTTCTATTCTCCAATAGTTTCATCAGCTCCATGGAAGCAGGAAACCAGACTCATGTTCCAGAATTCATCCTTCTGGGGCTTTCTGAAGAGGCAGAGCTGCAACCCCTCCTCTTTGGACTGTTCCTCTCCATGTACCTGGTCACCTTCACTGGGAACCTGCTCATCATCCTGGCCATCGCCACAGACTCCCACCTCCACACACCCATGTACTTCTTCCTCTCCAACCTCTCCTTTGCTGACATCTGTTTCACCTCCACCACAGTCCCAAAGATGCTATTGAATATCCAGATGCAGAACAAAGTAATTACATATGAAGACTGCATCACACAGATGTATTTCTTCATGCTTTTTGGGACCTTAGAGAATTTCCTATTGACAGTGATGGCCTATGACCGATTTGTGGCCATCTGTCACCCACTGCACTATACTGTTATCATGAACCCAAGATTCTGTGGCCTCCTGCTTCTGACCTCCTGGGTATTGTCATTTCTGGACTCTTTATTAAATGGTTTAATGGTTTTGCAACTGTCTTTCTGTACAGAATTGGAAATCTCCCATTTTTTCTGTGAACTTGATCAGGTCATCCAACTTGCTTGTTCTGACACATTTCTCAATGACTTAGTCATGTATTTAGAATTTGGACTTTTTGGTGGTATACCACTCACTGGGATCCTTTTCTCTTACACAAAGATTGTGTCCTCCGTTTTGAAAATTTCATCAGCTGGGGGCAAGTATAAAGCCTTCTCCACATGTGGATCTCATCTTTCTGTTGTTTCCATGTTCTATGGTACAGCTCTTGGGGTTTATGTTAGTTCTTCTACTACTCAAAGCTCCAGGGCCACTGCAATAGCCTCAGTGATGTACACTGTAGCCACACCCATGCTGAATCCTTTTATCTACAGTCTAAGAAACAAAGACATAAAACTAGCCCTAAGAAAATTTTTCAGCTGAGAACATTCTATATAACAGAAACAAAATTCAATATAATGAAAAACTGTATTATACTTTCTTCTGTTTTTTAAAACTTCTTCTGTCTTTTTTTCCTTTTTTTCTCTTCTTTTAAATTTTGTATGTCAGTGGCCTCTTTTGTTTGTTAGCTTGTCAGTATTGCTGCCATCATTGCCACTTTGGTGCTGTCGAAGCTATTCCCAATTTTATGCATATATTAATTTATCTGCAGGTCCACCTAGATCATATAGACTGCACATACAATGTGAGAAGGAAATAATGGGACCATGGGCCCGGAGGGACATGAGAGTGTGAGAGGTAGGGGAAGGAAAGAGGTGTTGACCAACCCAGGGGTAAGGGAACAATGAGTGGTTCAAAACCAGTGGCAGGGAGTGGATGGGAGGACTGGTAGGGCGTGACCAAGGGCAAGGTAACTGAGAGGAATTACTGAAACCAGAATGAAGGGCGAACATGGTAGTGAGACAGGAGGAAAGCGTAAGGAAATAGAGGAAAGGAGTAGGAGACAAAGGGCATACATAGAAGCCTAAATACAGACATGTATATATGTAAATATACTTATGATTATGGTGGGAATAGACCTATGTTCATATATTTATAGGTTTAGTAGTAGGATAGCAGGTGGATATCAGGCCTCCTCATGCACATGCCCTTCATACAAGAACAACTTATGCAGTCATTTCACAATATCCACCTTCCCGACATGATAGCTGTAGACAGACATGTGCATAAGCAAACGTGGTGAAGAAAGCTGATGGTTTCCGGCTATCAAAAGATATAGCGTCTGGTGTTTTAAAGGCAAAGAAGCAGCCATATAGCTCAGAAGTAACAAGGCCCAAAGAGAAGAAGCATGCAAGCCTGTATGAACACGAGGTGCTGAAGGGATCAGGTAGCAGACATCAAAGAACAAAAACCATTATTGTGTGATCACCTTCCCCACACTAACGCTGAAGATGGATGTGTGCGTAAGTGTGGTGAAGAAGGCTGATGATGCCCTGCTATCAAGAGATATAGCGTCTGGGGACTTAAAGGCTTGAAAGTAAACAAGTAGTCATCCTGCCCAGAATCAACAAAGCCCACATGGAAGCAGCAGACCAACATGTGTGATCATGAAGGGCTTAGGGGAACAGGTTCAAGCACAAAAGGCGGGGGCGGAGGGAATCATATCATTGTGAATGAGGGGAGCACGTGATAGGGACCATCTCTAGACCACTGGACATCTCTTGCAGCGGGGTAGTGGGGAGGAGATGAGTCACTCAAGGTTCAGTGTAGCAATAATGAAACTCACAACCTTCCCCTCATTCTTAAACACTTCTTCCCCCCAACAATCATGATCCCAATTCTACCTTGCAAACCTGGTTAGACCAGAGGATGCATAGTGGTACAGATGGGAACTGGAAACACATGGAATCTAGGACAGATGAATCCCTCAGGACCAGCAATGAGAGTGGTGACACTGGGAGGGAAGGGAGGTTAGAAAGGGGAAACCAACCAGGATCTATGTATAACCTCCTCTCTGGGGGATGGGCAACAGAAAAGTGGGTGAAGGGAAATGCCGGGCAGTATAAAGTAAGATAAAATAATAATTTATAAATTATTAAGGGTTAATGAGGGACTGGGGACCGAGGACAGAGGGGGAGGGGGGAAAGGGAAATGAGCTGATTCCAGGAACCCAAGTGGAATGTGAATTTTGTGAATGATGAGGGCAACAAATGCATAAGTGTGCTTAACACAATGGATGTACATATAGATTGTGATGAGTTGTATGAGCCCCAATAAAATATATATAAAAAACTTTTCATGTTAGAAACATCCTATATAACAGAAACAACATTTAAAATAATAACAATTTTTATTATTCTTTCCTCAGGGCTGAATATGCTTATGTACATAATTCAATCTCCTTAATATTTAAGACAGAATATGAAAAATTGAAGACAATATGATATTGCTTCCTGTGTATTTTTAAAAATATATTTACTTTAACCAAATCTTGCTTGAAATGGGCAATTCTTTCAGGGTGACTTCAGTTTTCATTAGGAAATATATTTTTTTAACACTAGTCATAGAAGAATGGCATGAAATTATCACAAAGGACCAGTGTTCATTATTATCGTGAACTATTAAAAACTGGGACAGAAATTCTGATTCCAATTTGGAAAATGTTTTTCTTGTGATTACATCTGGCATGAAACCTTCAACCCACCTGGATTATTTTCTTTACACTGAAGTTCTGTTGAATATTTTGAGCATGAAGTTTGTAAACTTGTTCTTATTAAATTATGAAAAACACTGGTGGTTTGTTCAAGTATTAGAAAAGTCTACCAGACCACAGTAAAAACCAGACCAGGTAAGCATATTCATACCTCTTCTATCATCAAAAGGATGGTAGAATCAAGACCTAGTTATAGACTTCCTATACATGATTCATCTTCCTACATCCAGATGGTAGGAATTTTTGTTTTAATTGTTAGTTGAACACCATTAGTTTCAAGACCTCCCTAGACCTCCATTTGTTTAACAAAGGTATGCGCATCCCTACTTGGCTTCAATGACAATACTGAAATTTGCCTTTATTGTTTCAAAAGGACCCTGGGCTCTCCAATTATGCTCAACCACAAAATTATTTTCACCAATGCATCTGCGTCACTTTTGCCCGTAAGTCTCTCCCTGCAATCTGATCAGCATCTCAAATAATTACATGTTAAACTCTTAGTTTTCATGATTCTAAAAAATACAGCGCCCTATATTTTCTCTGCACAGAGGAAGCAGCTCTGTTGAATTAAGTTTTGGGCTACTGGAAAGGTTTGAGTTTCAAATCTATTCTCTGCTCAGAGGGGGAAAGGTGAGACAATATGCTCCCATTAAGAAGGGCTCAAGTAGAAAGCAAATGTTTTGAAAATGATGATGACAAAAAATGTACGTATGTCCTTGACACAATGGATGTATGTATGGATTGTGATAAGAATTGTATGAGCCCCCGATAAAATTATATTATTTAAAATAAATAAATGAAAGAAATAATTTAATTAACCACCAAGAGATATTTCGTAATTTTAAAAAGATACGTAGGCTTTTGATGCATACTCCAAAAGAGCATTTGTGTGATGTATGTTTCATTTGTTTAAGTTTTAAATAATTTCGTATTTGACAATTGCTATGTTAAATAAACATATGTCATGATGACAAAAAAGAAAATGCCATTTCTCAGCTGTACCTTAGTCCTTGAGATACAATGTTTGCTTTTGTAGCCTTTCATGAGGTCCTTGGCAGCACCTTTAGCCAATGCATTATGTCCTCTGTTTACTTGGAGCTGCTTCCATGGGCACTGGTCAGAGACACGAGTCAAATGACAACCTTGGCAACATGAGTCTATTCTCAGTTTGCTGTGATGTTGTTTATTGATCCAGTTAGGAGGATTTTTCTTGTCATTAACGTGTAATTCATACTGAGAAAAAAAATATTGGGGGACTTCCGGGAAGATGGCTATGGAGTGACACATACCAGAGGGACTCCGTAGAATCCAGCCCAGGAGAGTTCCTTATGAGGGAACTTTAACACAGCTGGAACACAGGAGGAGCATCATAAGGATAAGTAGGCACAGGCCCATGGGGCTTGGAGGGGCTGGGGGCTTTTGGCTTACCTCAGTTGAAGCCAGCTGGGGCTTGACCTTGGCCCTGTCAATGTCTCTGCCAGATCCAGGACCATCTGGAACCTGTAGGGGGGCTTTGTCTCAACACAGCCACAATTTTCTCCCGCCTGCCTCAGGGCAGGGACAAGACCCTTACAGCTCCAGGGGCAGGGATCAGGGTTCAGCTACATTGTTGCTTCTGCTTACATCTCTACTCTCCATTCCACCACAGTGCTGGCGGTCTGCACAGGGGCTTTTCCTCAGCACAGCCATAGCTTGCCACGGCCGTGTCGGGTGTGGACTAAGCCCGCACAGCTCCATGGGCAGGGATAAGGGTTCAGCTCCACAGTTGCTTTTGTTTCCCTCTCTTCCCTATATTACCGCACAGTCTAAACTGTCTTACTTTTAAATTTTTCCTACTCTTTATCTCTTTCCTATTCTCTCACACTCCACTGCGGAACTCCAGACCACTCCCTTTAGCCCAGGGCATTTACACACGCACCACACCAAACTAGGTGAGCTCCACCATGTGTAGATAGCCCAAGGATAGAGAAAACCCTGCTTTTCTGCCAGGGGATAGTCAGCCCAACTTTTCACTGGGAAATTCCTGCCTGTGTACCTGGAGGCATAAGGCAGCTTGGCCAACACTCATGAACATTCGAAGTTCTTGCAGAAACCTCTGACCAACTTCTGTAACACCAAAGCAAGCAACCCACCAGCCTTCTTGGGCACTCTCTGAGAGGGAAGCCACAGGAGGATAAAGTGGTAGATTAATCCCATAGTAAAATTAGCTATCACCAGTTCGAAGAAGCATTCCAGAAGTCTCTCAGAGAAAAACAAGTGCTCTTCGACTCCCTGGGAAATGGCACCTCGCTCCGCTAAAACAACGCAACGCAAATAGCCATCATTCCCAACGACCTCAACGAAAAAACGAGAGAAACAAAAGGCTTGGCAGAGATGTCCAGAACATAACCACATACTTAGAAGAATCTGTAGGCAAGTGGATATACCCTTACAGAAGGGTCACGGGGAGGGAACAAGCCAGTCTGGCTTAAGTATAGCAACTATGAAACACAATTCTCTTCTAGTTCTTAAAATTACCTGTTAAAGGAAAATTGGATTAAAGTAAATGTATTTTTAATGAAATACAAGGAAGTAATTTCATATTATGTCTTAAATTTTTCATATTATGCCTTAAAATTAATGAAATTGAATTATGTACACAATCACATTTATGAACAAGGAAAGTATAATACAGATATTTATTATTTTGAATTTTGTTTTTCACAAGTAGTTCTCCATACATAAGGATAAATTTTTGTTATATAGGATGTTTCTCAGCTGAAAAATTTTCTCAGGGCTTGTTTAATGTCTTTATTATTGAGACTGTAGATAAAGGATTCAGCATGGGTGTGGCTACAGTGTACATCATTGAGGCTATTGCAGTGGCCCTGGAGTTTTCAATAGCAGAAGAACTAAGATAAACCCCTAAAGCTGTACCATAGAACAAGGAAATCTTGGAGAGGTGAGACCCACAGGTGGAAAAGGCTTTATATTTGCCCCCAGCTGACGAAATTTTCAAAATGGAGGACAAAATCTTAGTGTAAGAGAAAAGGATCCCAGTAAGTGGAATAGCACAAAAAAGTCCAGTTGTTAAATACGTGACTAAGTCATTGAGGAATTTGTCAGAACAAACAAGTTGGACGACCTGATCAAGTTCACAGAAGAAATGGGAGATTTCCAATTCTGTACAAAAAGACGGTCATAAAACCATTAAACCATTTAATAGAGAGACCAGAAATGACAATACCCAGGAGGCCAGAAGCAGGTGGCCACAGAATCTTGGGTTCATGATGACAGGGTAGTGCAATGGGTAACAGATTGCCACAAACCGATCATAGGCCATCACTGTCAATAAGAAATTTTCTAAGCCCCCCAAAAGCATGAAAAATACATCTGAATGATGCAGTCTTCATGCGTAATTACTTTGGTCTGCATCTGGATGTTCAGTAGCATCTTTCGTACAGTGGTGGGGGTAGAACAGATGTCACCAAAGGAGAGGTTGGAGAGGAAGAAGTACATGGGTGTGTGGAGGTGGGAGTCTGTGGTGATGGCCAGGATGATGAGCAGTTCCCAGTGAAGGTGACCAGGTACATGGAGAGGAACAGTCCAAAGAGGAGGGGCTGAAGCTCTGCCTCTTCAGAAAGCCCCAGAAGGATGGATTCTGGAACCTGAGTGTGGTTTCCTGGTTCCATGTAGCTGATGAAACTACTAGGAATGAGAAAAAGGGTTTTTCCAACTCTACTATGAGCTGTTAACAACCATTTGAGGAATATATTGTTGTTTATATTTTAAATAGTTAATTAATTAATACCTATTTATACCTATATATCTCATGTTCTTCCATCCCATGTGCTCAATATTGTATTTTATGCTCTAACAGTTTTGCTGTTAAGTCTTCTAATAGCATCTTTCCCTAAAGAAGTATATTTCTCTAAAAACTCATTAGCACGTTCATTCATTCAACACATGTGTTTGACCAATTATTTTTTAACAAGTGTTGTTGATAGTTGTGGGAACCTAGTGAAAAGATAAAAATCCTTTACCCTTGTTTGATATGAACACCAGAATGTGCAACTATTGGGCTCTTCCCTTACAGAGGTAGGAAGAGTGAAGGAAGTTGAAAGACACATGGAAACAATTGGTCCAATGGACCAGTGGATAAGTTACATCACAATGTGTGTGAATCATAGTATTTAGACAGGTCCATAATCTTCACCTAATTCACAGAAGTCAGTAAGTTAGAGTAAAACAGAAATGCTACTTTGCATAATCACTTCTGATAAGGAGCCTTTTTGCAGAGAATCTGAGGCAGTTAAGATGATAGCCATGAGAAGAACATTTTAGGAAGAAATACAGACAGTGCAAAGTCCCCAAGACAGGAGTATTCATGCCATCTGACAACAACAAAGGTGACCGTTTTAAGTAAAGCACCAAAAGGAAGCTGGATTGAGGCGATTTAAAGTGAACCCAGGAGACCACAAGATTGTGAGGTTGCAGTAGACTTTATGGTATGGCATCTTAGAGCTGGTTTATTTCTTTTGTATGCATTATTATATCACACCACACCATACTACATCACATCAATCATATTGTATTATACTGAGCAGCAAAGTGGTGTAAATGGGTAATGTGCAAATGTGGATAGAGACGATAATAGACATCTAAGTGTAAGTTTGTGGGAAAAGTCTTTACTGTATTTGTAATTTTTCTATAACCACCACAACAAGAATTATTCAAACACCAATGTTCAATAAAATAACATTTTAAATTAGTTTTTTGAAAACAACAATCTGTGAGCTTCATCCAGAGATCACTAACGGCCAGGGGAAAGAAAAACTGCAGCTTTAACAATCTTATTCTTCATCTCTTAAACTCAAATTCTGATGTCCATTTTAAAGAACAGTTAAAACCTTAAATAATGAAATTAAAATATCAAGCTGCCTCACATACTCCATGAATTATTAAATGCATTATAATTCAAAACCTTGCAGATTAATCACCTACTTCTACTCTGCTTTTCCCACTCTTCATCTCTCTATGGTTTTTACAAGAGCAATAGACTGATTTTCACTTTGACCAGGGCAATGTCTCCACGGGGCAAGTCTGAATTTAGACAATTTCTGCCATACACGCTGCATTGACTCTCCACTAATTTCAGAATCTCCAATCCTGCAGGCAACTATAAGAATCTCTGTTATCCGGCTGCTGCCTACCTGGCCACACCCAGGCTTAACTCTCCATTCCTTGCTTTGATTGTTGATCAGCTATGAACTATGATGTACGAGCTCCTATGCAAATGTTATGGTTTTAAAAATCCCAATTTTAGTTCATGCCTGCGTCCTCCTTCAAAGATCAGTGTGACCATAAACTTCTCTGTGAACCTTGATGAAATCTCCCCAGGAAGGAAATCAATATGATCCATCTCAGAAGGAGTGTAGTGCCATCTCATACAGCATCTACTTATCATGTCTTACACTATGGAGAATGTAAGATACTTGTGAGAAGAGGAAATGTCTACTTATTTCTTTGTTTCCAGATTTTAACTTAATCATGGCTCATTCCATTTGCTGGACCCTTAATAATTTGCCTTCTGTTGCTGTTGGCTCCCTGTCTTTTTAAGTTCCTCCAAAACCGGATGAGGGACATTACCAACCTGACTGTTAACCAGCTTCTTTTACACTCTTACAGCCCCTTGCCTGCTGACCCCGACCCAGTTGGTGCTGGCCTGTAACCTCTCATCACACCCTATGCCAGCAGGAAGTAGCTAGATCAGATCACTTCACCTGCTTAGCACTTAAAGGTTGGAATGTCTAGACGGAGTTAGGCAGGCAATTTGAAGGTCCCCCCTTTAAAGCAGAAAACTGGCCAGACCAAACGGAGCCAAGAGAGAACAACTGGCTCAGGGAGTGCAACCTTGCGTTTCAGGACACAGACCACCGCAAGAAGCTGACACACTGTTCTCCTGATGGTTTGCAACACCTGCCACCTCTGACGGTTTCCCCATGTTCAGGTACCTTCTTTTAAAAAACGCTTCATCCTGACCACCAGGCATGACTTCCCAGGGGTACTTGTTAGCCCATGGAACCTCGTCTAGGAGCTCCCCTCTGATAAAGTTATTTCCGTTTCTGCTCTCCCTTTATCCTGTCAGTTATGTTTGTCCACCTCCCTGTGCCCCAGTTTACCTAATGTCAACAGGAAAAGAGCAGACAGCAGAAGACCCAAGCCAAACAAACAAATAAACATTGTTGAGAACAAGGGGGTTCAGAGTCGAAACCCAAACCCATCTGTAGACAATGAGACATGCCCTCACAGAAGGGTTGCAAGGAAGGGATGAGTCAACACCCTTAGAACACCAATAGAACACACAATATTTTCTGATTCCATGAAGCTACCTCACCTCCATTATCATGACCCTAATCCTACTTTTCACTGTGGGCTAGTCTGGAGCATGTACACAGGTACAGATAAGAGCTCAGGATACACAGAATCCAGGTCAGATAAACCCCTCGGGAACAGAAATGGGAGTAGGGATACCAAGAGAGTAAGGGGGAGGTGCAGAGAGGAGGGTGAATGACACTGTGGAGGGAGGAAGTGATGGCGTAAGTAAGATATAAACATAATAATTTATAATTCATCAAGCCATCACAATAGTCGGAGGGGGAAGGGAAAGTGAAAAGAGGAGCTGATATCAAGGGCTCAAGTAATGAGATAATGAGAGTAGAGATACAACGAGAGGGGATTGTGGGGAGAGAAAGTGGGAATCCCGTCACAATGCTCTACATATAACCTCTACCTAGGGGATGGATAACAGAAAAGTAAGTGAAGGGAGACAGTAGTAGGTGTAACACAAGGCGGGGGGAGGGGAGCTACAAATTCTCAAGAGTTCATGAAGGTGGGGGGAATGAGGAGTTGATATCAAAGGCTCACATAGAAAGACAATGTTTCAAAAATGATGATGACAACATATGTACAGATGACCTTAACGCAATGGATCTATGTATGGATTCCCATCAGAGCTCTTAGTGCCTCCAATAAAATGATTTGAAGATTCTAAAAAAAATCTTTAAAAAACAGTAGGTTATTATGCAAAAATTAAGATTATGGAGAATATTTTCCTGCCACCATCTTCTCTTCAGTTGAGATACATAGTGACAGGAACATATGGTACAGTTTAAATAATATCATAAGCCAACATTTAGAAGAAATAGGTAATGTATTTCTGGTGAGCCAATATTTTACAAGGATGGTTAACTAAAAATCCATTATAAGTGAAAGTGTACAATTGATTTTAATGTAATAATAATATTTTTTAAAAGTATTGATGAAACTACCATTTGTCAAGTTTGGCTGCTATATTAAGAGAGCATGTCCAGTAACCAGAAATAACAGCAAATTTCTTTTCTCCTTTACATAAAAATACATTCCGAAGACGTAGTGAAATATGGGTGCTTGTTGAATGTTATGGGGGTCTTGGAGTGTACCATGAATACCTATAAATTTGACATTGATATGTATTTAAGTGTGTTTACCATTGTTACAAATATCTCTATAAATATGGAATATACTCTTTAAGCTAACGACCAGCCAGCCCTCCTCTAATCACTCAACTTCAGCCTCGTTCATCTGTACTCTCTGTGGATGACATCCACAGGTAACAATGGGACATGTCCAAGTCAGCCTGTCTTTTCATTACTGACTTTCCCCCACTTCAACTCAGTAAGTGAATCCAGGTGATCACGATCATGAACACACCAAGCTCAGACTCCATTTAACTTTCATTCTTAGAAGAGGTGTTTCTCTGGTGGGCAAAGACTTTTCTACTTTGATGAAACATATATGAACATGAGAGGAATAACATTATGAAAATCTCTTAGACATAAACAAACACCTTGACGAAAGGAGTCCCTGAGCCTGAGGGATCAGAACCATCATCTTGGACGCACCAAGGTTAACTGGCAGAGCAGTGTTATCAAGGACAAGGCTCTGTGTCTGACTTGGTGATTAGAAGCTAGGGTCTTAAGTGCGCATAAGCAGGCATATAATGTGCAAATATTTGTGTCTTTAGATCCAGAGAAAAGAAAAGTGATGAAAAGTGCATGGAAACAGACCAGGGGACCCAAGGGTCATGGAAACATCAGTCTCCATTGTCTTGAGAGTAGGTTGGTTTCCTGATACCAACGCCAACTTCTCTGAGCATAATGACACCAGAAAGTCTTTAAAATAGGGGAGAAGAATGTGGAACAAAACTCAAAATTATATGGCTTGTTGGTTGGAGAGAGACTGGTGATACCACCAAGATTACAGCCCTGAGTGAACTTTAAGGACTAGAATTAAACTCGCCCCATATTAGGATAACTACCTATTACGATCCTAAAGTAAGAAGGGCTCACAAAGCAGGAGGAATAGAAATGGGAACATGGAGGAAATGGCATAAGTAACGACAGGCATATTAAGAGGTTAGAAATGGATGAGTAGAAATAAATTGTGTCAATGTTTTAATGTAAACCAAGGACCCACTCTGTAAGATTTCACCCAATCACAAGGAGAGATTTTCTTCATATTTTAAATAGTTAATTTTATATTATATAGTTTTCCACAGTATTATTGAGTATCCAAGAACATGTGGCTAGTCGGACTGTGCTCAGCAAGGTGAGCCGTTCAAAACCACCAGCTGCTCCATGGAAGAAAGATGGGATTTGCTCCTGTAAAGAGTTCCAGTTTCAGGAACGTGCGGGCAATTTTATCCTGTGCTTTAGAGTTGCTGAACTGGTATTGAATCCAGGGCTGAGGATTTGTTATTTTGTTTTTATCAAATACTCACTTCACGCTTCACAATTCATCCTTTCTAAAGAAATCATATGTGAAAAACAATGAATTAAATTATCAAGGTTTCAAGAGAGAGGGAAGGTGGAGAAAGGGGGGATGAGCTGCTATCAAGGGCTCAAGTAAAAAGAACATATTTTGAAAATGATGATGGCAACAAATGTACAAATGTGCTTGACACATGGATATATGTGTGGATTGTGATGAGAGTTGTCCTAGCCCCCAATAAAATGATTTTTAAAAAGAAAAAAGAAATCATGAACTAGTTATATATAGTAAACTTGAGACATGAGAAAATCTTAAGGATGTTTGAATAATACAGTCAACTTGTTTCCTCACAGTATAAGGAAATTTGGCATTCTCCTGATTAAAGTGCTAGGCTGCTAACCAAAAGTGGAGATTCAAATCTACCACCTGCTCCCTGGTTGAAAAATGTGACAGTCTCCCTCTCTGTAAAGACTTACAGCTTCGGACATCCTATGAGGCAGTTATTCATAACTATGTATGTGCTGTGAGGTGGACCCCATGACAGTGATTTTTAGATTGAGTCTACATTGTTCACTGGAGGAATAGAGTGTAGGCACTCATCATTCTTGTATGAGCAACTCACTAACCTTGCTATCAAGTGATTCTGACTCATCGGACAGACTCTCTGATGTGGTTTACAAAGCTGGAAATCTTTATGAGAGCATATTATCTCATCTTTCTCCCTCTGAACATGGATAGGTTTGGAAAAAATAGTCTTTCAGTTAGTAGCCCAAAACGTAACTCAACAGAGCAGCTTCCTGCGCTGCACAGTGAATATAATGCACTGTATTTTCTAGGATCATGAAAACCAAGAGTTTAGCATGTCATTATTTGAGATGCTGATCAGGTTGCTGAGACACTCAAGGGCAAAAGTGAGGCAGATATTTAGGCATAGCTAATTTTGTGGTCAAGCATAATTGAAGAGCACTGGGCTCTTTTGAAACCATAAAGGCCGATTTCCAGTAGGATCACTGATGCCAAGAAGTGATATGCATAACTTGGCTAAATAAATTGAGGTCTACAAAGATCTTGAAATGAATGGTTTTGAACTAACAATTACAACAGAAATTCCTACTATCTGGTTGGTAGAGATTAATCATGTATAGGAGGTCAATAATTTCAGTTTCTTTATTCTACCATTTTCTGATGATAGGAGAAGTATCCATTTGCTTAGCTGGAACGGTTTTCAGTGTGGTTCTGGAAGCCATTTGCAATACTTGAACCTACCATGAGTGTTTCACAAAATTGAAGAAGAGCAAGTTCACAAACTATGCTCCAAATATTTAACAAGACTTCACTATGAATAAAATAACCCAGGTAGTCTGAAAGTTTCATGGCACATGTGATCACAAGGAAAATGTTTCCTAAAGTACATATCATAGAATTTCTGTCTCTGTTATTTATGGTTCAGGATAATAACAAGCACTGCTCCTTTGGGATAATTGTATGCTGTTACTCTATGGCAAGGAACAAAAAGTCTATTTCCTAATGAAACCTGCAGTCACCCTGAAAAAATTGCATGTTGAAGGAAAGAGGAGGTTAAAGTAAATTCATTATTAATAAAGTACATAGTAAGTAATTTCATATTATGTCTTAAAAATTAAGGAGGTTGAATTATGAACATAAGCACCTTTTGGAATGAGGAAAGTATAATAGAGATTTTTATTATTTTGAATTTTTTTTCACAAGTAGTTCTCTAAACTCAAGGATAAATTTCTGTTATGTAGGGTGTTCCTCAGCTGAAAAGTTTTCGTAGAGCTTGCTTTATGTCTCGATTTCTAAGACTGTAGATAAAAGGATTCAGCATGGGTGTGGCTACACTGTACATTACTGAGGCGATTGCACTGGCCCTGGAGTTTTCAATAGCAGCAGGACTGAGATATACACCCATACCTGTTCCATAGAACAAGGAAACCACAGAGAGGTGGGACCCACAGGTGGAAAAGGCTTTATACTTGCCCCCAGCTGATGAAATTTTCATAATGGAGGACACAATCTTTGTGTAAGAGAAGAGGATCCCAGTGAGTGGAACAATACCCAGAATTCCAAATGCTAAATACATGACTATGTCATTGAGGAATGTATCAGAACAAGCAAGTTGGACGACCTGATTAAGTTCACAGAAAAAATGGGATATTTCCAATTCTGTACAAAAAGACAGTCGCAAAACCATTAAACCATTTAATACAGAGTTTAGAAATGACAATATCCAGGAAACCAGAAGCAGGAGGCCACAGAATCTTGGGTTCATGATGACTGTGTAGTGCAGTGGGTGACAGATGGCCACAAACCGGTCATAGGCCATCACTGTCAATAGGAAGTTGTCTAAGGCCGCAAAAAGCAAGAAAAAATGCATCTGAGTGATGCAGTCTTCATATGTAATGACTTTGCTCTGCATGTGGATGTTCATCAGCATCTTTGGGACAGTGGTAGAGGTGAAACAGATGTCAGCAAAGGAGAGGTTGGAGAGGAAGAAGTACATGGGTGTGTGGAGGTGGGAGTCTCTGGTGATGGCCAGGATGATGAGCAGGTTCCCAGTGAAGGTGACCAGGTACATGGAGAGGAACAGTCCAAAGAGGAGGGGCTGCAGCTCTGCCTCTTCAGAAAACCCCAGTAGGATGAATTCTGGAATCTGAGTGTGGTTTCCTGGTTCCATGGAGCTGAGGAAACTACAGGGAAAGAGAAAAGAGCATTGTGTACTCTGCCAAAAGCTGCTAACAGCAGTTTAAGGGATATACTGTCATATATATTTTAAACAGTTAGTTAATTAATCCCTGTTCATATCTGTATATCTCTTACTCTTGAATCTCATGTGCTCAATATTCACTTTGATGCTGAAACTGTCTAGTTATCCTTTCTTCTAACACCATCTTTTCCATAAAACATTATATTTCTCTACAAATTCCTTAAGATTTTGATTGTTCATTCAACAAATGTGTTTGACCAAATATTTTATGCCAAGTCTTCTTGAAAGTTTTGGGACCATCAGTGAAAAAAAAATTCTTACCCTTATTTGATATGAACAGAATTCAGAGGGGTATGAAGGAAGGAGGAATGAAAACAGGAAACACAAAGAGGCAGGGGAACATCGGGGAAATGCAATGGATAGGTTAAATCAGAATGTATATTATTTCTTGAATGCTGGTCACATCTGTAAACCACGTAATTTACAGTGAGACGTAAGTCAGTTGTAGAGTAAGAAAAATTTCTTCTTAGTATAATCACTTGTGATAAAGAGACTTACAGCAGATACATGAATGCAGGTAGGGTACTAGTCACGAGAAGAACACGGTGTACAGAGACAGCGCCTGTGCTACCCCGACACGGGACTATTCCTCACCCTTCTGACACCACGGTGGATGGTGTAACTGAGGTGCAAAAAAGGAATCTGGACTGAAGTTGTAGTTAAAGTGATGGGAATATGGGATCAGATGGTTATGAGGTTGTAAAGGACTCCAAGATAAAGAACTTAAACGTCATTTATTATTATTATATGTATTATAATAATGCACTGCATTACACCATATCCTATTGTATTATACTGTGCCGCTAGGTGATGCAAATGAGCAAGCACTTGACTACTAACTAAGAGTTTGGCATTTACAATCAACACAGAGGAATCTAAAGGCAAACCTGGTGATCTGCTTCCCAATGGCCACAGCCTTGAAAATGCCACAGCCCAGCTCTACTATGCACATGTGGGTTCATCCAGAGTTGGGGTTGACTTGGTGACAGCTGACAACATCAATACTGTTACGTGATGCAATGTAGTGTTATTTGTAGATACTAATATAATGTATATGAATGGTATGCAATTCAGCCTTCCACAAAAGTTACTCTTCCCTCGATATCTAGGTGGTATAGTGTTTCCCTTTTTGGACTGTAGATGGCTGCTTAAGGTGTCTGCTCAACGTGTATCTCATGTACTGATAACTCCTCCTGCTCTCTCCACATTGATCTATGATGGTGTGTTATGGAGGGTGAGCCAATAAAACAACAAAATCAGGTCTTTGGGTCTTTCAAAGACCAGCAAGCACCTGTGGCAAGATTTTATTTGTGACATCGTCTGCCATGTGATAGAAAACCAGTCTACTGAGAGGAAGGAAGGAAGGGGACAACAAGGAATGAAAGGAGATTATTACAAATTATATAATGATCAGAGAAAGAAGGTTATATTACCTAGTTCTTAAACCCAAAATACCCAAAAAAGTATAAATAGTGGAATTACCCAGCTAGATAAATGTTTAATATATATGATTTAAATGAATTTCTATGCTCACATTATAAATATAATATTAAAATATTAGTAATTAATTGAACTATTAATATAAATTCAGTGCATTAAGGGTTATTTTGATATTAAATGCAGTGATTGTTTAACATACTAATGAAATGCTAATGGATTCTACAAGCTTTAAAAAATAGTAATGATATAAATGCTCTACAATCTTTTTCAGGATGCAAGAGCAGGGGGAATATTTTCTAATTCATTCTGTGAAGCCAGCTGTTTCCTGATATCATATCAAGGAGTCCTAGTGGGATAGTGGATTATCATTAGGCTGCAACAGCAAGAAAATCAGTTTGAAATCATGAGGCATTCCATGTGATAAAGATGAGGCTTTCTACTCCATCAATAGTAAAAGTCTGGGAAACTCATGGGGACAGTTATACTCTGTCTCATAGGGTCTCTATGAGTCAGAATAGATTTGAAGTCAGTGAGTAATATCGAAACCAAGTACAAACATACAACAAAGCAAGACCAGCACTCACTATTACTCATGACAACAAATGCAAAAATCTTCAACAAAATACTAACAAATTGAATCCAACAATGTATGACAAGAATAATGTAACTAAATGGCATTTACTCCAGCAATGGGAGAGTGGTTCAAAATTTGAAAATTAGTTTATGTGATATCCTACATCAAATAGCCAAAGAAAAAGATGAAATATAGAAAAAATAAGCATCAACTAAAGATAAAAGTCAAATTCCAGTAGGGATTTGATAGCATTGAAAAGTATTGCTTACATTTTCAGTTTCTCCCCCCAAAATTGAGAAATGTTTTAAAACTTGGCTTGATAGAGTACATCTGTGAAACTTATCACTAGAGTCATGTTTAATGGTGAAAATTTAGATTTTTTTCCATTTGGATTCATAGCAGGGGAAGGATATCCTCTCTTAACACTCTTATTTCAATGCAAGTCCTAAGAAACAAATTAATGCAAATTTTAAAAATAAAAAAACACACAGACTTGGAAGGAAGAAATAAAGCTGTCTCTGTTCACAGAAGACATCACTGTCTATGTAGAAAACCCAAACAAACAGTCACAAACAGAAAAATACTAAAACTGATAAGGAGAGCAAAATGATAGCTTGCAAAATAAAGATATAGCCACCAATGAATTTCCATATAGGAATAATAAAAACTAACATACCAAAATGAAATTCTGTAGCCATGGCAAAAACAGATCAAATGGCAGACAAAATCAATAGTCTAAAAGCTATATAATACCGATGAGAGAAATGAAAGGGCCAAATACATAGACATTCTTTGTTCATGAATTGGAAGAATCAACAATACTGTGAAATGTGAAATCTTCCCAACAAGATCCATAAACTTAATGCACTTCTACTCAAGATCTAAGCCAGTTTATACCTACTGAAAAATGATAGATGAAGTTGGTACTTAACACTTGTGGTCTTCTCCCCAAACGAAGAAAACAAAATTAAATAATTTTAAAGTCCATAACTCTAATCTCCTCATGACACATCAGACAAATACCAAGTGAGAGACATTTTACAAAGTAGTTCACCAACACACGTCAACACTTGCATGGTCATCAAACAAGGACAAATATCAGGGAACCTGTCACAGCCACAGGAGTCCACGGAAGGATGACAAATAAATGCAGGATTCTGGATAGAGATGAAAATAGGCATCTAAGTGACAGGTTTATGAGAAGTGTCTTTACTGAATTTGTAATTTTTCTATTAAAAAACAAACAAACCTTTGATCTCTAGAGCTTCACCCCATGCTGGGTTGCATGTCACAAAGAACATAAGAAAATACATAATCAAGAGTCAAGAGAGTTACCAACAATGACAAAATACAACAGAGATAAATCCAAATACGAAAACAATACACATATTAAAAAAAACTCTAGCAACCAGGTTGAACACAAAGTAGAGAGACCAAGTGACGAGCTTTTAACCATTGAAGTCAAATTTATCATTTTCATCTACTATGGTCATCTCTACAATACTCTGTTGGATAACCAAGTTATTGATATATCTCAATCATGGTCAGAGACAATAAAGAGAATGAGAGTTCCTGCTGGGGATGCAGGGGACCCAGACGGGGGCAGGGGAAAGGGATTAGAGGGAGCTGAGATCAAGAAGTACAAGAAGGAAAAAAATGTTTTGAAACTGAGAATGTACAACATTGCTTAATATGATTAACTATGGAATGGTATGATGTTTGGATTGGGTCTTAACACAATTGTTTAAAAGAAAGAAAATACATTATGATAAATTAGTATTAGAAAAACTGTTGAAAGAGTAAAGTTAAGTAAAAATTTCAAAATCAGTCATATGCAAATATTTTGAAAACCAGTAGCTGTGAACGTTACCCAGAGTTTGATACCTGCATTGGACTAGAAAAATCACAGCTTTAACTTGCATATTCTGCATCTCTTAAACCAAAATTCAAATGCCAATTTTATTAGGAGGGTGACATATAAATAACATTTTTAAAATTAAAAATAAATAAAAAATAATTTAAAATGTCAAGCTGCCTCATATTACTCAGTCAATTTTTGGATGTAGTATAGCTCAAAACCTCACAAATACATCTCCCACTTCTACTATGCTTTTTCCACTCTTCATCTGTCTACTGGTTTCACAGCAGCAGGAATCTGCTCTGCACATGGACCAGAGCAATGTTTCCAAAGGCAAGTCTGACTGCAGACATACCCCTTTACTAACTCTGCCTTGACTCTCCGCTAGTTCAGAGTTGTCCTTCCTTAGGCAAAATATACAGCTGTGTGTTACATGGCTACTGCCTACCTGTCCACACTCATGCTTCCCTTGCCATTCCCTGCTTTTATTGTCAACAGTTATTAATGTTACTCCCCTCCTGTGTCCACCTTCAAAGCTCAGTGTGACCATCATCTCTCTGTGAAACCTTCCCTAAAAGTCCCCAGGAAGGGCAACGACATTGTGATCCTTTTCAGTAGGATTGCAGAGCCGGGATATGCATGCACTCACCATAAGTTAGATAGAATGTAAGATACTTGGAAGAAGGGAAAACATCTACTCATTTTCTTTGTTTCCATAGTAAGACTTAGTGCTAAATAAAAGCTTTGTGAGTTAGTATGTGAACAAATGGTTGCATGAGGTTAACATGCACGTTAACGCATTGAAGCAAGGAAGGTTGTTGAGAGAAGGAGGTTGCAGGAATGAGAGCCAGCACCGGGGAAGACAGATCAGAGAAAGAAGACTTTATCCTATAGCCAGAATCAGGGACTTTAACTTAGCATACTTTATGCTTGCTTTTATTTGTTATACTTGTTGATATACGTACAGATACTACCATGAAGAGGGGACCATCACGCATCACCAGTCTCTGGGCACCTGCAACAATGTTGTATTTTATCCAGGTATTATCAGAGAAGAGTTCATCAGTGCTGTTTATCCCATGTACCTCTTCTAAAGTTAGAGGTTATGACCCCAGGAAGAACATGGAGATGAACCCACTCAGGAGGCTTCTAAAAAGTACAACTGTGTTTTCTCATTACCTTAGATGAATCAAGTAGATCTGGGTCAGTGTAGCATAAGCACTTACAATCCTTTGGCTCTAGTGGATGAAATCCCTTGTGCCTCATTAATGAAGTATTCTTTTGTCTTACATTCCTTGGGAAATTTATTTCTCTGGAGCTAAGAGAACAAAATTCAAACTTGTTCCAGTTTGTCCTTTGGGTGACAACGTGGAGCTCTGTGTACTGCTTTATCCCATAGGACTACTTCCCAGAAGGTGGTCAGCTCCTTTGTGCTGTGTCTCCAGCATGCAGGGTAATGTCTAATGGTCACTCTGGGATGTGTTGCCTTCTTCAAAGACCTAACGAATGCAGCTGGACATCATTTATGCAGATGCCAGCATTTTGTGATGCAATTCAGATTACATAAAGCCCTACCAGTCTCACTACTATATTTTTACCATGTCTTTTATTTCAATTAATTGACAATAGACCCTGAGTAAATGGAATGCCATCCCTGTAGGGAGGGTATTTGGAGATAGGAAGATAGGATTTTCTCAGTGAGTATCTACACACCTACAGATCATAATAGATAAAAAGCCTAAATGTTACAATGTCCGTAAGATCATTCATACATAATACTCAAATTTTATTTCATAATATAACAATAAATAATATAGCATACCAACCGTTCACATGCTGTATCAATATATTCGTATGGTTATATTATTATTTGTGAGAGTGATTATGCTAATTCAAATCAATGACACCTGTGACATGCTAAGTATCATCTGAAAGGGAATCTGTTCATTTGGTAGCTTTCTGTTCTGCGAATGGAAAGTCCAAAGAGGAATAGCAATACTAGGAGGGGAAGGGAATGTTAGAAAAAGAAAATATACATATACAGGACAGCTTTTGGATCAAAATACATAGTTTGACAGAGTGTGTACAGTTGCAGATCAAATATTCAAGTGATTGGGCAAATTTTTTTGCAAAAAGTAGGTTGGACAAAGGTCAATCAATAAGGCTAATTCAAAAAAGAAGAGCCATGCCAGATAGATTAAGAGATGTCGTTAAAATAAAGAGCATTTGAAATAGTATATGGCATTCCTGAACTGCCATTCGTCTGCATTTTCTCACATTAGGGAACTTCAGTCTTAATCCAAGAGACTCGTTCAGTTTCTTAAATGCACTACAGGTGAGTTTATGAAAAAGTCCAGTTTGCTTAGTGGCTGTTCCATATCAGAACCTTGTCATGACCTGTGAAGGTCATTGTACTTGTGCACCTTAAAAGGACAGAGCCTAAAGTCCTTGGTTATCAAAGGCTGGATACACACTGGTTCAACAGTTGCCAATTAGAAACACAATACCAGGCACATCCTCACCTTTGTTGGTGGTGGTATTAGTGTTGTTGGTGGTGAATCTGAGTGATGTCAACCATTTTTTTGCAATGACAGATTTCCCCATCTAGGTTGCTCACTAACAGATGTATGATGTCCTTCGCTAACACAGACCTACCTGCTCTTCTCTACTTTAATTTCCATTGAGGTTCACTGAGCACCCTGGTAGGAGTGTCTGTTGATCTGGGGTGATCACAGAACAATATCACGTAGCAGGAGATGACTTGTCTTCTTTTCTCCTCAACATAGAAACTGACCGCAGCTGAGGCAGGCCTTCTCTGTCAAAGTGGTTACAAAGATGGACAAATAATTGCATGATACATAGATCTTGAGCATTTGCAGACACTCCTCCTCATTACCTGACAGAATCCATTAGAAGGCTGTAACCTGAGAACTGAAGCTTTCTTTCATCTTGGCATTTTTCCTTATAGATATGCCCCATAAAATATTTATTTTATTGTGATTGACTAACCAATGGCATCATGGTTTCCTGGTTCATCCATGTCATCAGGACTTCAGTGATTTCATCACAGTATCCATTGTGTTTATGTACCAGACTTTCTTTATCAATTTTTCCACTGATGGACATTTGAGCCGTTTCCAGCTTATTATTATTATGAACTCGCTGTGATAACCATAGGAGAGCATATGTCTGTTTTTGTTGTTACTTCTTTCAGGTATCTACTCAGTATCGCTTCTCGGCCTTTTGGCTAAGATCATGTGTAGTATCAGGTATCTACTCAGCAGAAGTATTAACGGGTTGCCTATTATTTCTATTCCTAGTTATTTTAGCTATTACCATATCAGTTTTCATGATGGTTACACATGTTTACAAGGCCACCATCAGTGTATAAGGGTTCCAATTTCTCCACACTCTCTCAAGTATTTTGTTTCATATGTTTGTTTGTTTTTAATTGAGCTATTGTAGTAGGTATACAGTAGCTGTATTCCAAGCTGCCTGACTGAAGCATCAGTTTTTGATCATGTGTTACCCCTTGAAATGGTGTCTTGTCAATCAATGCTTTTTGGTAGTATGACTCTGTATTCCTTCCAACTTCTGAAATTTTCTGCATCATTAAAGATTTTTCCAGTAGAATCAATATTTCACTTGGGGCGTGAATTTTTTCTTCAGTCCTTTCTGCCTTTGAAACACCGTGGTCATTCTCTGTTGGTTTTGAACAGCAGTCCTGTGCACAGTTCCTGGTGCTATGTTGTCTTCTTGAGCTGGCCTTTGTGATGTTCTTTTCAGCTCTTTTGTTTCATTTCTTTCATTTGTATCAACAACTATATTCAAGAGCAAGTTTAATGACCCACATTGACAATTATTTCACCTCTAATTTATTTCTTGCTTTGATCCATAGTTTTATTGTGCCAACCTGGCCAATAGGAACAAGTGGGATTAATTGGGCCCCAGTTTGACTGGAAGTCAAAAAGATAAATGGCTCGGGATGGCTCACCCTCTCTCTCTCTTGTGATCACACCAGTGTCAAGCTGCTTTAGCTAGTTCTCTGTCTCAAATTGTGAGCTACACTACCTGTAGGACAAGCCAACCCATGAATCCCTTTGCTAGAGCTTGAGGTTCCTTTGAGACCTGCTTAGTGATGCTGCTTATGCATACATTGCTTGACCTTGAGGATGGTGATCCTATCATTTTTCATTGCTGTAATTCGATATCCCTTTCAGGCCTGCTTCACTAAGCTCCTGAGCTACTGACTGTTGGTGACCAGCCCTGCTATTTGCTGCCTGTGGGCAGATTATTCCTGCATTGCTTGAGGGAAGACTCAGCTGTCTGCTTCCTTGACCTTGAACACAGCAGCCCTTGTGAGTTGAAGGATGTTTTAGTCTGGGTAGACTAGAGGAACAAATCCATAGACACACATGTGTATAAGAAAGAGATTAAATTACAAGAGCAATTGAACATTGAGAAAATATCGCAGCCCAGTCCAGATCAAGTCCATAAGTCCAATATTAGCCCATATTTATATCATTCTATAAATCCTCTTCAGTCTCCCAAAACACATGCAATGATGCCGAATGCAGAAGATCACAGGCCAGTGGGTAGAAAGTCTTTGGATCCAGTGTCATTGGAAACAACTCAGCGCTGGCAGGGGTTTATCTGTGGCTTCTCCTGTGTCTGAGGTCTGGTTGCTTCCATGTGGCTTGTCTTCTGTAATGTCTCCCAGGGAGTATCAGAGTGAGAGAAGTGTCTTCCATCACCAAGGAGGAAGTACCAGATTTCCCAGAATTATTAGAAGGCTATGCCCACACAGAAGTCTCATTGGCTATCTCCAGGCTGACAAACTAGGCTCCACCCCCACACTATTAATCCTTAAATTGACACCAGATTAGGTGACCACCACAAAAGACTTCCAATATATTAACTGTTCCACAGAAGTGAATTGAACTGAAGCCTCTGCACTGCTGTGTGGACCACTTTGCTGTTATATTCCTTTGTGCTGCATAAAACTAGCTCTTTATAGGTATATAAAATCATACGCTCCCTGGTTTTGTTTCTTAAGAACCCTGCCTAACACACTCGCTTTTTAATGGCCTTGTATGTCTTCATGTATGATATTGTTGTCATCCTGCAGCTTCCAAGATCTCTGTCATTAGTGTTCACTATGTCAAAACTGTTATTGAGATGTTCTTTAAACCACGTGGTATATACTCAAGGTGGCATTTTGGCTTTTTTGGTTTTGTTTTAATTTTGTTCATCTTCATTCTGAACTTATATTTGAGCTACTGATGATCTAATCCATGGTCAGCCCCAGACTTCATTCTGGATGCTAATATTGAGCTTCTCCATCATCTGGTCTGGAGGATAGAGAAAATTTGATTCCTGTGTATTACATGTGGTCAGGTTGATGTGCACCACTGATGTTTATGTTATTGATATGAAGACATTTGCTATGAAGACATAATTAGCCTAGCAAAACTCTTTCATGCTTTCTAACTTGACTTCTATCGCCAAGGTCATATGATATAACTACTGTTCCTTCTTCTTTGTTTCCAACTGTTGCATTCCAAATGCCCCAAATTATTATGCATCTTGATTGCATGATTAATCAATTTCAGACTAAAGAAGATAGAAGATCTCTTCAGTGTCTTCATCACTAGTTTCAATGATCCGTGTGTAAATGTGGATATTGTTTGTATTAACTGGAGTTCCTTTGAGGCACATGGATATTATCTTATCACATGCAGCACTGTACTTCCAGATAGTGGAAATGCTTTCCTATAAATTTATTCATACAATGGATGTAACACCATTCTCCTAAAATTTGGGGTGCTTTTCAAACCCCCAAAATATGACAAGTGACAAAAATGGTAGAAGAAACTGAGAGGGGTCTGATGTAATTGAAAGAAAATTTCATCTGATTACGGCTTACTTTGTATATAAACTGAGCTGGTGGAGAAACTTGCTTGCTTTTTGCTGGGCCTGCATTATACATCTGTTTCATCAGCCTCTGGTTGTTTGGACTTGAGTCAATGTTCTGCCATATTGCTTGTGGATTCTGGGAGCCATCAGTGGCCTCCCACCTGACCTGTCATCTAACTTACTGACTTTGAGTTCAACGTGATTTTCTCACTTTATATTCGTTTTATGTAGTTTGGACATGGAAAAAGACATCATGCTTGGTAATGTAGAGGGGCAATGGCCAGATGGATTGGCACAGTTGCTGTAGCAATGGGCTCAAACACAATAATAGTGATGATGATGATGATGATGATGATGAAGGACAGAAGGGTGTTTCATTCTATTGAACACAATGTCACTATTTGTTAGAATAGACCCAATGGCCCATAACAGCAAAATGGTTTAATTTTGTCACAGTGCAGTTCTCTTCCCATTGGCTGCACCATTTTAAAGTCCCATTATCAATAAATGGGGGTTTCTACTGCACCACATCAGTGACAGTTTTTCAAGTTCTCAGTGTCTTGGATGAGTCCTGATGGCATAATGGTTATGGTGGGGCTGTGATCTGGATGGCCTGCAGTTCAAAACCACCAGCAACTCAGGAGGAGAAAGACTGGGTTTTCTTCTCCATTAAATAGCTACAGGTTCAGAAACCCGCATAGGGTCACTAAGAGTCAGCATTCCTAGAAAGCAGTGAGTTTTTAGCTTTTTAAATGAACACGCAATGAAAATTTCATTGTTGCTTCAATTCCATAATTATACATGATTTGAGCATATTTTAGATGCTTATTTTCTATTTGTATATCTTTTTAATAATCATTTTATTGGGGCTCGTACATTTTTTATCGCAATCCATACATACATCCATTGTGTCAAGAACATACGTACACCTGTTGCCATCATCATTCTCAAAACATTTGCCTTCTACAGAGCCCTTAATATCAGCTGCTCATTTCCCCTTCCCTCCCCACTCCCCCCTACCTCATGAACCCTTCATCATTCATAAATTATTATTTTGTCATATATTACACAGTCCGATGTCTCCCCTGCCTTCTTCTCTGCTGCCCCTCCTTCAGGGATGAGGTTCCAAATAGATTCTTGTAATCAGTTCCTCCTTTCTACCCCACATTCTCTCCACCCTCCATGCATCACCACTGGAGGAGTCATCTGTCCTAGATTCCCTGTGTTTCCAGTTGCTATCTGTACCTATGTACATCCTCTGGTCTAGCCTGATTTGTAAGATAGAATTGGGATCATGATAGTGTGGGGGGAGGAAGCATTTAAGAACTAGGGGAAAGTTATATGTTTCATTGTTGCTACCTTGCACCCTGACTGGCCCATCTCCTCCCCCCAAACCTTCAGAAAGGGGTGTCCAGTTGGCTACCAATGGGCTTTGAGTCTCCAATCTGCACTCACCCACATTTTCAATGATATGATTTTTTATTCGGTATCTGTTCAGATTGTTTATCCAATTTTTGGGCCTAAAGTACTAGTTGAGTTTTAAGAGCTCTTTTTATATTTTGGATCCAAGTTCTTTATCAAATATTTGCTTTGAAAATATTTCCTTCCACTTAGAAATTGTCTTTTGAGTATTGAACCAGTGGCTGTTGCAGAGCAGGTGTTTTCTATTTTTCATTTATAATTTAGTTAATCATCTTACAGCTCTTCCAACAGTCCATACATCAATTGTATAAAGCATATTTTTGTACATATGCTGCCATCATCATTACCAAAATATTTTCTCCTTGAGTCCTCGATATAAACTCCTCATTTTACCCAACCCCCCACCCTCTGACACTCACGAATCCTTGGTCAATAATATATTGTTATTATTTCATGTCTTACCCTGTATATTGTCTCCCTTCCCCCACATTTCTGTTATTCATTCCCTTTGGTGTAGGTGGCTATATATCCACCTAGTGATGGTTCCCCCAATCTCTCCCTTCCCCATCCTCGGCCATCCCCCTACCCATATGCTATCGCTACTCCTACTACTGTTCCTGAGGTGTTTATCTGTCCTGAATCCCACGTTTCAAGTGCTCTTATCTGTACCAATGTGTACTCTCCACTGTAGCCAGATTTGTAAGGTAGAACTGGGTCGTGGTGGTGAGGGTGAGGGGGAGAAAGCATTCAGGAACTAGAGGAATGATCTGTGATGTGTTGATGCTCTACTGCCCCTTGGTTGAGTCATCCCTTCCTTATAACCCTTCTGTGGGGGGATGTTCAATTGTCTACAGATGGGCTTTGAGCCTCCACTCCAATCCCCCTTGTCCACATTGGTATAGCTTTTTGTTTTGGATTTTTGATACCTTATACCTGATCCTGTAGAAACCTCATGATCACACAATGTGGGCTCTTTTGCTTCCAGGCTACATAGCTGCTTGTTTAACGTCAATGACATTGGGGCGTGATTACATGTCACAGGAAGAGGTTGTACCATAGGCATACAAATCACAGAAAGGGGATGTACAAGAGTCTTGTGTAACAGGAAGGGGATGAGCTAGGGGTGTACATGTAGTAGGAAGGGGAGGGACTAGATGTATACATGTGAGAAGATGGGTAGGTCCTAGAGTCAATATGGACGCCTAACCTTGGTCGCCCTTGAGTAGGCTTGACTTCCTGGGGCTCACCTTACAGGAAGCAATCTATTACTATCCTTATCAGAAGGGAGTGGGCAGAGATTAGGTTGGGAGAGACAATATAGTCTCATAGCTCTAGATGACTGACAACCATTAAGGAGAGTAACCTCTGACCTGCTTTTGTTGACCTGCAAGTATATAGTCCTTTGCTATGTGTACCAAGCAGCTATGTTTGGCATATATTTGGGGAGACAACTTGGGAGAAATCTTTCTGTATCCCACAACATAGCAGCACCTTATATTGTGAAATTTACTCTTATTTGTTATTCTTGTTTATACATCAATATATACTACCAATAACAAAGAGACCTCACTCTTCACCAATCACCCCTCACTTGTGATGCTGCTACAGTTCATCCAGAAATTATCAGGATGAAAATAACAGTCTGAATTCACCAATACCATTCCTTGTTTGCACTGCAGTTAAAGTGACGTTCTGATCCCACAGGAAGGGCGGGGAGATGGAACCACACATGACACCTCTGGAAAATCCAGTCACACTTTTTTCTTCACCTGAAATTAGTCAAGTAGATTTGAGTTGATTAGTGGGAATGCATACAATTCTATGGCTGTAAAGTATAAATTCCCATATGTCTCCTTAAGGCTGTATTCTTTTGTCTTCCACCCCCTGAGAAATGCATTTCTCTGGAGCTAAGAGAAAAACTAAATGTGTCCCCGGGACACCTGGGAGACAGCTGGCAGCTTCTCTCCCACTGTGCTCCTTCTTCCCAAGAGGAGATGCCCCTATTTTGGTGTTTTTCTAGAATACGGGGCAACTCATAATGGTTGCTCTAGGATGCATTTCCTAACCCAAAGACCTAAAGGACAAAGGTAGACATAATTCACCAGGATGGCAGCATTTTATAAAATGCTTCAGATCACCTATAACCCCCTCACAGACTCCACAGTGTATTTTTACCATGTTAGGAGACCTGGTGGCAGAGTGCTTCCACATTGGGTTGTGATTTGCAAGGTTAGCAATTCAAAACCACCAGCAGCGCATCAGCCTAAAGATAATGCTTCTACTACAAAAATAAGCTACAGTCCAGGAATCCCACAAAGGAATTCTACCTTATTCTATAGGGTAGCTATGAGTCAGCAGGGACTTATGACAGTGAGTTTTGATTTAAATTAATTGACTGTAGACACTTAACATATGCAAAGCATTCCTGTCAGTAGGAAATAGGATATTCTCAGTGAGTGTCTACACATGTACAAGTCACCATAGATAAAGAGACTAGAGCCTGCCAAACTGATCACATGGAACTGATGGCTGGAGATCCGGAGCAGACTGGAAATCAGAGCAGAGCTTTGGCTTTCCCTTGGTTATGGATACCAATCAAAGTCACTTTCTGAGGCCATCCTCAGCTGACGGCAGCCGAGTGATCAAACTGCCCAACCTCACATTCCTTCCAACCCCAAACATCAGAATGACATTCATGGGATGCTGAACAACAACAACAAAAGAATGATGCACAAATTGGAAAAAAATGTTTTAAAATTTGCGGAAAAAAAAGAAAGGTGAAAAATGCATAGAGACTAGATTTCACAATGTCTATAAAATGTTTCATTGCTAAAGATGTTTTCCCAGTTCTTGGACTCTCTTATTACTCTCGGCGAATTCTTTCAATGTACACAGATGTTTTATCTTCAGTATATCCCATGTGTCAATTTGTGCCTCCTCTGTGTGTGTGTGTGTGTGTCCTTCCCTATTTCTGATAGCCTATGTATTCCCTGTGCAAAGTTATCAAGTTGGTCCCAATTCCCTCATTGATGACCCTAATTGTTTGGGGTTTAACTTCAAGGTCTGTGATCCACCTTGAGTTTATTCTTGTGCATGGAGTGAGAGAAGGTTCTTGCTTCATTTTCTGCAGGTAAATATCCATTTTTTCCAGCACCACTTGTTAAAGAGGGCATCTGCTTCCCATTTGATATTTTGGGGGTCCTTATCAAAGATCAGTTGTCTGTGTGCTGATGATTTTATTTCTGGGTTTTCAGTTCTTTTCCATTGGTCTGAGTATCTGTCATTGGACCAATACCATGCGGTTTTGACAACTGTAGCTGATCTACAATACTCTGCTAGTTTCCAAAAAGGAAAAACACTAATTTCCCACTTGAGAGGTGGCAACGGACCTGAACAGAAGTTTCACAGAGGCAGAAATCCGAATGGCCAGCAAACATATGAGAAAAAGTTCCTGATCTTTAGTCATAAGTGAAATGCAAATTAAAACAACAATGATGTACCACCTGACACCCTCAAAGGTAGCCCAATTCAAAATATCAGAAAGCAAAAAAATATTGGAGGGGCTGTGGGGAGACAGTAACTCTCATCCACTGCTGGTGGACTTGTAAGTATGTACGACCACTATGGAAATCGATCTGGAGATATCTAAAACAGATGAAATCGAGTTACCATACAACCCAGCAATCCCCCTACTGGGCATAAACCCAGAAGATGCAAGAAACAAACCCAGGCCAAACATCTGTTCTCCAATGTTCATTGCGGCACACTTTACAATTGCAAGGAGTTGGAATCAACCCAAATTTCCATCAACTGACGGTGGGATTAAAAAACTGTGGTATATACATACAATAGAGTACTAGGCATCGCTAAAAAACAGTGATGAATGTATGAAGCACATAGTGGCATTAGAAGAACTGGAAGAGATCTTGCTAAGTGAAGTAAGTCAAGCACAAAAGGACAAGCACAACATGAGCCCGCTGAGGTAATCATTTTTAAAAAATGCAAAAAGGGTATAGGGAAAAAGGTACTGTATACAAACATTCTTGGGGTGAAGACCCTGTGGTATGGCAGGGACCAGATCAAATGCAGGGATGCACATGGTAGACAACTGGGGAGGAAGTGGAGAAAGGGGGGGGAAAGGATGAAAATAAGGAAAAAATGGGTAGCGGGGGCATGGGGCACTAACCCACTCAAGGGGAGGGTATTATTTATATCTCCAAAGGGAAAGAGGGACAAGACTTCAACCCAGTGTCTCAAGGTGTGAATGCAACATTCCAACATGGAGTAGGGACCAGCGAATACATCTGCCCCTCCCCCCAGAATAATTTATTTCAAAGGATGGACTGAATTGAATCTGCATTTCTGGGAGAGGGACATATCTGGTGGGAGCCTAGGGGAGCAGATGAAGGGGGAGGAGGAGAGAGTGGAGCACATCCTGGCCCACCAGGCCTTGAGGACGACGACCCCAATTAGAGCAGGTAGTCCACAGAGAGGACCACATGGCCAGCCACACTATGAGACATGAAATCTCTTACTGACCCATGGCCCTGCAGGGGACAGCACTGGAGACACAGTGTGGGTATTGCGCCCAACCTGATCCCACCACACCCAGGAAAAGCACTGGGGAGTTCAGTGGAACAGCAAGGGAATGGAGCTGCAAGGTCCCCAGGGAATGCTGAAGGTGGACTTTGGGGCCACGGCGTGGTGCCCTAACAGACTGGACTGGAAAACACTCCTAAAGGCCAACAAACGATCCTTGAACTAACTACAAGCTTTTCTTTCTTGTTGTGTTTTGTTCATTGTCAGTGGTTTGTTGTTGTTGTTTTGTTGTATATTGTTGCTTGGTTTTGCTCTGTGTGTATTTTTTGAGGGTTTTTTTTGTGCATGTTATTATCTCGGCAGGTCTGTCTAAATAAGATAAGCTGGATAAACAATTTGGAGGAAAAACAACGGGACCGACAGTTCCTGGGGAAAATGGGATAGGGGAAAATGGGGGGTAAGGAAGTGGTGTTAACAAACCCAGGGACAAGGGAACAATAAGTAATCCAAATTGGTGGTGAGGTGGGTGTGGCAGGCCTGGTAGGGCATGATCAAGGGTAATGTAATGAAAGAGGTATTGCTGAAACCCAGGTGGGGACTGAGCATAATAGTGAGACAGGAGGAAAGACAAGTGAAATAGAGGAAAGAGCTGACAGGCAAAGGGAATTTATCGAGACCTAGACAAAGACATGTATATATACAAATATATAGGAGGATGGGGAAATAGATCTATGTGCCTATAATTATAGGTTTAGTATTAAGGTGGTGGAATGGCATTGGGACTCTACTCAATACTCCCTCAATGCAAGAATACTTTCTTCTATTAAATTGGCATTCTATGATGCTCACCCTCCTGACACAACCGCTGAAGACAAAATGGATGAATAAGCAAATGTGTTGAAGAAAGCTGATGGTGCCTGGCTATCAAAATATTTAGCGTCTGGGGTCATAAAGGCTTGAAGATAAACAGACGGCCAACTAGCTCAGAAGCAACAAAGCCCACATGGAAGAACACGCCATCCTGTGTGATCACGTGGTTCTGAAGGGATCAGTTATCAGGCATCAAAGAACTAAAAATCATATCGTTGGGTGCACACCTCCATGATACGACTGCTGAGGACAAACGGATACATAAGAAAATGTGGCGAAGGAAGCTGATGGTGCCCAGCTATTAAAAGGTATAGCGTCTGGGGTCTTAAAGGCTTGAAGGTAAACAAGCAGCCATCTAGCTCAGAAGCAACAAAGCCAACATGTAAGAAGCACAACAACCTGTGTGATCATGAGGTGTCGAAGGAGCAGGTATAAGGCATCACCAGAACAAAAAAATCTTACCATAGTGAATGAAGGGGGAAGTGCAGAGTGGAGACCCAAAGCCCATTTGTGGGCCACTGGAGATCCCCTGGGCCCTATGTGATAATTGCATGCTATTTCTCTGTGGCTAGTGATGAAAAATATATTTCCTAATGAAAGCTGGAGTCACCTGAAAGAATTGGCCATTGAGGGAAGATTTAATTAAGTAAATACATTTTAACAAAATACACAAGAAGGAATTTCATATTGTGTTTTAATATTACAGATATTGAATTATGTACATAAGCACATAAAGAACTGAGGAAAGTATAATACAGATTTTTATTATTTTGAATTTTGATTTTCAAAAGGGGTTCTCTAAACTTAAGGATGAGTTTCTGTTATATAGGATGTTCCTTAGCTGAAAAGTTTTCTTAGGGCTTGATTTATGTCTTTATTTCTCAGACTATAGATAAAAGGATTCAGCATGGGTGTGGCTACAGTGTACATCACTGAGGCTATTGCAGTGACCCTGGAGTTTTCAATAAAATCAGAACTAAGATAAACCCCTAAAGCTGTACCATAGAACAAGGAAACCATGGAGAGGTGAGACCCACAAGTGGAAAAGGCTTTATATTTGCCCTCGGCTGATGAAATTTTTAATATGGTGGACACAATCTTCATGTAAGAGAAAAGGATCCCAGTGAATGGAACAACAGCCAGAAGTCCAGTTGTTAAATACATGACTAAGTCATTGAAGAATGTGTCAGAACAAGCAAGTTGGACTACCTGATTAAGTTCACAGAAAAAATGAGAGATTTCCAATTCTGTACAAAAAGATAGTCGCAAAGCCATCAAACTTTGTAATAGAGAGTCCAGAAATGTCAATATCCAGGAGGCCAGAACCAGGAAGCCACAGAATCTTGGATTCATGATGACCATGTAGTGCAGTGGGTGACAGATGGCCACAAACCGATCATAGGCCATCACTGTCAATAGGAAGTTGTCTAATCCCCCAAAAAGCAAGAAAAAATGCATCTGCGTGATGCAGTGTTCATATGTAATTACTTTTGTCTGCATATGGATGTTCATCAGCATCTTTGGGATGGTGGTGGAGGTGAAACAGATGTCAGCAAAGGACAGGTTGGAGAGGAAGAAGTACATGGGTGTGTGGAGGTGGGAGTCTGTGGTGATGGCCAGGATGATGAGCAGGTTCCCAGTGAAGGTGACCAGGTACATGGAGAGGAACAGTCCAAAGAGGAGGGGCTGCAGCTCTGCCTCTTCAGAAAGCCCCAGAAGGATGAATTCTGGAACATGAGTGTGGTTTCCTTATTCCATGGAGCTGATAAAACTACAGGGAAGAGAGAAGAGCATTGCAAACTCTGCCATAAGCTGCTAACAACAGTTTGAGGGATATACTGTCATTTATATTTTAAACAACCAATTAATTAATCCATATTCTTATCTGTATATCTCGTGTTCTTGAATCTCATGTGCTCACTATTCTCTGTGATGCTGAAACTGTCTGGCTGTCCTTTCTTCTAATACTAACTTTTTCCCTAAAACATTATATTTCTCTACAAATTCCTTAAGTCTTTGATTCTTCACTCAACAAATGTGTTTGACCAATTAATTTATGTCAAGTATTCTTGAAAGTTGTGGGAACCTCAATGGAAAAATTAAAATTCTTTCCCTAATTTGATATGAACAACATAAGATGCAACTATTGGTCTCTTTCCTTACAGATAGCTACACTTACACAGGTAAGAAGAGTGATGGAAGTTGAAAGACACATGGAAACCATTGGTCCAATGGACTCATGGAGCAAGCAAGCATCAGTCATGTCTGGAACAGAACTCTCCTCCATGTACCAATATTCACCTGTATAGTTCAAGAGGGCTCCACTTGCCCAGGGACAAAATTCAGAGGGTTATGAAGGAAGGAGAATGAAAACAGGAAACACAAAGAGGCAGCGGGATCAGCTACAGTACATCAGGAAATTGCAATGCATGAGTTAAATCAGAATGTGTGGGATTTCTTGACTCCTGGTCAGGTCTGTAAACAACATAATTAGCAGTAGGATGTACGCAAGTTATAGAGTAAAATAAATGGTTCTTAGAATAATCACTTCTGATAAAGAGGCTTACAGCAGAAACCTGAATGCAGTCAGTATGCTAGTAAAGAGAAGAACACGTTGTACAGAGAGAGCGCCTGTGCTACCCTGACACGGGACTATTCCTCACCCCTCTGACAACATGGTGGATGGTGTAACTGAGGTGCGAAAAATGAATCTGGACTGAAGTTGTAGTTACAGTGAGGGTAATATGGGATCAGATGGTTGTGAGGTTGTAACAGACTCCACGATAAAGAACTTAAACATCATTTATAATTTGTATATGTATGATTATTATACCAGACAAAATTATATGATATCCTATTGTATTTTACTGAGCCGCTAGTTGGTGCAAATGAGCAAGCACTTGACAATTCGCTAGGAGTTTGGCATTTACAATCAACACAGAGGAATCTAAAGGCAACCCTGGTGATCTGCTTCCCCAAGATCACAGCCTTGAAAATCCCAAAGCACAGTTTTACTCTGCACATGTGGGTTCATCCAGAGTTTGAGTTGACTTGGTGACAGCATACAGTGTAGTGTTGTTGGTATATACTAATATAATGTACATGAACTGTATATAATAAAGTCTTCCACAAAAGTGACTCTTCTCTCCATTTCTAGGTGGTATACTATTTCCCTTTATGCTCTGTAGATGGCAGCTTAAGGTATCTGCTCAACGTGTATCTCATTTACTGACATCTGCTCCTGCTCTCTCCACATTGATGTATGATGGTGGATTATGGAGGCTGAGCCAGTTCAACAACAAAAATGCACTAAAAAAGTCAGTTTTACTCTCCTGAGAGAACTGAGTTGAGAATCAGAAATCCAAAATCAGGTCTTTGGATATTTCAAAGACCTGTAAACACCTGGGCAGAGATTTTATTTGTGCCCATCTTCTGCTGTGTGATAGAAAGCCAGTCTACTGAGAAGATGGAAAGAATGAAGTAGACAACAGGGATGAAACTAGATTAGTATAAACTATGTAAGAATCAGAGAAAGAAGTTTATATTACCTAGTTCTAAACCCCACAATACCCAGAAAAGTAAAAATAGTGGAATCACCCAGGTAGATACATATTTTTAGATATGTGGTCTAAATGAATTCCTATACTCACATTATAAATATTTAAATATCAGTAACTAATCTAAATATTTTAGATAGAAAAATGGAAGATAATTTTTAAAAGGAACATTTGATTGCTTTTTGAAAATTGAGTGCATTTAATGGGCATTTTGATATTAAACACAGTGATTGTATAAGCTTTAAAAAATAGTAATGATATAAATTCTCTATAATCTCTTTCAAAAAGCAAGAGCAGAGGGAATATTTCCTAACTCACTCTGTGAAGCCAGCAGTATCCTAATATCAAATCCAGGAGTCCTGGTGGGATAGTGGATTATCATTCAGCTGCAACAGCAAGATCAGCAGTCTGAAATCACCAGCCGTGGCATGGGAGAAAGATGAGGCTTTCTGATCCATCAACAGTAAACGTCTTGGAAACTCGTGGGGACAGTTATTGTCTGTCCTATAGGGTCTCATCAGTCAGAATCGATTCAAAGGCAGTGAGTAATATCAAAACCAGATACAAATATATAATAAAGGAAGACTTCCATTCAATATTACCCATGAGAATAAATGCAAATATCTTCAAAAACTACTAATTGCATCCAACTATATATGACAAGAATAACATATTACAACTAAGTGGTATTTATTCCAGATATGAGAGAGTGGTTCAAAATTTTAAAATAAGTTTATGTAATACCCTACATCAATTAGCTAAAAATTGAAATATAGACAAACTAAACATTGACTTGAGAAAAAGTCATAAAATCAAATTACAATAAGCATTTGATAGCATTCAAAATTATTACTTACATTTTATTTCCCCCCCTAAAAGTTGAAAAACTTTTTAAAAAGTTGACTTGATAGAGTACGTCTGTGAAACTGACCACTAGGCTCGTGTTTAATGGTGAAAAATTAGATAGTTTTCCCTTTGGATTAATCACAGGGCAAGAATATCCCCTGTTAACACTCTTCTTTAAATGCAATTCCTAAAAACCAAAATAACACAAATTAAAAAAAATACAAACCACACAGACTTGGAAGGAGGAAATAAAGCTGTCTCTGTTCACAGAAGACCTCACTGTCTATGTAGAAAACCCAAAGAAACAGCCACAAGCAGAAAATACTAAAACTAATAAAGAGAGCAAAATGAAGCTTGCATAATAAAGATAAAACCTTCAATAAATTTCCACATAACAATAATGAACTGTAACATGCCAAAATGAATTTTTTTCAACCATGGCAATAATACATCAAAATGACAACAAAATGAATAGTCTAAAAGATATATAATACCTGTGATCGAAATGAAAGGACCAAATACGTAGAGATTCTCTGTTCATGAATTGGAAGGGAGAATAATATTGTGAAATGTAAAACCTTCCCAACTAGATCCATAGATTTAATGCAATTCGGATCAAGATCTAAGCCAGTTTATAGCTATTGGAAAAATGATAATGAAGTTGATACTTAACTATTGTGGTCTTCCCCAAAGCAAGAAATCAAAATTATAATAATTTTAAACTCCATAATTCCTATTTCCTCATGAGAACAAGATCAGACAAATACCAAATGAGAGGCATTTTACAAAATAGTTAACCAGCACACATAAACACTTGCATGGTCATCAACCAAGGACAAATATCAGGGAAACTGTCACAGCCACAGAAGTCCAAGGAAGTCTGACAAATAAATGCAGGATTCTGGGTAGACATGATAATAGGCATCTAAGTGAAAGATTTATGGGAAATGTCTTTACTGAATTTGTAATTTTCCTATTAAAAAACAAATAAACCTGTTTTCTCTAGAGCTTGACCCATGCTGGGTTGCATGCCACCAGGAACATAAGATAATTCATAACCAAGAATAAAGAGGGTTACAAACAATGACAAAACACAACAGACATAAATCCCAATATGAGACAATGACAATATTAAAAAATACCAACGACCATAACGTGGAGAGATCAAATGAGAAGATTTTAATCATTGAAGTCAAATTTATCATTTTCATCTACGGTGATCATCTCTACAATACTCTGTTGGACAACCTGGCTATTTCTACATCTCAATCATGGTCAGAGACACCGATAATGAGAGTTCCTACTGGGGATGAAAGGGGACCCAGATGGGAGCAGGGGGAAAGGATAGGATAAGCTGATATCAAGAAGTACAAGAAGGAAAAAAGTTTTGAAATTGATAATGTACAATATTGCTTGATATGATTGAACTATGGAATGGTATGATATCTGAATTTGGTCCTAACACAATTATTTAAAAGAAAAAAATACATAACAATAAATTACTATTAGAAAAACTGTTGAAGATATAAAGTGAAGTAAAAATTTTAAGATTAGTCATATGCAAATACCTTGAAAATAACAAGATATGAAGCTGACCCAGAGTTCAGTATCTTCCTGGACTAGCAAAATCAGAGCATTAACTCGCATATTCTGAACCTCTTCAACCCAAATTCTGATGCCAATATTATAGAAGTGTTTAAAAATGAATAACTTAAATTAAAAAAAATTGATATGTCAAGCTACCTCATATTTTGGTCGATTCTTGGATGTAGTATAAATCAAAATCTCACAGATTCACCTCCCACTTCTATTGTGCTTTCTCCACTCTTCATCTCTCTGGGGGTTTCAGAGGAGCAGGAGTCTGCTCTGCACATGGACCAGAGCAATGTCTCCAAAGGCGAGTCTGACTGCAGACAGACTGTGCTGCCAATTCTGCCTTGACTCCACTAATTTCAGAGTTGTCCTTCCTTAGGAAAAATATACAGCTGTGTGTTACATGGCTGCTGCCTGCCTGTTGACACTCATGCTTCACTTTCCATTCCTTGTTTTAATTCTACATCAGCTATTAATTATTATGAGCAATTTCCAATGCACACCTTATGGTTTTCATAATCCCAACATTACTCCGCTCCTGTCTCCTCCTTCACAGCTCAGGTGACCTTCATCTCTCTGTGAAGCCTTCACTAAAAGTCCCGAGGAAGGACAGCAGCAACATTATGCAATGCCACGATAAGCACGCACTTACCGTCTGTTCCTTTATACGGAGAACGTCAGATACTTGCGAGAAGGGAAACTGTCTACTCATTTCCTTGAGTCCAGATTATAATTTGCTGCTAAATAAGAGTTTTTTTAAGAGAGGATGTGAACAAATAGTTGAATGAGGTTAACCGACACGTCAATGCAGTGAAGCAAGGAAGGCTGTTGAGAGAAGGAGGTTGCAGGAATGAGAACCAGCACCAGGGAAGACCGATCAGAGAAAGAAGACATTGTCATGTAGCCAGAATCAGTCTCTAGAACCAGAGACTCTAACTCAGCAGGACTTTATCCATTAAACTTGCTTTTATTTGTTATACCTGTTGATCCTCCTACAGACATTGCCAATAACAGAGGGCCCTCACGCATCACCAGTCTCCGGGTATCTGCAATGATGTTGTAGCTCATCCAGAGCAGAGTTCATGAGGGCTGCTTCTCCCCTATACCACTGCTACAGTAAGAGGTTGCGGCCCCAGGAAGAACAGGGAGATGAACCCACTCATGAGGCTTCTAGAAGGTACAACTGTTTTCTGATCTTAGATGAATTAAGTAAATCTTGGTCAGTAGAGAGGAAGTATTTACAGTCCTTTGGCTCTAGTGGATGAAATCCCTTGTGCCTCATTAATGAATTATTCTTTTGTCTTACATTCTCTGGGAATTTTATTTCTCTGGAGCTAAGAGAACTAATTCCAACTTTTGCCAGTGTGTCCTTTGGGAGACAAGGTGGAGCTCCAGGCACCACTTTATCCCTGAAGGTGGTCAGTAATGAATAATGATTACTCTGAGAAGCACTTCCTTCTCCAAAGTTCTAATAACACAGCTGGACATCATTTACCAAGATTCCAAGGTTTTATGAAGCACCTCCAATCACACACAGTCTCACCACATCACTACTGTATTTTACCATGTTTTTAAAATTTCAATTGATTGGCAATAGACCCCGAGTAAATGGAATGCCATCCATGTAGGGTGGGTGTGGGGAGAAAAGATGATAGGATATTCTCAGTGAGTGTCTACATATCTACAGGTCATAGTAGATAGACGTATATATTAAAATAGAAGCATGAAAAACTCTTAAGGAATTTTGAATAGATACAATCCATTTGTTCACTCAAGATTTCAGAAAGTTTGGCGTTCTCCTGGTAAAAGTGCTAGACCAGTAACCAAGGGTGGGGAGTTCAAAACTACTACATGCACCCTGGTTGAAAAATATGACAGTCTGTTCTATAAAGACTTACAACATCAGAACCCCTATGAGGCAGTTCTACTCAGTCCTATCTGTGGACTGTGAGGTGGCCTCCATGCCAGTGGGTTTTGGATCAAGTCTACATTTTTCACTGAAGGAAAATAGTAGGTGACACTCACCATTCCTGCACAGTCACCTCCCTGCCACTGCTCTCAAGTGAGTCTGGCTCACTGAACTGGCTCATTGAAGGGTCACATAGGGTTTACAAAGCTGTAAATCTGTATGGAAACATATCATCTAATCTTTCTCCCACTGAGCAATGGATTGTCTTGAAAAAAGCAGCCTTTCAATTATTAGGTTCAAAAGTAACTCAATAGAGCTGCTTCCTGTGCTGCAGAGAAAGTATGATACTGTATTTTCCAGGATCATGAAGATCAAAGGTTTCACATGTAATTCCTAAGATGCTGACAAGATTACAGGGAGAGACTCAACGGCAAAAGTGAGGCAGATGCTATGTTGCTGCCAATGTCGTAGTCAAACATGATTGGAGAGCACTGGGTCGTTTGGGAAAAATAAAGGCACATTTCCAGTAGTGGCACTGATACCATGGAGGGTATGCACACCTTTGCTAGCAGAGCGTTGAAGCTATGAGTCTTGAACTCACAGTGACAACAAAATCTACTCCTATCTGGATGGCAGGACCATCATCATGTTCAGGGAGTGATCATTTCAGTCTTCTTGATTCGACCATCTTTCTAATGATAGAAGTGGTATCAATGTGCTGAGCTGGTCTGGTGGTCAGTGTGGTTCTGTCTGGAAGTCATTTCCAATACTTGCACATACCACCAGTGTTTTTTCACACTTTAATAAGAATATTTTAAAAAATTTATGCTCAAATGTTTAACAAGACCTCAGTGTGAAGGAAATTACCCAGGTGGGATGAATTTGTCATGCTACATTTGATCACAAGAAAGACATTTTCCAAAAAAGGAATCTTAGAATTTATGTCTCAGTTTTATAGGCTTTCAGGATAATAATAAGCACTGATACTTTGAGATAAGTGTGTGCTAATATTCTGGGGCTAGTAATGAAAAGTTTGTTTCATATAAAAATCCAAAGTTACACTTAAAAATTGCCTGTTGAAAGGAAGATTTTGTTAAGGAAAACACATTTTTAAAAGAATACGCAAGAAGTAATTTCATATTATGTCATGAAAGTACTAAATTTCTGGACATAAGCACATTTGGTATTGAAAAAGAATAATACATGTTTTATAACTGTGAATTTTTCTTCTCACTAGTAGCTCTCTAAACTTAATGATGAGTTTCTGTCATATAATGTTTCTCAGCTGACTAGTTTCCTTAGGGCTTGCTTTAAGTCTTTGTTTCTCAGACTGTAGATAAAGGGATTCAGCATGGGTGTGGCTACAGTGTACATCACTGAGGCGATTGCAGTGGCCCTGGAGTTTTGGACAAGAGCAGAACTAAGATAAACTCCCAGAGCTGTACCATAGAACAAGGACACCACAGAGAGGTGAGACCCACAAGTGGAAAAGGCTTTATACTTGCCCCCAGCTGATGCAATTTTGAAAATGGAGGACACAATCTTTGTGTAAGAGAAAAGGATCCCAGTGAATGGAACAACACCCAGCAGAGAAGTTGTAATGTACATCACTAAGTCATTGAGGAATGTGTCTGAACAAGCAAGTTGAACTACCTGGTTGACTTCACAGAAAAAATGGGAAATTTCTAATTTTGTACAAAATGTCAGTCGCAAAACCATCAGACTTTGTAATAGAGAGTCCAAAAGAGTCAACAACCAGGAGGCCAGAAGCAGGAGGCCACAGGATCTTGGATTCATGATGACCGTATAATGCAGTGGGTGACAGATGGCCACAAACCGGTCATAGGCCATCACTGTCAGTAGTAAATTGTCTAAGCACCCAAAAAGAATGAAAAAATGCATCTGAGCAATGCAGTCTTCATATGTAATGACTTTGGTCTGCATGTGGATGTTCATCAGCATCTTTGGGACAGTGGTGGAGGTGAAACAGATGTCAGCAAAGGAGAGGTTGGAGAGGAAGAAGTACATGGGCATGTGGAGGTGGGGGTCTGTGGTGATGGCCAGGATGATGAGCAGGTTCCCAGTGAAGGTGACCAGGTACATGGAGAGGAACAGTGCAAAGAGGAGGGGCTGCAGCTCTGCCTCTTCAGAAAGCCCCTGAAGGATGAATTCTGGAACATGACTGTGGTTTCCAGGCTCCATGTGGCTTATGAAACTACTGGGTAAGAGACAGGAGCATTGCAAACTCTGCCATAAGCTGTTAACAAGAGTTTAAGGGATATACTGTAATTTATATTTATATCCGTCTTTATATTGTTAGACCTCATATTCTTGAATCCCATATGCATGGATCCTGAAACTCCCTGTCCTTTCTTCTAATACCATCTTTCCCCCAAAACTTTATAATTCTCTACAAACTCCTTAAAACATTATTTTTTTCATTCAACAAATATGTTTAATCAATTATTTTATGCTGAGTATTCTAGAAAGTTTTGGAAATTTCTGTGAAAAAATAAAAATATTTGCCATTATTTGACAAATAATGAACAACTGGAATTAGTGAACAGCACAAGATGCAACTACTGGGCCCTTCCCTCCCAGATGTAAGAAGAGTGATGGAAGCTGAAAGCCATATGGAAGCAATGGGTCAAGAGAACTTGTGGAGCAGGCCAACAGCAGTCACATCTGCAACCGATCTCTCTTCATTGTAATAAGAATCAATCATAGAAGACCAAAAGGGCAAGACTTGCCCAGGAACAAAATTCAGAGGGTCGGAAAGGAGGAGGAAATGAGAAAAGGAAACACAAAGAGGAAGTGGGCTAAGCTGTGGTATATCAGGGAACTGCAATGCACGAGTTGAGTCAGAATGTGTGTGATTTGTTGAATGGATTGCTGAACGTTGGTCAGGTCTGTAAACCTTCACTTAATTCAGAGTAAGACATAATAGAGTTATGTCTTACTTATAACAAGAAATGCTTCTTTGTATCATCAGTTCTGATAACGAAGTTTCGAGCAGGCAATTTGAAGAAAGTTAGGATGTTAGTGATGAGATGATTATTTTAGGCAGATATAGAGGCTGTGTTGCTCTCCTGACACAGAAGTATTCCTCACCCCAATGGACAACAAGGTGCACGGTGCAACTGATGTGCAAAAAGGGAATCTGGTTTGAGGTTGTAGATAAAAGTGATGGGAATAGGAGATCAGATGATTCTGAGGGTTTAAAAGAGACTCCAAGATAAGGTCCTTAGAATTATATATTATTTTAATATATATTTTATATCACTCCACATCACATCATGTCGTGTTGTATTATTCTGAGACCCTAGGTGGTACAAATAAGCAAGCACTTTCCTACTTGCTAAAAGATTGACATGTATAATCAACTTAGAGGAACTTCTAAAGGCAGATCTGGTGATCTGCTTCCCAAAGGTCACAGCCTTGTAAATCCTTCAGTATAGTTCTACTCTGCACAAGTGGGTTCATCCAGAGTTGGAATAGACTTGCTGACAGCTGACAACATCAATATTGTTAAGTGATCGAACGTAGTGTTATTTGTATAAACTAATATAATGTACATAAATGGTACATAATCCAGCGTTCCACGAAAGTTACTCTTCCCTCAATTTGGATGTGGTATAATACTTCCATGTTTGGGATATTAGATGGCAGCTTAAACTATCTGCTCAATGTGTATCGCATTTACTGATAATTTCTCCTACTCTCTCCACATTCATTCATGATGTTGTATTATGCCCCTTAGGCTGAGTCAAATCAAAACAAAAAAGCAATAAAAAAGCCAATTTCCCTCTCCTTTGAGAACTGAGTTTTGTGAATCAATAACCCAAAATCAAGTGTTTGAGTAATTCAAAGACCAGTAATTCCTTCAGCTGAGATTTTATTTGCAGTCATCTGCCATGCAATAGAAAGCCAGTCTACTGGGAGGAAGGAAGGAAGGGAGTAGACAAAAGCAGAGAGAAGGGGATTAATAGATGCTATGCTATGTAAGAAACAGAGAAATGAAAGTTATATTACTTAGTTCTAAACCCTACAATATCCAGAAAAATAAAAACAGTGGTATTACCCAACTAGAAAAATATTTTAACGTGTATGATTTAAACGAAATTCCTATGTTCACATTATAAATATATTAAAATATTACTTAGTTATTGGAATTTTATATGTAGAAAAATGGAAGAGAAATAAAAGAATTTCACTTACTTTTCCAATATTCTGTTCATTTAGGAATCATTATGATATTCGACCCGGTGATTGTTTAATATGCTGGTGAAACGCTTGTTGATTCTACAAGCTTAAGGAAAGTCATGATGTAAATTCTTTATAATCTCTTTCAGAAAGTAAGAGCAGAGGGTGCATTTCCCAACTCATTCTGAGAAGCCAGCAGTACCCTCATATCTAAACCAGGAGTCTTGGTGGGAGTGCATTACTCATTGGGCTGCAGCAGCAAGGTCAGCACATTGAAACGACATGGAGAATGATGAGGCTTTCTGCTCCGTGAAATCTTGGAAACTCATGGGGAGAGTTTATGCTCTATCCTGAAGGGGCTCTATGAGTCAGAATAGATTCAAAGGCAGCAAGTAATAACAAAACCAGATACAAATATAAAACAAAGGAAGGCTATCACTCAAGAGTACTTACGAACATAAATACAAAAGTCTTCAACAAAACACTAGCTAACTGAATCCAATGATGTATGACAAGAATAATATACTACAACAACGTGGTATTTATTCCAATCATGAAAGTCATTCAAAAATTAAAAATCAGTTTATGTAATATCCCACATCAACTAGCTAAAGAAAAAAATTATAATTCAGAAAATTAAACATTGACTAAAGAAAAAAACATACAATCAAATAAAAATAAGTATTTGAGAGCATTGAAAATTATTGCTTAAATTTTAATTCCCCCCAAAAAACAAAAGTTGGAAAAAGTTTAAAGAGTTGGCTTGATAGAGTACATCTATAAAAACTAGCACCTAGGGTCATTTTTAATGCTGAAAATTACATCTTTCCCCTTTGATTTCATAACAGAGCAAGGATATTTCCTCTGAACACTCTTATTTAACTAGAATTCCTAACAAGCACAATAACACACAAAAAAATAAATAAAACACAGAGATTGGAAAGAACTAAAATGATCTTTATCCTCAGAGGACACCATTGTCTATATAGAAAACCCAAGGGAACAACTGTAAACAGAAAAATGGTCAAACTAATAAGGATAGAAAAAATGATAACTTATAAAAACATAACCACCAATATATTTCAACAGAGCAATAACGAACAGTATCATACCAAAATGAAATTCTGAGGCAATAGATCAAAAAGCAAACAAAATTAATAGTCTGACAGTGACATAATACTGGTGAGAGAAATTAAAGAACCAAATAAATAGATATTCTCTGTTCCTGACCTGGAAGGATGAGTAATACTGTGAGGTGGAAATAGAACCTTCTGAACCAGACCTATATACTTAATGTACTTTGATCAAGGTCTAAACCACTTAACAGCTATCAACAAGATGATGGATGAAATTGATGCTTAGCTTCTATGGTCTTCTTCCAAAAAACAAAAAAATCAAGATAGAAAACACTTTAAGCGCCATAACCCCAATCTCCTCATGAGACTAACATCAGACAAATGACAAGTGAGAGACACTTTACAAAACAGCTAACCAACACAGATCAGCACAGGCATTCTAGGTCATCAAACACAAGGAAACTATCAGAATCCCTGTGAGCCTCCCAGGATGTGCGACTCACAAATGTCAGATTCTGCACAGAGGCGGTAATAGGCATCTAAGTGAAATGTTTATGCAAAATGTCATTGCTGTAGTTATGATTTTTCTATTAAAAACAAACCTGTTATACCTATAGATTCACCCATCCTGGGTTTAATGTACCAAAGAACATAAAAATATTCTTAAGGAAGAGTCAAGACTGTTACCAACAAAGACAAAATACAACAGAGATAAACCGCAAGATGAAAATAAACACATAGAAAATATTTTTAAACTATTAACAACCAGATCAAGCACAAATCAAAGAGATCAAATGACAAGGTTTTAACAACTGAAGTCAAATTTATCATTTTAATCTACTATGGTCAACTCTACAATACTCTGCCTGATAACCATGTTAATCCTGTATCTCAATTACGGTGAAAGACATTATCTAGAATAAGAATTCCTTCTGGCGATGTCAGGGGCTGTGGCGGAGGGCGGCAGGGCGAGGATAAGAAGACGCTAATATCAAGAAGCACAAAAAGGAAAAAAATGTTTTGAAATGGATAATGTGCAACACCGCTTGATAAGATTGAACTATGGAATGGTATGATGTCTGGATTGGGTCCTAACACAATTGTATAAAAGGAAGAACAATACATTAACACAAATTAGAATTAGAAAAACTGTTAAACAGGAAAGTTAAGTAAAAATTTTAAAATTAGTCCTATGCAAACACCTTGAAAACAAGAAGCTGTGAACTTGACCCAGAGTTCACTACCTGCCACGTGGACAAGAAAAATCACAGCTTTAGCTCTCATATTCTTCATCTCTTCGGGCCAAATTCTATCCCTGTTTAATAGAGACTATGAAATATAAGTATTTAAAATGCCAAGCTGAGTCCTATTACTCGGTGGATTTGGGGATGCTTTATAATTCCAAATGTCGCAGATTCATCACCCACTTCTACTGTGCGTTTTCCACTCTTCATCTCTCTACGGTTTTCACCGGAGCAGGAATCTGCTCTGCACATGGACCAGAGCAATGTCTCCAAAGGCGAGTCTGACTGCAGACAGACTGTGCTGCTAATTCTGCATTGACTCTCCGCTAATGTCAGAGTTGTCCTACCTTAGGAAAAATATACAGCTGATGTTACATGGTTGCTGCCTACCTGTCCACCCTCATGCTTCACTTTCTATTCCTGACTTTCATTGTCAACAGTTATTAATCATTATGTGAAATTTCAAATGCACACCATATAGTTTTAGTAATACCAACATTACTGGCCTTCTGTACCCACCTTCAAAGCTCAGTGTGACCATCATGTTTTCTGTGAAACCTTCACTTAAAGTCCCCAGAGAAGGCAACAACATCATGATGCATTTCAGTAGGATTGCAGAGCCAGGATAAGCACGCGCTTATCGTCTATAACCTTACAGAGATTGTCAGATACTTGAAAGAAGGGAAATTTCTACTCATTTCTTTGTGTCCAGACTATAATTTAATGCTAAACTAGAGTTCTGTGAGAGACCATGTGAACAAATAGTTGAATGAGGTTAACAGACATGTTAATGCAGTTAAGCAAGGAAGGCTGTTGAAAGAAGGAGGTGGCAGGAAGGAGAACCAACACAAGGGAAGGCAAATTAGAGAAAGAAGACATTGTCATTTAGCCAGAATCAGTCTCTAGAACCAGAGACTCTAACTCGGCAAGACTGTATCCATTAAACTTGCTCTTATTTGTTATACCTGTTAATATACATACAGATACGGCCAATAAGAGAGGGCCATCATGCATCACCAGTCTCCAGGCACCTGCGATGTTGTAGCTCATCCAGAGCAGAGTTCACCAGTGCTGGTTCTCCCATGTACCACTGCTAAAGTTTGGGGTTGTGCCCCAGGAAGAACATGGAGATGGACCCACTCATGAGGCTTCTAGAAGGTACACCTGTGTTTTCTCATCCCCTTAGATGAATCAAGTAGATCTAAGTCAGTGTAGAGGAAGTATTTACAGTCCTTTGGCTCTAGTGGATGAAATCCCTTGTGCCTCATTAATGACGTATTCTTTTGTCTTACATTCCCTGGGAAATTTATTTCTTGTGAGCTAGGAGAACAAAAGTCAGACATGTGCCAGTTTGACCTTTGGGAGACAACTTGGAGTTCCGTATGCAGCTTTACTCCATTAGACAATTTCCCAGAAAGTGCTCACCTCTATTTTTGGTGAGTCTCCATTATGCAGCATAATGTATAATCGTCGCTGTAAGATGCACATTATTCTCCAGATATCTAAAGAACGCAGCCAGACATAATTTTGCAAGATGCCAGGATTTTATGAAGCACTTCTTATCACATAAACCCACCACTGTATTTTTACCATGTCTTTTATTTCAATTAATTGACAATAGACCCCCATTTCTCAACCTTTGGGTTATGACCCTTTTGAGGGTAGGAAGACCATTTCACAGGGTCGCCTAAGATCATATTTCCGATGGTCTTAGGAATCAAGACACCCATCCACTATCTGTCTCCTGGCAGGTGCGCCCGCATGCAGATACGCCCACATAAACCGTCACCACAGGAGGAACTGTATTATCAGGTCCTGGCATTAGGGAGACTGAGAACCACTGCAATAGACCTTAATAAAAGGACAAGCATCCCTGTAGGCAGTGTTTTGGGAGATATGATATTAGGATATTCTCAGTGAGTGTCTACACATACACAGGTCACAATAGATTAAAATCCTAAATGTTACAATGCCCATCAGATGACTCATACATGGTCCTCAAATTTTATTTTATAATATCATCATATAATAAGAAATCATATAGCATTTCATATGCCATCTCAATATATTCAAAGGGTTATATTAATATTTATGAGAATGATTTGCTAATTCTAATCAATGACACCTGTGATATGCTGAGTGTTATCTGAAAGGGAATCTGTTCTTCTGGTAGCCTTCTATTCTGTGAATGGAAAGAGGTATTTCAGAAGGATCTGCTCTAGTTGAAAATGTGAGGAGAGAATAGGAGAAATCTTTCTGAGGAGGAGCCACTTAAGGCAATAGATAGAAGTGTCCCAGGGAAGAGGCTCCTCTGGCTGATTGGTATCTGCTTCAGGGAGCTTTTTATTCTTTACAGGTGAACTCCCCCATTTACTCTTCTGGTTTGGCCTATTAGCAGCTTTCCCCCAGATCCTGGATGTTTCCTCCCCCCAACTCCCATGATCCGAATTCTACCTTGCAGGCCTGGATAGGACAGAGGCTGTACACTGGTACATATGAGGGCTGGAGGTACAGGGAATCCAGGGTGGATGATACCTTCAGGACCAAGGGTGTGAGGGACGATGCTGGGAGAGTGGAGGGTGAGTGGGTTGGAAAGGGGGAACTGATTACAAGGATCCACATGTGACCTCTTCCCTGGGAGAGGGACAGCAGAGAAGGGGGGAAGGGAGACTCCGGATAGGGCAAGATATGACAAAATAACGATGTATAAATTACCAAGGGCACATGAGGGAGGGGGGGGGAAAGAGGACCTGATGCAAGGTGCTTAAGTGGAGAGCAAATGCCTTGAGAATGATTGGGGCAGGGAATGTATGGATGTGCTTTATACAATTGATGTATGTATATGTATTGATGGTGATAAGAGTTGTATGAGTCCCTAATAAAATGTAAAAAAAGAAAAGAGGAGAAAAAAATGATTAGGGCAAAGACTGTACAGATGTGCTTTATACAATTGATGTATGTATATGTATGAACTGTGATTAAAAATTGTATGAGCCCCTAATAAATTGTTAAAATTAAAAAAAAAAAAAAAGAAAGTCCTACCTACCTGATTAGTGCACGGGATGATAAACACATGTGAGTGGATGCCCCCACAGAGCCTGAATAGAAGTAACCTGCCAGGAGACTAGTGAACTCTTCTCTGGATGAGGTACAACATCATCGTGGGGGCCTGGAGATTGGTGATGCATGATGGCCCTCTCTTATTGGTAGTGTCTGTAGGCGTATCAACAGGTATAACAAATTAAAGTAAGTTTAATGGATAAAGTCCTGCTAAGTTAGAGTCTCTGGTTTGAGAGACTGATTCTGGCTACATGACAATGTCTTCTTTCTCTGATGTGTCTTCCCCGGTGCTGGCTCTCATTCCTGCAACCTCCTTCTCTCAACAGCCTTCCTTGCTTCACTACATTAACGTGTCGGTTAATCTCATTCAACTATTTTTTCACATAGTATCTCAAAAAAAACTCATATTCGGCATTAAATTATAGTCTGGACACAAAAAATCAATAGACACTTTCCCTTCTTTCAAGTATCTGACATTCTCCGTAAGGTAACAGATGGTAAGTGTGTGATTACCCCGGCTCTGCAATCCTGCTGAAATGGATCATAATGTTGTTGCCCTTCCTGGAGACTTTTAGTGAGATGATGGTCACACTGAGCTATGAAGGAGGAGAAAGGAGGGAAGTAATGTTGGGATTATTAAACCCATACATTGTGTTTTGGAAATTGCACATAATAATTAATAACTGATGAACAATGAAAGCAAGGAATGGAAAGTGAAACATGACTGTGGACAGGTAGACAGCAGCCATGTAACACACAGCTGTATATTTTCCTAAGGAAGGACAACTCTGAAATTAGCGGAGAGTCAAGGCAGAATTAGCAGCACAGTCTGTCTGCAGTCAGACTTGCCTTTGGAGACATTGCTCTGGTCCATGTACAGAGCAGACGACTGCTCCTGGGAAAGCCTGTACAGAGCATCAAAAAACTACAGAAGTGGGAGATGAAAATGTGAGGTTTGGGGATATACTACATCCAAAAATCCACTGAGTAATATGAGGTAGCTTGACATTTAAAATTAATTTTTATTTATTTATTTTAAATTTTCAAATAGTCATTTATTTTTTAAACTGTTCTACAAATTTGGCATCAGAATTTGGTTTTCAGAGATTCAGAATACGCAAGTTAAATCTGTGATTTTTCTATTCCAAGGCAAGTATTGAACTCTGGGTCAAGTTCACAGCTTGTTGTTTTCAAGGTGTTTTCATAGGACTAATTTTTAAATTTTTACTTAACTTTATTCTTTCAACAGTTTTTCTAATAGTAACTTATTGTAACGTATTGTTCTTTGGTTTAAACAATTGTGTTAGGACCCAGTCCAGACATCATACCATTCCATAGTTCAATCATATCAAGCAATGTTGTACATCATCAGTTTCAAAACATTTTTTCCTCCTTGTACTTCTTGAGGTCAGCTCCCTCTAATACCTTTCCCCTGCCCCCATCTTGGTCCCCTGCCATCCCCAGCAGGAACTCTCATGCTAGTTATTGTCTCTGACCATAATTGAGAGATAGAAATCATCTGGTTATCCAACAGATTCTTGTAGAGATGACCATGGTTGATTAAAACGATAAATTTTTCTTCAATGGTTAAAATCTTGTCAATTGGTCTCTCTACTTTGTGCTCGATCAGGTTGTTAATATTTTTAATATTATCTATTTTTATATTGGGATTTATCTCTGTTCTTTTTTGTCATTGTTGGTAACTCTCTTGACTCTTGGTTATGTATTTTCTTATGTTATTTGAGACTTACAACCCAGCACAGGTGAGGCTATAGAGATAACAGGTTTGTTTGTGTGTTTTTTTAATTGAAAAATTACAAATATAGTCAAGCCATTTCCCATAAACCTTTCACTTACATGCCTAGTATCATCATTATCCAATGTCCTGCATTTGTTTGTTATCCTTCCTTGGACTCCTGTGGCTGTGACAGGTACCCTGATAGTTGTCCTTGTTTGATGACCATCCAAGTGTTGACATTTGTTGGTTAACTATTTTGTAAAATGTTTCTCGCTTGTTATATCTGCCTGACATTTAGTGAGGAGATTGGAGTTTTGGGGCTTAAAATTTTTTTAATTTTGTTTTCTTGGTTTGGGGACGAAGACCAAAAGATTTAAGTATGAACTTCATCTATCAGTTTTTAATAGGTATCAACTGGCTTAGATCTTGAGTAGAAGTGCATTAAGTATAGGGATCTTGTTGGGAAGATTTTATATTTCACAGTATTGCTGATTCTTCCAAATCATGAACAACAGAGACTATCTATGTAGTTGTTCCTTTCATTTATCTCATCAGTAGCATGTAGCTTTTAGACTATTGATTTTGTCTGCAATTTGATCTATTATTGCCATGGCTGCAGAATTTCATTTTGCTATGTTACTGTTTATTATTGTTATGTGGAAATTTAGTGTTGGTTATTTCTTTATTTTGCAAGCTGTCATTTGCTCTCCTTATTAGTTTATGTTTATGATTATTTCTTTGGGTTTTCTACATGGACAGTGATGTCTTCTGTGAACAAAGACAGCTTCATTTCCTCCTTCCAGTCTGTGTGTTTTTACTTTTTTAATTTGTGTCGTTGTGTTTGTTAGAACTTCTAGTTAAATAAGAGTGTTAACAGATGATGTCCTTACCCAGTTATGAAAACCGTCTACCCAAAGGAAAAATGTCTAATTTATTACCATTAAACATGAGACTAGTGGTACATTTTATAGATGTACTCTATCAAGCCAACTTTTAAAACATTTTCCAATATTTTGGGGGGAAATTAAAATGTAAGTAATACTTTTGAATGCTATCAAATCCGTATTGGGATTTGACTTTTTTTTTCTTTAGTCGATGCTATTTTTTCTATGTTTCATTTTTTCTTTGACTACTTGAGTAGGATATTACATGAACTGATTTTCAAATTTTGAACAACTTTCCCATTGCATAAACAAGTACCATTTAGTTGTAATATATTATTCTTGTCAGATATTGTTGGATTTAATTAGTTAGTATATTGTTGAAGAATTTTGCATTTATTGTCATGGGTAATAGTGAGAGATAGTCTTCCTTTGTTACATATTTGTACTTGGTTTTGATATTATTTATGGCCTTCAAATCTATTCTGACTCATAGAGACCCTATAGGACAGAGTATAACTGTCCACAGGAATTTTAATATTGATGGAGGAAAAGCCTCATCTTTCCCCCATGCAGTGGCTGGTGATTTCAAACTGCTGATCTTGCTTTTGCGCTTAATTATAATCCACTCTTCCATCAGGACTCCTGCATTTGATATTAGGACACAGGTGGCTTCACAGAATGAAACAGGAAATATTCCCTTCTCTTGCTTTCTGGAGGAGATCATAGAGAATTTATATCATTACTATTGTTTTAAAACTTGTAGATTTCCCTCATATATTAAGCAATCACTGTGTTTAATGTTTAAATGATTTCTAAATTCACTTAATTTTGTAAAAGGAAGTAAATCAAGTTCATTTTTAAAAATTCTCTTCCATTTTTCTGTATATGAAGAATTCTATCAATTACTAATATTTTAATCTTATATTTAAAATGTGAGTATAGGAATTCATTAAAATCATATATGTTAAAATATGTATCTAGTTGGTTAAGTCAACTATTTTTACTTTTCTAGGTATTGTGGGGTTTAGAACTAAGTAAAATAACATTCCTCTCTCTGATTCTTATATAGCTTATAATAATCTCCTTTCCTCCAATTGTGTCTCCTTCAGTCCTTCCTTTCTCTGAGTAGACTGGCTTTCTACCACATGGCAGAAGATTGCCTCAAATAAAATCTCAGCTCAAGGGACTACTGGTCTTTGAAACACCAAAGACCTGGTTTGGGATTATTGACTCACAAAACTCACTTCGTATAGGCGAGAGATGTGAAATATTTTTTGTTAGTCATTTTTGTTGTTGAATTGGCTCAGCCTCGGGGCATAATACAGGTTCATGGATTAATGGGGAGAGAACAAGAACAGTTATCTGTAAATGAGATACACGTTGAGCAGACACCTTAAGCTGCCATCAACAGTCCGAAAAGGGAAACACTATACCACCTAGAAAGTGAGGCAAGAGTAACTTTTGCGAAAGACTGAATTATATACCATTTATGTGCATTATATTAGTGTATACAAATATCACTATATTGTGTCACATAACAATATTGATGCTGTCAGCTCTCACCAAGTCAATTCCAACTCTGGATGAACCCACATGTGCAGAGTAGAACTGTGCTTTGGGATTTTCAAGGCTGTGACCTTTGGGAAGCAGTTCACCAGGCTTGCCTTTAGAAGTTCCTCTGAGTTGATTGTAAATGCTAAGCTTTTACCTCGTGTTCAAGTGCTTCTGCATTTGCACCACTAGCTGCTAAGTATAATACAATGGGATATGATAAAATGTGATGTGTTACAATGATATATATAAAATAATAAATAAATTTATCATGGAGTCTCTTACAATTTCATAACCACCTGATCTCATATTCCCATCACTTTTAACTACAACTTCAATCCAGATTCCTTTTTGCACATCACTTACACCATGTACCTCGTGGTCAGAGGGTGTGATGAATGCTCTTGTGTCACAGGTGTAGCATGACCTCTAACTCTGCTAAACTGTTCTCATGACTAGAATCCTAACTGCATTCAGATTTCCTGCTGTAAGTTTCTTTATCCAAACTGCTTTTGTTGACCTCCAAGTGTACAGTCATTTGTTATGTGTAGCAAGCAGCTAGGTTTGGCATATATTTGGGAGAGGGGCAACTTGGGAGAAATCTTTCTGTATCCCACAACATAGCACCACCTTATATCATGAAATTTGCCGTTATTTGTTATTCTGGTTAATACATCAACATATCCTACCAATAACGAAGGGCCTTCACCCTTCACCAATCACCTCTCACCTGTGATGCTGCTACAGTTCATCCAGAAGTTATCAGGTAACAGTCTGAAGTCACTAATACTATGTCTTCCTTGTACTGCTGAGAAAGTCACATTCTGATCCCACATGAAGGACAGGGAGATAGATCCATTCATGACACCTCTGGAAAATCGAATCACATTTTCTCTTCAATGGCAATTAGTCAAGTAGTTTTGAGCTGATTAATGGAAATATATACAATTCTTAGGCTTTAAAATATAAATTCCAATGTGCCTCCTTAATACTGCATTCTTTTGTATTATAGCCCCTGAGAAATGTATTTCTCTGGAGATAAGAGAAAAACAAAATATGTCCCTGTGACCCTTGGGAGACAGCTGGCAGCTTCTCTTCCATTGGGCTCATTCTTCCCCATAGGTGATGATGTGTATTTTGTGTGTTTCTATAATGCAGGGCTACTCAGAATGGTGGCTCTAGGATGCATTTCCTACTCCAAAGACCTAAAGGACAGAGCTAGACATAATTCACCAGGATGCCAGCATTTCATGAAATACTTTTGACCACATATAACTTCACACAGACTCCATGGTATATTTCTACCCTGTTAGGAGACCTGGTGGCATAGTGCTTCCACATTGGGTTGTGATGTTCAAGGCTAGAAATTCAAAACTACCAAGAGCTCATCAGCCTAAAGACAGTGCTTCTTCTCCCAAAATACACTGCAGTCCTGGAATCCCACAAAGGAATTCTACCTTATTCTGTATCAGAGCTTTGAGTTGGCAGCGACTCATGGAGTGAGTTTTGAGTTTTGATTTAAATTAATTGACTGTAGACACTTAACATATGCAAAGCATCCCTGTCAGTAGGAAATAGGATATTCTCAGTGAGTGTCTACACATGTACAAGTCACCATAGATAAGAGACTAGATATTGCCAAACTGATAACATGGAACTGAAGCCTAGAGATCCGGATCAGACTGGAAATCCAGAGCAGATCTCTTGTCTTCCTTTGGCTTTGGGTACCAATCTAAGTTACTTTCTGTTGACAACCTCAGCTGATGGCAACCGAGTGATCAAACTGCCCAACCTCACATCCCTTCCAACCCCAAACATCAGAATTATAGTCATGGGACCCTGAACAACAAAAGAATTATGTACAATTTGAAAATAATGTTTAAAAATGTTTTTAAAAGAAAAGAAAAATCACATTGAGACTAGATGACACAATGTCTATAAGATGGTTCATACATAATATTAAATTTTATTTCATAATATCATCATATAAAATAACATATCACATGGGTTATGACATTATGCAGTCCAGAACAACACACTGCCAGGCCCTGCACCATGCTTACAATTGGTCCTATGTTTGTAAACAAGCAGCCATCTACCAGAGAAGTACCCAGCCCACATGAAAGAAGCACACCAGCCTGGGCAATCATGACGTGTAGACAATATAAGGTAACAGGGATCAGAACACCCAAGCCAAACAAACAAATAAACATTGTTGAGAATGAGGGAAGTCTGAGTATGAGCAGAGACCCAAAACCCATTTGTAGAAAATGGGCTATCCCCTTTGGGACAGAAGGGTCGCAAGGAAGGGATGAGTTAACCAGGGTAAAGTATAACACCAATGGAACACAGAATATTCCGTGAAGCTTCCTCACTCCCCATTATCTTCACCTAAAAACTGCCATTCCCAGTGGGCTAGTCCAGAGCATGTTCACAGGTACAGATAAGAGTTTGGGACACACAGTATCTAAGTCAGATAAACCCCTTTGGAACAGAAATGGGAGTAGGGCAATCAAGAGAGTAAGAGGGAGGTGGGGAGAGGAGGTGGGGTGACAATGCACAGGGAGGGAGACGGTGATGGTGAAGGATATAAAACTAATAATAATTTATTATTTATAAAGGGGTCTCAAGCGTTACAGGCGGTAGGGAAGAACAAAAGAAGAGCTGACATTGAGGTTCAAGTAGTGAGATAATGAGAATAGAGTTACCAAAAGAGTAAGGGGAAAGTGGGGAGAGAAAGAGGGAATCCCATCACAATCATCTACTTATAACATCTCCCTAGGGGGATGGATAACAGAAAAGTGGGTGAAGGGAGACATGGTCGGTATAAGACATGGGGGGGGGGGAATTATAAATTATCAAGGGTTCATGAAGGAGTGAGGTTGGGAATGAGATGATGATAGCAAGGGTTCAAGTAGAAAGAAAATGTTTTGAAAATGATCATGGCAACATATGTACAGATGTGCTTGACAAAATGGATGTATGTATGGATTGTGATAAGAGTTGTAAGTACCCCCAATAAAATGATTTGAAGATTAAAATATTTTTAAGTAAGATATTGTGCAGAAATTAAGGTTATGCAGAAAACTTTCCTGCCACCATCTTCTCTTCAGTTGAGATAGGTGGTGACATGAACACATGATACATTCTGCATAATATCATAGGACAGCATATAGAAGAAATGAGTAATGCATTACTGGTGAGCCAATATTTTCCAAAGATGGTTAACTAAAAATCCATTACAAGAGAAAGGGTCCAATTGATTTTAATGGAAGAGTATTTTAAAAGTATTGACAAACTAACATTTGTCAAGTTTGGCTTTTATATCAACAAACTCTGTTCAGTTCCCGGGAATAATAGCAAAATCTTTTCATCCTTTCTCAAAAATATCTTCCAAAGTAGTCGTGAAATATAGGCACTTCTTGAATGGTCTAGGGAGTCTTTGAGTGGACCATACATGCTTATAGATTTGACACAGATATGTATATAAGTGTATTTACCATTGTTACAAATATTTCTATAAATGTGGAAGATACTTTTTTAACTTCCAACCAGCCGGTTCCTCCTCTGATCTGTCAACTTTCTCTTCTCACATCTGTAGTCTGTGGACCACGTCAACAGGTAACAATGGATATGTCCACCTCAGCCCTTTTCATTGCTGCATTTCCCCTATTTCCACTCAGTGGTGAATCCAGGTGCTTACTATCATGAACAAACCAAACTTGGACTAACTTTAATGTTCATTCATAGAAGGGGGTTTTCTCTGATGGGAAAAGACTTTCCTTCTTTGAGGAAACATATAGGGAAATGAAAGAGTAAAGTTATGAAAACATCATAGACATAAACAAACACCTTGAGAAAGGAGTACCTGAGCCTGGGGGATCAGAACCATCGTCTTGGACTCACCAAGGTCAAGTGGCAGAACAGAGTTAACAAGGACAGTGTTCTGTGTTCCTATTTGTACTGAGCAGTTGGAATCATAAGTTCTCATAAGCAGCATAGCATGTGCAAATATTTGTATTTTTCCATCCAGAGAAAATAAAAGTGATGAAAACTGAAAAACACATGGAAACAGACCAGTGAACCAAGGGACCACGGAAACATTAGTCTCCATTATCTTGAGAGTAGGATGGTTTCCTGATAACAACGCCAACTCCTCTGAAAATGTCCACTCTAGTAGGTATTTACATAAATTATCCATTATGTAAATTACTATAGAAGTGGAAGAAGGATGTGGAACACAACTCAAAATTATGTGGCTTATTGGTTGCTCAGAGACTGGTGATACCACCAAGATTATAGCTCTTAGTGACCCGTAAGAACTGGAATTAAACTCGCCCCATATTAGAAAACTATCAATTTACACTCTGAAAGTAAGAAGAAGAGAGGACACAGAGAAGGAGGAATGAAAATGGGAACACAGGAGGAAATGGCACAAGTGACAGCAGGCACATTAAGTGGTTAGAAATGGATGAAAGGAAATAAATTGTGGAAAAATTTTTTAAAATCAAATGACGATCCACTCTGCCAGACAATGTAATCACAAGGAGTGGTTTTCACAATGTTTTAAATGGTTAGTTTTATATTATATATTTTACCACAATACTATTTGTCCTTAAAAAGGGACTATCTAAGAATATGTGGCAGAGTTGGACTGTGCTCCTGAAGGTGAGCTGTTCGAAACCACCAACTGCTCCACAGGAGAAAGCTGGGATTTTCTACTCCTGTAGAGAATTCAGGTCTGAGAAGCTACAGAGGCTATTTCATCCTGTCCTGTGGAGCTGTTGAGCTGGTATGGACTCCATGGAAGTGAGGTTTTTTGTTTTTATCAAATGTTCTCTTCATGCTCCACAAAACATTCATTCTAAAGAAATCCTGAAGTAGCTGCATATTTTAGAATGGAAACATGAAAACGAGGGAAACAGGGAGGGAAACCCAAAGCCAATCTGTAGACAATTGGACAACGCCTTACAGAAGAGTCACAAGGAAGGGATGATCCAGTCAGGGTGCAGTATAGCACGGATGAAACATCCAACTTTCCTCTAGTTCTTTATGGCTTCCCCTCCCCAGCTATCATGACCGCAATTCTAACTTACAAATCGGGCTAGACAAGAACTTGAATACTAGTACAGATAAGAGCTTGAAACATAGGGAATCCAGGACTTATAAACCCCTCAGGGCCAATAATGAGAGTAGCCATACCAGGAGGGTCACGATAAGGTAGCGGGAAATAGAAGCAACTGATATCAATGGTCTACATATAACCCCCATGCAGGGTAATGGACAACAGAAAAGTGGGTGAAGGGAGACAGGGGTTAGTGTAAGACTGAAAAAAAGATTATAAATTATCAAGATATCAGGAGCGAGGGAGGGTGGGAGAAGGAAGAAAGGAGGTGATGCCAGGCCTCAAGTAGAAAGATATGTTTTGAAAATGATGATGGCAACATATGTACAAATATGCATGACACAGTGGATCCATGTATGGATTGTGATAAAAGTTGTAAGAACCCACGATAAAATGATTTTTTTAAAAAACAGGAAAATATCTTAAGGAATTTTGGATACAATCAACTTGTTCGCTCACTATATAAGGGAGTTTGGCAGTCTCTTGATTAAAGTGTTAGGCTGCTAACCAAAACTGGAAATTCAAATCCACTACCTGCTCCGTGGTTGAAAAAAGTGACAGTCTGGCTCTCTGTAAAGATTACAGCTTCAGACATCCTATGAGGCAGTTATTCATCACTGTCTGTGGGTAGTGAGGTGGACCCCATTGCTGTGGGCTTTAGATTGAGTCCATATTTTACACTGGAGGAATAAGCGCGTGGCACTTAGCACTCCCGTATGACCAACTCACTACACTGCTATCAAGTGAGTCTGATTCATTGGACTGAACTGCGTGATAGAGTTTACAAAGCTGCAATAAGGTGTGAATGCAACATTCTGGTGTGGAGTAGAGAACCAGTGGAGAGGTCTGGGGGCCTGAGCCCAATACCAAATACTAAGTGGTTGCATGCTCCTCACCCCAGAATAATTTATTTCAAAGGACAGCATTGAATCTGCAGCTCTGGGTAAAGGACATATCTTATTGGAACACGTGGGAGCAGATGAACGGGGAGGAGGAGTGAGTGGAGCACATCCTGGCCCACCAGGCCTTGAGGACAATGACCACAATTAGAGCCGCCAGTACAGAGAAAGGACCACAGGGCCAGCCTCTCTATGAGACATGACATCCCTCACTGACCTATGGCCCTACAGGGGACAGCACCAGAGACACAGTGTGGGAATTGCACCCTACCTGATCCCACCACACCAAGGCAAAGCACTGGGAGAGTGCAGCAGAACAGCAAAGGAATGGAGTGGCAAGGTCCCCAGGGAATGTTGAAGGTGGAATTTTGGGCCAGGGTGCCCTAACAGACTACTGGAAAACACCCCTAGAGGCCAACAAACAATCCTTGAACTAACTACAAGTTTTTTCCTTCTTGTTGTGTTTTGTTTTCTTCTTTGTCCGTGGTTTGTTGTTGTTGTTTTGTTGTATGTTGTTGCTTGGATTTGCTCTGTGTTTTTTTTTTGTGTGAATGTTATTAGCTCCTTTGGTCTGTCTAAATAAGATAAGCTGGATGATCAAGCTTGAGGAAAAGCAATGGGACTGACAGCTCTGGAGGGAAATGGGATAGAGGAATGGGGAGGGGACGGGTAAGGAGGTGTTAACAAACTCAGGGACAAAGGAACAACGAATGATCCAAATTGGCGGGGAGGTGGGTGTGGCAGGCCTGGTAGGCATGATCAAGGGTAATGTAATGTAGAGGTATTGCTGAAACCCACGTGGGGACAGAGCATGATAGTGGGACAGGAGGAAAGACAAGGGACATAGAGGAAACAGCTGGGAGGCAAAGGGTATTATAGAGGTCTAAACAAAGACATGTACATGCATATATATATATATATACATATATATATATGGCTGGGGAAATAGATATATGTGCCTATATTTATAGGTTTAATATTAAGGTGGCGGAAGGACATTTGGCCTCTACTTAAGTACTCCCTCAAGGAAAGAATACTTTCTTCTATTAAATTGGCATTCTATGATGCTCACCCTTCTGACACAACCACTGAAGACAAAGCGGGTGAATAAACGAATGTGTTGAAGAAAGCTGATAGTGCCCGGCTATCCAAAGAGATAGCATCTGGGGTCTTAAAGGCTTGAAGGTAAACAAGCAGCCATCTTGCTCAGAAGCAAAAAAGCCCATATGGAAGAAGCACACCAGCCTGTGCGATCATGAGGTGTCAATCGGATTAGGTATTAGACATCATCAGGGAAAGAAGGGGGAAGTGCAGAGTGGAGATCCAAAGCCCATTTGTCAGCCACTGGAGATCCCCTTGCAGAGGTGTCTAGGCGTCTAGGGGAGGAGACCAGTCAGTCAGGGTGAGATGTAGCACAGATGAAGAAAACAGCTTTCCTCTAATTCCTAAATGCTTCCTCCCCATGACTGCCCCCCACTATCATGACCCAAATTCTCCCTTGCAAGTCTGGCTAGACCAGAGGAAGTATACTGGTGCAGATAGGAGCTGGAGGCATAGGGAATCCAGGGCAGATGATACCTTCAGGACTAGGGGTGTGAGTGGCAATACTGGGAGAGTAGAGGGAGAGTGGGTTGGAAAGAGGGAACCGGTTACAAAGATCTACATGTGGCCTCCTCCCTGGGGGATGGACAAGAAAACGTGAGACATTGGACCTGGCAAGATATGACAAAATAATAATTTATAAATTATCAAGGGCTCATGAGGGAGCGGGGAGTGGGGAGGGAGGGGGAAAATAAGAGGACCTGATGCAAAGGGCTTAAGTGGAGAGCAAATGCTTTGAAAATGATGAGGGCAATGAATGTACAGATGTGCTTTACACAATTGATGTACATATGGATTGTGATAAGAGTTGTATGAGCCCCTAATAAAACATTTAATAAATAAATAAAGAAAAGAAAATTTGAAAAAAAAAAGATTTAGGGATGGAGAAAAAAAATCATTTTATTGGGTCACATGAACTCTTATCATAATCCATACACACATCCATTGTGTCAAGCGCATTTGTACATTTGCTGCCACCATCATTCTCAAAACATTTTCTTTCTACTTGAGCCCTTGTTACCACCTCCTCATTTTCCCCCTCTCTTCCCCAATCCCCTTCCCTCAGAGACAAAGGGCATTCATAGATGTCAAAATACATGCATGGACATATGTAAATATACTTATATATGAAGATCGGGAAATAGACCTATGTGCATATATTTATAGGTTTAGTATTAAGGTAGCATATGGACATTAGTCCTCTACTCTGGTACTGCCTCAATGCAAAAACACTTTGTTCTATTAACCTGGCATTTCATGAAGCTCACCTTCCCTGACATTATTACTAAAGACAAAGTAGGTGTATAAGAAAATGTGCTGAAGAAAGCTGATGGTGCCTGACTATCAAAACATATAATGCCTGGGCTCTTAAAGGCATGAAAATAAACAAGGAACCATCTAGCTGAGAAGCAAGAAAGCCCACAAGGAAGAAGCAGACCAGCCTCTGTGATCACGAAGTGTCAATAGAATCAGGTATCAGGCACCAAAGAAGAAAAAATCATATCATTGTGAATGAGGGGGAGTTCAGAGTGGAGACCCGAAGCCCATCTGTAGGCAACTGGACATCACTTTACAAAAGGGTTGCTGCTGTACAGAAGGGTTGCAGGGAGAAGACGAGCCAGTCAGGGTGCAGTGTGGCAACGATGAAACATACAACTTTCCTCTAGTTCTTTAATGCTTCCTCCCCCCACTATCATGATAACAATTCTACCTCACACTGGTACACATAAGAGCTGGAAACACAGGGAAACCAGGACATATAAACCCTTCAGGCCCAATAATGAGAGTAGAGAGAGCAGAACAGGAAGGGGAAGGTGAGGGAGAAAGGGGGGAACCAATCACAATGATCTACATATAACCCCCTCCCTGGGGGATGGACAACAGAAAATTGGATGAAGGGAGACATTGGATATTGTAAGACATAGGTAAAAAATGCTGTAATCTTAATGGAGCATATTGTCTCATCTTTCTCTTTCTGAGCAGCGAATAGGCTTGAAAATCCAACCTTTCCAGTAGCCCAAACCTTAACTCAACAGAGTTGCTTCCTGTGTGCAGAGAAAATAGAGGGCGCTGCATTTTCCAGGATCTTGAAAACCAACAGCGTCACGTGTAATTATTTTAGATGCTGACCAGACTGCAGGGAGAGTCTCATGGGAAAAAGTGAGGCAGATGCCTGGGTGAAGCTAATTTTGTGGTCAAGCATAATTGGAGAGCACTGGGTTCTTTTGACACAATAAAGGCCAATTTCCAGTAGTATCATTGAAGCCAAGAAGGGATACACATACATTTGTTAAACAAATTGAGGTCTAGAGAAGTCTTGAAACTAATGAAACAAATGGTCTTCAACTAACAATAACAAAAGAAATTCCTACTGTCTGGATGGCAGAAGATTAATCATGTACAGGAAGTCAATAGCTTCAGTCTTTTTGATTCTATCTTTTTTTCTAATATATGAAATGTTAATATCATTTATAGTTTGCAAAAGCTGTACATGGTCATGACAATAAAAAATCATATTATTTTTACACATCAACAAAAAAACTATAACTTTAAAAAAATATCCAACTGTAGGTAGCAACTAAGTTGTTTTGTTTTATTTTATCTTTTGGGGGGACTTATATGCTGCTTATCACAATCCATACATGCATCCATTCTGTCAAGCACATTTGCACATTAGTTGCTGTATCAGACAGGGTTCTCTAGACAGCTAAAACCAGAATTTTGATAATTTCATATATATTTTTAAAGATAGATAACACAAGAAATGAACTGTTAAATTATGTACAGATAGATAATATGAAAAATTAACAGTTAAATTATAAAGCAGTACAAATGGCTCAGTGCAACTAACTCCCATGAGAGAGTTGTGAGACACTGGCAGTCCTTCAAGTCTTGAGGGCCACCAGGAAGTCCTGTAGACAGAGCTAGGCTATCCTGGCACAGGCAGCAAACAGTAAGGCAGGTCACCAACTGTCAGCCAGGTCATCAACTGTCAGTCCCCAGCTCCAGAGATGTAAATTCCAATTGTGTGGTCTTAAAGGGACCTAAACTTACAGCGACATAGTCCATAGGCTAGGCGTCCCACAGGTATTATACCCTGTAAATTGAGGCACAGAACAAGCAAGGCAGCATACTGGTCCGATGATTAAAGAGAAGGAGACAAGAAAGGTGAGGCTCACTGAGCCATTTATTGATCCTCCCTTCAATTAATCCCACTTGTGTTTATCTGCAAGGCTAGCACAACAAACTATCTCAGTTGCCATCACCATTCTCAAAGTAATTGCTTTCAACTTCAGTCCTTGGCATCAGCTGCTTCTTCCTCCTCCACGCTCCCTCCCTCATGAACCTTCAACAATTTATAAATTGGTGTTATTTTGTCATATCTTACACTGTCCGGCATCTCCCGTCACCCACCCTTCTGCTGTCCGGCCTCCAGAGATGAGGCCATATGTAGATCCCTGTAATCAGTCCCCCTCCCCCTTTCTATAGCAGGTATGAACATGCTTAGCTGGTCTGGTTTTCAGTGTGGTTCTGGAAGCCATTGCCAATATTTGAACATACATTTAATGAGAACAAGCTTACAATCTTCATGCTTACATTATTCAACATGGCTTCAGTGCAAAGGAATAACCAAGGGGGTTGAAAGCATGTGATCACAAGATAAACATTTTCCAGAAGAAGAATCACAGAATTTCTGTGCCAGATTTTAATGGTCCAGGATAATGAGGAGCACCGTTTCCTTGTGATAATTGTATGCTATTCCTCTATGGCTAGAATGGAAAAATCTATTTCCTAATGAAAGCTGAAGGCACTTTGGAAGAATTGACCATTGAAGGAAACATTTGGTTAAAGTAAATGCATTTTAAAAATATGCAGGAAGTGATTTCATAGTATGTCTTCAATTTTTCATATTATGACTTAAAAATTATGGAGATTAAATTATGTACACAAGCGCCCATATACAACTGGGGAAAGTATAATACAGATTTTATAATTTTGAATTTTGTTTTTCAAAAGGAACTCTCTAAACGTAAGGATGTGTTTCTATTATATAGGATGGTTCTCAGCTGAAAAGTTTTCTTAGGGCCTGCTTTATGTCCTTGTTTCTAAGACTGTAGATAAAGGGGTTCAGCATGGGTATGGCTACACTGTACATCACTGAGGCGATTGCACTGGCCCTGGAATTTTCAACAGTGGAAGAACTAAGATAAACCCCAAGAGCTGTCCCATAGAACAAGGAAACCACGGAGAGGTGAGACCCACAGGTGGAAAAGGCTTTATATTTGCCCCCAGCTGATGAAATTTTCAAAATGGAGGAAACAATCTTCATGTAAGAGAAAAGGATCCCAGTGAGTGGAATAGCGCCCAGAAATCCAGTTGTTAAATACATGACTAAGTCATCCAGGAATGTGTCAGAACAAGCAAGTTGGACGACCTGATTAAGTTCACAGAAAAAATGGGAGATTTCCAATTCTGTACAGAAAGACAGTCGTAAAACCATTAAAGCATTTAATGCAGAGTGCAGAAATGACAATACCCAGGAGGCCAGAAGCAGGAGGCCACAGGATCTTGGGTTCATGATGACCATATAGTACAATGGGTGACAGATGGCCACAAAGCGGTCATAGGCCATCACTGTCAATAGGAAGGTGTCTAAGCCTGCAAAAAACAAGAAAAAATACATCTGTGTGATGCAGTCTTCATATGTAATTACTTTGGTCTGCATCTGGATGTTCATCAGCATCTTTGGGACAGTGGTAGAGGTGAAACAGATGTCAGCAAAGGAGAGGTTGGAGAGGAAGAAGTACATGGGTGTGTGGAGGTGGGAGTCTGTGGCGATGGCCAGGATGATGAGCAGGTTCCCAGTGCAGGTGACCAGGTACATGGAGAGGAACAGTGCAAAGAGGAGGGGCTGCAGCTCTGCCTCTTCAGAAAGCCCCAGAAGGATGAATTCTGGAATCTGAGTGTGGTTTCCTGGTTCCATATAGTTGATGAACCTACTGGGAAAGAGAAAAGAGCATTGCAAACATGCCATAAGCCATTAACAGTAGTTTACGGGATATATTCTAGTTTATATTTAAAACAAGTAATTAGTTCATCAATCCATATTTATATAGTTAGACATCATATTCTTGAATTCCATGTGCTCAGCATTCTCAGTGATGCTGAAACTGTCTACTGATCCTTCTTCTAATACCATCTCTCCCCGAAAACCTTTTAATTCTCTGCAAACTCATAAGACTTTATTTTGTTCATTCAACAAATATGTTTAAGCATTTATTTTATGCCAAGTATTCTGGAAAGTTGTGGAAATTTCTATGAAAAAAATTTAAATGTTTTCCCTTATTTGACAAATAGTGAACAAGTGGAGTTAGTGAACAGCACAAGATGCAGCTCTTGGACCCCTCCCTCCCAGATGAAGAAGAGTGATGGAGCTGAAAGCCACATGGAAGCAATGGGTCCAGTGGACTGGTGGAGCAGGCCAACAGCAGTCATGTCTGTATATGAGCTCTCCTCATTGCAACCTGAATCAGCCATAGAAGATTAAAAGGGCAGGACTTGCCCAGGAACAAAGTTTGGGGGGTTAGGAAGAGGGGGAAATGCGAACAGGAAACACAAAGAGGAAGTGGGCTAAGCTGTGGTATATCAGGGAATTGCAATGCATGAGTTAAATCAGAATGTGTGGGATTTGTTGAATGAATTGCTGAACATTGGTCAGGTCTGTAAACCATCACTTAATTTAGAGTAAGACATAAGAGAGTTAAGTATTACTTATAACAAGAAATGCTTCTTTGTATCATCACTTCTGATAACGAAGCTTCGAGCAGGCAATTTAAAGAAAGTTAGGATGTTAGTGATGAGCTTATTTTAGACAGTTACAGAGGCTGTGCTGCTCCCCTAACACAGAAGTATTCCTCACCACAATAGACAATGTGCACGGTGCAACTGATGTACAAAAAAAAGGAATCTGGTTTGAGGTTGTAGGTAAAAGTGTTGGGAATAGGAAATCAGATTGTTCTGAGGTTTTAAAAGACTCCAATATAAGGTCCTTGGACATATATTATTTTAATATGCATTATTACATCACTCCACATCACAACATGTCCTATTATATTACACTGAGACCCTAGGTTGTGCAAATAAGCGAGCACTTTCCTACTTGCTAAAAGATTGACATGTATCATCAACTCAGAGGATCTTCTAGAGACAAGCCTGGTGATCTGCTTCCCAAAGGTCAAAGCCATGAAAATCCTTTACAAAGTTCTCCTCTGCACATGTGGATTCATCTAGAGTTGGAATTGACTTGCTCACAGTGGAGAACATCAATATTGTTAAGTGATCCAATGTAGTGTTATTTGTATAGTATACAGTAATATTATAAACATTAATGTTACATAATTCAGCCCTACACCAAAGTTACTATTGCCTAAATTTATATTTGGCATAATATTTCACTGTTTGGGATATTAGATGGCAGCTTAAGATGTCTGCTCAACGTGTGTCTCATAACTGCTCCTGCTCTCTCTACATTCGTCCATGATGTTTTATTATGCCCCGAGGCTGAGCCAAACTAAAAACAAAAAAAGCAGTAAAAAAAGGCAATTTCCCTCTCCTCTGAGAGCTGAGCTTTGTGAGTCAATAATCCAAAACCATGTGTTTGAGTAATTCAAAGACCAGGAATTCCTTGAGCTGAGATTTTATTTGTGGCCATCTTCTGCCATGGGATAGAAAGCCAGTCTACTTGGAGGAAGGAAGGAAGGAAAAAACGGAGACTATTACAAGCTACATAAGATTCAGAGAAAGGAGGTTATATTACCTAGTTCTAAACCCCACAATACCCCCAAAAGTTATAATATTGGAAGTACCCAAGTAGAAAATTATTTTAATGTGTATGATTGAAATGAATTCCTATGCTCACATTATAAATGTATTAAAATAGTACTAAATTATTGAAATATTTATATATAGAAAAATGAAAGAGAAATCAAAGAATTTCATTTAAGTATTTTTCCAAAATTCTGTTAATTTAGGAGTCATTATGATATTCAACACGGTGATTGTTTAATATATTGGCAAAATGCTCGTGGATTCTACAAGCTTAAGAAAAGTTATGGTGTAAATTCTCTAAAATCTCTTTCAGAAAGTAAGAGCAGAGGGAGCATTTCCCAAAACATTGAAGCCAGCAGTACCCTCATATCTAAACCAGGAGTCATGGTGGGAGAGTGCATTACTCATTGGGCTGCAACAGCAAGGTCGGCACATTGAAACGACATGGATAACGATGAGGCTTTCTACTCCATAAAGTCTTGAAAACTCCTGGGGAAAGTTTATGCTCTGTCCTGTAAGGGTTATATGAATCAGAATAGATTCAAAGGCAGCAAGTAATATCAAAACCAGATACAAATATATAACAAAGGAAGACTATTACTTATGAACATAAACGCAAAAATCTTCAACAAAAGACTAAAAAGATTAATACTACAATGTATGAAAAGAATAATATACTACAACAAAGTGGTATTTGTTCCAGCCATGAAAGTGGTTCAAAAATTAAAAATCAGTTCATGTACTATCCTACATCAACTAGCTAAATTAAAAAATGTAATACAGAAAAACTGAACATCAACTAAAGGAACAAACATGCAATCAAATCAAAATAAGCATTTGAAAACATTCAAAATTATTGCTTACATTTTAATGAGACCCCCCCAAAAAAAAGGTTGAAAAAAGTTTAAAGAGTTGGCTTGATAGAGTACATCTATAAAAACTTACAGCTAGTGTGTTTAATGCTGAAAGATTACACATTTTTTTCCTTTGGTTTCATATCAGAGCAAGGATATTCCCTCTGAACACTCTTATTTAACTAGAATTCCTAACAAACACAATAACACAAAATAAATAAATAACTAAAGCATAGAGATTGGGAAGAAACAAAGCTCCCTTTATCCTCAGAAGACATCATTGTCTATGCAGAGAACCCAAGGAAACAACGATAAACAGAAAAACAGTAAAACTAATAAGGATAGAAAAATGATACATTTTAAAAAGATATAACCACCAATAAATTTCCACACAGTAATAATGAACTGCAACATACCAAAATTAAATTCTGAGGCAATAGATCAAAATACAAACAAAATTAATAGTCTAACAGCGACATAATACCGGTGAGAGAAATGAAAGGACCAAATGCATAGATGCTCTCTGTTCCTGACCCGGAAGGATGAGTAATACTGTGAGGTGTAAATACAGCCTTCTGAACCAGACCTATATACTTAATGTACTTTGATCCAGGTCTAAACCAGTTTGCAGCTATCAACAAGATGATGGATGAAATTGACATTAAGCCCTTGTGGTCTTCTTCCGAAAACCAAGAAATCAAGATAGAAAAAACTGTAAGCTCCACAAGCCCAATCTACTCCTGAGAATAACATCAGACAAATGACAAGTGAGAGACATTTTACAAAATAGCTAACCAACACATATCAGCCCAGGCATTCTAGGTCATCAAATACGAGTAAAATATCAGAATCCCTGTTAGCCTCAGGAGTCCAAGGTTGTGTGACTCACAAATGTTAGATTCTGCACAGAGAGGAAAATAGACATCTAAGTGAAAGCTTTATGGAAAATGTCATTACTGTAGCAATAATTTTTCTATTAAAAAACAAACCTGTTAAATCTATAGATTCACCCATCCCGGGTTTAATGTACCAAAGAACATAAAAATATTCTTAACACAGAGGTTATCAACAAAGACAAAACACAACAGAGATAAACCCCAATATGAAAGAAACAACAGAGAAAATAAAAACTATTAACAGCCAGGTCAAACACAAAGGAGAGAAAGCAAATGACAAGGTTTTAACCATTCAAGTCAATTTATCATTTTAATCTACTCTGGTCATCTTTACAATACTCTGTCTGATAACAAAGTTACCTATATCTCAATTATGGTGCAAGACACTATCTAGAATAAGAATTCCTTCTGGGGATGTCAGGGGCTGTGGGTGAGGGCAGCAGGGAGAGGACAAGAGGGAGCTGATATTAAGAAGTATAAGAAGGAAAAAATGTTTTGAACCGGATAATGTACAGCATTGCTTGATAAGATTGAACTATGGAATGGTATGATGTCTGGATTGGTTCCTAACACAATTGTATAAAAGAAAGAACAATACATTAATATAAATCAGAATTAGAAAAACCGTTAAACAGGAAAGTTAAGTAAAAATTGTAATATTAGTCTTATGCAAATACCTCAAAAACAACAAACTGTGAACTTGACTCAGAGTTCACTACATGCCACTTGGACAAGAAAAATCACAGCTTTAGCTCTCATATTCTTTGTGTCTGCAAGACAAATTCTATGCCAGTTTTATAGAAGACTATAAAATATAAGTAACTTAAAATGTCAAGCTGAGTCGTATTACTTGGTGAATTTTGGCATGCTTTATTCACAGATTCATCACCCATTTCTATTGTGCTTTCCCCCCTCTTCATATCTCTATGATTTTCTCAGGAGCAGGAGTCTGCTCTGCACATTGAAGACAGCAATGTCTCCTAAGGCAAGTCGGACTGCAGACAGACAGACAGACTATGCTGATAATTCTGCATTGACGCTCCGCTAATTTCACAGTTGTCCTTCCTCAGGCAAAATATGCAGCTGTGTGTTACATGGCTGCTCCCTACCTGTCCACACTCATGCTTCACTTTCCATTCCTTGCTTTCATTGTCAACAGTTATTAATTGTTAGGTGAGATTTCTATTGCAAATAGTATGGTTTTAATAATCCCAACATTACTCCCCTCCTTCAAAGCTCAATGTGACCATCATCTCTCTGAAACCTTCACTAAAATTCCTCAGGAAGGGCAACAACATGATGATGCATTTCAGTAGGATTGCAGAGCCGGGATAAGCACGCACTTACCGTCTGTTCCCTTACGGAGAATGTCAGATACTGGCAAGAAGGGAACATGTCTGCTCATTTATTTCTTTATATAGCATAATTTAGTGCTAAGTAAAAGTTTTGAGGGTTACTTTGTGAACAAATAGTTGAATGAGGTTAACAGACACGCTAATGCAGTGAAGCATGGAAGGCTGTTGAGAGAAGGAGGTTGCAGGAATGAGAGCCAGCACCGGGAAAGACAGATCAGAGAAATAAGACATTGTCATGAAGCCAGAATCAGTCTCTAGAACCAGAGACTCTAACTAATCAGGACTTTATACATTAAACTTGCTTTTATTTGTTATACCTGTTTATAAGCCCACAGATACTTCCAATAAGAGAGGGCCATCACACATCACCAATCTGCAGGCTCCTGGGATGATGTTGTAGTTCATCCAGGTATCATCAGAGCAGACTTCACCAGTGCTGGTTCTCCCATGTACCACTGCTAAAGTTAGAGGTTGTGCCCCCAGGTAGAGCATGGAGATGGATCCACTCATGAGGCTTCTAGAAGGTACAATTGTGTTTTCTCATCACCTTAGATGAATCGAGTAGATCTTGGTCAGTGCAGAGGAAGTATTTACAGTCCTTTGGCTCTAGTGGATGAAATCCCTTGTGCCTCATTAATGAAGTATTCTTTTGTCTTACATTCCATGAGAATTTTATTTCTCTGGAGCTGAGAGAAGAAAATTCAAACGTGTGCCAGTTTGACCCTCAGGAGACAAGGTGAAGCTCTGTGTACAGCTTTCTCCCATTGGACTGCTCTTCCCAGAAGGCGGTCATCTCTATTGTGCTGTGTCTCCAGCATGCAGGGTCATGTCTAATGATCACTCTGAGATGCACTTCTCTCTCCACAGACCTGAAGAGCCTAAAGACTTAAAGGACATCATTTACCAAGATGCCAGGGTTTTATGAGGCCCTTCTGATCACACAGAGCCCCACCAATGTTGCTATTCCATTTTTATCATGTCTTTTAGTTAAATTAGTTGACGATAGACCCCAAGGAAATAGAATGCCATTACTGTAGGGAGGGTGTTGGGACATAGGATGATAGGATATACTCAGTGAGTGTCTACACGTCTACAGGTCATAATAGATCAAAATCTTAAATATTTAATGTCCATAATACTGTTCATAGATAATACTCAGATTTTATTTCATAATATCATATAATAATAATAATATAACATAATAGCACTTCACATTGCATATCAATATATTCAAAGTGTTAAAATATTATTTATGAGAGTGATTTGCTAATTCAAATAAAGGACACCTGTGACATACTAGCATCATCTGAAAGGGAATCTGTTCATTTTGTTGCTTTTTATTCTGTGAATGGAAAGTCCAAAGAGGAATAGAGACACCAGGAGGGGAAGGGAAGGTTGGGTAGAAAGAGGGAATGGATCACAATGATCTGCATATAACTCCTTCCTAGGTGGGTGGACATGGAATAATGTTTGGAGGGAGTCAGCAGTTGGGGTAAGGCATGGGGGAAATTTAACAAAATAAATTATCAAGGTTTCATGAGTGAAGGAGAGTGGGGAGGCGGGAAAAGAGGAGCTGATATCAAGAGCTCAAGTAGAAAGAAAATCTTTGAAAATGATGATGGAAACAGATGTACAAATGTGCTTGATACACTGGATGGATGTATAGATTGTGATAAGAGGTGTAAGAGTCCCCAATAAAGTTATTTTTTTTAAGAAGAAAGTACAAAGACATTTGTATGTGTATTGCAGAAAGATCCATTCTAGTTGAAGAAATTAAGAGAGAAGAGGGGACATTTTTCTGAGGAGCCACTGAAGGCAATAGATGAAGGACGGGGAGTAGAAGCAGTGTCCCAGGGAAGACACTCGATGGCCTGATTTGTATCTGCTTCAGGGAGCTTTTTGTTCTTTACAGGTGAACTCCACCATTCACTCTTCTGGGTTGGCCTGTTAGCATCAGTAAAAGTCAGTCCATGGGATCAGTCCATGGGATGTTAGACACATGTGAGTGGGTCCCATCACAGAGCATGAATAGACGGTCTAATATTAAAGGATACTCAGTATTTGTATGTGAATACTCAGGGCATTGTATCCTGTGTTGCTTTCTATTCTGCAATTCATTTTTTTTGGTTTGCATAATGTGATATATTATTAATTATTAGGGTGCTTCAAAAAGAATGTACACTATTTGAATTAATAGTTAATGGAACTTTGCCACAAACTTTTCCACCACTCACATAGAGCACTCACATGTTTCTGGTGGGGGAAAAGGGTGCAAGTATTGTGAAGAACAGATTGTTGGTTCCTCCAAGTGCTAACCCTAGGTTTAGCAAGTCACCAGCAATTCCACTGCTAGGTACTGCCCCAAAAGAATTAAAAAGAGATATTTAAACAAATACTGGTAAATAAATGCTTACAGAAGCAGTATTCACAATTACTATCGGGGAGAAACAATCCAAATGTCCATCAACAGATGAACAAAATGTGGCATTTACATAGAATAGATGATTTTATGAAATTATCTGAGGATACATTCTAGCACACCAGGGGACGGAGGACACAAGAGGTCACATATCATGTGCTCCCATTTATATAAAATATGCCAATAGCCAATAATTATCAATCCTTGTTTTTTATTATAAATGAATTATTTTATTGGGCATTCTCATAACAATCCAATTATCAATTGTATACAAGCATATTTCCTTCATCATTTAAAAAATATTTTCTTTCTGTTTGAGTCCATGGTTATCAGCTCCTGTTTTTCCCCCCTTCCTCCCCCACCCTCCCACCGTCACTGACCCCTCATAAATCAAACTGTACAATTCTTTTCATACCTTACCTACCCTCCGTTTCCCTTTGACCACGTTATTATTGCTCACCCCCCTGGGGAAGGGAGGGGGGAGTTGTGCATTTTAGTCGGTTCCCGGTTTCTCACCTCTCTCCCCCATCTTCCCCCTCCCCTCATGATATTGCTGCTCCCATTGCTGTTCCTGAGGGCATTCTCTGTCCTGCATTCCATGCATCGAGATCTCTTCTGTACCACTGTCCATGCCCTGGTCTAGCTAGATTTTTAAGTTAGAACTGGGCTCATGATAGTGGGGAGGAGGACGAATTAAAGAACTAGAGGAATGTCGTGTGTTTCATCAGAGCTGTGTTGCACTTTTGCTGTCTCATTCTTTCCTTGTAGCCCTTTTGTCAGAGAATGTCCAATTATGTCAGATGGCCTTTGGGTCTCCACTCTGACCCCCATCATTTAATTCGTTTTGGGTCTTTTAATGCCTAAATGTTATCCTGTGGACACCTTGAGATGACACAGGCTGCTGTGCTTCTTCCATGTGGGATTTTTTGCTTCCATGCTCAATGGCTGCTTGTGTAGCTTCAAGCCTTTAAGACTCCAGACACTATATCTTTTCATAGCCAGGCACCCTAAGCTTATTTCACCACATTTGCTTATAAACCTCTTTTGACTTCCGCAATCATGTTGGGAAGGTGAGCTTCACAGAATGAAGTTTTCTTATATCAATCCTTCTTACTTGCATGTTTGATCCATTTCAGACTGAAAACATTGGCAGAATTTTTCTATTTCAATTTCTCAATTTCTTCCTCAGTAGCTCTTATGGTTGGTGTATAAATTGTATAAATTGGAATATTAGTGGTTTTGTTCAATTTCCTTGAAGAGAGAGAAATATAATCCTATCACAGATGACATTGCTCTTTAAGATAGATCTTGAAATATCTTTCTCACAACGAATGACCTTTCCTCTTGATTGTGTCATTAATAATAAACCATATTATTCTCTGATTCAGTATGTTCTGTTTCACTCACTAACATTTAAAATGGCCCATTTTAGCCAACAGACATCTAGGATCTTGATCTTTATGTGTCCATTTCATTTTTTATGACTTCCAATTTTCCTAGATTCCTACTTCATACATTCCAAGTTCTGATTATTAGGTGATTTTTGCAGTCATTTTTTTCTCATTTTGAGTCATGCCCCATCAGCCAATGAAGATCTGGAAGGCTCTACTCTGCAGCATGGACACCGTCCCTGGCAGAATAGATGACTCTACTTGGAGAAGGCAGCTCTTCCTCTGTCACGTTCTGAAAGCCCTCTGACCTGAGGGGCTCATCTTCTGACACTCTGTCTGACAAAGCTCTCCTTCTGTTCATTAGGCCTTCAGTGTCTGACCTTGTCCTGATGCTGTGTGTAAGGGGTTTAATGGTCAGTTCCTCTGAAGTGGACAGCTGCTTCCTTCCTTGTGTTCTGTTCTCAGTTTGGAAGTTCACCTGAAAGAAATCTGTTTAGTATGGGTTACCCTGTTGGCTTTTGAAATTTCAGTGACATGTCTTCCAGCAACACACAAGCCAATACAGCATGGTAAACAAGTGGGAGTGGTCCATTTCGGAGACATGATTAGCCTTTTATTGGGAATATTATAAATAACCTCCCTAAGGTATGTGATACATATTTGATAATATATAAATATAGCTAATGTAGTAAAATTTCAAAGACTCTTTATAATAGAAATTATACATGGACATGCCAGCTTTTAAGCAAAAATACATAGTTTGATAGATTGTTGACCTGTGCAGATCAAATATTCAAGTGATTGGACATTATTTTTGAAAAAATTAGGGTTGGACCAAACTCAAACAATAATGCTCATTTGCCAAAAAGAACCATGCCTGCTGGATTAAGATATGTCACTAAAATAAAGAGAGGTTGACTAGCATATGGCATTCGTGACCTGCCATCCACCTGCTTCTTCTCACACTAGGGCACTTCAGCCTTATTCCAAGAGACTCGTTCAGTTTCTTAAATGCACTACAGGTGAGTTTAAGACAAAGTCCAGTGTGCTTAGTGGGGATTCCAAATAAGAACCTTGTCTTAATCTGTGAAGGATGTTGTACTTGTGGACCTTAAAAGGTCAGAGCCTAAAGTCCTTGGTTATCAGAGGCTGGATACAAACTGGTTCAACAATGGCCAATGAGAAACATAATATCAGACATATCCTCACCTTGAGTAGTGGTGGTGGTGGTGGTGGTGGTGGTGGTGGTGGTGGTGGTGATAGTGAATCTCTATGAGTGATGTTAACCATTTTTTTCCAATGGCAGATAGCCCCATCTACTCACCAACAGATATATGATGCCCTTTGCTGACCTTCTCATCTTGAATTTCCACTGAGGTTCATTGAGCACCCTGGTAGGAGCGTCTGTTGATCTGGGGTGATCATAGAACCATGTTATATGACAGGAGATGACGTGTCTTCTCCTTCTCTCCTCAACATAGCAACTGGTCACAGCTGAGGGAGGCCTTCTCTGTCAAAGTGGTCACTAAGATGGACAAATAATTGCATGATACATAGATCATGAGCATTAATCAGACACACTTCCTCATTACCTGACAGAATACATTAGAAGATTACATGACTTGAGAACAGAAGGCTTCCTGTGTCTTGGCATTTATCCTTACAATGGTGGCCCATACAATAGTTCTTCTTTAGTGATTGACTAACTTCACTCAGCATAATGGTTTTCTGGTTCATCCATGTCATCAGGACATTCGTGGTTTCATCACTGTTTTTTAGGGATACACAGTATTCCGTTGTGTTTACGTACCAGAGTTTCTTTATCAATTCTTCCACTGATGGACATTTGAGCTATTTCCAGCTTATTATTATTATGCACTCACTGTGATAAACATAGGAAAACATATATCTATTTGTGTTGGTAATCCTTTGGGATATCTAGACAGCAGAGATATTGCTGGATTGTCTGGTATTTCTATTCCCAGGTATTTTGGATATTGCTATATCAGTTTTCACAATAGTTGTACATGTTTACAAGCCCACCATCAGTGTGTAAGGGTACCAATTTCTCCACACTCTGCAGCATTTTTAAATTGAACTATTATTGCAGGTGTCTGGGTCCTGTCTTCCAGTTTACTTGACCAAAGCGTCAGTTCTTTATCATATGTTACCTGTTGAAATGATAGCATGCCAATCAATGCTGTTGGGTATTTTGACTCTGTATTTCTTCAAACTTCTGAAGCTTTCAGCATCACTTGATATTTTGACAAGAGAATCTTTCAATATTGCAACTTGTGGCCTGATTTTTTCTCTTAAGTCCTTTCTACTTAAGAAATACTGAGCTCACAATTTTTGGTTTTTAACACCAGCAGACTGTTGGTGAACTGCCCTCCTGTTTGCTGCCTGTGGACGGACTGTCTGCATTGCCTGAGAGAACACTCAGCTGTCTGCTTCCTTGATCTCAGACCCAGCAACCCTCCTGAGTCGAAGAACTTCCAGTATATTAACTGTTGCACGGAAATGAGTTGAACTCAGTACTGATGTGTACTCTATTTAGGTGTTATATTTCTCCATGCTGTTTAAACCTATCCTCTTTTCTGTATATAAACTTATATGTCCCCTGGTTATGTTTCTCTAAGGAACCCTGCCTAAAACACTTGTTTTTTAATGACTTTAATTTCTTCATGTATGATATTGTTGATGTCATACTACAGCTTACCACATCACTGTCACTAGTGTTCAATATGTCAAAACTGTCTTGAAATGTTCTCTAAATCATGGGTATATACAAGCTCAAGGTTGTATTTTGGCTTTTGTGGGCTTGTTTAAATTTTCTTCAGCTTCATTCTGAAGTTACATGTGAGCGATTGATCTATTCCACGGCTAACCCCAGACTTCATTTTAGATGCTAATGTTGAGTTCCTCCATCATCTGGTCTGGAGGAAAGAGTCAATTTGATTCCTGTGTATTACATTTGGCTAGAATGATATGGACCACTGCTGTTTATGTTGTTGATATAAAGACATTTGAAATTAAGAAATAATTAGTTTCCCAAAACTCTTTTATGCATTCTGACTTCACTTCTATCACCAAGGCCATATTATATGACTAATGTTCCTTCCCCTTTGTTTCCGACTTTAGTATTCCAAATGCCCCAAATTATCATGCATCTTGATTGCATGATCAAGCAATTTCAGACTAAAGAAATTAGTGGAGCTCTTCAACTTTTTCATCACTAATCTCAGTGGCTGGTACATAAATTTGGATATTACTTGTATTGACTGGAGTTCTGTCCAGGCATATAGATATTAGTACACATGCAACACTGTACTTCAAGAGAGTGGAAAAGTTCTCCTATACATTTATTCATAGAGTGGATATAACATCATTCCTCTGGAAATTGTGGTCCTAGCAAACCACCAAAATATGACAAAGTGACAGGAATGTGGTGGAAGAGACTGGGAGGGGTCTGATGTAATTGAAAGGCAATTTCCTCGTGCTGTAACTTAATTTCTATAAAATGAACCCAATGGAGAAATTTGCTTGCTTCTTTCTGGAACTGCATCACACATCTGGTTCATCAGCTTCTGGTTGTTTGTACCTGAGTCATTGGTTTCCCACATTGGCTGCTGATCCTTGGTGCCATCAGTGGCCTGCTCTCTGACATGTAATCCTACTTACTGACTGTGAATTTTCATTCACCTCTTCAACCACAACCTGATATCCTCACTTTATATTCATCTCGTGTACTTTGGAAATGTTACCAGGAAAGACCAGTTCCTGGAAAAAGACAGCATACTTGGTAAAGTAGAGGGATAATGGCAAGATGGATTGATACAGTTGTTGCACTAATGGGATGATTGCAATGAATAAGTTAAATCGCATTGTGTATGAATTATAATATTTAGATAGGTCCATAATCTTCACCTAATCCACAGTAAGAAGTCAGTAAGCTATAGAGTAAAACAGAAAGCCTTCTTTGCATAATCACTTCTGATAGGAGCCTTTTTGCAGGGAATCTGAGGGCAGTGAAGAGGACTGTCATGAGAAGAACATTTTAGGAAGAGATACAGGCAGTGAAGGTTCTGAGACAGGAGTATTCCTCATACCGTCTGACAGCAACAAAGGTGAATGGTTTAAGGAAAGCATCAAAAGGAAGCTGGATTGGGGTAGTTTAGAGTGAACACAGGAGACCACAGCATTGTGAGGGTGCAGTACACATTATGGTATGGGATCTGAGACTTGGTTTATGACTTTTGTGTATATTATTATATCACACCACACCACATCAATCATATGGTATTATAGTGAGTAACAAAGTGGTGTAAATGGGTAATGTGCAAATCTGGATAGAGATGATGATAGGCATCTAAGTGTGGGGTGTGTGGGAAAATTCATTACTGTATTTGTAATTGTTCTATAACTACAACAAGAAGAATTACTCAAACACCAAAGTTCAGCAAACTAACATTTTAATTACATGAAAAAAAAAACCCTAGAGAACAAAAATCTGTGAGCTTCATCCAGCGTTCACTACTGCCTTGGAGAAGAAAAAGCATAGCTTTAACTACCTTATTCTGCATCTCTTAAACCCAAATTCTGATGCCATTTTTAAAGGAGAGTTAAAACCTTAAATAATGAAATTAAAATGTCATGCTGTATTCCATGAATTATTAGATGCATTATAACTCAAAACCTCACAGATTCATCCTCAAATTTTACTGTGCTTTTCCCACTCTTCGTCTCTCTGTGGTTTTTACAGAGCAATAGTGTGTTCTTCACTTTCACTGGGGCAAGTCTGAGGGTAGACATCCTCTACCATCAACTCTGCATTGACTCTCAGCTAATTTCAGAATTGCCCGTCCTGCAGGCACACTATAAGAATCTGTTATCCGGCTGCTGCCTACCTGGCCACACCCAGGCTTCACTCTCCACTCCTTGCTTTCATTGGTCATCAGCTATGAACTAAGATGTGTGATCTCCTAATCAAACCTTATGGATTTAATAATCCCAACATTAGTCCATGCCTGCGTCCTCTTTCAAAGCTCAGTGTGACCATATGCTTCTCTCTGAACCTTGACAAAAACTCCCCAGGAAGGGAAACAATAATATGATCCATTTCAGACGGAATGCAGTACCATTTTATACAGCATTTACTTATCAGTTCTTACACAATGTTGAATGTAAGATACTTGTAAGAAGGGGAAATGTCTACTCACTTCATCATTTCCAGATTATACTTTAATGCTAAATCAGGGTTTTCTGAGTTGCTATATGAACAAAGAGTTGAATGAGGATAGCAGACACTCCCATCAATGGTGTGGAAAGAATATGCAGTCAAACAAGGAGAGAGCTGTTGACAGAAGAAGACTGCTTGAATATCAGCTCCTCATTTTCCCACTCTTCCACCCTCCTTCTCTCCTTAACCCTTGATAATTTATTTTAAAACAATTCCCCTGTGTGTTACCCCGACCACTGTCTCTCATTTACCACTTTTCTGTTCTCCCCACCCTCTAGTACAGGGTTATACATAGATCATTGTGATCAATTCATGCTAATCCCCCCCACCTTCCTGGTATCTCTACTCCTCTTTGGACTTTCAATTCACAGAATATAAAGCTACCAAATGAACAGATCCCCTTTCAGATAACACTTAGCATGTCACAGGTGTCATTGATTTCAATGAACAAATCATTCTCATAAAAAATAATACAACCCTATGGATTTATTGATAAAGTATGTGAACTGTTATTATGCTATATTTTGCATCATTATATTATATGATATTAGGAAATAAAATTTCAATATTAAATATGAATTATCGTACGGACATTGTGACATTTAGGGTTTTTATTTAGTATGACCTGTAGAAGTGTAGACACTCATTGACACTATCCTGTCATCTTATCTCCCAGCACCCTATCTACAGGGATGGCATTCTATTTACTCAGGGTCTATTGTCAGTTAATTTAAGTAAAAGACATGGTAAAAAAAACTGTAGTAATGTGGTGGGGCTGTATGTGATCAGAAGTGCTTCCTAAAACCCTGGAATCTTGGTAAATGATGTTCAGCTGTGTTCTTGAGGTCTTTGGAAAAGGAAGTGCATCTCAGAGTGATCAATAGACATTACCCTGCATGCTGGAGACACACCACAATAGAGGTGACCACTTTCTGGGATGAAGCAGTCCAATGGGAGAAGGCTGTACACGGAGCTCCACCTTGTCTCTCAAGGGTCAAACTGGCACACTTCTCAGGGAATGTAAGACAAAAGAATACTTCATTAATGAGGCACAAGGGATTTCATCCACTAGAGCCAAAGGACTGTAAATACTTCCTCTACACTAACTCAGATCTACTTGATTCATCTAAAGTGATGAGAAAACACAATTGCACCTTCTAGAAGTCTCATGAGTGGGTCCATCTCCTTGCTCTACCTGGGGGCACAACTTCTAACTTTAGCAGTGGTACATGGGAGAAACACCACCGGTGAACTCTTCTCTGTAAGAGCTTCAAGATCATCACAGGTGCCTGGAGATTGGTGGTGCATGATGACCCTCTCTTATTGGTAGTATCTGCTGGCAGATCAACAGGTATAAAAAATAAAAGCAAGTTAATGGATAAAGTCCTGATAAGTTAGAGTCTCTGGTTTGGGTCCATAGCAGAGGTTCACAACCTGTGAATCGTGACACCTTTGGGGGTTGCATGACACTTTCACAGTAGCAAAATGACAGCTATGAAGTATCAATGAAAATAATTTTATGGTTAGGGGGTCCCCACACCATGAGTAATTGTATTAAAGTGTCGCAACTTTAGGAAGGTTGCGAACCACTGGTCTAAAGTCACCTGCTACTCTATTAGAGACAGATTTGGCCATTAGTTTTATAAAGATTAAAACCTCTGTGGAGTTCTTGTCTACCCTACAGGGTCATTCTGAGTAAGAAGTGTGTGTTAGTCTGGGTACTTTGGAGAAACATATCCATAGAGACACATTTATCAGAGTGAGTTTTATATAAAGTTTAACTGAGCATCAAGAAAACACCCCAACTCAATGCTGCCCAAGCCCACAAGTCCAACATTAACCCATTAACCTATATGTCCAATACCAATCCAGAAAGTAATCCTCCATCTCACAAGGCAGACACAATGATGCCAACTGCAAGAGGAAAGCCAAGTCAGTGAATGTGTAAGCATCTCAGCGCTGGCAGGGGTCTGCACACAGGTGCTGCAGCACCCAGGGCTGCATCGGGGTAGGTCCATGTGGATTCTCCTTGGGGATGTCTTGCAGGAAGTAAGCCTTGCCAGCTGAAGCAAGGAACTGCTAAGGCACCTGCACCCTGGTCCGATCATCACAAAGCAAGAGACTCAAAAATAGAAAGACAAGGCTCACAGAGCCAGTTATCTCTCTGCCTTTCAATTAACCCCACATGTGTTTATCGGCCAGGTTGGCACAATATACTAACTACCTCAAAGTGACTCTAGGAAGGAAGTTAGATTTTGCTTTTTTTCCCAGTAACCCTAAGACTTCAAGAAACATCCAATTTATATCATGTATTCCTGCTTGGCGGTTTTTCAATGACTGAAAAATAATTGATTTTATGTAAACTTCACATTTTATTCATCTGTTCATGGACAGTTGAATCATTTCTCCCAGCTAGTACTTGTGAATACTGCTTCTGTCAGCATTCATATACCAGTGTTTGTTTTAGTGCCTTTTAAATTCTTTTTGGGTAGTACCTTGCAGTGGAATTGCAGGCCACTTGCTAAACCTAGGGTTACCATTTGGAGGAACCAACTATCCACTCTTCACAATACTTTCACCCTTTCCCCCCACCTGAAACACATGAGGGCTATATGTGAGTGGTGAAAAAGTGGCAACATTCTACTAACTATTAATTCAAAATTTCCACATATTTTTTGAAGCACTCTAATAATTGCTAATGTATAAAATCATGCAAAATAAAAAAAATAGTAATTTCAGGATGGAAAGCAACACAGAATGCAATACACTGGATATTCTTGTACACATCCTGTGTATCCTTTAATATTAGACCTTTTATTCAGACTCTGTCGTGGGACCATCCACATGTTTATCATCCCATGGACTGATCAGGTAAGTATGATTTTCCTTGATGCCAAAAGGCCAAACCAGAACAGTGAGTGGTGGAGTTCAGCTGTGAAAGGTACAAAAAGGGTCCTGAAGCAGATTCTAATCAGGCCAGAGGAGCCTCTTCTCTGGGACACTGCTTCCACTCCCTGGCCGCAATCTATTGCCATCAGTGGCTCCTCCTCAGAAAGATTTCCCTCTTCTCTCCTCATGTCTTCAACTAGAGTGGATCCTCCTGCAATACACATGTAAATGTCTTTGCACATTCTTTGGTTTTAACCATTTTATTGGGGGCTCTTACAGTGCTTATCACAATTCATACACACATCTATTGTGTAAAGCACATTTGTACATATGATGCCATCAACATTTTCAAACATTTTCTTTCTACTTGAGTCCTTAATATCAACTCCTCAATTTCCCTATCCTTCCTCCTTCCCTCCCTCAAGAACGCTTGATAATTTTTTTTTAATTCTCCCCATGTCTTACCTCAACCGCTGACTTCCTTCAACCACTTTTCCTTAGTTCCCCCCCTTAGGAAAGGGTTAAATGCAGATCATTGTGACCCATTCCCTCTTTCTACTCCCACATTGCCCTTCCCTCCTGGTATCTCTATTCCTCTTTGGAATTTCCATTCACAGAACAGAAAGCTACCAAATGAATAGTTTCCCTTTCAGATGACACTTAGCATGTCACAGGTGTCATTGATTTGAATTAGAAAACCACTCTCACAAATAATAATATTAACTATGAATATATTGATTAAGTTTGTGAAATGTTATTATGCCTTATTATTTATCATTATATGATATTATGAAATAAAATTTGAGTATTATGTATGAACAGTCTAATAGGCATTGTAACATTTAGGCTTTTTATCTCTAATGCCCTCTAGGTGTGTAGACACTCACTGAGAATATCCTATAATCCTAACTCCCAAAACCCTCCCTACAGGGGCATTCCATTTACTCGGGGTCTGTTGTTAATTAATTGAAATAAAAGATATGGTAAAAATACAGTAGTGATGTGGTGGGGCTCTGTGATCAGAAGTGTTTCATAAAACCCTGGAATCTTGGTAAATAATGTCCAGCTGTGTTCTTTGGGTCTTTGGAGAAGGAAATGCATCTCAGAGTGATCATTAGACATCACCCTGCATGCTGGAGACACACCACAATAGAGATGACCACCTTCTGGGAAGAAGCAGTCCAGTGGGAGAAAGTTGGGCACGGAGCCCCACGTTGTCTCCCAACGGGTCAAACTGGCACACGTTTGAATTTTCTTCTCTCAGCTCCAGAGAAATAGAATTCTCAGGGAATGTAAGACAAAAGAATCATTCATTAATGAGGCACAAGGGATTTCATCCACTAGAGCCAAAGGACTGTAAATACTTCCCCTACACTGACCCAGATCTACTTGATTTATCTAAGGTGATGAGAAAACAAATTAGAAACTTCTAGAAACCTCATGAATGGGTTCATCTCCTCGTTATTCCTGGTACACGGGAGAAACAGCACGTGTGAACTATTTTCTAGATGAGCTACAACATCATTGCAGGTGCCTGAAGATTGGTGATGCCTGATGGCCCTCTCTTATTGGAAGTATCTGTAGGAGGATGAACAGGTATAACAAATAAAAGCAAGTTTAATGGATAAAGTCCTGATAAGTTAGAGTCTCTGGTTCTGGAGACTGATTCTGGCTACATGACAATGTCTTCTTTCTCTGATCTGTCTTCCCCGGTGCTGGCTCTCATTCCTGCAACCTCTTCTCTCAACAGCTTTCCTTGATTCACTGCATTAACGTATCTGTTAACCTCATTCAGCTCCTTATTCATATAGTCACTCAAAAAACTCTTATTTTGCACTAAATTATACTCTTGACACAAATAAATGAATAGACATTTTCCATACTTTCAAGAATTTTATGTTCTACACAGGGTAACAGATGGTAAGTGCGTGCTTATCCCGGCTCTGCAATCCTACTGAAATGGATCATATTGTTGTTGCCCTTCCTGGGGACTTTTAGTGTAGATTTCACAGAGAGATGATGGGCACCTGAGCTTTGAAGGAGGAGACAGGACGGAAATAATGTTGGGATTATTAAAACCATAAGGTGTGCATTGGAAATTGTTACATTATTAATAACTGATGGACAAGCAGAGCAGGGAATGGAAAGTGAAGCATGAGTGTGGACAGGTAGGCAGCAGCCATGTAACACACACCTGTATATTTTGCCTAAGGAAGGACAACTCTGAAATTAGTGGAGAATCAATGCAGAGTTAATAACACATTATTTCTGCAGTCAGACTTGCCTTTGGAGACATTGCTCTGGTCTATGTGCAGAGCAGACTCCTGCTCGGTGAAACCCGTACAGAGATGAAGAGTGGAAAAAGCACAGAAGTGGGAGATAAATCTGTGAGGTTTTGAGTTATAATACATCCCCAAATCCAGGGATCAATAGACCACAGCATGACATTTTAAATGACCTGTTTTTCAAACTGCTCTATAAAACTGGCAAAGGAATTTTGGTTGAAGAGATAAAAAATACAGAAAAGATGAATATGCGAGTTAAAACTCATTTTTCTTGTCTGAGGCAAGTAGTGGACACTGGGTGAAATTCACAGCTTGTCATTTTTAATACATTTGCATATGAATAATTTAAAATCATTTTCTTGGGGGCTCATACAACTCTTACCACAATCCATAAATGTATCCTTTATGTCAAGCACATCTGTACATTTGTTGCCATCATCATTCTCAACACATTTGCTTTCTAACTGAGCCCTTCATATCAGCTCCTTGTTTTCCCCCTCCCTTCCTGCTCCCCCTCCCTCATGAACCCTTGATAATTTATAAATTATTATTATGTTGTCACTGTCCACCTTGTCAGAGGGAGTGAGGAATGCTCCTGCGTCAGGGGGAGCACAGCCCCGATCTCTGCTTAAAGGTCCTTCTCCTGCCTTCAGATTTCCTTCACAAGGCCTCTTTGTCAGAAGTGATTATACAAAGATGCGTTTAATTTTCCTCTATACCTTATTTACTTGCTACTGTGAATTAAGTGGTTTACAAGCTCGACCAACACTGAAGAAATCACACACATTGTGTAATTCCCCTATGTACCAAAACTTATATTGCTGCCTCTTTGTGTTTCCTGTTACCATTACCCCTTCCTTTCTAACCCTCTGAATTTTGTTCCTGGGCATGTGCTGCCCTCTTGAACTTACATAGTTGGGCATTGGTACATAGAGGAGAGTTCTGTTCCAAGCAAGACTGCAGTTTGCATGCTCCATGAGTCCATTGGACCAATTGTTTCCATGTGTCTTTCAACTTCCATCACTCTGCCGACCAACCTCAGGGATGAGTTCAACAGTTACTTCTTAAGCTGTCCACATCAGATAAGGGTAAGAATTTTTATGTTTTTCACTGAGGTTCCCACAACTTTCAAGAACACTTGGAAAAAAATAATTGGTCAAACACACGTGTTAAATGAACAATGTCTCAATGAATTTGTAGAGAAATACAATGCTTTAGGGAAAAGATGGTATTAGATGACATGACAGCAAAGCTGTTAGCGCATCAATGACAATAAGGAGCACATGGGATTGAGATACATAGATATAAATAGGGATTAATTAATTATTTAAAATATAAACAACAGCATATTCCTCAAAATGTTGCTAACAGCTTATGGCACAGTTTGCAATTCTCTTTTCTCTTTCCAAGTAATTTTTTCAGCTACATGGGACCAGAAAATGACACACATTTTCAACATTTCATCCTGTTGGGGCTCTCAGAAGAGGCAGAGTTGCAGCCCCTCCTCTTCGGACTCTTCCTGTCAATGTACCTGGTCACCTTCACTGGGAACCTGCTCATCATCCTGGCTATCATCAAGGACAGCCACCTCCACACACCCATGTACTTCTTCCTCTCCAACCTCTCCTTCGCTGACATCTGTTCCACCTCCACCACTGTCCCAAAGATGCTGACGAACATCCAGATGCAGAACAAAGTAATTACATATGAAGGCTGCATCACCCAGATGTATTTTTTCATGTTATTTGGGGGCTTAGATAACTTCTTATTAACAGTGATGGCCTATGACCGGTTTGTGGCCATCTGTCACCCACTACACTATACTGTCATCATGAACCCAAGATTCTGTGGCCTCCTGCTTCTGGCATCCTGGTTATTGACTCTTCTGGACTCTCTATTACTTGCTTTAATGGTTTTGCGCCTGTCCTTTTGTACAGAATCAGACATCTCCCATTTTTTCTGTGAACTTGATCAGGTTGTCCATCTTGCTTGTTCTGACACCTTCCTCAATGAGTTAGTCATGTATTTAGCAACTGGAATTTTCGGTGCTATTCCACTCACTGGGATCCTTTTCTCTTACATGAAGATTGTGTCCTCCATTTTGAAAATTTCGTCAACTGAGGGCAAATGTAAAGCCTTTTCCACTTGTGGGTCTCACCTCTCTATTGTTTCCTTGTTCTATGGTACAGCTTTAGGGGTTTATCTTAGTTCTGCTGCTATTGAAAATTCCAGGGCCACTGCAATAGCCTCAGTAATGTACACTGTAACCACACCCATGCTGAATCCCTTTATCTATAGTCTTAGAAATAAAGACATAAAGCAAGCACTAAGAAAAATTTTCAGCTGAGGAACATCTTATATAACAGAAACACATCCTCATGTGTAGAGAAGTACTTGTGAAAAAAATTCAAAATAATAAATATCTGTATTATACTTTCCTCAGTCCTAAATGTGATTAGTTACATAATTCAATCTCCTTAATTTTAAGACATAATATGAACAATTTAAGACATAATATGAAATTACTTCCTGTGTATTTCATTAAAAATATATTTACTTTCACCCAGTTTTCCTTCAACAGGCAATTTTAAGAACTAGAAGAAATTGTGTTTCATAGTTGCCACAGTGCACCCAGACTGGCTTGTCTTCTCCAGATGACCCTTCTGTAAAGGAATGTCCACTTGCCTACAAATGGACTTTGGGTTCCTAATCTGCACTCCCCCTCATTCACAATGATACGATTTTTTTTATGCCTGCTACCTGATCCCTTCGACACCTCGAGATCACACAGGCTGATGTACTTCTGCCAGGTGGGCTTTGTTGCTTCAGATAGCCACTTATTTACCTTAAAGCCTTTAATTCCCCAGATGCCATATCTTTTAATAGCTGGGCACTATCAACTTTCTTCACCACATTTGCTTACGCACCCATCTGTCTTCAGCGATCATGTCATGGAATGCCAGTTTAATAGAACAAGGTGTTCTTGCATTGAGGGAGTGCTTGAGTGGATTCCCAATGTCCATCTGTTACCTTAATACTAATCCTTTAAATATATGAACATAGATCTATTTCCCCATCACCATATATAACTATATTTACATATGTAGATGCCTGTATTTAGACCTCTATAAATACCTTTTGCCTCATAGATCTTTCCTCTATTTCCTTTTACTTTCAGCTTTTCCCACTATCATGCTCAGCTTTCATTTGTGTTTCAGTAATTCCTCTCAGTTACATTACCCTTGATCAAACCCTACCAGACCTCTTACACACTCTTTGCCACTGATTTTGGATCACTTGTTGTTCCCTTATCTCTGGGTTTGTTGACACCACTCCCTTTCGCCCACCTCCCCCTCTCCCTTGTTGCCCCAGAACCCTTGGTCCAGCTGTTTTCTCCTCAAGATGGTTTATTGAGCCCATATTATCTAGATAGACCTGCAGAGATAATAATATGCACAAAAACAAGGCAGAGAAAAACAAAGAAACAAAATAACAACAACAAAAAGCCAATGACAAGAATAAAAAATCCTGTAAATAGTTCAAAGTCTGTTTGTTGACCTTTAGGAATGTTTGACTGTCAAGTCGGATGGAGTGCCATGGCCTGACCCCAAAGTCTATTTTTGGTATTCCCTCGGGACTTCCTTCCTCGGCTCCCCTTGCTATTCTGTTGCACGCCATTATTGTTTTACCTCAGTGTGGTGGGGTCAGATCAGGCACAATTCCCACACTATGTCTCCACTGGTATCCCCTGTAGGGGGTTGGGTCAGTGAGGGATGTCCTGTCTCAGAGTGGACCCAGCCATATGGTCCTCTCTATGCATTGGCTGCTCTGAGCAGGGATATTGTCCTTGAGGTTTGGTGGGCCAGGATATGTTCCTTTCTGTTCCTCCCTCTTCAGTTACTCCCTTGTGCTCTGATCAGATATGTCCCTCTCCCTGATCTGTAGCTTCAGTGCTGTCCTCTGAAGTAAATTCTTCTGGGGGGAGAGGTGGTTGTCCACAAAGTTGGGATTGGTGCCGGACCCTCAGACCATTCTACTGGTTCCCTGCTTCATGCCAGTAAGTTGCATTCACATCTCGGAATGCCGGGTTGAAGTCTGGTCCCTTTTTCCCTGGGGACATGTAAACAGTACTCTCCCCTTGGGTTGGTTAGTACCCTGTTCAACCCCTACCCATTTATCTTCTTCTTTTTTTTCAATCACTGAAGACAAATGAGTGCATAAGCAAATGTGGTGAAGAAAGCTGATAGTGCCCAGCTATAAAAACATATAGTAGCTAGGATCTTAAAGGCTTGAAGGTAAACAAGTGCCATCCAGCTGAGAAGCAACAAAGCCCACCTGGAAGAAGCACACCAGCCTGTGTGATCATGATGTGTCAAAGGGATCGGGTATTAGACATCAAAAAACAAAAAAAATTATATCATTGTGAATGAGGGGCAGTGCAGAGTGTGGATCCAAAGCCCATCTGTAAGCAGGTGGACATTCACTTACAGAAGGGTTGCTGGGAGGAGACAAGCCAGTCCAGGTACAGTGTAGCAACTATGAAACACCTCATGATCACAATTCTAACTTACAAATCCAGCTAGACCAGAGGATATACACTGGAAGTGATAGGAGCTTGAGACACAGGGAATCCAGGACAGATGATCCCTTCAGGACCAGTGGTGAGAATGGCGATATCAGGAGGGTAGAGGGAAGTTGGGGTGGAAAAGCAGAACTTATTACAAGGCTCTACATATAATCCCCCTCTCTGGGGGATGGACAACAGTAAAGTGGGTGAAGGGAGATGTCAGACCGTGTAAGATATGACAAAATAATAATTTATAAAATATCAAGGGTTCATGAGGGAAGGTAGGGAGGGAGAGGGTAAAATGAGAAGTTGACATCAAGGGCTCAAGTAGAAAGCAAATGTTTTGAGAATGATGATGGCAGCAAATGTAAAAATGTGCTTGACACATGAATGTATGTATGGATTGTGATAAGGGTCATATAAGCCCCCCATAAAATTATTTTTTTAATTATGAAAATCTCTTAGGCAGAAGCAAACAGCTTGACGAAAGGACTCCCTGAGCCTGGAGAATCAGAACCATCATCTTGGGGGACACCAAGGGCAAGTGGCATAACAGTTAACAAAGACAATGTTCTATATCCCAATTTGATGAGTGGAGGCTGGGATCTTAAATGCTCATAAGCAGGCATGTTATCAATAAATATATGTCTCTTTCCATCCAGAGGGATAAAATGTTATGAAAATTGAAGAACACATGGAAACATGTGTTAGTCCAGTGGATAAAGGATTATGCGAAATTTGGTCTCCATTATCCTGAGACAAGGATGCAGTCCAGCTACCAAACCAACTGCTCTGAAAAGGATCACATTGGAAGATCCTGTATATATAATGTGTGAAAAATATGGAACAGAACACAAAATCATGTGCCTTCTTAGATGGATAGAGACTATTAAAGCTATCAGGGATATAATCTGTAGTGACCCTTCAAAATTGGGACTAAACTCACGTCCATATTATATTAACCATTTAAGATCCTAAGATAAGTGGGTTGTCAAATCAGGGGGAATAGAAATAGTAACATATAAGGAAATGGGATAAGTGATGGAAAATTATGAGGATAGAAATGGATGAGTAGAAAGAGACTGCAAAGTTTTGAATGTATATCAGACATCAGAGAAGAAAAAATCATATCACTGTGAATCAGAGAAAGTGCAGAGTAGAAACCCAAAGCCCATCTTTGGGCAATTGTGCATCCCCTTATAGAAGTGTCGTGCGTAGGAGATGAAGCAGTCAGGATTCAGTGTAGCAACTAGGATATGTACAATTTTGCTCTAGTTCTTAAGTGCTTCACCACCACCATGACCACCATACCCACGATCATAATCCCAATTATACCTTACAAATCCAGCTAGACCACAGGATGTAGACTGGTACAGAAAGGATGGAAACAAGGGAATCCAGGACAGATGATCCCTTCAGGACCAGTGGGAAGGGTGGTGATACTAGGACAGTGAACGAAAAGTCGGGTAGAAAGAGGGAACCAATTACAAGGATCTACATATAAGCCCATACCTGGGGGATGGACAACAGAAAAGTGGGTGAAGGGAGACATCAGACAGTGTAAGACATGACAAAATGATATTGATTGATAAATTATCAAGAGTTCATGAAGGAGGCAAGTGGGGACAGAGGGAAAAGGGAGCAGCTGATAACAAGGGCTCAAGTAGAAAGCAAATGCTTTCAGGATGATGACGGCAACAAATGTATAAATGTGCTCAACACAAAGGTTGTATGTATGGATTGTGATAACAGTTGTATGAGCCCCATTAAAATGATTTTAAAATGTTTTTGAATGTAGAGTGATGATCTACTCAGTACAGCTTGACATAGTTACAAGGAAAAGTTTTCTAAACATTTCAAATGTCCAATTTTATATTATATATTTTGCTATGATATTATTCATACTAAAAAAGGGAGAAGCTAAGAATGTCTGGCAAAGCTGGACTGTGATCAGTTTGGTCAGCAGTTCGAATCCACTAGCTGCATTTTCAGAGAAAGATGGGGCATAGTATGCCTGAAAGAAATAAAATCTCAGAAAATCACAAAAGCAATTTTATCCTGGTCTATCAGGTGGCTGAGCTGGCATCAACCTCATGGCAGTGAGTTTGGTTTTTTGGGTTTACCAAAATACTCACTTCATCCTTAAAAAATCATCCTTTCTAAAGAAATTTTGAATTATCCATATATATTAGAATGAAAACATGAAAAACTCTTAAGGAATTTTTAATAGAAGCAATCCATTTGTTCACTCAAGGTATCAGGAAGTTTGACATTCTCCTGGTAAAAGTGCTAGACCAGTAACCGAGAGGGGGGAGTTCAAAACTATTACCAGCACCCTGGTTGAAAAAATATGACAGTCTGTTCTATAAAGATGCACAACCTCAGAAACCCTGCTCAGTCCTATCTGTGGACTGTGAGGTGACCTCCATGGCAGTGGGTTTGAGATCGAGTCTATATTTTTCACCGGAGGAATAGAGTGGGTGACACTCACCATTCCTGTATAGCCACCTCCCTGCCACTGCTCTCAAGCGAGTCTGACTCACTTGAAGGGCCTCAAAGGGTTTACAAAGCTGTAAACCTGTATGGAAACATATCATCTAATCTTTCTCCCAAGCAATGGATAGTCTTGAAAACAGCAACCTTTCGATTATTAGGTTCAAAAGTAACTTAATAGAGCTGCTTCCTTTGCTGCAGAGAAAATATGATACTGTATTTTCCAGGATCATGAAAATCAAGGGTTTCATATGTAATTCCTAAGATGCTGTCCAGATTACAGGGAGAGACTCAAGGGCAAAAGTGAGGCAGATGCTACGGTGCTGCCAATGTCGTAGTCAAGCATGACTGGAAAGCACTGGGTTGTTTGGGAAAAATAAAGGCACATTTCCAGTAGCGGCATTGATGCCATGGAGGGTATGCATACATTTGCTAGCAGTGCTTTGAAACTATGAGTCTTGAACTCACAGTGACAACAAAATCTCCTCCTATCTGGATGGCAGGACCATCATTATGTTCAGGGAGTGATCATTTCAGTCTTCTTGATCTTTCTAACGATAGAAGTGGTATCAATGTGCTTCACTGGTATGGTGTTCAGTGTGGTTCTCAAAATCATTTCAATAGTTTCAAATACCACAAGTGCTTTTTCACATTTTAATAAGAATATGTTTTACAAATTTATGCTCAATATATTAAATAAGACCTCATTATGAAGTAAATTACCCAGGTGGGATGAATCATAAGTGGGATGAATCACATCTGATCACAAGAAAGAAGTTTTCCAAAATAGGAATCTTAGAATTTATGTTTCAGATTTGTAGGCTTTTGAGATAATAATGAGCACGGATCCTTTGAGATAATTGTATGCTAATATTCTGGGGCTAGTAATGAAAAATCTGTTTCATATAAAACTCCGCAGTAACCCTTAAAGAATTGCCTGCTGAATGGAAGATTTTGTTAAGGAAAACACATTTTAAAAAGAATACACAAGAAGCAATTTAATATTATGTCCTAAAAGTCAAGGAGATTGACTTCTGGACATAAGCACATTTAGGTACTGAGAAAAGAATAATACAGGTTTTATTATTTTGAATATTTTCTCTCACAAGTAGCTCTCTAAACTTAAGGATGAGTTTCTGTTATATAGGATGTTTCTCAGCTTAAAAGTTTTGTTGGGGCTTGCTTTATGTCTCTATTTCTAAGACTATAAATAAAAGGATTCAGCATGGGTGTGACTCCACTGTACATTACAGAGGCTAGTGCACTGGCTCTTGAGTTTTGGATCAGAGCAGAATTGAGATAAACCACAAGAGCTGTACCAAAGAATGTGAAACCACAGCTGTAACATAGAATATGGAAACCAAGAGCTGTACCATAGAACATGGAACCACAAGCGGAAAAACCTTTATATTTCCCTACAGCTGATGAAATTTTCAAAATGGAGGACACAATCTTCGTGGAAGAGAAAAGGATCCCAGTGAATGGAACAACACCCAGTAGTCCAGTTGTAATATATATCACAAAGTCATTGAAGAGTGTGTCAGATCAGGCAAGTTGGACTACCTGGTTGACTTCACAGAAAAAAAATGGGAAATTTCTAATATTGTGCAAAAAGTTAGTCGCAAAACCATTAAACTTTGTAATAGAGAGTCTAAAAGAGTCAATAACCACTTGGCCAGGAACAGCAGGCCATAGAATCTTGGTTTCATGATGACAGTATAGTGTAGTGAGTGACAGATGACCACAAACAGGTCATAGGCCATCACTGTCAATAGGAAGTTGTCTAATGCCCCCAAAGAGAATGAAAAAATGCATCTGAGTGAAGCAGTCTTCAGATGTAATTACTTTGGTCTGCTTTTGGATGGTCATCAACATCTTTGGGACATTGGTGGAGGTGAAACATATGTCAGCAAAGGAAAGGTTGGAGAGGAAGGGACTTCCGGGAATATGTCAGCAAAGGAAAGGTTGGAGAGGAAGGGACTTCCGGGAATATGGCTACATAGAGACACATACCAGAGGGACTCCTCAGAATTCAGCCCAGGAGAGGTGCTTAGAGGGAAATTCAACGCTCCTGGAATTCAGGAGGAGCATCATAGCGATAAGTAGGCACAGACCCACGGGGTTTAAAGGGGTTGCGGGTTTTGGCTTACCTCAGTGGAGGCCAGCTGGGTTTTGACCTTGGCCCCACCACTATCTCTGCTGGATTGAGGATTTGGAGCCTGTATGGTGGCTTGATATTAATTCAGCCACAGCTTGCCACCACCTCCTTGGGACAGGGACTAGGACCTTGCAGCTCAACTGGCTGGCCGGGAATCACGACTCACCTACTTTTTTGCTTTTGTTTTCCTCTCTTCACTATATCCCTGCCCCACCCCCCAAACCACCCATGCACAGTGTCATTGGGCTTACTTTTTAATTTTTTTCTCCTATTTTTTGCTTTCCTGTTATCTCACACTCCACTGCTGACCTCCAGATCACTGCCCTTAGCTTAGGGCATTTACCCCTATGCCACACCCTACGATGTGAACTCGACCCTGTGTAGCTAGCCTGAAGTGGGGGAAATCCCTCCTGACCCCCACCATGGGATATTCTGCCCAACTTCTTACCAGGGAATTCCCGCCTGGGTGCCTAAGACAGCTCCATCAACACTGGTCAACATTCCAAGCTGCTGTAGGAACCTCTGCCCAACCGCTGCAACACCAAATCAGGAAACCCACCAGCCTTCTGGGTCACTCCCCTGAGAAGGTAGACACAGGAGGGTAAAGTGGTAGGTTAATCTCATAGTGAAATATTAGCTATAGGCAGTTCAAAGAAGCATTCCTACAAGTCTTCCAGAGAGAGTCAGTTCTCTTCGACTCCCTGGAAAAGGGCACCTAGCTACTCTAAAACAAAAATGCAAACAGCTATCAGCTCCAACGATCTCAATGAAAAACCAGGAGAAACAAAAAGCAATGGCAGAAGATGTCCAGAACATAATGACATGCATAGAAGAAGCAGACATTGAGCTGCCACAGAAATAATTTTTCAAAATGCTGCTTGGAGTCATGCAGGACATGAGGGAAACAATACAGAAAAAGGATGAAATGATAGAGGAGATAAAGGCCATACACCAAAGGGAAATACAGGACCTTAGGGAGGAGATAGCAAAAACCAGTAGCAGACATGCGGACCTCGAGAATCGATTGGAGGAAGCAGAGAACCGCATCAGTGACTTGGAGGACAGCCAAGCAGACATTAACAAACACGAACAAAAATCTAATAAGACTATAAGAGAAGCTGAAGAAATCTTAACAGCTATGTCTCATGCTATATAGCAGAACAACATTAGAATTATTGGCTTTCCGGAGGAAGACACAACAAAGAAGTCATCTGCAACAATAGTGAGAGAATTCTTGGAGGAAAACTTCCCCAGCTTAATGAATGAAAACCAGGTAACCACTCAGGAAGCTGAAAGAACACAAACTAGATTGAATCACAACAAGAAGTCACAAAGGCACATAATAGTTAAACTATCCAACTTTGAGGAAAAGCAGAAAATCATGAGAACAGCTAGGGAAAAACAAGCAATCACATATAAAGGTTCCCAAATAACAATATGCTCAGACCTATCAGCAGAAACTATGAAGAAGAGGAGAGAGTGGAGTAGTACATTCCAAAAAATTGAAGAAAATCAATGGAAACCCAAGAATACTCTACCCAGCCAAATTATCGATCAAGATAGATGGAGAGATAAAAGAGTCTTCCCAGACAAGGAAATACTCAAAGAATACATTAGAAGAAACCCAGCCCTAAAAAATATCCTTGCCGACCCAGTATGGGCAGAAGAACAACACTCACCAGGCATAAATAAGAGACTGCCACATAGAACAACCTCACCCAGAGGGCAACAAAGAGAAAACAGACCCCAAGATAGAATTGGCTTAAGGATGGAAAGAAGTCAAGAATGATATACACACATGTGCACAATACACTAATGAGAAAGTAAGGTGGGAAAATACCCAAGACAAAAGGCATAACATGACATCACAAAGTCCGCAGATGGAGATAATAACCCTGAATATCAATTGCCTGAACTCATGCATTAAATGACTGAGACCTGCAGACTGGCTTAGAAAACACAGCCAATCAATCTGCTGCCTACAGGAGACACATCTCAAGGCCACAGACAAAAATAGGCTGAGAATCAAAGCCTGGAGAAAGACATATCAAGCAAAAAACAATTGGGAAAAAAAGAGGGGTTGCAATCCTAATCTCAGATAAAATTGACCTCAAAGTGCAAACCATAAAAAGAGATAAGGAGTGACAGTCTATAATGCTCAAGGGAATGGTAGACAAAGAACCTCTAAGCATTGTAAACACATATTCGCCGAATGAGAGACCCGCTGAATACATCAACCAAACACCCTGAAAGATGAAAAAAGAAATCACAGCCTCAACAATTATAGAGGGTGACTTCAATACACCGCTCTCTGAGAAAGATAGATCACAGGAAATGAAACTCAACAAGGAGGCTAGAGATCTAAACACTACAATTAGACAATTTGACCTGATATATATTTACAGAGATTTTCATCCAAATTTTAAAAAATCACATTAATCTCAAGGCCGCAAGACACATAATCAAAGATAGACCACGTGCTGGGGCATAAGGCGAATCCACATAAATTTAAGCATATTGATATCATACAGCCCACTCTCTCTGACCACTGTGCCATAAGGTTGGAAATTAACAAAAGGAAGACAAAGAAAAGAGAAAACAATTGGAGGATGAATAACTACTGCCAAAGGAGTGTGTACTGGCACAGATCAGAAATTAAATTAGGAAATTTCTAGAAACCAACGAGAATGAGCACATGACGTACCAAAACTTATGGGACACTGCAAAGGCAGTTATCAGAGGAAATTTCATAGCAATACAGACACACCTGAGTAAGGAAGAGATACTCATGATTGATATGCTGATACAAAGATACAACAACTAGAGCAGAGTCAGCAGGACAATCCTACTACAAACAAAATAAAAGAAATCATAAAAATCAGGGCTGAGATTCAGGAGAGGGAAAATAAGAAAACTGTGCAAAAATTAATGCTGCTAAAAGTTGGCTCTTTGAACGGATCAACAGACCGCTGGCAAACCTAATCAAAGAAAAGTGGGAACAAATTTCAATAGCAAGAATAAGGTATGAAAGAGGGGACATTACAACACACACTAATGAAATCAAAAGGATAATTACATAGTACTACTAAGGATTGTACTCCAATGAATTCAGAAAGTTGGAAGACATGGACAAATTCTTGGAAAAATAATCCCTCCCTAGACTATCCTTGGTGGACATCAAGAATCTCAACAGATACATAGCAATAGAAAAAAATAGAAAAGGTTATGAAGGATTACCAACAACAACAAAAAATCCCCTGGACCAGATGGCTTCACTGGACAATACTACCAAGCATTTAAGGAAAAACGAACACCAATCCTACACAAGCTCTTCCAGAACATAGAAAAAGACAGAAAACTCCCGAACTTCTTCTATGAAGTTAGTATAACTCTGATAACAAAACCAGGCAAGGATCCCACAAGTTTCGAGAACTACAGACCAATATCCCCAATGAACATCAATGCAAAAATCCTTCATAAAACACTAGCCAACAGAATACAAAAGTATCTGAAACAAATAATTCACCATGACCAAGTAGTATTCATACCAGAGATGCAGGGATGGTTCCACATACTAAAGACCAAGTATTATTCATCACATTGGCATGAAAAAGTATAAGAACCACATGATAATGTCCATAGATGCATCCAACACCAATTACTGTTTAAAACACTTGAGAAGAAAGGAATGGAAGGACAATTCCTCAAGACAAGACAAGCTATATATGAAAAACCAACAGCCAACGTGGTAATCAGTGGAGAAAAGACTAACACCATCCCACTGAAAAAAGGGACCAGACAAGGATTCCCCTTATTCCCACTCTTATTTAATATCATACTGGAGGTTTTAGCGAACAGCATAAGGCAAAGAAAAGACATCAAAGGTATTCGTCTGGGGAAGGAAGAATTGAAACTGTCATTTGCAGATGATATGATTTTATATATGGAAAATCCCAAAAGTTCCACAAGGCGGTGTACTGGAAGCAATAGAGGAGTTTGGCAAAGTGGCAGGATGCAAGATCAACAAACAAAAGTCCATCGAACGGTTATACGTATTGGATAAGACCGTGGAAGAGGACATCAAAAAGGTGGTACCCTTCACAATAACCAAACACAAATGGAAATATCTAGGGATATACCTGACTAAAAGAACAAAATATCTACATGGGGAAAACTACAGAACACTATTACAAGAAACCAAGAGTGACCTCAACAAATGGAAGTATACCCCATGCTCGTGGATTGGAAGACTCAATATAGTAGGGAAACAGTGGAGAGGTCTGAGGGGCTGGCCCCAGTCCCAAATTCTACATAGACGCCTGCCCCTCACCTGAAAAGAATTTATTTCAAAGGGCGACATAATCTGAAGCTCCGGGAGAGGGTCATATCTGATCAGAGCATACGGGAGCAGATGAAGGGGGAGTAGGAGAGAGTGGAGTACATCCTAGCCAGCCAGGCATGAAGGACGATGACCCCAATTAGAGCCCCACTATAAGACATGACACCCCTCACTGACTCATGGTCCTTCGGAGTACAGTACAGTGTAGGAATTGCACCTGATCTGATCCTGCCACTCCAAGGCAAAGCACTGGTGGAATGCAATGGAACAGCAAGAGAATGGAGCGGCAAGGTCCCCAGGGAATGCTCAAGGTGGACTTCGGGCTCAGGGTGTGGTGCCCCTACAGACTGGACTGAAAACACTCCTAAAGGCCAACAAACAATCCTTGAACTAACTACAAGATTTTCTTTTTTGTTGTGTTTTGTTCTTTGTCAGTGGTTTGTTGTTGATGTTTTGTTGTATATTGTTGCTTGGTTTTGCTCTGTCTTGTTTTTGTGCATGTTATTATCTCCGCAGGTCTGTCTAAATAAGATAGGCTGGATGAACAATCTGGAGGAGAAAACAATGGGACCAACAGTTCTGGGGGACATGGAATAGGGGTAGGGGTGGGGGGAAAGGAAGTGGTGTTAACAAACCCAGGAACAAGAGAACAAGAAGTGATCCAAATTGGTGGTGAGGTGGGTGTGGGAGGCCTGGTAGGGCAAGATCAAGGGTAATGTAATGAAGAGGTATTGCTGAAACCCAGGTGGGTACTGAGCATGATAGAGGGACAGGAGGAAAATCAAGGGAAATAGAGGAAAGAGCTGTGAGGCAAAGACCATTTATAGAGGTCTAGACAAAGACATGTATATAGGCAAATATATTTATATATGAGGATGGGAAAATATATCTATGTGCATATATTTTTAAGTTTAGTATTAAGGTAGCAGAAGTACATTGACCCTCTACTGAAGTACTCCCAAATGCAAGAATGCTTTCTTCTATTAAATTGGCATTCTATGATGTTCACCTTGTCGACACAACCGTTGAAGACAAAGTGGGTGAATAAGCAAATGTAGTGAAGAAAGCTGAAGGTGCCCGGCTATCTAAAGATATAGCTTCTGGGGTCTTAAAAGCTTGAAGGTAAACAAGTAGTCATCTAGCTCAAAAGTAACAAAGCCCACATGGAAGAACACACCATCCTGTGCGATCACGAGGTGCTGAAGGGATCAGTTATCAGGCATCAAAGAACAAAAAATCATATCATTGGGTGCACACCTCCATTATACAATCGCTGAAGACAAATGGGTGTATAAGCAAATGTCGCAAAGAAAGCTGGTAGTACCTGGCTATCAAAAGATATAGGGTCTGGGATCTTAAAGGTTTGAAGGTAAACAAGTGGTCATCTAGCTCAAAAGCAACAAAGTCCACATGAAAGAAGCACACCAGCCTGTGTGATAACAAGGTGTCAAAGGGATCAGGTATCAGGCATCAAAGAACAAACAAATCTTACCATAGTGAATGAGGGGGGAGTGAAGGGTGGAGACCCAAAGCCCATTTGTCTGCCACTGGAGATCCTCTTGGAGAGGGGTCTAGGGGAGGAGACGAGCCAGTCAAGGTGCAATATAGCAACAAAGGAAAATACAACTTTCCTCTAGTTTCTAAATACTTCCTCCCTTCCTCCGGTCCTCCCCGCCCCATACCATGATCCAAATCTACTTTGAAAGTCTAGCTAGACCAGAGGATGTACACTGGTCCAGATAGGAACTGGAAACACAGGTAATCCAACATGGACAATCCCTCCAGGACCAGTGGTGAGAGTGGCGATACTGGGAGGGTAGAGTGAGAGTGGGTTGGAAAGAGAGAACCAATTACAAGGATCTACATGTGACCTCCTCCCTAGGGGACAGACAACAGAAAAGTGGGTGATGGGAGATGTCGGACAGGGGAAGATATATCATCATAATAATTTATAAACTATCAAGGGCTCATGAGGGAGGGGGGAGCAAGGAGGCAGGAGAAAAAATGAGGACCTGATGCCAGGTGCTTAAGTGGAGAGCAAATGTTTTGAGAATGATGAGGGCAATGAATGTACTGATGTGCTTTACACAGTTGATGTATGTATGGATTGTGATGAGTTGTATGAGCCCCTAATAAAACAATTTTTTAAAAAGAAAGAAAGAAAAGAACCCAGGTGGGTTGAAGGTTTCATGCCAGATGTAATCATAAAAAAAAAAAACATTTTCCAAAATAAGAATCAGAATTGTCTTCCAAAATAGGAATCATAGTCCCAGTTTTTAATGGTCCAGGATGATAATGAGCACTGGTCCTTTGTGATAATTGCATGCTCTTCCTCTATGGCGAGTGATGAAAATCTATTTCTAATGAAAGCTGAAGGCACCCTGAAAGAATTGCCCATTAAAGGGAAGATTTGGTTAAAGTCAATAACATTTTTAAAAATACACACAAAGCATGTCATATTATGTTTTCAAATTTTCATATTCTATCTAAAATGTTAAGGAGGCTGAATTATGTACATAGCACATTTAAAATTGAGGAAAGCACAATACAGATTTTTATTATTTTGAATTCTGTTTCTGTGATATAGGATGCTCCTCAGCTGACAAGTTTCCTTAGGGCTTGCTTTATGTCTTTATTTCTCAGACTGTAGATAAAAGGATTCAGCATGGGTGTGGCTACAGTGTACATCACTGAGGCTGTTGCAGAGGCCCTGGAGTTTTCAATAGCAGCAGAACTAACATAAACTCCAAGAGCTGTACCATAGAACAAGGCCACCACGGAGAGGTGAGACCCACAGGTGGAAAAGGCTTTGTATTTGCCCCCAGCTGATGCAATTTTCAAAATGGAGGAAACAATCTTTGTGTAAGAGAAAAGGATCCCAGTGAGTGGAATACCGCCCAGAAGTACAATTGTTAAATACATGACTAAGTCATCCAGGAATGTGTCAGAACAAGCAAGTTGGACTACCTGATCAAGTTCACAGAAAAAATGGGATATTTCTAATTTTGTACAAAAAGACAGTTGCAAAACCATTAAACCATTTAATAGAGAGTCCAGAAACGACAATACCCAGGAGGCCAGAAGCAGGAGGCCACAGAATCTTGGGTTCATGATGACAGTATAGTGCAGTGGATGACAGATGGCCAAAAAACGGTCATAGGCCATCACTGTCAATAGGAAGTTCTCTAAGGCTGCAAAAAGCAAGAAAAAATACATCTGGGTGATGCAGTCTTCATATGTAATTACTTTATTCTGCATCTGGATATTCATCAGCATCTTTGGGACGGTGGTGGAGGTGAAACAGATGTCAGCAAAGGAGAGGTTGGAGAGGAAGAAGTACATGGGTCTGTGGAGGTGGGAGTCTGTGGTGATGGCCAGGATGATGAGCAGGTTCCCAGTGAAGGTGACCAGGTACATGGAGAGGAACAGTCCAAAGAGGAGGGGCTGCAGCTCTGCCTCTTCAGAAAGCCCCAGAAGGATGAATTCTGGAACCTGAGTGTGGTTTCCTGGTTCCATGGAGCTGATGAACTCCTTGGAAAAGAAAAGAGCATTGTAAACTATGCCATAAGCTCTTAACAACAGATTGAGAGATATACTGACATTTGTATTTTAAACAGTTAATTAGTTAATGCCTACTTATATCTACATAGCTTGTGTTCTTGAATTCATGTGCCCAATATTGTCTTTGATGGGAAACTGTCTGGCTGTCCATTTTTCTAATAGTATCTTTTCCCTAAAACAATATACTTCTCTACAAATTCCTTAAGACTTTAACATTCATTCAACAAATGTGTTTGACCTAATATTTTATGACAAGTGTTCTTTAGAATTGTGGGAACCTCAATAAAAAATTAAAATTTTTACCCTTATTTGATGTGAACGGCAGAATGTGCAACTATTGGGCTTTTCCCTTACAGAGGGAGGAAGAGTTATGGAAATGCAAAGACTTTTGGTCCAATGGACTCATGGAGCATGCAAACAGCAGTCATGCCTGGAACAGAACTCTCCTGTATGTGCCAGTAATCAACTCTGTAAGTTCAAGAGGGCAGCACTTTCCCAGGGACAAAATTCAGAGGCTTATGGAGGAAAGAGGAATGGAAACAGGAAACACAAAGAGGCAGCAGGATGAGCTACAGTACATCGGGGAATGGCAATGGATGAGTTAAATCAGAATGTGTGTGATTTCTTAAATGCTGGTCAGGTCTGTAACCAGGTAATTCATAGTGAGACATAAGTAAATGATAGAATAAAAAGAAGTGCTTCTTCATATAATCTCTTCTGATACAGAGGCTCACAGCAGAAACCTGAATGTAGTTAGGATACTAGTCACGAGAAGAACACGTTGTACAGAGACAGCGCCTGTGCTCCCCACGACACAGGACTATTTCTCACCCCTCTGACAACAAGGTGGATGGTGTAACTGAGGTGCAAAAAAGGAATCTGGACTGAAGTTGCAGTTAAACGTAATGGAAATATGAGATCAGATGGTTTTGAGGTTATAAAAGACTCCGTGATAAAGAAATTAAACGTCACTTATTATTTTTATATGTATTATAATAACACAACACATTATAACATATCCTATTGTATTTTACTGACCTGCTAGGTGGTGCAAATGAGCAAGCAGTTGACTACTAGTTAAGAGTTTGTCATTTACAATCAACACGGCGGAATCTAAAGGCAAGCCTGGTGATCTGCTTCCCAAAGGTCACAGCCTTGAAAATCCCAAAGCCCAGTTCTACTCTGCACACATGGCTTCATCCAGAGTTGGAATTGACTTGGTGACAGCTGACATCAATACTGTTAAGTGATACAGTATTGTGTTATTTGTATATACCTATATAATGTACGTCATTCAGCCTTCCACAAAAGTTACTGTTGCCTCAGTTTCTAGGTGGTATACTATTTCCCTTTTTGGACTGTAGGTGGCAGCTTAAGGTGTCTGTTCTCAACGTGTATCTCATTTACTGATAATGGCTCCTGCTCTCTCCACATTGATCTAAGACAGCGCATTATGGAGGCTGAGCCAATTCAACTACAAAAAAAGTACTAAAAATAAAAAAGTCAGTTTCACTCTCTTAGGGGAACTGAGTTGAGAGTCAATAATCCCAAACCAGGTCTTTGGGTATTTCAAAGACCAGTAATCCCTTGGGCAGAGATTTTATTTGAGGCCATCTTCTGCCATGTGATAGAAAGCCAGTCTACTGAGAGGAATGAAGGAATGAAGTAGACAATAGGGAATGAAGGAGATTAATACAAGCTTTGTAAGAATCAGAGAACGGAACGTTACGTTACCTAGTTCTAAGCTCCATAACACCAAGGAAAGTATAAATAGTGGAATTACCCAACTAGATAAATATTTTAATATATATGATTTAAATGAATTCCTATGCTCACATTATAAATATAAGATTAAAACATTAGTAGTTAATTGAAATATTCATATATAGAAAAATGGAAGAGAATTTTTAAACAGGACTTCATTTAATTCCTTTTCCAAAATTCAGTGTATTTAGGAGTCATTTTGATATTAAGCACAGTGATTGTTTAATATACTAATATATGCCAATGGATACTACAAGCTTTAAAAAATAGTACTGTTATAAATTCTACATAATCTTTTTCAGAGAGCAAGAGCAGTGAAGCCAGCAGTATCCTAATATCAAATCCAGGAGTCCTGGTGGGAGAGTGGATTATCACTAAGCTGCAAGAGCAAGATCAGCAGTTTGAAATCACCAGCCACTGAGTGGGAGAAAGTTGAGGCTTCTCCTCCATCGACAGTAAGTCTTGGAAACTCATGGGGACAGTTATTCTCTGTCCTATAGGGTCTCTATCAGTCAGAATAGATTCAAAGGCAGTGAGTAATATCAAAACCAGATACAAATATATACCAAAGGAAGACTATCATTCAATATTACCCATGACAATAAATGAAAAATTCCTCAACAAAATACTAACTAATTGAATCCAACTATGTATGACCAGTATAATATACTACAGCAAAGTAGTATTTATTCCAGCAATGAGAGAGTGGTTCAAAATTTGAATATCAGTTTATGTAATATCCTACATCAACTAGCTAAGGAAAAAATGAAATAAACATTGACTAAAGAAAAGACATCATAAAGTCAAATCACAATAAGCATTTGACAGTATTCAAAATTATTACTTCCTTTTTAATCCCCCCACCAAAAAAAAAGATGAAAAATGTTTTAAAAAGTTGGCTTGATAGAGTAGATCTATGAAACTTACTGCTAGGGTCATTTTAATTGTGAAAATTAGGCGTTTTTCCCTTTGAATTCATGACAGGGCAAGGATTACCCTCTTAACACTCCTATTTAAATGCAAGTCCAAACAAACATAAAAACACAGACTTTAAAAATAAAAAACATACAGATTGGGACGGAAGAAATAAAACTGGGGCACCAGGCGCTTGCTGAACTCGCTCCAGCCTGCGCCCTTTGCCCCCTCGCCCCCTCTCCCCGCCTCCCCCGCGCTGGCGCCCCGTTAACCCTTGAGACCCATTCGCTCCCATTCGCTCCCCATGGCCTTGGCGAGGGCGCGGCTGGAGCTGGGGGCCAGAGGCCAGGGCGCTCCTGCCCCCACTGCTGAGAAGAGAAGGGGGCGCTTCTCCTGGGAGACTCCAGGCTTCCAAATTCCTCCTTCTGCATCCTCTGGCCCGCCTCCCGCACCCCTCCTCCCCGCCACGCACCGTCTCCCCTCCCCAGCCATCTGTTCCACTTGGCAGTGCCACGACAAACATGGCTCCAGCTCGCTCCTGCCCCTGCAGCCCCCTCCTCAAACTCCTGGGGGGAGACGCCCCTCCCCCAGTGGCCCAGGCCCCTGTCGCCACCCACCCCACCTTGTCCCCTCCGCCAGCGCGGTGTACCCAGTCCCAAGTGGTCTGGGGGCCGCGCCTAGACCCCTGCTTCCGTTGTGAGGATCAAAGGGACTGGGGACCACTCTGGGCAGGGCATGGTTTTGGGGTGGGGGGCACCTCTAGGGACAGGGCAGGGCAAGCCATGGGCAGGAGGTCAGGAAGCTGGGACTCCAAAGAGCAGACTCCAGGGGAGCGTGTTTGGTGGATGCTGGGGAGAAAGCAAGTCCCCTTCAGGCTCCTGAAACCCCGCAGCCCCCAGTGCCCAGCCCCCCTCCCAAGCTGTGCCAGCTGCAGCCTCGCAGCGCCTCCTGCCTGCCATGCTGCGCGTACCTGGCGCGAATTCCGGCTTCCCCACTGGCCTCACTGCTCATGAACCATCCACCACTACTGGGTGGCCCAGAAAGTAAGCGTTGGGGGCAGGGAAGCAGGGAACACAGAGACATACACCCCGCCCACCTACACCTCCGCCAAAGGTCCTCTGAGAACGGGCCAACTCACTGGTGGCTTCTGAGAGATTCTGCTCTCCCATTTTACAGCCAGGCCACTCTGAGTTGGGTGGGAAGTCCACAGGATCTGCCATGAGAGTTTGTGGGGTCTCCAAACCCCTGGGAGGTCCCCTCATCTGGGAAATGGATGGGTGGGTAAAAAAAAAAAAAGAAAGAAAACTGTCTTTGTTCACAGAAGACATCACTGCCTATGCAGAAAACCCAAAGAAATAGCCACAAACAGAAAAATACTAAAACTGATAGGGTGAACTAAATGATAGCTTATAAAATACAGATATAACCATCAATAAATGTCCATGTAAGAATAATGATCAGTAACATACCAAAATGAAATTCTGCAGCCATGGCAATAATAGATCAAAATGCAACCAAAATTACTAGTCTAAAAACTACACAATACCGGTGAGAGAAATGCAAGGACCAAATATATCATTATTCTCTGTTCATGAATTGGAAGGATCAGCAATACTAAAAATATAAAATCTTCCCGACTGGATCCATATAATTAATGTGCTTCTAATCAAGATGTAAACCAGTTTGTAGCTATTAAAAAAATGATGGATGAAGTTGATACTGAACCCATGTGATCATCTTCTAAAAACCAAGAAATAAATATTGAAATAATTGTAAACTCCATAACGCCAATCCCCTCATGAGACAAATGTCAGACAAATACCAAGTAAGAGACATTTTACAAAATAGTTAACCAACTCATTTCAACATTTGCATGGTCATCAAACAAGGAAAAATATCAGGGAACCTGTCACTGACACAGGAGTCCAAGGAAGTCTGACAAATAAAGGCAGGATTCTGGATAGAGATGGAAACAGGCCTCTAAGTGAAAGGTTTATGGGAAATATCTTTACTGTATTTGTAATTCTTCCATTAAATGAAACAAACAAACCTGTTATCTCTAGAGCTTCACCCATGCTGGGTTGCATGTCACAAAGAACATAAGAAAATACATAACCTAGAGTGAAGAGAGTTGCCAACAATGACAAAACAGAACAGTGATCAATCCCATTATGAACAAATAGACATTATTAACAACTGGATCAAGCAAAAAGTAGAGAGACCAAATGACAAGATTTTAACCATTGAAGTCAAATTCATCATTTTCATCTACTATGGTCATGTCTACAAGACTCTGCAGGTGATTCCTATCTCTCAATTATGGTAGTAACAAGAATGAGAGTTCCTGCTGGGGATAGCAGGGGACCCAGATGGGGGCGGGGGAAAGGATAAGAGGGAGCTGATATCAAGAAGGACAAGAGGGAAAACAATGTTTTACAATTGGTAATATACAAGGTTGCATGATAGGATTGAACTAAGGAATGGTATGATGTCTGGATTGGGTCCTAGCACGATTATTTAAAAGAAACAAATATACACTACAATAAATTAGTATCAGAAAAACTGTTGAAAGACTAAAGTTAAGTAAAAATTTTAAAATTAGTCCTATGCAAATACCTTGTAAGCAACAAGCTGTGAACTTGAAACAGAGTTCACCACTTGCCTTGGATTAGCAAAATCACAGATTTAACATGCATATTCTGCATCTTTTAAATGCAAATTCTGATGCCAATTTTATAGAAGAGTTTAAAAAATAAATATTTTTAAAATTTAAAATAAAAGAATTTAAAATGTCAAGCTGCTTCATATTACTTGGTCCAGTTTGGGGTGCATTATAACTCAAAACAGATTCATCACCCACTTCTACAGTGCTTTCTCCACTCTTCATCTCTCTGTGATTTTCACAGCAGCAGGAGTCTGCTCTGCTCATGGACAGAGCAATGTCTCCAAAGGCAAGTCTGACTGCAGACAGACTGTGCTGCTAATTCTGCCTTGACGCTCCGCTAATTTCAGAGTTGTCCTTCCTTAGGAAAATACACAGCTGTGTGTTACATGGCTGCTGCCTGCCTGTCCACACTCATGCCCCTTTCCATTCCTTGCTTTCCTTGTTCATCAGTTATTAAGTAGTATGTGTGATTTCCAATGCACACCATATGGTTTTAATGATCCCAACATCCCTCCCCTCCTGCATCTTCCTTCAAAGCTCAGTGAGACCATCATCTCTCTGTGAAACCTTCCCTAAAAGTCCCCAGGAAGGACAACAACATTATGATCCATTTCAGCAGGATTGCAGAGCCGGGATAAGCACGCACTTACCGTCTGTTCCCTTACGGAGAACGTCAGATACTGGAAAGAAGGGAAATGTCTGCTCATTTCTTTGTGTCCAGACTATAATTTAAAGCTAAATAAGAGTTTTTTGAGTTACAGTGTGAACAAATAGTTGAATGAGGTTAACAGACACAGCACCGGGGAAGACAGATCAGAGAAAGAAGACATTGTCCTGTAGCCAGAATCAGTCTCTAGAACCAGGGACTCTAACTCATCAGGACTTTATCCATTAAACTTGCTTTTATTTGTTATACCTGTTGATCCTCCTACAGACACTACCAATAAGAGAGGGTCATCACACATCACCAGTCTCTGGGCATCTGCGATGATGTACCTCATGCAGAGAAGACTTCACCAGTGCTGGTTCTCCCATGTCCCACTGCTAAAGTCAGAGGCTGTGCCCCAGGAAGAGCATGGAGCTGGACCCACTCATGAGGCTTCTAGAAGGTACAAATATGTTTTCTCATCCCCTTAGATGAATCAAGTAGATCTTGGTCAGTGTAGAGGAAGTATTTACAGTCCTTTGGCTCTAGTGGATGAAATCCCTTGTGCCTCATTAATGAAGTATTCTTTTGTCTTACCTTTCCTGAGAATTGTGTCAGTTTGACCCTTGGGAGACAAGGTGGAGCTCCGTGTACAGCCTTCTCCCATTGGACTGCTTCATCCCAGGAGGCGGTCACCTCTATTGCGCTGTGTCTCCAGCATGCAGGGGAATGAATAATGAATACCCTGAGATGCACTTCCTTCTCCACAGACCTAAAGATCACAGCTGGACATCATTCACCAAGATGCCAGGGCTTCGTGAGGCACTTCTCATCACATATAGCCCCACCACATCACTACTGTATATTTACCATGTCTTTTATTTAAATGAATTGACAATGGACCCTGAGTAAATGGAATGCCATCCCTGTAGATAGGGTGTTGGGAGAGAAGATGACAGGATATTCTCAGTGAGTGTCTAAACTTCTACAGGTCATAATAGATAAAAAGCTTAAATGTCACAATGTCCATAAGATGATTCATATATAGTATTGACATTTTAATTCATAATATCATAATATAATGATAAATAATAGAGAGCAATAACTTTTCACAGACTGCATCAATATATTCATAGGGTTATATTATTATTTATGAGAATGATTTGTTAATTGAAATCAATGACACCTGTGACATGCTAAGTGTTATCTGAAAGGGAATATGTTCATTTGGTAGCTTTACATTCTCTGAATAGAAAGTCCAAAAAGGATTACAGATACCAGGAATGTGAGGTGAAGTTGGGGAGAATCAGGGGGAATTGTTCACAATGATCTATGTATAACCCCATACTAGGGGGTGGGGAGAATGGAGAAGTGGTAAAAGGGAGACAACAGTTGGGGTAAAAATGGGGGAATTGTTTTAAAATAAATTATCAAGGGTTCATGAAAGAAGGAGGGTGGGAGAGTGGGAAAATGAGGAAACGATATCAAGGGCTCAAATAAAAAGAATATGTTTTGAAAATATTGATGGCAAGATATATACAAATGTGCTTGACACAGTGGATGTATGCGTGGATTGTGGTAAGAGCTGTAAGAGCCAACAATAAAACAGTTAAAGAGGAAAGAAAGTACAAGAGGTTTTCAGGTGTATTGCAGAAGGGTCCACTCTATTGAAGATGTGAAGAGAGAAGAGGGGAAATCTTTCCGAGGAGGATACATTTAAGGGAATAGATGGAGGACAGGGAGTGGAAGCAGTGTCACAGGGAAGAGGCTCCTCTGGCCTGATTGGTATCTGCTTCGGGGGCCTTTTTGTACATTTTGCAGCTGAACTCCACCACTCACTTTTCTGGTGTGGTCTTTTGGCATTAAGGAAAATCATACTTACCTCATCAGTCCACGGGATGATAAATATGTGGATGGGTCCCACCACAGAGCCTGAATAAAAGGTCTAATATTAATGGATACAAAGGATTTGTACAGAATACCCAGTGCATTACTTTCTGTGTTGCTTTCTATTCCGCAATTAGTTTTTATGTTTGCTTTGCATGATTTTATACATTAGTAATTACAAGGTTCTTTCAAAAAGTGTGTGGAAATTTTGAATGAATAGTTAATAGAACGTTGCTACAACTTTTCCACCGCTCACCTATAGCCCTAACATGTTGCTGGTGGGGGGAGAGGGTGCAAGTATTGTGAAGAGCAGATTGTTGGTTCTTCCAAATGCTAACCCTAGGTTTAGATATTGAGCAGCAATTCCACTGCTAGGTACAACAAAAAAGAATTAAAAACAGGCGTTTAAATAAATAATGATAAATAAATGCGTACAGAAGCAGTATTCACAAGTACTAACTAATAAAACAATCCAAATGTCCATTAAGAGATGAGCACAATGTGGCCTTGACATGCAATAGATGATTGTTCCATCGTTAAGAAACCATGATGCAGTATTACATGATACGGAATGGGTGATTCTTGGAAACTTACACCTAGTGGGGAAGAAAGCACATCCAACTCACTGCTGTGGAGTCAGTTCTGACTCGGAGTGACCTGTAGGATAGAGCAGAACTCCACAGAGGATCCCCAACCTGGAATCTTTATAAAACATTCTTCCAGATAATTCTCTCATCCAGGAGCTGGTGACTTGAGACCTCAAACCGCTGAAATTTAGGTCAACAATGTGTTAATTTGGTTATGTGTCAACGTGGTTGTGGCAGGATTCTTAGTAGTATAGCAATTGTTATTTCACCCTGATGTGACAAAACCTAAACAACTCCATGTTGAAATTTATTGTGAAAAATAAAGCCGATGTGAGAGGATTAGGGAGGGGACAGTTTCATCACCCAGGTCATAGCTCTACTGCAATTGACAAGAAGTTTCCTCAGGGGCGTGGCCTACTCTTATATAAGAAGACTTGGTGAGCTGACATGCCATTCCGTCATTACTGGATCTGGATCCTGCATCTGTCTCTGACCCTGGTGTTTTGGCCTTGAGCCAACAGCCTGCTATATTGCCTCACAATCTGGGAGCTATCATTGGCCTGCCATAATGACTACCAACCTTGGATTTTTTTACTGTGAGGCCAGAAGCCTGACCTGTTGACCTAGAATGTTTCTGCCTCTACCTGCCTCGACTATCCTATGGTCTTTCTGTTTCCTGGTGGTCTTCTTGCTTCCTGGTTGGCCAACCACAGCAGTTACTGGGTCATGTTAAGACCCCAGTTTAACATCTGACCCACGGATTTTAGCCCGATTGTGCTTCCTCACTTCTCCATCCATCTATATGGCTATAGAGACGCAGAGAGAGAGATGGGAAAATGATATATATCAAGGGAATTGCTCACCCTTGTAAAAGTGTGTTATAGATACATAGAAAGATGGATAAATAGATAGTAATAGATATCAGGATATCATGGGTCTTGTTTCCACTGAGAATACATTCTAGCACCCAGAGGAGTGCTTCACCTCAGTGTCACCAGGATTCTATTGGGCATGGTGGGGAGGGGGTGGAGGGCACCAGAGACCATATCTCATATACGTGAAATATCAAATTGCAAATAATTATGAGCTGTTCTAAATTGCATGTTTATCCATTTCATACTGGAAGCATTGGCTGAATCATTCAATTTATTCATCACTAGCTGTCATAATACATGCATAAATTAGAATATTACTTGTATTGTTTTAGTTCCTTGAAAAGGGATAAATATAATCCTATCACAGATAGCACAGCACTTCAAGATAGATATTGAAATATCCTTTCAGTTGGGGAACTGATCACCATGATTGATATTACCAGCACCACTCCCAGGGGGACCGACAACAGAAATGTTGGTGAAGGGAGACATCAGACGTAGTGAGTTATGAAAATAATACTTGATAATTATCCAGGGGTCACGAGGGTGGGAGTGTGTGGAATGGAGGGAAAAAGAGGAGGTTATATCAAGGGCTCAAGTATAAACAAAATGTTTTGGAAAGGGTAATGGTGACATATATACAAATGTGATTGATCAAAATGACACATGTATTGTTATAAGCGCTATAAGACCTCACAATAAAATGACTTATATTAAAAAGAAAGAGACATCCTTACTGTAATCACAGGGAATCCAGGACAGATGAACCCTCAGGACCAGTGGTGAGACTGGCGATACCGGGAGGGTCGAGGGAAGGTGAGGGAGAAAGGACGAACAGATTGCAAAGATCTACATGTAACCCTCCTCCCTGGGGGATGGACAACAGAGAAGAGGGTGAAGGGAGATGCCAGATAGGGCAATATATGACAAAATAATAATCTATAAATTGTCAAGGACTCATGAGGGAGGTGGGGAGCGGGGCAGGAGGGGAAAAAAGAAAGAGGACCTGACGCAAAGGGCTTAAGTGGAGAGCAAATGCTTTGAAAATGATTAGGGCAAAGAATGTACAGATGTGCTTGTATGAGTCCCTAATAAAATGTAAAAAAAGAATGTAAAATAAATAAATGAATAAAAATTTTAAAAAAACAAATCCCCTAAACAACAACAAAATTAATTAAACTTTTAAAAAGGGGACACAGAAAAAAAACCAGAAAGATAGAAAGAAAGAGAGATCCTTTCTGACAATGAATTCACACCTTTCCTCGTGATGGTGTCATTCCTGCCTTAGTGAACTGTACAATTTTCTTATTTTAAACAGCCCACTTCAGTGCATTCACATCTACGATCTCAATCATTTTATGTTCTGTTTCATTTTTTATGGCTTCCTATTTCCCTAGATTCCTACTTCATACATTCCAAGTTTTGATTATTAGGTGAAATTTGTAGTCTTTTTTTTTTCTTCTTCTCATGTTGAGGCATGCCCCAGCAGCAAATGAAGATCTGGAAGGCTCTACTCTGCAGCGTTGACACCGTCCCTGGCAATGTAGACGACTCTACTTGGAGAAGGCAGCTCTTCCTCTGTCACGTTCTGAGTGCCCTCTGACCTGAGGGGCTCATCTTCTGACACTCTGTCTGACCAAGCTCTCCTTCTGTTCATTAGGCCTTCAGTGTCTGACGGTTTCCTGATGCTGTGCGTAAGGGGGTTAGTGGTCAGTTCCTCTGAAGTGGCCAGATGCCTCCTTCCTTGTGTTCTATTCTCAGTTTGGAAGCTCCCCTGAATGAACTGGCTTTTCAAATTTTAGTCACATGTCTTCCAGCAACACACAAGCCACCAAGTACAGTAAGGTAAGCATGTTGCAGTGGTCCATTTTAGACATATGATTAGCCTTTTATTGGGAACATTATAAATAACCTCTCTAGGGTATGTGATAACCACTTGATAGTATATTAATTTAACTAATGTAGTAGAATTTCAAAAACTCTTTAGAAAAAGAAAGCAGACATGGACAGGACAGCGTTCTTACCAAATTACATACTTTGATAGATTGTGGAGATATACGGATCAAATATTCAAGTGATTGGACAGTATTTTTATGAAATTGATGGTTGGGAAAAGGTCAATCAATAATGCTCATTCACCAAAGAAGAGCCATGTCTGCTAGATTAAGAAATATCATTAAAGTAAAGAGAATTCGAAGTACTATGTGACCTTGCTGACCTGCCATTCATCTGCCTCTTTGCACAGTAGGCTATTTTAGCCTTAATCCAAAAGAGTCATTCAGTTTCTTAAATGCACTACAGGTGAGTTGAAGACACAGTGCAGTGGGAGTGGAAGACACAGTGGAGTTGAAGACACAGTGAGTGGGAGTTTCTAATCAGAACCTGTTGTGACCTGTGAAGGATGTTGTTCTTGTGAATCTTAAAAAGACAGAGTCTATACTCCTGGGTTACCAAAAGTTGGATACAAACTGGTTCCACAGTGGCCAATTAGAAAAATAATACCTGCATGTTCTCACCTTGGGTGGTGTTGGGGGGTGATCTCTATGAGTGATGTTATTGACTTTCTCCAATGGCAGATTGTCCCATCTAGGTTACTCACCCACAGACGTATGATTCCCTTCCCCAACACAGACCTACCTGCCCTCCTCTACTTGAATTTCCATTGAGGTTCACTGAGCAGCCTGGTAGGAGTGTCTGTTGATTTGGGGTGATCTCAGAACAATGTCATATGACAGGAGATGACTTGTCTTCTCCTCTTCTCAACATAAGAAACTGACCGCAGCTGAGGGAGGCCACTGTCAAAGTGGTTACAAAGATGCACAAATAAATGGATGACATATAGATCATGAGCATTAGGTAGACACACTTCCTCACTTGACAGAATACATTGGAAGATTACGTGACTTGAGAACCGAAGCTTTCCTTCACCTTGGTCTTTGTCCTTATGGTAGCGGCCCACACAGTATTTCTTTTTTAGTGATTGAATAACCACTCATCATCATAGTTTCCCAATTCATCCATCATCAGGACTTTTGTGGTTTCATCAATGTTTTTTTAGGGATGCACAGTATCCATTGTATTTATGTACCAGTTTATTTAGCAATTCTTCCACTGATGGGACTTTGAGCTATTTCCAGCTTATTATTGTTTTATGAACTCTGTGATAAACACAGGAAAGCATATATCTGTCTGTGTTGTTACTTCTTTCAGGTATCTACTCAGCAGAGGTGTTGCTGGGTTGTCTGGTATTTCTATTCCCAGCTATTTTAGATGTCACCATATCAATTTGCACATTGTTTGTTCAAGTTTATAAACCCACCATCAATGTATAAGGGTTCCAATTTCTCCACACTCTCTCCAGAATTTTCTGTTTGTTTTTCTAAAAATAGCACTAGTGTAGTAGGTGTCTGGGAGCTGTTTTCCAGGTTACTTGACTGAGGCATCAGTTATTGATCATATGCTACCCCTTGAAGAGGTGGCATGCCAATCCATGCTTTGTTGCTTTATGATGCTCTTCCTGCCAATTTTGGAAGATTTCTGCATCATTCAAGATTTTGCCAATGGGATCTTTCAGTATTGCAAATTGGGGCCTGAGCTTTTTCTTCAGTCCTTTCTGCTTATGTAGCACTGTGGTCATTCTTTGTTGGTTTTGAACAGCAGTTCTGTGCACAGTTCCTGGTGTTATGTTGTCTTCTTGAGCTGGTCTTTGCGATGCTCTTTTCAGCTATTTTAGTTCATTTCTTTCATTTGTATCAACAACTCTGTATTCAAGTGCAAGTTTAATAATACACCTAGACAATTATTTGACCTCTTGTTAGGTTTATTGTGCCAACTTGGCCCATAGGAATATGTGAGATTGATCGGGACACAGTTTGATTTGAAGGCAAAAATATAAATGGCTTGTCAAGGGTCACCCCCTTCCTCTTTTGCTCTCTTGTGATGGCACCAGGGTGAAGCTGCTTTATCTAGTTCTCTGCCTCCACTTGTGAGCTACACTAACTTTGGGGCAAGCCATCCCATGAATCATGTTGCTAGAGCTTAAGGTTCTTTGAAACCTGCTTAGTCATGTTGCTTACCTTGAGGATGGTGAATCCTGTCGCCTTTCGTTGCTGGGGTTTGATATCCCATCTGGACCTGCTTCGCTAAGCTCCTGAGCTGCTGACTGTTGGAGACCTGCCCTGCTGTTTCCTGCCTGTGGACAGACCATCCCTGCATTGCTTGAGGGAAAATTCAGCTGTCTGCTTCCTTGACCTTGAACCTGGAAGCACTCATGAGTTGAAGGACTTCCAGTATATTGTCTCATGGAGGTGAGTTGAACTGAGCCCTCTGTACTGCTGTGTGGGTAATTTGCTGCTATATTCATTTGTGCTGCATAAACTTAGTCTCTTCTGTGAAAAGACTGTCCTGGTTTTGTTTCTTAAAGAACCCTGCCTAACCCACTTACTTTTTAATGGTGTTTTAATTGCTTCTTATATGATGTTGTTGTCATCCTACAGCTTACCAGATCTCTGTCATCAGTCTTCAATATGTCATAACTGCTTTTGAGATGTTCTCTGAATCATGTGGTATATTCTCAAGGTTGCATTTTGGCTTGTGGGCTGGTTTTAATTTTCCTTTCTTTTTATTTTTAGTCATCTTATTGTGGGCTCATTCAACTCTTTTCACAATGCATACACACATCAGTTGTGTCAAGCATATTTGTACATTCATTGCCCTCATCATTCTCAAAACATTTGCTCTCCACTTCAGCCCCTGGCATCAGCTCCTCATTTTTTTCCTCTCCTTCCCCACTCCCCCATCCTTCATAACCCCTTGATAATTTATAAATTATTATTTTGTCATATCTTGCCCTGTCTGGCGTCTCCCTTCACCCACTTTTCTGTTCTCTGTCTCCCAGGGTGGAGGTCACATGTAGATCCATGTAATCGGTTCCCTCTTTCCAACCCACTCTCCCTCAAACCTCCCAGTATCACCACTGGTCCTGAAGGGATCATCCTCCCTGGATTCCCTATGTTTCCAGTTCCTATCTGTACCAATGTACATCCTCTGGTCTAGCCAGACTTGCAATGTAGAATTTGGATCATGATAGGGGTAAGGAGGGAGCATTTAGGAACTAGAGGAGAGTTGTAATTTTCATTAGTGCTACATTGTACTTTGACTGGCTCGTCTCCTCCCCTAGACCCCTCTGCAAGGGGATCTCCAGTGGCAGACAAATGGGATTTGGGTCTCCACTCTGCACTCACCACCTCATTAAATACGGTAAAATATTTTTGTTCTGATGATGCCTTATACCTGATTTCTTTGACACCTCATGATCGCACAGGCTGGTGTGCTTCTTCCATGTGGGCTTTGTTGCTTCTGAGCTCGATGGCCGCTTGTTTACCCTCAAGCTTTGAAGACTCCAGATGCTATATCTTTTGAAAGCCGGGCACCATCAGCTTTCTTCACCACATTTGCTTGTTCACCCACTTTGTCTTCATTGGTTGTGTTGGAAAGGTGAACATCATAAAATGCTAATTTAATAGAAGAAAGTATTCTTGCATCTAGGGAGTACTTGAGTGGAGGCCCAATGTCCTTCTGCTACCTTAATACTAAACCTATATAGGCACATAGATCTATTTCCCCAACCTCATATATAAATATATTTGCATATGTACATGTGTTTATCTAGACCTCTATTAATGCCCTTTGACTCCCAGCTCTTTCCTCTATTTCCTTTGACTTTCCTCCTGTCCCACTATCATGCTCCGTCCCCACCTGGGTTTCAGCAATTCCTCTTAGTTACATTACCCTTGATCATTCCCTACCAGGCCTCCCACACCCACCTCACCACCAATTTGGATCACTTGTTGTTCCCTTGACCCTGGGTTTGTTAGCACCACTTCCTTTCCCCCGCCCACCTCCACCTATCCCATGTCTTCCCGAACTGTTGGTCCCATTGTTTTCTCCTCCAGATTGTTCATCCAGCCTATCTTATTTAGACAGACCTGCGGAGATAATAACATGCACAAAAACAAGACAGAGCAAACCAAGCAATAATATGCAACAAAACAACAATGACAAAGAACAAAACAAAACACAGGAACGAAAAGCTTGCAGTTCGTTCAAGGATCCTTTGTTGGTCTTTAGGAGTGTTTTTCAACCCAGTCTGTTGGGGCACCATGCCCTGGCCTCAAAGTCCACCGTCAGCATTCCCTAGGGACCCTGCCACTCAATTCCCTTTCTGTTCCGCTGTACTCCCCCAGTGCTTTGCCTTGGTGTGGCAGGATCAGATAGGCGTACTTCCCACAGTGTGTCTCTGGTGCTGTCCCCTGAAGGGCCATGGGTCAGTGAAGGGCGTAATGTCTCATAGTGGGGCTGGTCCTCTCTGTAGACTGGCTGGTCTAACTGGGGTCATCGTCCTCAAGTCCTGGTGGGCCAGAATGTACTCCACTCTGTGCTACTCCCCCTTCAGCTGCTTCCATGTGCTCGGATCAAATATGTCCCTCTCCTGGAGCTGTGGATTCAATGCTGTCCTTTGAAACAAATTCTTCTGGGGGGAGGGGCAGGCATCCACTTAGTGTTTGGTACTGGGGTCAGCCCCCTAGACCTCTCCCCTGGTTCCCTACTCCATGCCTGAATGTTGCATTCACACCTTGGGGCACTGGGTTGAAGTGTGCTCTCTTTTTCCCTGTGGAGATAAGAACAATACCCTTCCCTTGGGTGGGTTAGCACCCCCTGTCCCCACTACCCATTTCTCCCTTATTTTCATCATTTTCTTTTCCTTTCCCCACATCCTCTCCAGTTGTCGACCATGTGTATCCCTGCATTTCATCTGGCCCCCGCCATCCTACACAGTCCTCACCCCAAGAATGATTGTATACAGTAGCTTTTTCCCCCATGCCCCTTTTGCATTTTTAAAAAAAATGCTTACCTAAGTGGACTCATGTTCTACTTGTTCTTTTGTGCCTGACTTACTTCGTTTAGCATGATTTCCTTAATTTTCTTCACGTTCATTCTGACTTTCTATTTTAGCAATTGATTATCTATTCCACAGTCAGCCCCAGACTTCATTCTGGATGCTAATATTGAGCGTCTCCATCATCTGGTCTGGAGGATAGAGAAAATTCGATTCCTGTGTATTACATGTGGTCAGGTTGATGTGTACCACTGATGTTTATGTTATTGATATGAAGACATTTGCCATGAAGAAATAGTCTAGAAAAACTCTTGCATGCTTTCCAACTTCACTTCTATCACCAAAGCCATTTCATATAACTACTGTTCCTTCCTCTTTGTTTCCAACTGTTGCATTCCAAATGCACCTAATTATCATACATCTTGATTGCATGAATAATCAATTTCAGACTAAAGAAATTAGAAGAGCTCTTCGGTGTCTTCATCACTAGTTTTAGTGGTTTGTGTGTAAATGTGGATATTATTTGTTTTAACTGGAGTTCTTTCGAGGCATATGAGTATTATCTTATCACATGCAGCACTGTATTTCAAGATAGTGGAAATGTCTTCTGTACATTTATTCATGTAATGGATGTAAAACCATACCTCTTGAATTTGTGGTCCTTAGGAAGCCACCAAAATATGACAAGCTGGCTGACAAATGATGGAAGAGATTGGGAAGGGTTTGATGTAATGAAAAGGAAATTTCCTCATGTTGTGATTTAATCTCTATATAAATGGACCCGGTCAAGTAGTTTGCTTTTTTTCTGCTGGACCTGCATCATACATCTAGTTCATCGGGCTCTGGTTCTTTGGACTTGAGTCAATGGTCTGCCATATTTCCTGCTGATCCTAGGAGCCATCAGTTACCTGCTATCTGACCTGTCACCTGATATACTGACTTTGAGTTCAATAGTTTCTTTCACCATGGTCTGATTTGTAGATCTTGCATTCATCTTATGTACTTTGGACATGAAGAATTTGAAGAGCCTACTAATTTATTTAGTCTGAAATTGATTAATCATGAAATCAAGATCTATGTTAATTTGGAGTGCAAAAGTTGGAAACAAAGAGGAAGAAACACTAATTATAAAATATGGCCTTCTTAATAGAAGTGAAGTCAGAAAGCAGGAAAGAATTTTGTGAGACCAATGACTTCTTTGTTGCAAACAGCTTTTTGTCAACAACATAAACAGCAATGACATGCATCAAACTAGCCAAATGACTACAAAGGAATCAAATTGACTCCATCCTTCAGACCAGAGGATGAAGAAGGTCAACATGAGCATCCAGAATGAAGTCTGACGCTGGCTGTGAAACATATCATCAGTTGCTCACATGGAAGTTCAGGATGAAATGGAATAAAATGAAAAGAAGCCCCCAAAAGCCAAAATACAAACTTGAGCTTGTATATACTACATGATTTAGAGAATATGACATCAACAATATCATACATGAAGAAATCAAAAGGTCATTTAAAAAGAAATAAAGAAAAGGGAAAATAAGTGTCAATGTAGATTAATAAACTTGCTCTTGAATATAGAGTCATTGATTCAAATGAAAGGAATGAAGTAAAAGAGCTGAAAAGAAAATTTCAAAGGCCAGCTCAAGAAGACAAAATAATATCATAAAATGTGCAAAGACCTGGTGAAAGAAGCCAAAGAAGAATTAGATGAATATTTCTTAAGCAGAATGGACTGAAATACAAATTCAGGCCCCAAGTTGCAATATTCAAATATTATATTGGCTAAATATAGAATGATGCACAAAGCTTCAGTAGAAGATGGAAGGAATACATGGAGTCATAATACCAAAAAGAATTCATTGAAACTCCACCATTTCAAGAAGTAGCATATGATCAAAACTCGTGGCAATAAAGGAAAAAATCTAACCTGCACTGAAAGCATTATTGCAAAGCAGGCCCTAGGAATTAATGAAATATCATTTGAAATGTTTCAACAACTGAGGAAGCACTTGAAGTACTCAATGCCTACATCAAGTAACCTAGAAGACAGCTACCATACACCTACAACAATAGCTTACTTCAAAAAAACAAATCAGAAAACAAAGAGTGCTGGAGCGATTATGAAGAAATTGGAGCCCTTGTACACTGATAGTGTGCTTGTAACCATGTGCAACCATTGTGAAAACTGATATGGCAGTACCTCAAATAACTGGCAATTGAAATACCAGACAGCCCAGCAATAGCTCTGCTGAGTAGATACAACACAAAATAACAGACACAACGCAAACAGACATGTGCTCTCCCAAGTTTATCGCAGCTCAGTTCATCATAATATAAGCTGGAAACAGCTCAAATGCCCATCAGTGGAAGAATTGATAAAAAATGGAATTCTGTGCATCCGTAAAAAATAATGATGCTTCCTCCCCCACCCCCCCCGCTATCATGATCCCAAGTCTACCTTACAAATCTGGCTAGACCAGAGGATGTACATTGCTGCAGATAGGAATGGGAAATACAAGGAATCCAGGACAAATAACCCCTTCTGGACCAGTAGTAAGAATGGCGATCTTTATATATCTTTATATAACTCCTCCCTGGGCGATGGACAACAGAGAAGTGGGTGAAGGCAGTGGGTTAGATATGACAAAATTATAATAATTTATAAATTATCACAGGTTCATGAGGGATCAGGGAGTGGGGAGCGGGGAGGGAGGGGAAAATGAGGAGCTGATATGAAGGCCTCAAGTAGAAAGCAAATGTTTTGAGAATGATGATGGCAACAAGTATAAAAATGTGTTTGACACAATGGATGTATGTATGGATTGTAATAAGAATTGTATGAGCTCCCAAAATATGATAAAAAAAACAAACAGTGAGGAACCCACGAAACTCCTGGTGACATGCGTGAACTGGGAAACCATTATGCTAAGTAAAGATAGTCAAAGATAGTCAATCACTAAATATATATATCGTGGACTGCTATTATAAGGATAGAGACCAAGATGAAGGAAGACTTCTGTTCTCAGGTCAGGAACTCATCAAATCCTTTCCATCAAATACAGAGGAAGTGTGTCTGCTAATGCTCACGATCCATCTATCATCCACTTCTTTGTCCATCTTAGTAACCACTTTGACAGAGGCCTCCCTCAGCTGCGGCCAGTTTCTATGCTGAGGAGAGAAGGAGAAGACAAGTCATCTCCTGTCATATGACATTGTTCTGTGATCACCCCAGATCAACAGACACTCCTACCAGGGTGCTCAGTGAACCTCAATGGAAATTTAAGTAAAGAAGCCTGGGTAGATCTGTGTTAAAGAGGTAGTCCTACATACATCTGTTTGTAACCTAGATAGGCAATCTGTCATTGGGAAAAATGTTTAATATTACTCACCCCAAAATCCACCTTCAACATTCTCTGGGGATCATGCAGCTCCATTCCCTTGCTGTTTCGCTGCCCTCCCCCAGTGCTTTGCCTCAGTGTGGCAGGATCAGGTCAGGTGCAACTTTATGTTAATTGCAGCAGAGCTTTGACCTGGGCGATGAGACTGTCTCCTCCCCGATCTTCTTACATCTGTTTACTGCTCACAGTAAATTCCATCATGGAGTTTTTTTTGTTTTTTTTTATGTTGGGTCATATCAGGGGGAAACACCAATTGCTATACTACTAAGATTCTTGGCCCAACCACGTTGACACAAAACCAAATTAACACAGGTGCTAACCTAAATTTCAGTCGTTTGAGGTCTCAAGTCAGCAGCTCCTTGATGAGACCAAGATTTCGTGGTTTGTTTTATAAAGATTCCAGCCTGCGGAACCTCCGTGGAGTTCTCCTATAACCTACAGCATCACTCTGAGTCAGAACTGACTCCACAGGAGTGATTTGGATGCGCTTTCTTCCTCTCTAGATGTAATTTTCCAAGAATCACCCATTCTGTATCAAGTAATCCTGCTTCATGCTTTTTCAATGATGGAAAAATAATCTATTATATATAAACGCCACATGGTGTTCTTCTGTTGGTGGACATTTGGATTATCTCTACCAGTTAGTACTTGTGAACACTGCTGCTGTCAGCATTCACATACCAGTGTTTGTTTAACTGCCTCTTTTTAATTCTTGTGATGAATTAATAAATGAATTGCTGATCACTTGCTAAACCTAGGGTTAGCATTTGGAGGAACCAATGATCTGTTCTTCACAATACTTGCACCCTTTCCCCCACCAGCAATACGTCAGGGATCTATGTGAGCGGTGGAAAAGTTTGTGGTAAAGTTCCATTAAGTATTCATTCAAATATTCCACATACTTTTTAAATCACCCTAATAATTACCAATGCATAAAATCATACAAAACAGAAAAACGCATTGCAGAATAGAAAGTAACACAGGATACAATGCACTGGCTATTCATGTAGAAATCCTGAGTATCCTTTAATATTAGACTTTTGTTCAGGTTCTGTGGTGGGACCCAACAACATGTATTCATCATCCCATGGACGGATCAGGTAGGTATGATGATGCTAATAGGCCAAACCAGAAGAGTGAATGGTGGAGTTCACAAAAAGCTCCCTGAAGCCGATACCAATCAGGCCAGAGGAGCCTCTTCCCTGGGACACTTCTACTCCCTGTCCTCCATCTATTGCCTTAAAAGGCTCCTCCTCAGAAAGATTTCCCCTCTTCTCTCCTAACGTCTTCAACTAGAGCAGATCCTTCTGCAATACTCCTGCAAACTCCTTTGTACTTATTCTTTTTTATAATATAATTTATTGGGGTCTCTTACAGCTATTATCATAATCCATACATCTATCCATTGTGTTAAGTGCATTTGTACATATGTATGCCATCATCATTTTCAAAACATATTCTTTCTGCTTGAGACCTTGATATCAGCTGCTCATTTCTCCCCTCCCCCAATCTTCCTCCCTCATACAACCTTGATAATTTATTTAAAAATTTTCCCCAATGTCTTACTTCACTGTGTCCCTTAAACCACTTTTATGTTATCCATCCCGCCCCCCCCCCCCCAGGAAGGGCTTATATGTAGACTATTGTGATCGGTTGGCCCTTCCTCCCCGCACCTCCCCCTTCCCTTCTTGGTATCTGTATTCCTATTTGGACTTTCCTTTCACAGAACAGAAAGCAACCAAACGAACAGATTCCCTTTCAGATGAAACTAGAATATCACAGGTGTCATTGATTTGAATTAGCACATCATTCTCATAAATAATAATGTAACCCTTTGAATATATTGATATGCTATGTGAATTGTTATTAAACTATCTTATGTATTATTATATTATATACTATGAAATAAAATTTGAGTATTATCTATGAACCATCTTATGGACATTGTAACATTTAGGCTTTTTATCTGTTATGACCTATAGTGTGGAGACACTCACTGAGAATATCCTATCATCCTGTCTCCAAATATACTCCCTACAGGGGTGGCATTCCATTTACTCAGGCTCTATTGTCAATTACTTGACATAAAAGACATTGTAAAAATACAGTAGTGATGTGCTGGGACTCTATGTGTTCAGAAGTGCCTCATAACTCTCTGCCATCTTAGTAAATGATGTCCAGTGGTGATCTTTAGATCTTTGGAGAAGGAAATACATCTCAGAGTGATCATTAGACATTCCCCTGCATGCTGGAGACACAGCACAATAGAGATGACCCTCTTCTGGGAAGAAGCAGTCCAATGGGATAAAGCGTTACATGGAGCTACAAGTTGTCTCCCAAAGGACAAACTGGCAGAAGACTGAATTTTGTTCTCTTAGCTCCAGAGAAATAAATTTCCCAGGGAATGCAAGGCAAAAGAATACTTCATTAACGAGGCACAAGGGATTTCATCCACTAGAGCCAAAGGACTCTAAATACTTGCTCTACACTGACCCAGATCTACTGGATACATCAGAGGGGATGAGAAAACATAGCTGTACCTTCCAGAAGCCTCACGAGTGGGTCCATCTGAATGCTCTTCCTGGGGGCAAATCTCTAAAATTAGCAGTGGTTCATGGGAGAAACAGCCGTGGTGAACTCTCCTTTGATTATACCTGGATGCGCTTCCACATCATCACAGGTGCCTGGAGATTGGTGATGTGTGATGGCCCTCTCTTATTGGAAGTATCTGTAGGTGAATCAACAGAAATGACAAATAAAAGCAAGTTTAATGGATAAAGTCCTGACAAGTTACAGACTGGTTCTAGAGAATGATTCTGGTTACATGAGAATGTCTTCTTTCTCTGATATGTCTTCCCTGGTGCTGGCTCTCATTCCTGCAACCTCCTTCTCTCAACAGCCTTCCTTGTTTCACTGCATTAACGTGTCTGTTAACCTCATTCAACTTTGTTTATATAGTAACCCTCAAAAGTTTTAATCAGCTCTAAATTATACTGAGGAAATAAAAAAAAATGAGTAGACATTTTCCCTTTTTCCAAGTATCTTACATTCTATGTAAGGTACCGATGGTAAGTGCGTGCTTATCCCGGCACTACAGTCCTACTGAAATGGGTCATATTGTTGTTGCCCTTCCTGGGGACTTTTAGTGAAGGTTTCACAGCGAGATGGTGGTCACAATGACCTTTGAAGGAGGAGACAGGAGGGGAGTAATGTTGGGATTATTAAAACCATAAGGTGCGCATTGAAAATTGCACATACTAATTAATAACTGATGAACAATGAAAGCAAGGAATGGAAAGTGAAGCATGAGTGTGGACAGGTAGACAGCAGCCATGTAACACACAGCTGTATAATTTTCCTAAGGAAGGACAACTCTGAAAGTAGCAGAGAGTCAAGGCAGAATTAGCAGCACAGTCTGTCTGCACTCAGATTTGCCTTTGGGGACATTGGTCTGTCCATGTGCAGAGCAGACTCCTGCTCCTGTGAAGCCCGTAGAGAGATGAAGAGTGGAAAAATCACAGTAGAAGTGGCAGATAAATGTGAAAATTTGGATTATAATGCATCAAAAAATCCAGCAATTAATACTACACAGCATGACATTTTAAATTACTTATTTTTCAAACTCTTCTATAAAATTTGAATAAGAATTTGGGTTTATGTGATGAAGAATTTGCAAGTTAAAACTCATTTTTCTTGTCTGAGGCAGGTAGTGGACTCTGGCTGAAATTTACAGCTTGTTGTCTTCAAGGTATTTGCATATGACTAATTTTAAAATTTTTACTAACTTTACTGTTTCAGCTGTTTACCTTTACCAGGGAGTCTTCAACCTCACAACAATCTTATCTCATATTCCCGTTATTTATAACTACAACTTGAACCCAGATTTCATTTTGCACATCAGTTATACCATCCACCTTGTCAGAGGGGGTCAGGAATGCTCCTGTGTCAGGGGGAGCACAGCCCCTATCTCTGCCTAAAGGTCCTCCTCCTGCCTAACACCCTAACAGCCTTCAGATTTCCTGCACAAGGCCTCTTTGTCAGAAGTGAGACACAAAGATGCATTTCTTTTTACTCCATAACTTGTTTACTTGCTACCCTGAATTAAGTGGTTTGCCAACCTGACCGTCATTCAAGAAATCACACACGTTCTGATTTAACACGTCCACTGTATTTCCCCTATGTAAGGTAGCTTATCTCACTGCCTCTTTGTGTTTCCTGTTTCCTTTCCTCCTTCCTCCATAACACTCTGAAATTTGTTCCTGGGAAAATGCTGCCCTCTTGACCTTACAGAGTTGATTATTGGCACATGGAGGAGAGTTCTGTTCCAGCCATGACTGCTGTTGGCATGCTCCATGAGTCCATTGGACCAATGATTTTCATGTGTCTTTTACCTGCCATCACTCTTCCTACTTCTGTAAGGGAAGAGACTATTATTTGCATCTTATGTTGTTCACATCAAATAAGGGTAAGAGTGTTTATTTTTTCACTGAGGTTCCCAGAACTTTCAAGAACTCTTGGCATTTAATAATTGGTCAAACTTATTTGTTGAATAAACAAAGTGTTAATGAATTGGTAGAGAAATATAACTCTTTAGGGAAACGATGGTATTAGAAGCCTTGACAGAAAATCATATAACATCAAAGACAATATTGAGCACTTCAGATTGAAGAACATGAGATATATAGACATGAATAGGTACTAATTAATTAACTGTTTAAAATGTAATTTACAATGTATACCTCAAACTGTTGTTAACAGGTTATTACATAGTTTGCAATGCTCTTGTCTCTTTCCCAGTAGTTTCATTGGCAACATGGAACCAGGAAACCACACTCTTGTCCCAGAATTCATCCTTCTGGGGCTTTCTGAAGAGGCAGAGCTGCAGCCCCTCCTCTTTGGACTGTTCCTCTCCATGTACCTGGTCACCTTCACTGGGAACCTGCTCATCATCCTGGCCATCACCACAGACTCCCACCTCCACACACCCATGTACTTCTTCCTCTCCAACTTGTCCTTTTCTGACATCTGTTTCACCTCCACCACTGTCCCAAAGATGTTGATGAATATCCAGATGCAGAACAACGTTATTACTTATGAAGACTGCATCATTCAGATGGTTTTTTTCATGCTTTTTGTGGGATTAGAAAACTTCCTATTGACAGTGATGGCCTACGACCGGTTTGTGGCCATCTGTCACCCATTGCACTACATGGTCACCATGAACCTACGGTTCTGTGGTCTCCTGCTTCTGGCCTCCTGGTTATTGACTCTTCTAGACTCTTTAGTACATGCTTTAATGGTTTTGCGATTGTCTTTTTGTACAGAATTAGAAATCTCCCATTTTTTCTGTGAACTTAATCAGGTCATCCATCTTGCTTGTTCTGACACCTTCCTCAATGACTTAGTTCTGTATTTAGCAACTGGCCTTCTGGTTGTTATTCCATTCAGTGGGATCCTTTTCTCTTACATGAAGATTGTTTCCTCCATTTTGAAAATTTCGTCAGCTGGGGGAAAATATAAAGCCTTTTCCACCTGTGGGTCTCACCTCTCTGTGGTTTCCTTGTTCTATGGTACAGGTCTTGGGGTTTATCTCAGTTCTGCTACTATTGAAAACTCCAGGGCCACTGCAATAGCCTCAGTGATGTACACTGTAGCCACACCCATGCTGAATCCTTTTATCTACAGTCTGAGAAATAAAGACATAAAGCAAGCCCTAAGGAAACTTTTCAGCTGAGAAACATCCTATATAACAGAAACACATCCTTAAGTTTAGAGTACTACTTGTGAACAACAAAATTTTAAATAGTAAATATCTGTATTATACTTTCATCAGTCCTAAATGTGCTTATATAAATAATGTAATATCTTAAATTTTTAAGATATAATATGAGAAATATAAGACATAATATGAAATTAATTCCTGTGTATTTTGTTTAAAATGTGTTTACTTTAAACAAATCTTTCCTTCAACAGGCAATTTTTTTCCGGGTGACTGCAGGTTTCATTAGAAAATTGACTTTTCATTATTAACCACAGATAACAGCATACCATTATCACAAAAGGCCAGTTCTCATTATTATCCTGAATCATAAATAACTGAGACAGAAATTCCATGATACCTATTTTAGCAAACTTTTTCTTGTGATCACATCTGGCATGAAAGTTTCAACCTTCATGGGTTATTTTATTTACAGTGTAGTCTGTTAAAAATGTTTAACATAATGTTTGTAAACTTATTCTTATTAAATTTTGAAGAGCACTGGTGGTATATTCAAGTATTGGAGATTGCTTCCAAACCACACTGTAAACCAGACCAGCTAAGCATGTTAATACCTCTCCTATCATCTGAAAATCGTACAACCAAGAAAACTGAAATTATTGGTGTCATGTACATGATTAATCTTCTGACATCCAGATAGGAGGAATTTCTATTCTAATTGTTAGCTAAGTTAGTTTCATGGGAAAATGAGGAGTTGATGCCAAAGGCTCAAGTAGAAAGCAAATGTTTTAAGGATGATGATGGAAACAAATGTGCTTGATAAAATGGATGTTGGTATGGATTGTTCAAAGAGTCATACAAGCCACCAATAAAATGAATTTAAAAAAAACATTAATACCCTGACCTTTCTGAACCTAAATTTGTCCAGTAAAGTTATGCGTATCCTTTCTTGGCCTCAATAACACTACTGGAATTTTGGGTTTACTGGTTCAAAAAAACCCAGTGCTCTCCAATTATGATCCAGAACTTGTAGCAATAAAGGAATAATTCTAGCTTGCACTGAATGCGTTAGTGCAAAACAGGCTCTAGGAATTAGTGAAATATCAATGGAAATGATTCGACAACTGTGGAAACACTTGAAGTACTCACGTGCCTACATCAGGGAACCTAGAACACAGCTACCATACACCTACATCAATAGCTTACTTCAAATAAGCAAACCAGAAAACAAAAACTGCTGGAGTGAGTATGGAGAAATTGGAGCCCTTGTACACTGATGGGGGGCTCATCATCGTGTGCAACCATTGTGAAAACGTATATGGCACTGCCCCAAATAACTGGAAATAGAAATACCAGACAGCCCAGCAATACCTTTGCTGAGTAGATACAACACAAAATAGCAGACACAACTCAAACAGACATGTGCTCTCCAAGTTTATCACAGCTCAATTCATCATAATATAAGCTGGAAACAGCTCAAATGCCCATCAGTGGAAGAACTGATAAAGAAACTCTGGATCATGAAGTGTTCAAGGGACCAGGTAGCAGACACCAAAGAACAAAAGTCATCATTGTGTGATCACCTTCCCCATATAAACGCTGAAGACAAATGTGTGCATAAGTAAGTGTGGTGAAGAAGGCTGATGGTGTCCAGCTATCGAGAGATATAGCATCTGGGGTCTTAAAGGCTTGATAGTGCAGAAGCGGCCTTCTGGTCTAGAAGCAGTACACAAGCATGTGTGATCATGGGGGGGTGGTAAAAAGGACCAGGTATCAAGCACCAAAGGCTGGGGAAGAAGAAGAAGATCATATTAACATGAATGAGGGGAGCATGTGATGGGGACCCAATGCCCATCTGTAGAAAACTTGACATCCCTTGCAGAGGGGTCATGGAGAGGAGATGAGTCGTTCACGGTTCAGTGTAGCAATAATGAGACTCACAACCTTCCTCCAGTTCTTAAATGCGTCCTCGCTCCCACTATCATGATCCCAATTCTACCTTGCAAACCTGATTGGACCAGAGGATGCACAGCGGTGCAGATGGGAACTGGAAACACCAGGAATTCAGGAGAGATGAACCCCTAAGGACCAAAGGTGAGAGTGGCGATACTTGGCGGGAAGAGGGGGGTGTAGAAAGGGGGAGCCAATCACAAGGATCTACATATGACCTCCTCCCTGGGGGATGGGCAACAGAAAAGTGGGTGAAGGGAGACGCCAGGCAGTTTAAGATATAATAAAATAATAATTTATAAATTATCAAGGGTTAATGAGGGAGGGGTGAGCAGGGAGTGAGGGGGTGGCAAAGGAAAATGAGGAGCTGAGTCCAGGGGCCCAAGTGGAAAGCTAGTTTTGAGAATGATGAGGGCAATGAATGTATAAGTGTGCTTTACACAATTGATGTATGTATGGATTGTGATAAGAGTTGTTTGAGCCCCAATATAATGACTTTAAAAGGGGGCATCTTCTGTGCATCCCTCAAAACAGTGATGAAACCATGAAACCCCTGATGATATGTATGAACTGGGAAACCACTATGCTAAATAAAGCTAGCCAATCACTGACAAAAAAATATTGCATGAGCCCCTACTGTAAGGATAGAGACCAAGATGAAGGAAAACTTCTGTTCTCAGATCAGGTAATAGTCAAATCCATACTGCCTAATGCTCACGACCCATCTATCACCCACGAACTTGTCCATCTTACTAACCACTTTGACAGAGGCCTCCCTCAGCTGCGGCCAGTTTCTATGTGGAGGAGAGAAGAGAAGTCAAGTCATCTCCTGTCATATGACATTGTTCTGTGATCACCCCAGATCAACAGACACTCCTACCAGGGTGCTCAGTGAACCTCAATAGAAATTTAAGTGAAAAAAGAGAAATTTAAGTAAAGAATCTTGGGTGGATCTGTGTTAGAGAAGGTAGTCCTACATACATCTGTTAGGAACCTAGGTGGGAAATCTGCCATTGGGAAAGGGTTTAACATTGCTTATATGGAATCCCCCCACCCAAGGAGGAAAAATGGTCAGTACTATGTTTTTAATCTCAAATTTGATCTAGTTTGTATCCAGCCTTTGGTATAGCAGGACTGTAGACTCTGTCCTTTTGAGATGCAAAAGCACAGCATCCTTCACAGCTCACAATGGAAGGCTCTGATTTTGAAGCCCCACTAAGCAAACTGTTTGGTTTAAATTTGCTTGTTATAGATTTAAGAAACCGAAGGACTCTTGGATGGAAGGACAGAGTGCCCTCGAGTGAGAAAAAATGGATGAATGGAAGTTCAGGGATGCCATATACAAATTCAAACTCTCTTTACTCTTTAATGACATAGCTTACTCTAGCGGGCATGGGTCTTCTTGAATGAGCATTATTAATTGACCTCATCCAACCCTAGTTTTTGTAAAAATAATAATGTCCAATCACTTGAATTTTTGATATGTATAGGTCAAACATCTATGTCCTGTACTTTTATACTTTGTTTTACTAAAGAGTGTTTCAAATTCTACTACATTAGCTAAATTAATATCTTATCAATATAATTATCACATATGCCACGGGGATGATTTATAATTTACCAATTGAAGGTTAATAATATCTCTAAAATGGAACTCTCCCACTTGTTGGGCACACTGTGGGAGTTGTGTGTTGCTGTGATGCTGGAAGATAAGTCACTGATAGTTCAGACACTAGCAGGGTCACCCACACTGAACAGGCTTCTCTCAGGGGAGCTTCCAAACTGAGAATAGAACACAAGGAAGGAAGCAGCTGTCCACTTCAGAGGAACTGACCACTAAACCCCTTACGCACAGCATCAGGACACGGTCAGACACTGAAGGCCTAAGGAACAGAAGGAGAGCTTTGTCAGACAGAGTGTCAGAAGATGAGCCCCTCAGGTCAGAGGGCACTCAGAAAGTGACAGAGGAAGAGCTGCCTTCTCCAAGTAGAGTCATCTACATTGCCAGGGACGATGTCAACGCTGCAGAGTAGAGCCTTCCAGATTTTCATTTGCTGATGGGGCATGACTCAAAATGAGAAAAAAAATGACTACAAAAATCACCTAATAATCAGAATTTGGAATGTATGAAGAAGGAATCTAGGAAAATTGAAAGTCACTAAAAGTGAAATGGACACACAAAGATTGAGATTCCAGACATTAGTGGGCCATTTTGAGTTAGAAAATACTAATACTTTCATATGCCAGGAAAGACACAAGCAAGAGGAAAGGTGTTTCATTCGTTGTGAGAAAGGCTATTTCAAGATCTATCTTGAAGCGCAGTGCTATCTGTGATAGGATTCTACCTATCCCTCTTCCAGGAAATTGAACAATACAACTAATGTTCCAATTTATAAACCAATCATGAGAGTTACTGAAGAACAAATTGAAAAATTCTGCCAATGCCTTCAGTCTGAAATGGATCAAACATGCAATTAAGAATCATTGATACAAGAACATTTTTTTTATAATAGCCTAGCATTTTGTGATGCTCACCTTCCCAACAAGATCGCTGAAGTCAAAATGGGTGCATAACAAAGTGTGGCGAAGTAAGCTGATGGTGCCCAGCTATTTGAATATGTATGGTCTGGGGTCTTAAAGGCATGAAGCTAAACAAGTGCCCATCTAGCAGGGAAGCAACAAAGTCCATGTGGAAAAAGCACACCAGCCTGTGTGATCACAAGGTATCAAATGGATAATGTACTAGCTCTCAGAAGATCCAAAGAAAACAACTATATAGATGAAAATGATGTGGGTTAGAGTGGAGACATAAAGCCATCTATAAATAATTTGACCTTCCGTCACAGAATGGTCTCAAGGAAAGAATGAGAGAGCCAGGGTGGAGCACAAAATCGATGGAACATGCAACATTCCTCCAGTTCTTTAATGCTCCCTCCTCCCCATTTTCATGACCCCAGTTGTACCTAAAAAATCTGGATCGACCAGAGCATGTACACTGGTACAGAAGAGATCTCAGCACATGGAATCCAAGAGAGACAAACCCTTCAGGAGCAGCAATGTAGTAGCAATACATGAGGATAACAGGAAGGTGGGGCGGAAGGGAAAAACAGCGAACTGACTACAATGATGCAAATCCACGCCACTCTCCAGGGGATGAACAACAATAATGTGGATATATGGATACAGCGGTGGTGTAAGATATGAAAATAATAGTAATTCATAGTTCATCAGGGATCCATGAAGGTGGGGCGGGGAGCTGATACCAAGGGTTCAAACAGAAAGAAAATATTTTTAAAATTATGAAGGCAACATATGTACAAATGTGTTTGTAACAACTGATGTATGGGTTTTTGTATGATGTGACTCCTGTGAGAGCCCCCAATAAAATAATTTATTTATAATAAAAAAGAAGCATTGATAATTATTGGCAATTGTCATATTTTATATAAATGTGGTATGAACTCTTGTGTTCCCCCTCCCTGACCCCACCATGGCTATTAGAACCCTGGTGACACTGAGGTGAAGCACTCAGCTGGTGTGCTAGAATGTATCCTCAGTCCAACCAAGACCCATGATATCTTGATATCTCTATCTATCTATCTATCTATCTATCATTCTTTCACTTCTAAACCTGTGTGAGAAATTCCTTTGATACATATTTCTCTTCCTATCTATACATCCATCTATATCTATATATCTATATCTCCATATAGATAGATAGCAAAATGTATATCAAGGGAATGACTCACAATATTGTAGGAGGGAGGAAGTACAATCTGACTCAAATCTATGGGTCATATTTTAACGGGGGACACAACATGTCCTAGTAAAGGCTAATGTAGGCAAACCAGGAAGCAAGGAGCCCACACAGGAAGCAGGATGACCACAGGTGGGTGGAGGAAAAGGTAGAAAAATTCAAGGTCAACAGATTCAGTTTCTTTATTCCTCTTAGAACTTTCCATTCACAGAATAGAAAGCAAGCAAATAAACATATTCCCTTTCAGATAACACATAGCATGTCACAGGTATCATTGACTTGAATCAGCAAATTATTCTCAAAAGCAATAATATGACCCTTTGAATATATTGATATGGCATGCAAAATTTTATTAAGCTATATTATGTATTATTATATTGTATGATATAATGAAATAAAATTTGAACATTATAATATTTATACACATTATAATATATAGGCTTTTTATCTATTATGATCTGTAGATGTGTAGACACACACTGAGATTATCCTATCATCTAATCTCTCAACGCCCTCCATACAGGGATGACATTCCATTTACTCAAGGTCTATTGTCAATTAATTGAAATAAAAGACATGGTAAAATAACACGAGTGATGTGGTGCGGCTCTATGTGATCAGAAGTGCCTCATAAAACCCTGGCATCTTGGTAACTGATGTCCTGCTGTGTGCTTTAGGTCTTTGGAGAAGGAAATGCATCTCAGAGTGATCAGTATTCATTACCCTGCATGCTAGAGACACAGCACAATAGAGATGACCGCCTTCTGGGAAGAAGCCATCCAGTGGGAAAAAGCTGTACACGGAGTTCCATGTTGCCTCCCAAAGGACAAACTGGCAGAAGACTGAATTTTGTTCTCTTAGCTCCAGAGAAATAAATTTTCATGGGAATGGAAGACAAAGGAATACTTCATTAATGAGGCACAAGGGATATCATCCACTAGAGCCTAAGGATTTGAATACTTTCCCTAAGCTGACTCAGATCTGTTCAATTCGTCAAAGGTGATGAGAAAACAAAGTTGTACATTCTAGAAGCCACCCAAGTGAGTCCATCTCCAGGTTCTTCCTGGGGCACGACCTCTAAATTTAGCAGTGGTACATGGGAGAAATAGCACTGGCGAAGTCTTCTCTGGATGAGGTACATCATCACAGGTGCCTGGATATTGGTGATGCGTGATGTTCCTCTCTTATTGGTAGTGTCTGTAGGAGGATCAACAGGTATAACAAATAAGAGCAAGTTTAATGGATAAAATCCTGATAAGTTAGAGTACCTGGTTCTAGAGACTGATTCTGGCTACATGACAATGTCTTCTTTCTCTGATGTGTCTTCCCCAGTGCTGGCTCTCATTCTTGCCACCTCCTTCTCTCAACAGCCTTCCTTGCTTCACTGCATTAACGTGTCTGTTAACCTCATTCAACTATTTGTTCACACTGAAACTCACAGGACTCTTAGGTAGCATGAAGTTATAGTCTGGACCCAAAGAAATGAGTAGACATTTCCCCTTCTGTTCAGTATTTTGCACTCTACGTAAAGTAACAGACATTAAGTGTGTGCTTATCCCAGCTCTGAAATCCTACTGAAATGCATGATAATGTTGTTGCTTTCTCTGAGTACTTTCAGTGAAGGTTTCACAAAAAAGATGATGGTCACACTGACCTTTGAAGGAGGAAACATGAGGGCAGTAACATTAGGATTATTAAAACCTAACTGTGTGTATCTGAAATTGCACATAATAATTAATAACTGTTGACAATGTAAACAAGGAATGGAAAGTGAAGCACGGGTGTGGACAGGTAGGCAGCAGCCATGTAACACACAGCTGTATATTTTGTCTAAGGAAGGACAACTCTGAAATTAGCGGAGCATCAAGGCAGAATTAACAGCACAGTCTGTCTGCAGTCAGACTCGCCTTTGGAGACATTGCTCTGTCCATGTGCAGAGCAGACTCCTGCTCCTGGGAAACCCACAGAGAGATGAAGAGTGGAGAAAGCACAGTAGAAGTGGGAGATGAATCTGTGAGGATTTGGATTATAATGCCTCAAAAAATCTGCTGAAAGAATACGACACAGCATGACATTTTAAATTACATATTTTTCAAACTATTGTATAAAACTGGCATAAGAATTTGGGTTTAAGCAATGAAGAATATTCAAGTTTAAACTGATTATTGTGGTCTGAGGCAGGTAGTGGACTCGGGCTGTAATTCACAGCTTGTTGTATTCAAGGTATTTGCATAGGACTAATTTTTAAATTTCTATTTAACTTTCTTGTTTCAACAGTTGATCTTAATCAGTAGTCTTTAACCTTCCAACAATCTGATCTCATATTCCCATCACTTTTGACTACAACTTGAACACAGATTTCCTTTTGCACATCAGTTATACCATCCACCTTGTCAGAGGGGGTCAAGAATGCTCCTGTGTCAGGGGGAGCACAGACCCTATCTCTGCCTAAAGGTCCTTCTCCTGCCTAACATCCTAACTGCCTTCAGATTTCCTGCACAAGGCTTCTTTGTCAGAAGTGAGACACAAAGATGCATTTATTTTTACTCCATAACTTGTTTACTTGCTACCGTGAATTAAGTGGTTTACAGATTAGAACAACATTCAACAAATCATACACATTCTTATGTAACTCATCCATTGCAATTCCTTGATGTGCCATAGCTTATCCTTCTGTCTCTTTGTGTTTCCTGTTTCCATTCCTCCTTCCTTCTTTACCCTTTGATGTATGTTCCTGGGCAAGTGTTGCCTTCTTCAATTTACATGGTTGATTACTGGAACATGGAGGAGAGCTCTGTTCCAGAAATGATTGCTGTTTGCATGCTCCATTGGTCCATTGGACCAATTGTTTCCATGTGTCTTTCAACTACCATCACTCTTCCTACCAAAGTCAGGAATGAGGTCAAAATTTGTACCTTATGCTTTTCTCATCAAACAAGGGTAAGAATTTTTATTTTCCACTGAGGTTCCCACAACTCTCAAGAACACTTGGTATACAGCAATTGCTCAACACATTTGTTGAATGAATATCAAAGACTTAAGGAATTTGTAGAGAAATATAATGTTTTAGGGGGAAAGATGGCATTAGAAGAAAGGACAACAAGACAGTTTAGCATCAAAGAGAACACAGAGCACATGAGATTCAAGAACAAGAGATAAACAGAAATGAATAGGGATTAACTGATTAATAGTTTCAAATAGAAATGACAGTATATCCGTAAAACTGTTGTTAACAGCTTATGGCATATTGGCCAATGCTCTTTTCTATTTCCCAGTAGTTTTGCCAGCTACATGGAGCCAGAAAACCTAACTCATATTACAGAATTCATCCTTCTGGGGTTTTCTGCGGAGGCAGATCTCCAGCCCCTCCTCTTTGGACTGTTCCTCTCCATGTACCTGGTCACCTTCACTGGGAACCTGCTCATCATCCTGGCCATCACCACAGACTCCCACCTCCACACACCCATGTACTTCTTCCTCTCCAACCTCTCCTTTGCTGACATCTGTTTCACCTCCACCACCATCCCAAAGATGCTGATGAATATCCAGATGCAGACTAAAGTAATTACATATGAAGACTGCATCACCCAGATGTTTTTTTTCATGCTTTTTGTGGGCTTAGACAACTTCCTATTGACCATGATGGCCTATGACTGCTTTGTGGCCATCTGTCACCCTCTGCACTACACAGTCATCATGAACCCAAGATTCTGTGGCGTCCTGCTTCTGGCCACGTGGTTACTGACTCTTTTGGATGCTCTATTACAAAGTTTAATGGTTTTGAGATTGTCTTTTTGTACAGAATTGGAAATCTCCCATTTTTTCTGTGAACTTAATCAAGTAATCCAACTTGCTTGTTCTGACACATTCCTCAATGACTTCGTCATATATTTAGCAATTGGACTTTTTGGTGCTGTTCCACTCACTGGGATCCTTTTCTCTTACACGAAGATTGTGTCCTCCATTTTGCGAATTTCATCAGCTAAGGGCAAATATAAAGCATTTTCCACCTGTGGGTCTCACCTCTCCATGGTTTCCTTGTTCTATGGTACAAGTTTTGGGGTTTATCTCAGTCCTACTGCTATTGAAAACTCCAGGGCCAGTGCAATCGCCTCAGTGATGTACACTGTAGCCACACCCATGCTGAATCCTTTTATCTACAGTCTGAGAAACAAAGACATAAAGCAAGCCCTAAGGAAACTCTTTAGCTGAGAAACATCCTGTATAACAGAAACTCTGTCCTTAAGTTTAGACAACTATTTGTGAAAATACAGAGTAATAAAAATCTCTATTATGCTTACCTCAGTTGTAATTGTGCTTATGTTCATAATTCAATCTCCTTAATTTTTAAGACATAATATGAAATTACTTCCTGAGTATTTTGTTAAAAATGTATTTCTTTAAAACAAATCTTTGCTTCAACAGGCAATTGTTTAGGGTTACTGCAGCTTCATTAGGAAATAGATGTAACATTACTAGCCATAGAGTGATAGTGTACAATTATCACAAAGGAGCAGTGCTCCTTATTATCCTGAACCATAAATTCCTGAGACAGAAATTCTACAATACCTATTTTAGAAAGCTTTTTTTCATGTGATCATAGCTGGCATGAAGCTGTCGAACTACCTGGGTTATTTTATTTACCCTGACGTCTTGTTGAACATTTTGAGCATAAGGTTTGTAAACTTGTTCTTATTCAATTATGAAAATCACTGGTGGTATATTCAATTATGGGGAATGACTTCCAAACCGCACTGAAAAGCAGACCAGCTAAGCACGCTGATACCTCTCCTATCATCAGAAAATGGTACAACCGAGAAGACTGACATTATTGACTTCATGTACATGATTAATCTTCTGACATCCAGATAGGAGGAATTTCTATTCTAATTGTTAGTTAATAACCATTAGTTTCAAGACCTTTCGAAACCTCAATTTGTTCAGCAAAGAAGTGCATATCATTTCTTGGCATCAATGATACTACTGGAAATTGGCCTTTATTGTTTCCTAAGAACCCGGTGGGCTCCAGTTGTGCTGTCCACAGAATCAGCTGCGCCAAAGCATCTGCCTCACTTTTGCCCTTGAGTTTCACCCAGCAATCTGGAGAGCATCTCAAATAATTACATGAGAAACTCTTGGTTTTCATGATCCTGGAAAATACAGCATCCTATATTTTCTCTGCACACAGTAAGTATCTCTGTGGAGTTAAGTTTAGACTACTAACTGAACGGCTGTTTTTTCAAGCCTATGCACACTCAGAAGGAGAAAGATGTGACAATATGATCCCATAAAGATTTACAGCTTTTAAAACACTATCAGACAGTTTAGTCCAATGAATCAGACTCACTTGATAGCATGGGTAGTGAGTTGATCTTACAGGGATGCTGAATACCAACAATATTCCTCCAGTGAAAAATGTAGACTCAATTCAAAACCACCTGTCATGGATGGAGTCCACCTCACCATAAATAGACAGTGATGAATAACTGCCTCATAGCATGTTCGAACCTGTAAATTTTACAGAGGAGACTGTCACATTTGTCAACCAGGAAGCAGGTAGTGGATTTGAATCTCCCCCTTTTGGTTAGCAGTCTAGCACTTTAATCAGGACACTGCCAAACTATCTGATAACATGAGTGAATAAGTTGATTGTATCTATTCAAACTTCCTTAATATTTTCTCATGTCTCATATAGCTAGTTCATGATTTCTTTTTTCTTTTTAAAAATCATTATATTGGGACTCATACAACTCTTATCACAATCCGTATATCCATCCATTGTGTCAAGCACATTTGTGCATATGTTACCATCATATTTTTCAAAACATTTTCTTTCTACTTGAGTCCTTGGTATCAGCTCATCTTCCTCAGCGCCCTACCTTTTCTACCTTCCCTCCCTCATGAACCTTTGATAATTTATAAATTAGGTTTTTTTTTCATGTTGATGTGTTTACAAAGAATGATTTGTGAAGCATGAAGTGAGCATTTGCTAAAACCAAGAAAACAAATTCTCAGACCTGTATTCAATGCCAGCTCAGCACCTCTAAAGCACAGGATGAAATTGCCCTGCAGATTCCTGAAACTGGAACTCTGTTCAGGAGGAAAAAGTCCCACTTTCTCCCATGGAGCAGCTGGTGGTTTCGAACGGCTCACCTTGCCGAGCACAGTCCAACTCTGCCACATATTCTTAGATACTCAATAATACTGTGGAAAATTATGTAATATAAAATGAACCATTTAAATATGAAGAAAATTTCTCCTTGTGATTAGGTCAAGTCTTACAGAGTGAATCCTTGGTTTACATTAAAACATTGACACAGTTTATTTCCACTCATCCATTTCTAATCTCTTAATGTGCCTGCCGTCACTTATGCCATTTCCACTGCGTGTTCCCATTTCCATTCCTCCTAATTTCAAGCCCTTCTTACTTTAGGATCTTAAATTGTTTGTTTTTCTCATATGGGGCGAGTTTAATTCCAGTTGTAGAAGGTCAATAATGGTTATAATCTTGGTGGTATCACCAATCTTTATCCAAAGAACAAGCCATATAATTTGAGTTCTGTTCCACATTCGTCTCCCCGATTTAAAGGACCTTCTATTGTGGTTATTTTCAGAGGTGTTGGCATTGTTATCAGGAAGCCATCCTGCTCTCAAGACAATAGAGACTATTGTGTCCATGGTCCCTGAGTCCCCTGGTCTGTTTCCACGTGCTTTTCCGTTTTCATCACTTTTCTTTTCTCTGGAGGCAAAAACAAATATTTACACATAATATGCTGCATCTGAGCACTGAACCCCCCAATGCTAAGCACCAAATCAGAACACAGAACATTGTCTTTGATAATTCTACTTTGCCAGTTGACCTAAGTGCTTCCAAGACAATGGTTCTGGAGCCCCCAGGCTCAGAGTCTCCTTTCCTCAAGATGTTTCTTTATGTCTAAGAGCTTTTCATAAATTTACTCCTTTCATGTCCCTAGATGTTTCATCAAAGTAGGAAAGTCTTTGTCCACCAGAGAACCCCCCTTCTTGGAGTGAAAGTTAAAGGGATTCTGAGCTTGGTGTGTCCATGATAGTAACCACCTGGATTCACTTACTGAGTTGAAGGAGGGGAAATGCAGAACAGAAAAGGGGTGATTGGGACATGTACCATTCTTACCTGTTGGCATGGTCCCAGAAGCTAAAGGTGAGAGATAAGAGGAGGGCTGGCTGGTAGGAAGTTTTAAAAGTATATTCCACATTTATAGATATAGTTGTAACAATGGTACATTCACTTATATACATATCTGTGTCAAACCTATAAATATTCATGGTCCACTCCAAGACCACAGATCTTTCAACTAGCACCTGTATTTCACTACTATTTTGGAAGGTATGTTTGTGTAAAGGAGAGAAATATTTTAGTATTATTCCTGGTAACTGAACATGCTTCCCTGATATAACAGCCACACATTACAAAAGGTAGTTTCATCAATACTTTCTTTATACTCTTTCATTAAAATCAACTGGACATTTTCACTTATAATGGATTTTTTATTAACCATCCATCCTTGGATGATGTTGGCTCATGAAGTAACACATTATACATTACTCCTAATTATTGGCCTGTGACATTATTCCAAAAGTATCGTGTGTTCATGTCGCCATCTATCTCAAATGAAGAGAAGATGGTGGCAGCAAAGTGTTCTCCATAATCTTAATTTCTGCATAGTAATTTATATTGTTTTGTGGCAATCAACACTGCCAGTTGTTTATTTGAAGTAACAGGCAGTTTATGTGGGAAAATGTCTGCCAATGGCTGTTTAAACATCCATCATCTATCTGTTACGCGTTCTTTCAACAAAACTAGTCAGGGAATAAAGTGAGGAGGCCGACTCCCAGCTCAATCTCACTAGAGTTTCTGCAATTAAGTCATCATAATGCAGCAAAGTCCATCAGGTATCCCTCCCAACGTGTCACACAGGCTACTAAAATGATGTACACTCTCGGCTCAATAAATGAATGATTTTATCAGTAGACTATATTCTTGATTCTCAGTATCCTTTTGATCTTTGATAATCCAATAGATTTGAAATTTAAACAGTATTAAAGTTTCCATAAATCTATTTAACTTTCCTTTTTCTGTTTCTGATTGACTGGTAGCTTCATTCTCTTATGGTTAGATTATGCTTCATTCAGCTTCGGTCTTTTAAAACTTACTGACATATACCTATACCTGCGTCTGAAAATAGTCTATACCAAACACAGGTGCAATAAAGTAGAATGTGTCCTGTGCTATTTTTAAGTGGGGTGCCCAATGTCTCTTAGATCCAATAGTTAATATTATGCTGGTCTTTTTTTTCTTTATACCCTTTGAAAACGGTTCCATTTGTCATCAAAAAGTGGTGCATATAATGCCTTTCTCTGGTTCATAATACATTTGGACTTAAAATTATTGTCCTATATTACACTGCCACTCCTGTTCACTCTGCATTACTGCTTAATTGTTCAATGGAGTGTCAACCCCGGCCCCCCCACTTTAATCTATTTAAGCACCTGTGCCTAAAGTGTGCCCCTTCTAAAGTAGCTGTGTGATATTCTTCATCCATTACAGCACTGTTTCCTGATTAAAATATTTAATCCAACTATATTCACTGCAGATAATTACCAATAAAGAAGAATTTACTTCAAATATTTTATTAAACATCCCCTCAACCCTCATTCCTGGTTAGCTTGATGACTTCTTGATTCTCTATTTTCAAACTGAGGTTATTTTTTAGGATTACATTTTTCCTTTGTTATTATTATAATTGATAATATTATTATTAAATCACTTAAATTCCCTTTAACTTGTGAAAGTTCTCTTATCTATACCAATCATCCATTTTACTTTTATCTATCGATCTATCTATATCATTCTATAGCTTCTAAAACTCTGTGAGAAATTCCTTTGATACATATTTCTCTTCCTATCTAACTATACCTCTATCTATATATCTATATCTGCATATAAATATATAGAGAAATATATATCCAGGGAATGGCTCACACTATGTAGGAGAGAGGATGTAAAATCTGACTCAAATCTATGGGTCAGATTTTAATGGGAGGCATAACATGTCCTAGTAACTGCTAAGGTAAGCAAACCAGGAAGCAAGGAGTCCACCCAGGAAGCAGAAATACCACAGGGTGGTGCAGATAGAGGTAGAAAAATGCAAGGTGAGCAGGTCAGGCTTCTGCCTGCAGAATAAAAAAGTCTAAGGTTGGCAGTTATTAGGGCAGGTCAAAGATAACTCCCAGAATGTGAGGCAACATGGCAGGCTGCTGGCTCAAGGTCAAAACACCAGGGTCAATGAGACAGATGTAGGATCCAGATCCAGCAAGGAGGAAGTGGTAAGACCACCTACAAAGTCTGCTTACTTAAGAGTAGGTCACACCCCTCAGGAAACTTCTTGTCAATTGCAGCAGAGCTATGGCCTTGGTGATGAGGCCCTCTCCTCCCTAATCCTCTTACATCTGCTTTACCATTCACAGTAAATTCCATCATGGAGCTGTAGGTGTTAGGTCACATCAGGGGGAAACACCAATTGCTATACTACTAAGAATCCTGATCCAAGCACTTTGACACAAAACCAAATGAACACAGTTGCTAACCTAAATTCTAGCACTTTTAGGTCTCTTGTCACCAGCTCCTTGATGAGAGAGAGTTTTGGCAGTTTGTTTTATAAAGATTCCATCCTGGAGACATTCTGTGGAGTTCTGCTGTAACCTACAGGATCACTCTGAGTCAGAACTGACTCCACAGCAGTGAGTTGGATGCGCTTTCTACCTCACTATGTGTAAGTTTCCAAGAATCACCCATTCCGTATCATGTAATCCTGCTCCATGGTTTCTCGGTGACTGAACAATCATCTATTGTATATAAATGGCACATGGTGCTCTTCTGATGATGGACATTTGGATTATTTCTACCAGTTAGTACTTATGAATACTGTTTCTGTCAGCATTCATATACCAGTGTTTGTTTAAAGCCTCTTTTTAATTCTTGTGATGTAGGACCTGGCAGATGAATTGCTGGTCACTTGCTGCACCTAGCGTTAGCATTTGGAGGAATCAACGATCATTCTTCACAATAATTGGACCCTATCCCCCCATCAGCAATACGTGAGTGCTATATGTGAGTGGTGGAAAAGTTTGTGGCAAAGTTCCGTTACATTTAAAAGCACCGTAATAATTATCAATGCATAAAATCATACAAAATAGAAAAACAAATTGCAGAATAGAAAGTAACACAGGATGCAATGCACTGGGTATTCATGTAGAAATCCTCAGTATCCTTTAATATTAGACTTTTGTTCAGGCTCTGGGTTGGGGCCCAACAACATGTATTCGTCATGCCATGGACTGATCAGGTAGGTCTGACTTTCATTGATGCTAATAGGCCAAACCAGAAGAGAGAATGGTGGAGTTCACCTGTAAAGAACAAAAAGCTCCCTGAAGCAGATACCAATCGGGCCAGAGGAGCCTCTTCCCTGGGACACTTCTTCTATCTATTGCCTTAAATGACTCCTCCTCAGAAACATTCGCCCTCTTCTCTCCTGACGTCTTCAACTAGAGTGGATACTTCTGCAATACACCTGAAAACCTCTTTGCACTGTCTTCTTTAAAATATAATTTATTGGGGGCTCTTACAGATATTATCATAATCCATCCATCCATCCATTGTGTTAAGCACATTTATACATATGTTTCATCATCATTTTCAAAACATTTTCTTTCTACTTGAGGCCCCTGATTTCAGCTGGACATTTCTTCCCTCTTCCATGTTTCCTCCCTCATGAAACCTTGAAAATTTATTTTAAAATGTTTCTCCATGCCTTACCCCGATTGTTGCCTCCCTTCAACCTCTTTTCTGTAGTCTACCTACCTAGAAAGGGGCCATGTGTAGATCATTGTGATCAATGGACCCTTTCTACCTCCACCTTCTCCTTCCCCTCCTGGTATCTCTATTCCTCTTTGGACTTTCCACTCACAGAATAGAAAGCAAACAAATGAGCAGATTTCCTTTCAGATAACACCAGCATGTCACAGGTATCACTGCTTTGAATTAGAAAATTATCCTCATAAATAATATTATAACTCTATAAATATATTGCTATGGTAGGTGAATTGTTATTAAACTATCTTATGTGTTATTATATTGTATGATATTATTAAATGCAATTTGAGTGTTATCTATGAATCATCTTATGTACATTGTAATATTTAGGCTTTTATCTATTACGATCTCTAGGTGTGTAGACACACACTGAGAATATCCTATCATCCTATCTCCAAATACCTTCCCTACAGGGATGGCATTCCATTTACTCAGGGTCTATTGTCAATTAATTGAAATTAAAGACATGGTAAAACTACACTAGTCAGACAGGTGAGGATGTAAGTGATCAGAAGTGCTTCATAAAAACCCCAGCATCTTGGTAAATGATGTTCAGCTGTGTTCTTTAGGTCTTTGGAGAAGGAAATGCATCTCAGAGTGATCATTAGACATTACCCTGCATGCTGGAGACACAGCACAATAGAGATGACCGCCTTCTGGGAAGAAGCATTCTAATGGGAGAAAGCGTTACATGGAGCTATAGGTTGTCTCCCAAAGGACAAACTAACAGAAGACTGAATTTTTTTCTGTTAGATAGAGATAAATTTCCCAGGGAATGTAAGACAAAAGAATGCTTCATTAATGAGGCACAAGGGATTTCACTGACTAGAGCCAAAGGACTGTAAATACTTCCTCTACACTGACCCAGATCTACTTGATTTATCTAAGGGGATGAGAAAACACATGTGTACTTTCCAGAAGCCTCACGAGTGGGTCCATCTGAATGATCTTTCTGGGGGCACGACTTCTAACTTTAGCAGTGGTTCATGGGAGTAACAACCGTGGTGAACTGTCCTCTGATTTATACCTCAGTGAGCTTCCACATCATCACTGGTACCTGGAGATTTGCGATGCATGATGGCCCTCTGTTATTGGCAGTATCTGTAGGCGTATTAAAAGGTATAACAAATAAGAGCAACTTTAATGGATAAAGTCCTGATGAGTTAGAGTCTCTGGTCCTAGAGACTGGTTCTGGCTACATGACAATGTCTTCTTTCTCTCATCTGTCTTCCCCGGTGCTGGCTCTCATTCCTGCAACCTCCTTCTCTCCACAGCCTTCCTTGCTTCACTGCATTAACGTGTCTGTTAACCTCATTCAACTATTTGTTCACACTGTCAATCACAGAACTCTTATTTAGCTCTAAATTATACTATGGAAAAAAAGAAATGAATAAAATATGTCCCTTCTTTCAAGTATCTGACATTCTAAGTAAAGTAACAGAGGTAAGTGCGTGCTTATCCCAGCTCTGCAATCCTACTGACGTAGATAAAAAGTTGTTGCCTTCTCAGGGAACTTTTAGTGACGACTTAACAGAAAACATGATGGTCACACTGAGCTTTGAAAGTAGACACAGGATGGGAGTAATTTTGGAATTATTAAAACCAAACGGTATGTATTAGAAATTTCACATAATAATTAATAACTGATGAACAAGGAAAGCAAGGAATGGAGAGTGAAGCATGAGTGTGGACAGGTAGGCAGCAGCCATGTCACACACAGCTGTATATTTTTCCTAAGGAAGGACAATTCGGAAATTAGCGGAGAGTCAAGTCAGAATTAGCAGCACAGTCTGTCTGCAGTCAGACTTGCCTTTGGAGACATTGCTCTGGTCCATGTGCAGAGCAGACTCCTGCTCCTGTGAAACCCGTACAGCGATGGAGAGTGGAAAAAGCACAGTAGAAGTGGAGATGAATTTGTGAAACTTTGGATTGTAATGCATCAAAAATTCCACCAATTAAAGCGACACAGCATGACATTTTAAATTACTTATGTTTCAAACTATTCTATAAAATTTGAATAAGATTTTCGGTTTATGTGATGAAGAATATGAAAATTTAAACTCATTTTTCTTGTCTGAGGCAGGTAGTAGATTCTGGCTGAAATACACAGCTTGTTGTCTTCAAGGCATTTGCATATGACTAATTTTTAAATTTTTACGAAATTTACTGTTTCAACAGTTTATCTTTACCAGGGAGTCTTCAAACTCACAACAATCTGATCTCATATTCCCGTCACTTATAACTACAACTTCAACCGAGATTTCATTTTGCACATCAGTTACACCATCCACCTTGTTGTCAGAGGGAGTCAGGAATACTCCTGTGTCAGGGGGAGCACAGCCCCGATATCTGCCTAAAGGATTCGTCACATGACCAACATCCTAACAGCCTTCAGATTTCCTGCACAAGGCCTCTTTGTCAGAAGTGAGACACAAAGATGCATTTATTTTTACTCTATACCTTGTTTACTAGCTACTGTGAATTAAGTGATTTACCGACCCAACCATCATTCCACATCACACACATTCTGATTTAACTCATGTATTGCAATTCCCTGATGTGCCATTGCTTATCCTGCTGCCTCTTTCTGTTTCCTGTTTCCATTTCTCCTTCCTCCATAACCCTCTGAATTTTGTTCCTGGACAAATGCGGCCCTCTTGACCTTACATAGTTGATTATTGGCATATGGAGGAGAGTTCTGTTTCAGGAATGACTGCTGTTTGCATGATCCATGACTCCATTGGACCAATGGTTTACATGTGTCTTTCACCTGCCATCAATCTTCCTACCTCCAGAAGAGAAGAGACCAATAGTTGCATCTTATGTTGTTTGTATCAAATAAGGGTAAGAATTTTTATTTTTTCACTGAGGTTCCCAGAATTTTCAAGAACACTTGGCAAAAATAACTGGTCAAACATATTTGTTGAATGAACAAAGTCTTAATGAATTTGTAGAGAAATATAATTATTTAGGGATATGATGGTATTAGAAGCCATAACAGCGAACCATTATAACATCAAAAACAATATTGAGCACTTCAGATTGAAGAACATGAAATATATAGATATGAATTGGTACTAATTAATTGACTTTATAAAATATTTTAAAAAACTGTATAAAACATAGATACACCCCTTAAACTATTGTTAACAGCTTATGGCAGAGTTTGGTTTGCAATACTCTTTTCTCTTTCCCTGTAGTTTCAGCAGCCACATGGAACCAGGAAACCACACTCACATTCCAGAATTCATCCTTCTGGGGCTTTCTGAAGAAGCAGAGCTGCAGCCCCTCCTCTTTGGACTGTTCCTCTCCATGTACCTGGTCACCTTCACTGGGAACCTGCTCATCATCCTGGCCATCGCCACAGACTCCCACCTCCACACACCCATGTACTTCTTCCTCTCCAACTTGTCCTTTTCTGACATCTGTTTCACCTCCACCACTGTCCCAAAGATGCTGATGAATATCCAGATGCAGACAAAAGTAATTACATATGAAGACTGCATCACGCAGATGTTTTTTTTCATGGTTTTTGTGGCCTTAGACAACTTCCTATTGACAGTGATGGCCTATGACCGGTTTGTAGCCATCTGTCACCCACTGCACTACACAGTCATCATGAACCCAAAGTTCTGTGGCCTCCTACTTCTCGCCTCCTGGTTATTGACTCTTCTGGACTCTTTAATACATGCTTTAATGGTTTTGCGACTATCTTTTTGTACAGAATTAGAAATTTCCCACTTTTTCTGTGAACTTAACCAAGTAATCCAACTTGCTTGTTCTGACACATCACTCAATGACTTAGTCCTGTATTTTGCAACTGGCCTTCTGGTTGTTATTCCATTCAGTGGGATTCTATTCTCTTACATGAAGATTGGATCTTCCATTTTGAAAATTTCATCAGCTGAGGGCAAATATAAAGCCTTTTCCACCTGTGGGTCTCATCTCTCTGTGGTTTCCATGTTCTATGGCACAGCTCTTGGGGTTTATCTTAGTTCTTCCACAAATGAAAATTCCAGAGACACTGCAATAGCCTCAGTGATGTACACTGTAGCCACACCCATGCTGAATCCTTTTATCTACAGTCTGAGAAATAAAGACATAAAGCAAGCCCTAAGGAAACTTTTCTGCTGAGAAACATCCTATATCACAGAAACATATCCTTAAGTTTAGAGTACTACATTTGAACAACAAAATTCAAAATAATAAAAATCTGGATTATACTTTCCTCAGTCCCAAAATGTGCTTATGTATGTAATTTAATATCCTTAATTTTAAGACATGAAATGGAAAATTGAAGATATGATATGAAATTCCTTCCTGTGTATTCTGTTAAAATGCATTTATTTTAAAGAAATCTTTCCTTCAGCAGGCAATTTTTTTTCTGCGTGACTGTAGGTTTCATTAAGAAATAGATTTTTCGCGATTAGCCATAAAGTAACAGCATACAATTATCACCAAAGTGCTTGTTATTATTCTGGAGTATAAATAACTGAGACAGAAATTCTTTGATACCTATTTCAGAAAACTTTTTCTTGTGATCACATCTGGCATGAAAGTTTCAATCTACCTGGGTTATTTTATTTTCAGTGAAGTTTTGTTGAACATTTTGAGCATGAAGTTTATAAACTTGCTCTTATTAAATTGTGAAAATCATTGGTGGCATAATCAAGTATGGGGCATGACTTCCAAACGACACTGAATACCAGACCAGCTAAGCACGCTGATGCCTCTCCTATCATCAGAAAGATGGGAGCATCAAGAAGATTGACGTTACTGACTTCCTGTACATGATCAATCGTCTGCCAACCACATACTAGGAATTTCTGTTGTATTTGTTAGTTCAAAATCATCAGTTTCAGAGGAAAATTAGGAGTTGATATCAGGGCTCAAGTAAAAAGCAAAGGTTTTGAGAATGATGATGGTAACAAATGTACAAATGTGCTTGACACAATGGATGCTTGTATGGATTGTTATAAGAGTTTGATGAGCCCCTAATAAAATAAATTTTTAAAAAACAAAAAACCATTAGTTTCAAGACCTTTCTGGACTTCAATTTGTTTAGCAAAGTTCTGCATATCCCTTCTTGGCATGAATGATACTACTGGAAATGGACCTTTATGATTTCAGAAGAACCCAGTGCTCTCCAATTGTGCTTTACCACAAAATTAGCTGAAGCAAAGCGTCTGCCTTACTTTTGCCCTCGAGTGCCCCCAGCAATCTGGTCAGCATCTCAAATAAGTACATGTGAAACCCTTCATTTGCATGATCCAGGAAAAGACACTGCTCTATATGTTCTCTGCAGCACAGGAAGCAGCTCTGTGGAGTTAAGTTTTGGCTACTAACTGAATGGCTGTGTTTTCAATGTACTTTATGTGGCATGCCCAATGTCTCTTAGATCCAAATCGTTAACATTATGCAGGTGTTGTTTCTTAATACCCTATGAAAACTCTTCCATCCATCACCAAAAAGTGGTGCATATAATGTGTTCTCAGTCCCATTATATATTTTGGCTTAAAAATTACTTTAATAAATTTACATTGACACTCCTGGTCACTCTAAATTACTGCTTCATTGTTCTATGGAGTGTCTCCCCAGACCCCCCACTTTAATCTATTTAAGCACCTGTGGCAAATGTCTGCCACTTGTAATGTAGTTGTGTGATTTTTCATCCATTTTACCACTCTTTCCTTATTAAAATATTTAATCCATTTAGGTTCACTGCAGTTAATTACCAGTAGAGAAGAATTTATCTCAAACATTTTATTAAACATCCCCTCAGCCCTCTATCCTGATTAGATTGATGACTCCTTAATTCTCTATTTTCACTCTGGGATTTTTTTAGGAGTATATTTTTCCTTTTTATTATTATTGATAATTTTTTACCAAATCACTTAGATTCCCTTTAACTTGTGAAAGTTCTCTTATCTACACCAATCATCTACACTTTACTCTTATGCTATTGTCAGTTATACTTCCATAGCCCAGATCTCTGTACTCATTGTAAATTATTATTGTATATCTACTCATGTGGTAGTTTAGCGCCAACACTTTGGATTTGGGGGTTTGCATAATGTCAAACTAGAGAACCCCTTTATTTAGTATTTCTTGTAGGCCTTTTCTGTTTGGTTAAAAATCCCTTATTCTCTGTTTATCTGGGAAAATCCTAACTCTATCCCCATTGTTGAATGATCACTTTATTGGAAATATTAATTCTGCTTTACAGTCTTTTCTTTCAAGGATTTGCATACATTTTCCACTTCCTGACTGCATAGGTGCAAGTGAGATATAGGCACATAATATATTTTTTAATTTAATTGGGGGTTCTTAGAGATCTTGGAATAATCCATAAATCAATTGTATTGAGCACACTTGTACATATGTTGCCATCATCACTTTCAATATATTTTCTTTCCACTTCAGCTCCTCTTTTATCCATTCCCTCTTCTACCCTCATGAATCCTTGATCAATTATATATTATTGTTGTTATTTTTGTTTTTTACACTGCCCGCTCTTTCTTCACCAACATATCTGTCATTCGTCGTCCCGGAGGCAAGATGATATATCCATCATTGTGATCAGTTAACCTTCCTCTCCCTTCCTCCCCCACCCTACCTGTATCTCATGGTGCCCCTACTCCCACTACTGTTGCTGAGGGGTTTGCCTGTCCTGTATTTCATGTGTCCAGAGTGCTTATCTGTCCCAATGTATGTACTTCGGTCAAGCAGGATTTGTAAGGTAGAACTGAGGTCATGGTGTTTGGCATGGGGTGAGCGTGTGGTCGGGGGGAAGCATTCAAGAACTAGAGGAATGGTCTGTGTTTCCTCGGTGCTATACTGCACTGTGACTGAATCATCTCTTCGGTGGGAACCTTACATAAGGGATGGTCCAAGTGTCTGAAGAGAAGCCTTGGGTGTCCACTCTGACCCCTCTTGCTTGCATCTATATAATCTTTTGCTACCTGCTACCTGAACCCGCCAACACCTCATGATCACAGGGGCTGGAGAGAGGATTTATCTTTTTGTTGTTGTTGTTAATCATTTTATTGAGGGGCTCTTACAAATCTTATAACAATCCATCATTCAATTTTATGAAGCACACCTCAGCATTTCCTAAACATTTCTTTCTACTTGAACCCTTGCTATCAGCTCCTCTTTGGCCCCTTCCTTCTACCAACCTCCCACCCTCATGAATCCTTGTTTAATTATATATTATTTTTATTATTTCATGTTTCACATGGTCTGTTGTCTCCCTTCACTCACATTTCTGTAATTCAACCCCTTATCCAACTTTGTGATGGGGTCCCACTTTGTCCTCCTTGCCCCTCCCCAACCATTGCCGTATCCTCATGATATTACTACTCCCACTACTATTCTTGAGGGGTTTATCTATCCTGGATTCCATGTGTGGAGAGCTCTTATCTGTACTAATGGGTGCGCTCTGCTTTAGCCTGATTTGTAAGGTAGATCTGCACCATGGTAGTCGTGGGAGGGGGGTAGCATTCAGAAACTAGAGGAATGATGTGTGTTTCTTTGGTGCTATACTGCACCTTGGTTGAATAGTCCCTTCCTTGTGACCTTTCTCTGGGGGGATGTCCAAATGTCTATAGGTGGACTTTGGATCTCCACTCTAACCGCCCTCATTTGCATAGATATGATTGTTTGTTTTGGATCTTTCGATACCCTATCCCAACAACACCTCATGATCAAACGGGCTGGTGTGCTTCTTCCAAGGAAAGCACTTAATCTTAATGATGCTCCTGTGTAAGTGACATTTTCCTTAGCTCATGCTGCTCTCAAAAGTATTTCGTTCTCTTTGAATCTGGTAAGTGTGATCATTGTGCACCTTGAGGTGTTTCTCTTAGAGGTTACCTATATGGAGTTTGTTGAGCATCTTGGATGATAATCTCATCTTCCGTATTTGAGGAATTTTCTGCAATTATTTCTCGAAAAATGTCTTCTGGGTTCGTTTCCAATCATCTCCTTTGGAATTTCTATTGTGTGTGTATGATTTATCATCCTGTAGTCACACAGAATCCTAAAGCCTTTTTAATTTCCCCCACTCATTCTTCAAACTGACTAACCTCAGAGTCCTTGTTTTCTAGTTCTCTGGTTATTTCTTCCACTCTATTGATTCTTCTACTGTATTCTTCTAAGGAGCTTTTTTTCTATTATTTTATTCTTAACCTTCGGGTTTTCATGCGTTTTTATTTAAGGTTTCTAACTCTATTAAATTCTTTTTGACCCTATTTATTATTTTTTTGAATTCTTCTGAAAATTTCCCCATGTTGTTCCATTCTCCCATTGACAAAGCTTAACACTAGGTTTTAGTTGTTTTTGTTTATTAGTTTTGTCTTACATTGGTGACAAAGCAAAAAACATCCACTTCCCCAAAGAATCAATAACTTCCATATCTTGTACAATTCCTTCCAAAATTTTCTTTTTGTCTTTCTGCTCATCAGTGCTACGTGATGGGAATTTGTCTGAGAGTCTACCTCTCTGCTGGCTTGGCTGGCTGAGGCAACACCATGAAATGAACCTAATTTTGTCTTCCTTTGATCATTGTTGCTGCCCCTACACCCCACCCCAGGAAGCAGATTTGGAGAAACTGCATGGCTGGTTGACACTGGAGTACCTCTTCGTTTACAAGAATTACATTTCAAGACATTGTTGAAGTTCAATGTTGTGATAGGGTACTGTGTACATGTCTACAAGGAAGTCCACTTAGTACTACTATTATTTAAATTTAAAGACTAATCACTAAAGTTAGTGGTGAATAAATTGAAGAATTACCAGTCTAGTCCTTAAAGCAAATACTGCTATAACAGTTGTACATTCACGTACAATCAATCACTCAATAAATAAATAATCCATTCATAGACCTTATTCCTCACACACATGTATAAAATAAATCAAAATGTATAATAACCCTACATGTAAAATGAAAAACATCAAATAATATTCTGATAAAATCTAGGTAGACTTGAATTGAGATATGAGTTTTTAGATATATTAGAAAAGCATCCTTGAATGAAAAAAGGCTCAGTTATATGTCATTGAAATTATAATGGTATGCTGTGCAACAGAAATTGAACAAGAATCAAAAGAAAACCTCTAAGTGGGAAATAATAATGGCAAAACAAATATTTGATAAAGAACTTGTATCCCAAATATACAAAGAGCAATTAAAACTAAATAAGTATCGTTTTCCAGAGACTGGTCTTTCCAGATAACATGCCCAAAGTCTATGAGATGAATGCAAGTGAGCAAATCAGGCCATTGTTTGAAGAAGTAAATGAATTCAAAGTCAATAGGTCTGATGACAGCTCAGGTGGCAGGCCACGGATGGATCCCAGGATCAGCAGGCAATATGGCAGACCATTGACTCAAGTCCAAAGAACCAGAGGATGAAGAAGCAGATGCATAATGCAAGCCCATAAAAAAGGAAGTAAGCAAGTCCAGCGGGTCCATTTATATAGAAATGATGTCACATCCTGAGGAAATGTCTCTATCATTACATCAAGCCCTTCTCAGTCTCTTCCACCAATTGTCAATCAACTTGTCATATTTTGGTGACTTTCTAGGGACCACACAATCAAGAGGAATGGTGTTACACCCCTTGTATTAAACATTTCCCCACTCGAAGTACAGCACTGCCTGAGATAGTCTAATATTTACTTGCCTAGAAGGAACTCCGGTTAATATAAATAATATCCAAAGTTATGCACCAAACACTGAAACTAGTCAATGGTCTGCCACATTGCCTGCTGGTCCTGTGAATCAACAATGGCCTGCCATCAGACCTGTGATCTCACTTACTGACTTTGAGTTCGATAGTTTCTTCAACCATGGTCTGATATGTTCAGCTTACATTCAACTCATGTACATTGTACATGAAGAAATTGAAGAGTTCTCCTAACTTCTTTAGTCTGAAATTGATTAATCATGAAATCAAGAGGCATGATATATTTTGGGCATTTGGAATGCAAAAGTTGGAAACAAAGAGGAAGAAACACTAGTTATAACGTATGGCCTTGGTGATAGAAGTGAAGTCAGAAAGCAGGAAAGAGTTTTGTGAGACCAGTGCCTTCTTCATTGAAAATGTCTTTTTATCAACAACACAAACAGAAAGAATACACATCAAACTAGCCAAATGACTACACAGGAATCAAATTGGCTCTATCCTTTAGACCAGAGGATGAAGAAGGCCAACATGAGCATCCAGAATGAAGTCTGACACTGACTGTCAAACATATCAGCAGTTGCTCACATGTTTGTCTTAAACTTGCTTGTGGTACATTTAAGAAACTGAAGGATGCTCTTGAATGTAAGGCAGAAGTGCCCTCGTGTGAGAAAAAAATGGATGAATGACGTTCAGGAATGCCATATACTAATTCAGATTCTCTTTTCTGCTTAATGTCATATCTTAATCTAGCAGGCATGGGTCTTCTTTTGTGAATGGGCATTATTAATTGACCTCATCCAACCTAGTTTTTAAAAAAATAATGTCCAATAACTTGAATTTGTTATATGTACACATCAACAATTGATGTATTTTGGGCAAAAAAAATCTGTCATGTACATTTATACTTTGCTTTTCTAAAGAGTATTTCAAATTCTCCTACATTAGCTACATTAATATTTTATCAATATAATTATCACACATGCTAAGGTGATGATTTATAATTTCCCTAAAAAATGCTAATAATATCTCTAAAATGGAACTCTCCCACTTGTTGGGCACACTGTGGGGGTTTATGTTTTGCTCTGATGTTGGAAGATAAGTCACTGACAGTTTAGACACTAGCAGAGTCACCTGGACTGAACAGGTTTCTTTCAGGGAAGCTTCCAAACTGAGAATAGAACACAAGGAAGGAAGCAGCTGTCCACTTCAGAGGAATGAACCACTAAACCCCTTACGCACAGCATCAGGACACGGTCAGACACTGAAGGCCTAATAAACAGAAGGAGAGCTTTGTCAGACAGAGTGTCAGAAGATGAGCCCCTCAGGTCAGAGGGCACTCAGAACGTGACAGAGGAAGAGCTGCCTTCTCCAAGTTGAGTCGTCTCCATTGTCAGGGATGGTGTCCACGCTGCAGAGTAGAGCATTTCAGATCTCCATTTGCTGATGAGGCACGACTCAAAATGAAAAAGAAAATGACTGCAAGCATCACCTAATAATCAGAACTTGGAATGTATGAGGTAGGAATCTAGGAAAATTGCAAGTTATAAAAAATGAAATGGACACACAAAGATTGAGATTCCAGACATTAGTAAGCTGAAATAGGACATTTTGAGTCAGAAAATAATAATGGTTTACTATGCTGCCAGGAAAGACATAGAAAAAAGAAAAAGTGTTTCATTGATCGTGAGAAAGGATATTTAAAGAATTATCTTGAAATGCAACACTATCTATGATTTTATTTATCCATCTTCAAGGAAATTGAACAATACAACTAATGCTCCAATTTGTACACCAACCATGAGAGTTACTGATGAAGAAATTGAAAAATACCATCAATACTTTCAGTCTGAAATGGATCAAGCATGAAATTAAAAAGCATTGATGTAAGAAAACTTTGTCCCAATAACCTAGCATTCTGTGTTGCTCACCTTTCAAACTGGATTGTTGAAGTCAAATGAGTGCATAAGCAAATATGGTGAAGTAAACTGATGGTGCCCAGCTATTAAAATTATAGTGTCTGGGGGTCTTAAAGGCTTGAAGCTAAACAAGTGGCCATCTACCAGAGAAGTAACAAAGCCCACCTGGAAGAAGCACACCAACCTGTGTGATCACAAGGTGTCAATGGGTTAACATTTTAAGCATCAGAAGACCCCCAAAAAACCAAATATATCGATGCAAATGATGCGGGTCAGAGTGGAGACACAAATCTCATCTATAAATAATTGGAAATTCCCTCACAGAATGGTCACAAGGAAAGAATGAGACAGACAGGTTGCAGCACAGCATCGATGTAATACAAAACATTCCTCTAGTTCTTTAAAGCTTCCTCCTCCCCACTATCATGACCCCAGTTCTACCTTAAGAATCTGGATAGACCAGAGCACGTGCACTGGTACAGAAGAGATCTCAACACATGGAATCCAAGAGAGATAAACCCCTCAGGAGCAGCAATGGTAGTAGCAATACATAAGCGTAGAGGGAAGGTGAAGTTTGGGGTGGAAAGGGGAGAAATAGGGAACCGACTACAATGACACCCAGCCCACCACCCTCTCCAGGGATGAACAGCAATAACATGGATTCAGGGAGACAGCTGTGATGTAAAATATGAAATTAAGGGTAATTTACAATTCATCAGAGTTCCCTGAGGTGGGAGTGAGAAGAGGAGCTGAGACCAAGGGCTCAAACAGAAAGAAAATATTTTTTAAATGATGAAGGCAACATGTGTACAAATGTGCTTGTACCAATTGATGTATGGATTGTTATAGGAGCTGTGAGAGCCCCCAATAAAATAATTTATTTATCATAAAAAGGAAGCATCGATAATTATTGGCGATTGTCATATTTTATATAAATGGGAGGATATGATATGAACTCTTGTGTTCCCCTCCCCCACCCCACCATGGCCACTGGAACCCTGGTGACACTGAGGTGAAGCACTCAGCTAGTGTACTAGAATGCATCCTCAGTCCAACCAAGACCCATGATATCCTGATATCTATAGCTATCTATCTATCTATCTATCTATCTATCTATCCATCTATCTATCATTCTATCTGACACTTCTAAACCTGCGTGAGAAATTCCTTTGATACATATTTCTCTTCCTATCTATACCTCTATCTCTCTATATATACCTATATCTCCACATAGATAGAGAACTATATATCAAGTGAATGGCTTACACTATTGATGAGGGAGGAAGTACAATCTGACTCAAACCTATGGGGAAGATTTTGATGGGAGACATAACATGTCCCAGTAACTGCTAAAGTATGCAAGCCAGGAAGTAGGCAAACCAGGAAGCAAGAAGACCCCAGGCTGATGAAGGTAGAGACATAAAAATTCAAGTTCAACAGATCAGACTTCTGGTCGCAGAGTGAAAAAATCCAAGGTTGGCCGTCATTAGGGCAAGTCAATGATAGCTCCCAGATTGTGAAGCAGTATAGCAGCTCTTGGCTCAAGGTCAAAACACTAGGGTCAATGAGACAGATGTAGGATCCAGGTCCAGCAACAGAGAAATGGCAATTCTGCCTACCAAGTCTGCTTACATAAGAGTGGGTGATACCCCTGAGGAAGCTATTTTTAAAATTGCAGCAGAGTTAAGACTTGGGTGATGAGACCATCTACTCCCTAATCCCCTTACATCTGCTTTACAGTTCACAGTAAATTCCATCATGGGGTTTTTTTATGTTAGGTCACATCAGGGGAAACACCAATTGCTATACTACTAAGAATCTTGACTCAACCACATTGACAAAAAACCAAGTTAACACAGTTACTAACCTAAATTCCAGTGGTTTGGAGTCTCAAGGCAGCAGCTCCTTGATGATAGAAAGCTTTGGCAGTTTGAGGAACCTCTGTGGAGTTCTGCCCTACCCCATTGGTCACTCGGTGTAAGACCTGAATCCACAGCAGTGAGTTGGATGAGCTTTCTTCCCCACGAGGAGTAAGTTTCCAGGAATCACTCATTCTGTATCATGTAATCCTGCTTCATGGTTTTTCAATAATAGAACAATCATCTACTGTATGTCAAGGCCACCTGGTGTTCATGTGTTGATGGACATTTGGATTGTTTATTCCAGTTAGTACTTGTGAATACTGCTTCTGTAAGCATTTTTTACCAGTATTTATTTAAACATCTCTTTTAAATTCTTTTTGGGTAATATCTAGCAGTTGAATTGCTGGTCACTTGCTAAACCTAGGTTAGCATTTGGAGGAACCAAGAATCTGTTCTTCACAATACTTGCACCCTTTCTCCCACCAGCAATACGTGAGGGCTATATATGAACAGTGGAAAAGAGGCAATGTTCTATTAACTATTAATTCAAAATTTCCACATACTTTTTAAGTACCCTAATAATTATTAATGTATAAAATCATGCTAAACAAAAAAAAACTAATTGCGGAATAGAAAGCAACACAGAATGTAACGCACTGGGTATTCATGTACAAATCCTGTGTATCCTTTAATATTAGACATTTATTCAGGCTCTGGGTGGGGCCCATCCACATCTTTATTAGCCCATGGACTGATCAGGCAAGTATGACTTTAATTGATGCCAAAAGGCCAAACCAGAACAGTGAGTGGTGGAGTTCAGCTGTAAAAGGTACAAAAAGGCCCCTGAGGCAGATACAAGTCAGGCCAGAGGAGCCTCTTCCCTGGGACACATCTCCCACTCCCCATCCTCCATCTATTGCCTTAAATGCCTCTTCCTCAGAAAGATTTCCCCTCTTCTCTCCTCATATCTTAAACTAGAGTGGATCCTTCTGCAATACCTCTTTCCATTCACAGAATAGAAAGCTACCAGATGGACAGATTCCCTTTCAGATAACAGGTGTCATTGAGGTGAATTAGCAAATCATTTTCATAAATAATAATGTAATTTGAATATATTGATATGGTATGTGAAATATATTGATATGGCATGTGAAATGTTATTGTGCTATATTACTTATTATATTATATTAAGAATTAAAATTGCAATATTATGTATGAGCCATATTATTGACCTTAAGACATTAAGGCTTTTTGTCTACTATGACCTGTAGATGTGTAGACACTCACCGAGAATATACTATATTTTTATCTCCCAACACCCTACCTACAGGGATGGCATTCCATTTACTCAGGGTCTTTTGTTAATTATTTGAAAAAAAAAGACATGGCAAAAATAGAGCAGTGATGTGGTGGGGTGTATGTGATCAGAAGTGCTTCATAAATGATGTCCTTTAAGTCTTTAGGCTCTTTAGGTCCGTGGAGAGAGAAGTGCATCTCAGAGTGATCATTAGACATGACCCTGCATGCTGGAGACACAGCACAATAGAGGTGACCGCCTTCTGGGAAGAAGCAGTCCAATGGGAAAAGGCTGGACACAGAGCTCCACCTTATCTCCCAAAGGACAAACTGGCAAAAGTTTGAATTTTCTTCTCTCAGCTCCAGAGAAATAAAATTCTCAGGGAATGTAAGACAAAAGAATACTTCATTAATGAGGCACAAGGGATTCCATCCACTAGAGCCAAAGGACTGTAAATACTTCCTCTACACTGACCAACATCAACTTGGTTCATCTAAAGTGATGAGAAAACATAATTGTACCTTCTAGAAGCCTCATGAGTGGGTTCATCTCCATGTTCTTCCTGGGGGCACAACCTCTAACTTTAGCAGTGGTATAGGGGAGAAGCAGCACTGTTCAAGTCTTCTCTGGACGAGGTACAACATCATTGCAGGTGCCCGGAGATTGATGATGCGTGATGGCCCTCTCCTTTTGGTAGTATCTGTAGGAGGACCAACAGGTATAACAAATAAAAGCAAGTTCAATGGATAAAGTCCTGATAAGTTAGAGTCTCTGGTTCTAGAGACTGTTTCTGGCTATATGACAATGTCTTCTTTCTCTGATCTGTCTTCCCTGGTGCTGGCTCTCATTCCTGCCACCTCCTTCTCTCAACAGCCTTCCTTGCTTCACTGCATTGACCTGTCTGTTAACCTCATTCAACTAGTTGTTCTCACTCACAAAACTCTTATTTAGCATTAAATTATAGTCTGGACACAAAGAAATGAGTAGACATTTTCCCTTCTTTTCAGTATCTTGCACTCTACGTAAAGAAACAGACGGTAAGTGTGTGCTTATCCCGGCTCTGCAATCCTACTGAAAGGACCATGATGTTGTCCTTCCTGGGGACGTTTAGGGAAGGTTTCACAGAGAGATGATGGTCACACTGAGCTTTGACGGAGGAGACAGGTGGGAAGTAATGTTGGGATTATTAAAACTATACGGTGTGAATTGGAAATTGCACATAATAATTAATAACTGATGAACAAGGAAAGCATGGAATGGAAAGTAAAGCATGAGTGTGGACAGGTAGGCAGCAGCCATGTAACACACAGCTGTATATTTTGCCTAAGGAAGGACAATTCAGAGGCAGAATTGGCAGCATAGTCTGTCTGCAATCAGACTTGCCTTTGGAGACCTTGCTCTGGTCCATGTGCAGAGCAGACTACTGCTCCTGTATGCGTCATCACCCTACAGAGATGAAGAGTGGAAAAACCACAGTAGAAGTGGGAGATGTGTCTGAAGTTTTGAGTAATAATACATCCAAAATTGACCGAGCAGTATGAGGCAGCTAGCTATTTTAAATTACTTGTTATTTATTTTTAATTTTTAAAAAGTTATTTATTTTTTAAAGTCTTCCATATAATTAGAATCTGAATTTGGGTTTAAGAGATGTAGAATATGCGAGGTAAAACTGTGATTTCTCTAGTTCAAGGCAGGTAGTAAACTCTGGGTCAAGTTCACAGCTTGTTGTTTTCAAGATATTTGCATAGGACTAGTGTTAACATTTTTACTGAACTTTACTCTTTCAACAATTTTTCTAATACTAATTTATTGTAATGTGTATTTCTTTCTTTTAAACAACTGTGTTAAGAGCCAATCCAAACATACCATTCCATAATTCAGTCATATCAGGCATTGTTGTAATTCATCAGTTTCAAAACATTTTTTCCTTCTTGTACTTCTTGATATCAACTCCCTCTTATCCTTTTCCCCTGCCCCCATTTAGGTCCATCTCAGCAGGAACTCTAATTCTCGTTACTGTCTCTGACCATAATTGAGATACAGGAATAACCTGGTTATCCAGCAGAGTATTGTAGAGATGACCATAGTAGATTAAAATGATAAATTTGTCTTCAATGGTTAAAATCTTGTCATTTGATCTCTCTACGTTGTGTCAATGTGATTATTAGTGTGCTTTAATATTGGCTATTTTTGCATATTGGGATTTATCTCTGTTGTATTTTGTCATTGTTGGTAACTCTCTTGACTCTTGGTTATGTGTTTTCTTATGTTCTTTGTGACATGCAACACAGTATGGGTGAAGCTCTAGAGATAACAGATTTGTTTGTTATAGAAAAATTACAAATTCATTAAAGACACTTCCCATAAACCTGTCACTTAGATGCCTATTTTCATCTCTATCCAGAATCCTGCATTGTTTATCATCCTTCCGTGGACTTCTGTGGCTGTGACAGATTCCCTGATATTTCTCCTTGTTTGATGACCATGCAAGTGTTGACATGTGTCAGTTAACTATTTTGTAAAAGGTCTCTCACTTGGTAATTGATGTTGGTCTCATGAGGAGATTGGAGTTTTGGAGTTTAAATTTTTTTTAGTTTTGTTTTCTTGATTTGGGAAGAAGACCATAAGGATTAAGTATGAACTTTATGCATCAGTTTTTCAATAGCTATACACTGGTTTAGGTCTAGATTAGAAGTGCATTTAGTATATGGATCTAGTTGGGAAGGTTCTACATTTCACAGTATTGCTGATCCTTCCTATTCATGAACAGAGAATGTCTATATATTTGGTCCTTTCATTTCTCTCACCGGTATTATGTAGTTTTTGACTATGAATTTTGTTAGCATTTTGATCTAATATCGCCATGGACGTAGAATTTCATGTTGGTATGTTACTGTTCATTACTGTTATGTGGTAATTTATTGGAGGTTTTGTCTTTATTTTGCAAGTTATCATTTTGCTCTCCTTATTAGTTTATGTTTCTGGCTGTTTCTTTGGGTTTTCTACATAGACAGTGATGTCTTCTGTGAAAAAAGACAGCTTTATTTCATTCTCAGTCTGTGTGGTTTTTATTTGTAAAATTTAGGTTACTGTGCTTCTTAGGCCTTGCTTTTAAATAAGAGTTTTAAGAGAGAATATCCTGGCCCTGTTATGAATCCAAAGGGAAAAATGTCTAAATTTTCACCATTAAACATGACCCTAGCGGTAAGTTTCATAGATGTACTCTATCAAGCTAACTTTAAAACTTTTTTCAACATTTTTTGGGGGCAAATTAAAAAGTGACTAATAGTTTTGAATGCTATCAAATGCTTATTGTGATTTGACTTTATGATTTCTTATCTTAAGTAGATGTTTAGTTTTTCTAAATTTCATTTTTTCCTTTAGATAGTTGATGTACGATGTTACATAAACTAATTTTCAAATTCTGAACCATTCACTCATTGCTAGAATACGTATCACTTAGTTGTAATATATTATTCTTGTCATACATTGTTGGATTCAATTAGTTAGTATTTGTTGAAGATTTTTGCATTTATTGTCATGGATAATATTGAATGATAGGCTTCCTTTGTTATATAGTTGTATCTAGTTTTGATATTACTCACTGTTCTCAAATATATTCTGACACATAGAGACCCTATAGGACAGCATGTAACTGTCCCCATGAGTTTCCAAGACTTTTACTGTTGATGGAGTAGAAAACGTCATCCTTCTCTCACAGAGTGGCTGGTGATCTTGCTGTTGCAGCTTAATGATAATCCACTATCCCACCAGGACTCCTGGATTTGGTATTAGGATACTGTTGGTGTAACAGAATGAGTTCAGAAATATTCCCTCTGCTCTTGCTTTCTGAAAGAGATTATAGAGAATTTATATCAATACTTTTTTTAAAGCTTGTAGAATCCACTAGCATGCCACTAGTATATTAAATAATCACTGCATTTAATGTCAAAAAGACTTCTAAATGCCCTGAATTTTTGAAAAGGAATGAAAATAAGTTATTTTTTAATTTCTCTGTCATTTTCTGTATATGAATATTTCTTTTCTTTTTTTATTTTATTTTTTTAAACAATTTATTAGGGGCTCATACAACTCTTATCACAGTCCATACATATACATACATCAATTGTATAAAGCACACCTGTACATTCTTTGCCCTAATCATTTTCTTTTTTTTCTCCTCTTTTCTTTTTTAAAATTTTATTAGGGACTCAGACAACTCTTATCACAATCCATACATATACATACATCAATTTTATAAAGCACATCCATACATTCCCTGCCCCAATCATTCTCAAAGCATTCTCAAAGCCCTTTACATCAGGTCCTCCTTTTCCCCCCCTCCCTCCCCGCTCCCCCCTCCCTCATGTGTCCTTGGTAATTTATACATCATTATTTTGTCATATCTTGCCCTATCCGGAGTCTACCTTCCCGCCCTTCTCTGCCGTCCCTCTCCCAGGGAGGAGGTCACATGTGGATCCTTGTAATCAGTTCCCCCTTTCCAACCCACTCTCCCTCCACTCTCCCAGCATCGCCCCTCACACCCTTGGTCCTGAAGGTATCATCCATGTATATGAATGTTTCAATCAATTAATATATTTTAATATTTTATTTATAATGTGAGAATAAGAATTCATTTACATCATATATTAAAATATTTATCTAGTTCATTAAGTCCACTATTTTTACTTTTCTGGGTGTTGTGGGTTTAGAACTAGGTAATATAACCTTCCTGTCTCTGATTCTTACAAAGCTTGTACTAATCTCCTTTCTTCCCCTTTTGTCTCCTTCATTCCATCCTTTCTCTCAGTAGACTGACTATCACATGGCAGAAGATGGCCACAAATAAAATCTCTGCTCAAGGGATTACTGGTTTTAGAAATACGCAAAGACCTGGTTTTGGATTAGTGACACTCAACTCGGTTCTCATAAGAGAGTGAAACTGATATTTTTAGTGCATTTTTGTTGTTTTATTGGCTCAGCCTCCATAACACACCATCATAGATCAATGTGGAGAGAGCAGGAGCAGTTATCAGTAAATGAGATACACATTGAGAAGACACCTTAAGCTGCCCTCTACAGTCCAAAAGGAAATACTATAACACTTAGAAATGGAGGCAAGAGTAACTTTTGTGGGAGGCTGAGTTATATACTGCTCATGTACATTATATTAGTACATTATTTATACAAATAACACTCCACTGTATCACATAACAAAATTATGTTGTCATCTGTCACCAAGTCAACTCCAAATCTGGATGAACCCACATGTGCAGAGTAGAGCTGGGCTTTGGGATTTTCAAGGCTGTGACCTTTGGGAAGCAGATCACCAGGCTTGCCTGTAGATTCCTCCGTGTTGATTGTAAATGCTACGCTCTTAGCTAGTAGTCAAGGGCTTGCTCATTTGCACCACCTATCAGCCCAGTATAATACAATAGGATATGCTATAGCCTTTATGTTAAAATAATACATACATGGAGTGTTTTACAACCTCATAACCATCTGATCCCACGTTCCCATCATTTTTAACTACAACTTTAGTCCAGATTCCTTTTTGCACACCAGTTACACCATCCACCGTGGTGTCAGAGGGGTGAGGAATAGTCCTGTGTGGGGGGAGCGCAGGCGCTGTCTCTGTACAACGTGTTCTTCTCGTGACTAGCATCCTGACTGCATTCAGGTTTCTGCTGTGAGCCTCTGTATCACAAGTGATTATTCTAAGAAGCGTTTCATTTTACTCTGTAATTGGCTTACGTCTCACCGTAAATTGTGTGGTTTACAGACAGGACCATCAGTCAAGAAATCACACATATTCTGATTTAACCCACCCATTGCTATTCCCTGATGTACCATAGCTTATCCCGCTGCCTCTTTGTGCTTCCTGTTTCTATTCTTCTTTCATCCATAACCTGAATTTTGTCCCTGGTCAAGTGCTGCCCTCCTGAACTTACATAATTTAATATTGGTACATGGAGGAGAGTTCTGCTCCAGACATGACTGCTGTTAGCGTGCTTCATGAGTCAATTGGACCAATTATTTACATGTGACTTTCAAATTCCTTCACTCTTGCTACCTCCATAAGGGATGAGTTAAAAATTTGCATCTTCTGTTGTTCACATCAGATAAGGGTAAGAATTTTATATTTTCACTGAAGTTTCCAAAACTTTCAGGAAAAATTGGCATAAAATATCTGCTCAAACACATTTGTTGAATGAGCAATCAAAGTTGTAAGGAATTTGTAGAAAAATATAATGTTTTAGGCAAAAGGTGGTATTAAAAGAAAGGACAGCTTGACCGTTTCAGCATCAAAGTTAATATTGAGTACATGAGCATCAAGAAAAAGAGATACAGATATGAACAGGGATTGATTATTAATTGTTTACATTTTAAATGAAAATATATCCCATAAACCATTGTTAACAGCTTATGACATAGTTTGCAATGCTCTTTTCTCTTTCCCAGTACTTTCATCAGCTCCATGGAACCAGGAAACCACACTCAGGTTCCAAAATTCATCCTTCTGGGGCTTTCTGAGGAGGCAGAGCTGCAGCCCCTCCTCTTTGGACTGTTCCTCTCCATGTACCTGGTCACCTTCACTGGGAACCTGCTCATCATCCTGGCCATCACCACAGACTCCCACCTCCACACACCCATGTATTTCTTCCTCTCCAATCTCTCCTTTGCTGACATCTTTTCCACCTCCACCACAGTACCAAAGATGCTGATGAACATCCAGATGCAGACTAAAGTAATTACATATGAAAACTGCATCACCCAGATGTATTTTTTCTTGCTTTTTGCAGCCTTAGACAACTTCCTATTGACAGTGATGGCCTATGACCGGTTTGTGGCCATCTGTCACCCACTACACTACATGGTCATCATGAACCCAAGATTCTGTGGCCTCCTGCTTCTGGTCTCCTGGGTATTGTCATTTCTTCACTCTGTATTAAATAGTTTAATGGTTTTGCGACTGTCATTCTGTACAGAATTGGAAATATCCCATTTTTTCTGTGAACTTAATCAAGTCATCCAACTTGCTTGTTCTGACACATTCCTCAATGACTTAGTCATGTATTTAACAATTGGACTTCTGGGTATTGTTCCACTCACTGGGATCCTTTTCTCTTATATGAAGATTGTATCCTCCATTTTGAAAATTGTATCATCTAGGGGCAAATATAAAGCCTTTTCCACTTGTGGGTCTCACCTCTCTGTGGTCTCCTTGTTCTATGGTACAGCTTTTGGGGTTTATCTTAGTTCTTCCACAAATGAAAATTCCAGCACCACTGCAATCGCCTCAGTGATGTACACTGTGGCCACACCCATGCTGAATCCTTTTATCTACAGTCTGAGAAACAAAGACATGAAGCAAGCCCTAAGAAAACTCTTCAGCTGAGAATCATCCTACATAACAGAAATTCATCCTTAAATTTAGAGTGCTACTTTTGAAAAACAAAATTCAATATAATAAAAATCTCTATTATACTTTCCTCAGTTCTAAATGTGCTTTAGTACATAATTAATCTCTGTAATATTTAAGACATAATATGAAAAAGTTAAGACATGATATGGAATTACTTCCTCTGTATTTTTAAAAATGTATTTACTTCAACCAAATCTTCCCTTTAACGGGCAATTCTTTCTGGGTGACTTCAGCCTTTAGTAGGAAATAGATTTTTCATTATTAGTCATAGGAACATAGCATCCAATTAGCACAAAGGACACCTGTTCATCACTATCTTGAACCATTAAAAATGGAGATAGAAATTCTCTGATTCCTATTTTAGAAAATGTTTTTCTTGTGACTGAATACAGCATGAAACTGTCAGCCCACCTGGGTTATTTTCTATACCCTGAAGGCTTGTTGAGTATTTTGAGTGTCAGGTTTGTAAACTTGTTCTTATTAAATTGCGCAAAGCACTGGTGGTATGTTCAAGTATTAGAAATGGCTTCCAGACCACACTGAAAACCAGACCAGCTAAGCAAGTTCATACCTGGGATAGAAACGGAGACCCAATTACAAGGATCTACATATGACCTCTTCTCTGGGGGTCAGACAGCAGAAAGGTGGGTGAGGGGAGACATTGGACAGAATAAGACATGACAAAATAATAATAATTTATAAATTGTTGAAGTTTCATGAGGGAGGGCGAAGCTGGAAGGAAGGGGGGAAAGTGAGCAGTTGATGCCAAGGGCTCAAGTAGAAAGTAAATGTTTTGAGAACGATGATGACATCAAATGTACAAATGTGCTTGACGGAATGGATTGATATGTGGATTGTGATAAGCGTTATACGAGCTCAATAAAAAGATATTTAAAAAAACACCTTAGCTGCTACCTAAGGTTGGAAATTACAAAAAGCTATTATTTTTTATTGAAGTTTAATAAAGTTTGATTTTTTGTTGACATGACCATGTACAGCTTTTAAATCTTTAAATATTATTAACATTTTATAAATCTACAATAAAAGATTGTAGAACGAAGAAGACTGAAGTTATTGGCTTCCTGTACATGATTAATCTTCTGCCAACTGAATAGTATGAATTTCTGTTGTAATAGTTATTTGAAGACCATTAGTTTCAAGACCTCTCTAGACCTCAATTTGTTTAGCAAAGGTATGCTTACCCCTTCTTGGCATCAATGATACTACTGGAAATTTGCCTTTATTGTCTCAAAAGAACCCAGTGCTCTCCAATTATGCTTGACCACAGAATTTGCTTCCGCAAATCATCTGGTCACTTTTGCCCTTGAGTCTTTCCCTGCAATCTCGTCAACATCTCAGATAATTACATGTGAAACTGTTGGTTTCCGTGACCCTGGAAAATATAGTGCCCTCTATTTCCTCTGCAGCAAAGGAAGCAGCTCTGTTGAGGTAAGTTTTTGGCTACTGGAGAGACTGGCTTTTCAAACCTATTCACTGCTCAGAGGGAGAAAGATGAGACATTATGCTCCCATTAAGATTATGGCTTTCGTTTTTATCCATGTGTTACACTGTCCATTGTCTGCCTTCATCCACTTATCTGTTGTCTGTCTCCCAGGGAAGGGGTTATATGTAGATCATTGTGATCGGTTCTCCCTTCCTCTCCTGGTGTCTATACTTTCATTATTGATCCTGAAGGGTTTATCTGTCCTGGTTTCCCTGTGTTTCCGGCTCTTATGTGTACTGGTGTATGGTAGAACTGGGATCATGATAGTGGGAGGAGAAAGCATTAAAGAGCTAGAGGCAAGTTGCATGTTTCATTGGTGCTATACTGCATCCTGACTGGCTCGTCTCCTCCCCATGACCCTTCTGTAAAGGGATGTCCAGTTGTCCACAGATGGACTTTGGGTCCCCACTACACACTCCCCCCATTCACAATGATATTATTTTTCATGCATTTATGCATGATACCTGATCCTATCAACACCTAGTGATCACACAGGCAGGTATACTTCTTCCATGTGAGCTTTCTTGCATCTCAACTACTTGGTTGTTTGTTATCTTCATGCCTTTAAGGCTCCAGGCACTATATCTTTTGATAGCCAGACACCATCATCTTTCTTCACCACATTTGCTTATGCACCCACATTGTCGTTAGCGATCATGTCGGGAAGGTGAGCCTCAACTAGATGGCAGGGGTAGTGAGTTGTTCATTCAGAAATGCTGAGTGTCACCCATTGCATTCCTTCAGTGAAAAATAAAGACTCAATTCAAAACCCATTTCCATGAGGTCCACCTCACAGTCAACAGACAGTGATGAATAGCTGCCTCAGAGCATGTCTGAAGCTGCACATCTTTACAGAGAGCCAGACTGTCACATTTTTCAACCAGGGAGCAGGTAGTGGATTTGAATCTCCACCTATTGGTTAGTAGCCTAACACTTTAATCAGAAGAAAGCCAAAATCTCTTATACCATGAATAAACAAGTTGGTTGAATCCAAACTTTCTTAAAAAATGTTCCTGTTGGAAAAAGGGACCAGACTTCAACCAAGTGCTCCAATACATGAATGCAACATACCTGCATGGAGTAGGGAACCAATAGACAGGTCTGAGGGGCCAGCCCCACACCCAACTATGTGGACAGCTGCCCCTCCTCTGAGGATAATTTATTTCAGAGGACAGCATTGAAGCTGCAGCTCAGGGAAGGAGACATGTCTGACCAGAGCACATGGGAGAAAATTAAAGGGGAGGAAGAGAGAGTGGAGCACATCCTGGTCCACCAAGCCTCGATGATGATGTTCTCGCTCACAGCAGCCAATCCACAGAGAAGACCATATGGCCAAACCCCACTATGAGAAACCACATCCCTCACTGACCCATATCCCTACAGGGGACAACACTGGAGGCACAGTGTGGCTATTACGCCTGATCTGATTCCCACACACCAAGGCAAAACACTAAGGGCGTGCAACAGAACAGCAAGGGGAACAGAGCAACAAAGTCCTCAGGGAATACCAAAAATAGACTTTGGGGGCTGGTTCTTGGCACCCCATCAGACTCGACCAGAAAACACTCCTAAAGGCCAACAGTCCTTGAACTAACTACAAACTTTTCTTTTTGTTGTTGTTCGGTTGTTTTGTGTTGTTTTGTCATTGGCTATTTGTTGTTGTTTTGTTTTGTTGCTTGGTTTTGCCCTGTCGCATTTTTGTGCATGTTATTATCTCCACAGGTCTGTCTAAATAAGATAGTCTTGATGAACAATCTGGAGGAGAAAACTATGGGACCTGTGGTCGAGGAGACATGGGAGAGGAAGTGGCTGTTGACAAACTCAGGGACAAGGGAACAAATGTGAGCCAAATAGGTGGTGAGGAGGGTGTAGGAGGCCTAGTAAGGCATGACCAAGGGTAATGTAACCGAGAGGAATTACTGAAACCCTAATGAAGGCTGAACATGATAGTGGGGCAAAGGGAAAGTAAAAGGAAGTAGAGGAAAGAGCTGGGAGCAAAGGGAATTGTTAGAGGTCTAAATAAAGGCATGTACATATGTAAACATGTTTATATATGAGGATGGGGAAACAGATCTATGTGCATATATTTATAGGTTAAGTAATAGGGTAGCAGATGGGCATTGGGCCTCCACTCAAGTACTTCCTCAATGCAAGAATACTTTGTTTTATTAAACTGGCATTCCAAGATGCTCACCTTCCTGACACGATCGCTGAAGGCAAAGCGGGTGCATAAGCAAATGTGGTGAAGAAGGCTGTTGGTGTCCAGCTATCAAAAGATATAGTTTCTGGGATCTTAAAGGCTTTAAGGTAAACAAGCAGCCATCTAGCTAAGAAGGCACAAAGCCCCCATGGAAGAAGCACACCAGCCTGTGTGATCGCAAGGTGTCCAAGGGATGAGGTATCAGGCATCAAAGAACAAAAATTCATCATTGTGAATGAGGGGGAGTGCGGAGTAGAGACCAAAAGCTCATCTGTAGGCAACTGGACGTTCCCTTACGGAAGGGTTGCAGGGAGAGGAGAGATGAGTCAGTTAGAGTGCAGTGTAAAAATGATGAAACATACAATGTTCCTCTAGTTCCTAAATGTTTCATCCCCCTTACCCCACCCCCCCACAATAGTGATCCTAATTCTACCTTACAAATCTGACTAGACCAGAGGATGTACACTGGTACAGATAGGAACTGGAAACAGAGGGAATCCAAGGCGGATGATCCCTTCAGGACTAGTGGTGAGAGTGGTGATACTGGGATGGTAGAGGGAGGGTGGGGTAGAGAAGGGGAATGGATTATAAGGATCTCCATATAACCTCCTCCCTGGGGGACTGACAACAGAAAAGTGTGTGAAGAGAGACGTCGGACAGTGTAAGTTATTACAAAATAATAACTTATAAATGATCAAGGGCTCAAAAGGGAGGGGGGAGCAGGGAGGGAGGGGCAAAAAATGAGGAGCTGATGCCAGGGGGTTACGTGCACAGCAAATGTTTTGAAAATTATGAGGGTAATGAATGTACATATGTGCTTTATACAATTGATGTTTGTATGGATTGTGATAAGTGTTGTATGAGCCCCCAATAAAATGATGAAAATAAAACTTAAATAAAGATTTTTTCCTGTTTTAGAAAAAATCATTTTATTAGGGGCTCTTACAGCTTTTATAACAATCCATACATGCATCCATTGTGGCTAGCATGTTTGTACATATATTGCCATCATCATATTCAAAACACATTTTCTACTTAAATCTTTGGTATCAGCTCATTTCCCCCTCCCCCAGGCTCTCTCATTCCTGAACTCGTGATAATTTATCATCTTTATTTTTTATGTCGTACTCCAACTGCTGTCTCCCTTCACCCACTTTGCTGTTGTTTATTCCCCTGCAGGGGGGTTATATGGAGATCATTGTGATCGGTTCCTCCTACTTTCCCCACCTTACTGTGACCCTCTTGGTATTACTACTCTCACTACTCTCATTATTGGTCCTGAGGGGTTTATCTATCCTGGGTTCCCTGTATCTCAAGCTCCTATCAATGCGAGTGTACATGCTCTGGTCCAGTCAGATTTGTAAGGTAAAATTGAGGTCATGATAGTGGGATGGGGGAAAGCATTAAAGAACTAAAGGAAAGTTGTAGGTTTCATCTGTGCTATACTGCACCGACTGGTTCCTCTCTTTCTTGTGATTCTTCTGTAAGGTGTTGTCCAACTGTCTACAGATTGGTTTTGGGTCTCGGCTTTGCATGCTCCCTCATTTCCATGTCTCCATTCTCAAATAAACAGTTAGTTCATGATTTTTTTAGAATGGATGCATTGTGGCACGTGAAGTGAGTAGTTGATAACACCAAAAATCCTCACTGCCATGGAGTCCATGCCAGCCCAGCAGCTCTATAGGACAGGATGAAATAGCCTCTGTAGCTTCACAGACCTGGAATTCTCTGCAGGAGTAGAAAGTCCCATCTTTCTCCTGTGGAGCAGCTGGTGGTTTCGAATGGCTCACCTTGAGGAGCACAGTCCAACTGCCACATATTCTTAGATACTCTCTTTTAAGGACAAATAATACTGTGGTGAAATATATAATATAAAATTAGCCATTTAAACCATTGTGAAAACCACTCCTGTGATTACACCAAGTCTGGCAGAGTGGATCCTCAGTTGATTTAAAAAAACGTACACACTCTATTTCCTCTCATCAATTGCTAACCTCTTAACATACCTGCCATCACTTACGCCTTTTCCTCCTGTGTTCCCATTCCTACTTCTCTGTGAGCCCTTCTTATTTTAGGTTCATAAATTGTTAGTTTTCTTTTTTTTTTTTTATCTACTTTTTTTGAGGCTATTTGCATTTCTTGTTTCTTTTTTTTTTTCTTCTTTTACATTTTATTAGGGACTCCAACAACTCTTCCCACAATCCATACATATACATACATCAATTGTACAAAGCACACCCATACACTCCCTGTCCCAATCACTCTCAAGGCATTTGCTCTTCACCCAAGCCCCTTGCATCAGGTCCTCCTTTTTTCCCCCCCCTCCTTCCCTTTTCCCCCCTCCCTCATATGCCCTTGGTACTCCATACCTCGTTATTTTGTCATATCTTGCCCTATTCGGGGTCTCCCTTCCCCCCTTCTCTGCTGTCCCTCTCCCAGGGAAGAGGTCACATGTGGCTCCTTGTAATCAGTTCCCCCTTTCCAACCCACTCACCCTCCACTCTCCCAGCATCATCCCTCACGCCCTTGGTCCTGGAGGTATCATCCACCCTGGATTCCCTGTATCTCCAACCCTCATATGTACCAGTGTACAGCCTCTGTCCTATCCAGCCCTGCAAGGTAGAATTCGGATCATGGTAGTTGGGGGGAGGAAGCATCCAGGATCTGGGGGAAAGCTGTGTTCTTCATCGATACTACCTCACACCCTAATTAACCCATCTCCTCTCCTAAGCCCCTCTATGGGGGGATCTCCATTGGCTGACACTTGGGCCTTGGGTCTCCACTCTGCACTTCCCCCTTCATTTAATATAATATATATATACACATACATATATACATATACACATAAATACACATACATACACACACTTATATCTTTTTTTTTTTCATGATGCCTTATATCTGGTCCCTTGGGCACCTCGTGATCGCACTGGCCGGTGTGCTTCTTCCATGTGGGCTTATTTGTTTCTGAGCGAGATGGCCGCTTGTTCACCTTCAAGCCTTTAAGACCCCAGACACTATCTCTTTTGATAGCCGGGCACCATCAGCTTTCTTCACCACATTTGCTTATGCACCCATTTGTCTTCAGCGATCCTATCATGGAGGTGTGCAGTCAATGATATGATTTTTTGTTCTTTGATGCCTGGTAACTGATCCCTTTGGGACCACTCGATCACACAGGCTGGTGTGTTCTTCCATGTGGACTTTGTTGCTTCTGAGCTAGATGGCCGCTTGTTTATCTTCAAGCCTTTAAGACCCCAGTCACTATCTCTTTTGATAGCCGGGCACCATCAGCTTTCTTCACCACATTTACTTGTTCACCCATGTTGGCTCCAGCTGTTGTGTCGGGAGAGTGAGCATCATAGAGTTCCAATTTAATAAAAGAAGGTATTCATGCATAGAGGGAGTGTTTGAGTAGAGGCCCAAGGTCCTTCCGCCACCTTAATACTTGACCTATAAATATAGACACAAAGATCTATTTCCCCAACCTCCTATATATATTTGCATGTACATGTCTTTGTCTAGACCTCCATAAATGCCCTTTGACTCCTAGCTCTTTCCTCCATCTCCCTTGACCTTCCTCCTGCCCTACTACCATGCTTCATTGCCACCTGGGCTAGAGTATACCTCTTCTCTAAGCAACCTTACCCTTGATCATTTCCCACCAGGCCTGCCACTCCCCCTTCTCTACCCTTTGGGGTCCCATGTTTTTCCCTTGTCCCTGGGTTTGTTAACACCACTTCCTTGGGGCGAGTTTAATTCCAGTTCTTATGGGTCACTAAGGGCTATAATCTTGGTGGTATCACCAGTCTCTATGGAAACAATAAGCCTTATAATTTTGAGTTCTGTTTCACATTCTTCTCCCACTTCTCTAGAAATTTACATAATGTATAATTTATGTAAGTACCTTCTAGGGTGGACATTTTCAGACAGGTTGGTGTTGGTATCATGAAACCGTCCTACTCTCAAGATAATGGAGACTAATATTTTCATGGTCTCTTGGTCCACTGGTCTATTTCCATGGGCTTTTCAGTTTCCATCACTTTTCTTTTCTCCAGATAGAAAGAGACAAATATCTGCACATTATATGCTGCTTATGAGCACTTACAACCCCATCTGCTAAGTATCAAATTGAAACACAGAGCATTGTCCTTGCCAACTCTGCTCTACCAGTTGACCTTGGTGAGTCCAAGACGATGGTTCCGATCCCCCAGGCTCAGGGACTCCTTTCCTCAAGGTGTTTGTTTTATGCCTAAGAGCTTTTCCTAAATCTACTCCCATCATGTCCCTGTATGTTTCATCAAAGAAGGAAAGTCTTTGCCCACGAGAGAATCCCCCTTCTAGGAATGAAAGTTAACGGGAGTCTGAGCTTGGTGCGCTCCTTATAAACATCTGCATTCACTTACTGAGTGGAAGGAGGGGAAATGCAGCTATGAAAAGAAGGGCTGATCTGGCCATGTTCCACTGTTACCTGTTGCCATGTTCTACAGAGATTACAGATGAGAGAGGCTAACGGTGAGAGGTAAGAGGAGGATTGGCTGGTAGGAAAATTTAAAAGTATATTTCACATTTATTCATATATTTTAATTATGGTAAATACACATATGCATAACTGTGTCAAATCTGTAAGTATTCGTGGTACATCCAAGACTCCTAGACCTTTCAACAAGCACCCATATTTCACTGCTGCTTCGTAGGGCATTATTGAGAAAGAATGAAAAGATTTTACTATTATTCCAGGGAACTGATCACGCTTCACTGATGTAGCAGCCACACTTGACAAATGGTGGTTTTGTCAATATTTTTTTAAATTCTATTCCATTAAAACCAATTGGACTTTTTCATTTATACTGGATTTTTAGCTAACAATCCTTGGAAAATGTTGGCTCACCAGTAATGCATTACTCCTTCTTCTAAATGGTGGCCTATGAAGTCATTCAAAAAGTGTCATGTGGTCATGTCAGCATCTATCTCAACTGAAGAGAAGATGGTGGCAGGAAAGCTTCCTCCATAATCTTAAATTTTGCAGAATAACTCACTACATTTCCTGTTACTGTGTGAGTCAAATGTTTTATGTCAATTTTTTAGTTCTGATGAGGATACCACTAAAAATATAGAGTTTGCTTAGATCAATAAATTACCAGATAAAATGAACCTTACCAAAGTCTGAGATATGGTATTTAGAAAGGGGTCCTTGAGAAAAATAATGTACAAATGGATAGATTTGAGAATATTCTTATTCTTGACACACAGAAACTACATAGCTGGTCTGTATCATACATCATTACTTCTCTTATGAAGCAGGATGCCTTTTGTGGGGAAACACTTTAATGGTTTCACTGAATGTGCTTCAGTTTTGCAAGAGCATACCATCTGTCTTTGGCTTGGCTCTCTAGAGAACCAAACACACTTTCAGAAGCCGGCCAGCTCATCATTCTCTCCAATCAGCTGCTTCAGTGTGATAGGGAGTTGGGAAAACCAGTGAATTCAATGACGTCCTTTGCCATGCTTCATTTGCTGTGAAATGAATCTTTTGACCTGACATGATATGTGGGATACCATGATAAGCTGAGAAGACATTCTGTTAGTTTGGCAGAAGAATTTAATTCACAAAAGGCACATTTATACCCAGAATAAGTGATTGTTTTAGACAAAACAGAACATTCCCGTTTATGTGATGATGAAAATTGTTCAGTGTCATCAACCTGCCACCAGGATTCTGGCTGATTCCCCCGATGAATCATCTCATACTATGGACTCAGTGTTGGCTTCTGCTGCTGGCAGCATGGGCACTCAGCAGTGGCTGCAGTTCAGTCCTGACTGGCGAGTGGCAGTTGATGTTGCTGATCCTACTCATTACCTCCATCCCTGTGACCGTGACCACATTGTTCAAGAGCCCATTGGACAGTGAAAAGACTGGCTGCAAAAAGGGGATGACTGGTCTCCAGAGAAGGTTTCATTCAATCCACTTGATTGTTAAAATCCTTCTCTGCCCAGGTAATCCTTTGATGAGAATTCTCATGACGTACAACTAGCTTCACGTCCTTCTCTCCTGTTCTGGAGTCTTGGACTTAAGGATAGGAGTAGTGAGGAGGATGGCACAGGCCTGGGCAGGGTTTTGTTCTGTTGTGCATAGGGTCACTATGGGTTGAGTTGCCTCAATGGCACCTAGCAATAACAGTAGGAGGTTTGCATTCCTAAGAGCTTCCCTAGAAAGAAAGAGGTGGGAAGGCTGGTGAAGTAATTTCCATGCCTGCATCCTGCTTCCCCAGCTGCCATGACGATTATTAGCTTGCCTATCTCCTTCACTGACATGCACCACTTTGGGTTTCTATCCTTCTCTCCAGTAACCAGCAGAGCAATTCTGAACATCTCTTTCCCCACAATGAATGGGCACTTTTGTAAAAAGGCAGCCGTATCTTTGAGAAAAACTTTGGATAAGATTGAGATACATGTTTGGAAGTCCAATGGGGTTCCCTTACGAGGACCTGGCCACTTCTCCTTAAGGGAGTATAGATTTGTAAACTGGCTTACATCTGGGATTTTACTGAGGAGCCATGCAGATCACTGCCCAAAGCATAACCACTGCACCGCCATGGCACAGTGAACGATAAACCCAAGGTCAACAAGACACTACATTCATTTTCAAAGGAACTAGTAGCCCGTTTTGTAGAAGACTGGGTTAAAAAACAACTAGTTTTAAAAAATTGAACATTAGCTCTGAACTCATACTCATTCCAAGGAATTCTGACATCATAGCGGTTAGGCTTGGGGCTGCTAACTTCAAGGTCAGCAGTCCAAAATCATGAGTTGTTCCATGGGAGTAAGATGGGGCCTTCTAGTCCTGCAGTCTCAGAAACACAGAAGGGTAGTTTTTCCCTGTCCTATAGGATCATTATGAGTCAGCAACAGCTTGATAACAGTGGTTCAAAAATTTGATTTTATATATTCATCCCCAAATGCCACTATTGCTTGGTGATCTAAGAGGTGGCTGCTGTCAGATGATAAATGAATCATCAATCTTCCACTTAGGTTTCTAAGAGAATAAACAAGATTATATTAGAGGAAGTATAGCTAGAATGATTCTTAGAGGCAAGTATGGGAAGACTTCATCTCACACACTTTGGACACGTTATCAGGAGAGACCAGTCCCTGGAGAAGGACATTATGCTAAAATGAGGGCCAGAGAAAAAGAGGAAGGCCCTTGATGAGATGGATTGACACATTGGCTGCAACAATGGGTTAAAGCATAAAAACCATTGGGAAGATGGTGCAGTAATGTTGTGGCGTTTCATTCTGTTGTACATAGTGTGGCTATGAATCGGACCTGACTAAATGGCACAGAGCAATAAGAACGCACAGTGAAGTAAGCCTGTGGATTCCATAGTCCCCTATAAAAATGATAATATTACATTATAGAAAGAAGAAAAAATAACCACAGGGAATATATTCCAAGAAAGATCAGAGGAGAACTTCCCTAACATCCTGGCAGAACAGAAAATAGCCATTCAAGAAGCGCCAAGAACCCCAGACGGAATTGATCCCCCAAATAAAATCACCACTACACAGTATAGTTAAACTTTCTACCACCAAAGAAAAGGAAAGAATTCTGAGAACAACTCAAGAATATTGATTAGTCACCTATGAAGACAAACCAGTGAGAATAAACACAAAGTTTACACAGTCCATCAATATGTAGTGTTTTTATTTCCCAGTTTCTGGAATACACAATTGGAGAAACCAAAGCTGACAATTGGCAGAATTCCTACCACAAGAGAGTCTGGTATTGTAGAAAATGTCCAAAGAAATCTTCGTAAAGTGTTCTTGTCTCTCTCTCTCTCTCTCTCTCTCTCTCTCTCTCTCTCTCTCTCTCTCTCTCTCTATCTATCTATATATATATATATATGACACACAGTATTCCTGTCAATTCACAGAGATTGGCAACACCACCTACCTTCTAAGGATTAGGCATTGTCATTCTTATTACTTTCTAGTTCATGCTTTAGATTGTGCAGTAAACCAATTAAACAATTAAATCTCCGCGAATGAATTGCCAAAGTTAGATCTTGTAAATCTAAACAGGCAGTGACTCCAAATACTCTGCTAATCCAAATGTAGATTCTATAACGAAATGTCACAAATACATATTTCCCAGGGTGATAATACAAGAAGCGATTGCTTTCACCTGGGAGGGGAGGCAGTGTTTTTGTTCCTTCACCTCTTTATATACCTTTGAACTTTCTAATATCTTACTGCCTCATTTTATTCACTGGTTGGATTTGTTATACCAAATAATTACCAAGGCCAAAATTTTAAATGAAAATACAGATGGATTTTTTAATATATGAAAACTCAAACATATGTATTAAATCTGTAAATAAGGTAAATTTCAGACTGTCATTCTATGAACAGATAAATATATCATAATTTAGGTCTTCAGATTTTAGATCATTGTTACTCACAATGAACTCTCCAAACCTGAGATAAAAGATATGCTTATGTAGAGAGTGTTTCTCAACTGAAGAACTTTTTAAAGGCCTGTTTCATATCCTTATTCCTAAGACTGTAGATAAATGGGTTTAACATGGGAATGATCACAGTGTACATCACTGAGGCTACTGCACTTTCTTTGGAATTTTGGTTGTCAGCAGAACTAAGATACACCCCAAGAAACGTGCAATAGAATAAGACAACTACAGAGACATGAGACCCACAAGTAGAAAATGCTTTATATTTCCCCTCAGTTGATGAAAGTCTCAAAATAGAAGATACAATCTTAGAGTATGACAATATTATGAACATGAGTGGGGTTAAGATCAGAAACACACTAGCAATATACATTATTAGGACATTAAGGAAGGTGTCAGAACAAGCAAGTTGGATTACTTGGTTAAGTTCACAGAAAAAGTGAGGTATTTCCAACTGTGTACAAAAAGACAGTCTCAAAACCATTAAGTCTTGTAATAATGAGTCCAAGGCACTCAATAAAAATGACCCCAGAAGGAAAAGGCCACAGAGTCTGGGGTTCATGATGACCATGTAGTGTAGAGGGTGACAGATGGCCACGAATCGGTCGTAGGCCATCACTGTCAGGAGAAAGTTGTCCAACCCTCCAAAAAGCATGAAAAAATACATCTGGCTGAGGCACCCTTCGTAGGTTATGACTTTGCTTTGCGTCTTGATATTTAGTAGCATCTGTGGGATGGTAGTTGAGGTAAAACAGATGTCTGCAAAAGAAAGATTAGAGAGGAAGAAGTACATGGGTGTGTGGAGGTGGGAGTCAGTGATAATGGCCAGGATGATGAGAAGATTCCCAATGAAGGTGACCAGGTACATGAACAGGAAAATCCAAAAGAGGAGGGGCTGCAGTTCAGCCTCTTCTGAAAGTCCCAGGAGGATAAATTCTGAAGCACGTGTTTTGTTTCTCGGTTCCATATAGCTGATGAAACTACTAGATCAAAGAAAAGATCATTGTTATTTAAGTTGTCATTCACAACTTAACAAAAATACTGCGGTTATTTTAAAATATGTTTACTTAGTTCATTTCTATTTACTATTAGTAGATTTTGTTCTCTGTAGCTGAAAAACTCTATGGAATCACAAATGTCCATCTTCTGCTTGACATTGACAGTGACTAGCCATCCCTGCTTATAGTCCTGTGCATATTTCCAAAGCAATATTTTCATTACAAATTCCCCAGGTCATCTTTTGTAGATGAAACAAAATTACCAATTATTTTGTGCCAGGTCATGTTAAGGGCCCTATAACAGGAGTGAACCTAATTTAAAAATAATTACTCTTAAATTTATTTTAGAATAATTGTGTTCTGTGGAGACAATAGAATCTCAATAAATAGTATTGCATGGGGTAGTTGTTATTAAATGAAATAGTATAGAATTATTAAATTATAGAAGAGTGAAGAACCTCTCCTTTATATAAGTGAGACAGAGAAGAACACCAGGAACCCCTTGCCAAATCATCTTAGAAATCAACCAAAGGAAAATTACAAGCAAGCAGAACAGCTCAAAAAAACACACAGAACTGTTATAACTCACATTCTGAAACAAGTAGGCCTGTTGAATTAACCACCCTCTAAAGCTCCTCCGAGGTTGTTTCTAAGAAAGCCCAAGTACCAATCATATGCAGAAAACAGCTCGCCATGTAGAGAAGAGGGGGAGGTGCCTGCAATGACCACTGCCAACATTGGCAACATCCCATCACAAGCCCCGAGCTCTGGTACCAACGCCCTTGCAGTAGAATCCATCTTGGAAAACAAGGGTTGCATGCACATTATTAGCGTAGTGCTGCCCGCTCCAAGCAAATTTCCACTTTTCCTTGACTTTCAATGAATATGTATAGCCTTCTGGTTGGACATTGGGAAAGATAAAAACCTGAATATTTCTTGGATAGGATCTCCTCATTGCCACAAGCTGTCTTTTTCTCTAATACAGCTTTGCTCGGTTGAGAATTATTTGCCTCTCTTGTTCGTTCTTGCTCAGAAGACAAGAACCCTCATTTGTAGGGTTAACATTGGAACAATGCCCTGATGACATAGTCACCTCTGATAAGAGGTCTTTGTGAAGAAAATATGAAGGCAGTGAGAGTATTACAAAGAAGATCTCTGTGAGAAGAGTATTTGGGACAGAAATAACCAGTGTAAGACCCTGAGTCAAGAGCATCTCTTGAAGATCAGGAAGCAGCAAAGACTAACTTGGGTAGCCCAACTGGATTAGAGAGGAAATCCAAAACGTCAATAGGAATCAAGGGCCAACAGCCTAGTGCCTTTAAAAATATATATCTATTATATATTATGTATCTTATTAACTACACATATAACATTGTTGCTGTTAGGTATGTTGAGTTGGTTCCAATGCACAATGACCCCCAACACACCATAGAATAAAGCTCTAGCTGGCTTTGTAATTGCTTTGTGAGTGTTGTTACATTTCATCCCATAGTTGAAGCCACTGTGACAATCTGTCTTCTTGAGGGTCTTTCTCTTTTATGCCGACTCGCTATTTTATTAAGCAACATAGATATGCTTGTACTTCTCTCATCTCTTGTATATTCAGTATTCTTCAACACCACCATAATTCCAAATTATCAATTCTTCTTTTATCTTCCTTATTTATTGTTCGGTTTTTATGGATCAGAAGACAAAATACTGTTAAGAGATCAATTATTTTCTATACATTGAATACAACTCTAATCAAAACTATATAAGCATTCTGTCAACAATGACAAAATTTATTATAAAATTCATATGGAAAATCAAAAGTCCTAGAATAGCCCCCAATATACTGATTAACAGTTGCAATGTTGGGGAATTCACATTACTCGATTCAATGACTTGTAAAGTTGTAGTACTCAAAACACATATTTCAGTAAAGAGTAGAGAGATCAGGAAAAGTCACACAAAATAAACTGACCTTTGATAAATGAATAAAGGAAAGTCTATGAAAAGGGTATAATCAGTTCAACCAATGGTGCAGAAACAATTAGATGTCCATGTACAAAATTTATACACACACATATACATACTTACCTACATTTGTATACACAAGTATTTCATTTTTCAAAATAACTAATCACGTATGTAAAATAGACTTATATCTAAAATGCAAAATTATAAAACATTAGAAAAAAGCATAAGGGAAAAGCCTAGAAACAATTGAGTTTAGTGATGGACCCTCACATAAAACCAGAAACTGAGCCATAAAAGAAAAACAGATATGTAAATAGCAGTTTATTAATATTCAAAACTTCTAGTCTGTCACTCTTAGATAATCATATACAGTTTTAGAAATTGAAAGACAAATCTCAGACTGGGAGAAAAACTTATGAACAATATATCTTATAAAATAGTATCTAAGATATGAAAAGAGCACGTAATCCAACAATAAAACAACAATCCAATTTTTAAATGGGCAAAGGATCTGAACAGTCATTATATTCAAGATGTTATACAGTAGACAAATAATCATATGAAAGATGCTGAACTCGTCAGAATTATAATGAGTGTAGGAGGTCTGCTGGTCAAGGTGTTTATTGATGGGTGACTAATTAGTCTCCTGTGCCTCTGTTAACCTTGCAGCTAAAAGCATTGCAAGATAACTCAGTTATTTGTGACCCCTTTATGACTCTCTGTAACCCTGCATGTCATTATGCTTATCTTAGAATATAGTGCTGTTATTAGTCAAGTGTTTAGACAGTATGCCTAGTTAAGTAATGTTTACATAGCTAAAAGGTTAAAAAATGTTTTTTAAATTTAGTACTTTAAGATTTACTTTCATTCCCTTGTAAAAAGAGTATAAAAACCAAGCTTTGAAGATACTCAGTACTTCAGTCCATCAGATTGAAGTCCTCCCAATCCCATGCTTTGTGTGTCTCTTTCTTTTCCTTTCATCTGCACGCCTCATTTCGGACCCAGGTCGATGCAGGATAGCTGGTCTAATCCCCCGCATTATTGGCGCCCAACTTGGGGCCTGGAAATGAAGGATACAGTGAGTAAAAATGCACAAAAGGAGACCAGCGAGTAAAAGTGAAAGGAAATTCCTTCTGCCTCTGCGGGAGCCTACAGCTCTAGACTGATGGTGAGTAAAAGCGTTTGAATATGGGACAAGAATTAAGCAAGCATTAGATTTATTTTATGTGAAACAATTGAAAGAGGCTTTAAAGGCACAGGGAGTAAAGGTTAACAGTTGTGATTGAAAACAGAGGACCCGACACCACTGAGAAGCAAGGCCTTGAATCTTTACAGAGAAAATTAAAGGTAAGTGGTGAAAAATTGGAAGTAATAAATTATGGGACAGATTTCTAGTAAATAAATGTATGTATGTAAATGTGCTTCAAAATATGTTAAAAGCTAGAGGAACAAAAATAAGCTACCGAAGATTAGAGAAGTTTTCAGATTTTGTGGTTGAGATATGTCCTTGGTTTCCTGAGGACTGGACTGTAAATATTGAAACTTGGCAAAAAGTAGGGCAATGGTTGAAAGATTATTATACTGCTAATGGACCTAGTAAGCTTCCCAGAGACATGTTTAGTCTGTGGAATTTAGTTAGGGAGAGCCTGGATCCTAGGCACGAGGGACTCCAGGGTGAGAATAATTTGTTTGCATGCTAAAACAAAATTGAAAGAAAAGTTCCTGCTGTGCTTCCTCCCCCTCTGCCACTGAAGCCGCTGAAAAGTAACCCTGAGGGCTTTGAAAGTGAGCAGGAGGAACTCCTTGATCCTGAGGAAGCGGAGCAGTTAGGAAATGAATCAGTACATTATTATGATGAGGACTTAGGAATTTTTGCTGCTGCAAGAAGCGTCAGCCTGAGAGTTGAGACTCGGGAGTCCTGCTGGGATGAAACAAAGGTGTTATCCTGGGAGCAAGAGTATGAATCATTAGCAACATAACAGGGAATAGATTTAGGAATTCCTAGATGTTACCCAGATAAAGCATAAAATGCTCAAGGACAGGGAAGAATGTTCCTCCCATTTCATTCAAAACTATAAAAAGATTTAAAATCTGCTTGTTCTCAATATGGTCATGTGGCTCATTTTACTATGGAGTTAGTAGAAGCCACGATAAGAGAGAACGTGTTTGGGGCAGGAGACTGCAAACAGATGGCTCAAGAATGTTTGTCTGGAAGAGACTACTTGTGGAAATCGGAGTTTCATGCGAGTTTTCAAAATAAAGCAGATATAAGCTGTTTATGTGAACAAAGTGTGTGTGTGTGCGCATGCGCATGTGTGTGTGTAAGTATTTCATACATTCACTTGTACGTACGGAGAGGGTTTTTTTGGAATGTTTAGTTTAAGTATAAAATCACTTTTGCTTGTGTTTATTATTGCTTGAAGTTGAGTCTTTTTTGAATATTTAAAAAATAATTATACCAATACAACTACTCTCTAAAGGAAAATATTGTCATAATTTTTAGACTGTAGAACCTTCAAGTATGTGCTAATTTTTATCCCTTTGTCTAATTCAAATCAGAATTTGTATTAAAAAATTAAACAATTGGTTTTTAAAAATGCAAATACTGCCTGCCAGGCAGTGCTGAGAACTTTTAGAAAAAAGGGAAATCTGTCCGATTATGTGAGTCTATGCTCAGACATTGAAACTTCCTTTACTCAGGGGCTTGCTATAGCTGTTGCTTTGGAAGGAGAAACAGTAAAGGAGGATTAATGATACTATGGAATTTATGGAAGCCCTGCAGCCTGGGCTCCCTCCCCCTCTGCTATTCCAGCCAATACATATAAGATCATATTAGACTTAAAAGATCGTTTTTATACCATTACTTGGATCCAAAAGATTTGCTTTTAGTGTTCCTAGTGTTAATTTTAAAAAACCTATAGAGCGTTATCAGTGAAGAGTTTTACCTCAGAGGATGTCTAATAGGGTCACCTTATGTCAAAAGTTTGTAGCTGCAGCTATAAAGTCAGTACGAACCTCTGAACCATCGGTGTATATCATTCACTACATGGATGATATTTTGATGGCTCATAGGGACCAAAAGGTGGTTCTCTTTATTTTTGACTTATTACGAGAAGCATTAAAAAGGTATGGATTAGTTATAGCGGAAGAAAAAGTACAAGTTATTGAACCTTACAAATATTTAGGACATATTTTACAAAAGGTTTTGTTAAACCCCAGAAGATAGAAATAAGAAATGATCACTTACAAACTTTAAATGATTTTCAAATATTATTAGGAGATATTAATTGGCTTAGACCATATTTAAAAATAAGTACCGGTGAACTTAAGCCTTTATTTGATATTTTAAAAGGAGACCCTGATCCAAATTCGACTCTGGAAATTACCCCTTTAGCAGTACAAACTTTATATTTAGTAAATTTACATATTCAAGACAACAAATTGTGTATATTAATTATGGTAAACCTTGGTACTTTTACATATGGTGTGTTATGGCAGGAAAGACCACTATGGTGGGTATATTTAGCTTCTTCAAGAAAAAGAGTTCTAAAATTTTATTTTTTTTAAATAGCCGAATTAGTGATGAAAGGTAGGTCGGAGTCCATTAAATATTTTGAAAAAGACCCTAATTATGGGAAAGTTGTGATTTCATGGGGATTAGCATTTGATGGGTTTTGTGGATTGGTGAACAATATTTATCCTCCAGATAAATTGTTACAATTTGCTAAAAAAAAACATTTATTTATTTTCCCCAGTATTTGTAAAAATAAACCCATACCTCATGCCCTTATAATATTTACTGATGATTCCTCCAATGGAACTGCAGCTATTTCTTATAAAGGACATACTATGGTTAAAAATTTACAGCTCAATCTGCAGTTAGTTGAGCGACATGTAGTCATAGGAGTTTTTCAATTACATCTTTGGCAGAAGGATGCTACTCACATTCCTTCATTTGATAAAATGAGTTATTTGCATGTTATAGTGGACACTTATTCTGGATTTATTGTGGCCACTCCTATGACTGATGAAAAATATCTTTAGTTATTCAACACATGTTACATTGTTTTGCTATAATTGGTCTACCTAAATGCTTAAAGACAGATAATGGATCTGCTTATATTAGTAAATCATTTGTTCGATTTTGTGTCACTTTTCAAATTAAACACATAACTGGAATCCCTTATAATCCTCAAGGCCAATGTATTGTGGAACGTGCCAATGGGACTATTAAGAGACTTTAGATAAAAATATAAAAGGGGGAGATATACACTTCTACCCCTCACAATTTAATTAATCATACTTTATTTATTTAATTTTTTTAAAATTTTGATGTACACGGTCAGTCTGCTGCTGACTGCCTTTGGAAAAAGATTACCAAACATAAAGACAAAGCATATGTAAAATGGAAAGGTTCACTTAATGAACATTGGCAAGAGCCAGCTCCCTCCTGATTTGGGGGCGAGGGCATGTTTGTGTTTTTTCCCACAGGATGCTGATGGAGTGCGGTGGCTACCTGAACCATTGATGCAGTTTGAAAACCATGCAGATGGTAATTCGCACAGTGAGCAGTACTAGGCTTAAGTTCCTGATCCAGTACTCTTACATCCTGCTGTCTGGGAAGTCTGGAAATCATGGTGTAGGTTAATGACTCATGTATTCCCTGTACAAAGTGAAGGAAATGTAATATCATCTACTCTGCAGTTTTTTTCTTTTTGTGGACTAGAGACTCAAAAGAATAATAAAACCATATTGTGGAAATCATGTCTCATGTACAAGCCCATCCGATATAACATCACAAAAAAGAGATATATCATTGATTAGTCCAGCAACCAGGACAATACTTTAAAAAATACTGCCAAATTGAAAATAGAGACTATTTGGGGGGTTGTGAAGCTTATGGGCCATTCCTCCAGACCGCAAGGAGACGTTACTGCCTACGTACCATCGCCTTATGTACTTTTGACAGGGAATATTACTGTAGATTATGATGATTGTAAGTTTAACATGTCTTGTAATAATTGTAATATGTATTATTATATTTCCTAGACACCTGAAGGTATTGTCATTGCTATTTTGTATCAATATTCTTTTATTAAGCTGCCAGTGAATATTACTGGGCCTTGGTATTCAAAAAGATGGTTACAGGTATTAGAAAAGATTGAGAAAGCATTAACCAGACCTAAGCGTTTTGTAGGTTTGCTTATAGCAAGTATTTTAGCTATATTGTTTAGTTGCTACTGCTATTACTGCAGCAATTGTACTTTCACTAAACATACAAACTTCCCACTTTGTTAATTAATTATCCAAAAATTTGCCTAATGTGTAGGATACTTAAGAAAATATAGACAGAAAGTTAGAACAAAAAGTTAAAGCTTTTTATGACATGGTCACAGCAGAAGTGTGTGTATTGTTGATCTTATGCATACTTCCTATGATACTATACAAGGTTATGGTTGAATTATTGGCCTTAGGAACAAAACTTCATGAAGTGCACCTGTGCACTTTGCCCCCTCCCCAAACAGGGGTGTAAGGCAGATGCTGGTTAGTCAGAGATGGGTAAGATCGAGTTTGAGCCTCTCAACCTAAGACAGGTCATAGTTGCCTGGAGGACTGTAACTAATGACGGGTAAGGACGATTTCAGGACTCAAACCAAAGACAGGCACAGTCATCTGCCGACATGTTGAGTAAAAACGTCTTCAGTAAATAAAAAAGGGGGAAAGATGTTGAAGGCCATTAAGACTCAGCCTTAAAACAGATGAAAATTCTCATGACTTATGTGTCAGTGTTTGCTGATTTCTTCTGTGATTTAAGGTTTTGAACAGACTATCAAGAACAACGAAGTATAAAAGTTCTGGAAAAACAGGTTGTTTTAATTTTCTCAAGGATGTCTGGCTTAACAAAAGATAAAGTGTATCCAATTTGTTTGCTTAACAATGAGATAATTAACACGGTTGTTTCTGCATGAATATAATGAATAGGTTATTATTATTATCAGTATTATTATTATTTTTAATTTGCATTTTATTACCTTGTTATCTGCAATGTCTTCAAACCATGCTGGCAAGAATTTAGGCACAAGTTCATCTAAACAGCCTTGAATTGAATCAAGTTCATGGAGTTACCCCCTCCACAAAGTCTGAAGGACTGGCAGTCAATGACGGGTAAGAGGATTGAGTTTAGATGCATCAACCTAAGACAGGAAACTGTTTTTAAATAACAGTAGAGCCTATGATGGGAAAGATCATCAGAACCTATCCCAACCTAAGACAGATGCAGTCCCGCTTTGCTCAGTTTTAGTAATAAAGAAGGGGGAGATGTAGGAGGTCTGCTGGTCAAGGTGTCTATTGATGGGTGACTAATTAGTCTCCTGTGCCTCGGTTTACCTTGCAGCTAAAAGCATTGCAAGATAACTCAGTTATTTGTGACCCCTTTATGACTCTCTGTAACCCTGCATGTCATTATGCTTATCTTAGAATATAGTGCTGTTATTAGTCAAGTGTTTAGACAGTATACCTAGTTAAGTAATGTTTACAAAGCTAAAAGATTAAAAATGTTTTTTAAATTTAGTACTTTAAGATTTACTTTGTAACCATTCCCTTGTAAGAAGAGTATAAAAACCAAGCTTTGAAGATACTCAGTACTTCAGTCCATCAGATTGAAGTCCTCCCAATCCCATGCTTTGTGTGTCCCTTTCTTTTCCTTTCATCTGCATGCCTCATTTCGGACCCAGCTTGATGCGGGATAGCTGGTCTAATCCACCGCAAATGAGATACCATTACACATCTTTGAGGATGGCTAATGATATGAACACTGGCATTTTCTTACAAAGCTGAACATAGACTCATCATATTATCTAGCCACTGTGATCCACTGTGTTGTCTGAAATTGATTCAGGTTTGTGGAGAAATCATACAGGCCTTCTATAACTCTACATTTTTATGGGAATTGATTGCTCACTTTTCTTCGGAGCTATGGATGAGTTTGAATCATCGTCCATGGATTAGAAGCCTAATGCCTAACCCATAGAGTCAAATCTCCTTTTAATGTGTACAGTAGCTTTATTTATAATCCTTACACACTTGAAACAACTCTGCTGTTATTTAATAAGTGAGCCAATCATTGTAAATGTATACAATGGAATATTATTCAGCATTAAAACAAAATGAGCTGCCAAGTGCCAGAAGACATGGATGGGCCCTACATGCTCATGGAAAAGTGAAAAGGAAGTCTGTCTGAAAAGGCTACATACTACATAATTTCAAATTCAAATATATGGCATTCTGGAAAAGGCAAAATTATCGCGATGATAATAAGACCAGTGATGAGAGGTGAGAGGGGAGTTTAAATGGTGATAACTCAAATTGTGGAAACATGACTTTGTGAATTAGCAAGAACTCTTTAAACTTTAAAGAATAAAGAGTTAGCCTGAATATATGTAAACTTAGAAGAAAACAATCTAACTGTATTACAAAGTCATAAAACAAAACCACTGAATGGTGGGGATGGTATGGAACTAAGTCATTTTTTCAATTAGTTGAATCGGGTAAACTGAATACACAGGCAGTGCACTCTGGTTGACAAGTCGATAGTACTCAGAAGTATGGGTAATCAATTCTCAAACTTCTGTTCATGTACAATAAATTAAAAGGATGGCGCATGATGAGGCACACGTTTCTTACTGTTGGGAGTTTCCAAATAAGGAAATTCAGGAAGTTAGAATGAAGCAGGAAAGGTTAAAATGATCGATATGGTAACAGATTTGAGTTGAACACATCAGCATTAGCTCATTTATCTTCATCTTGGTACAGCTTGTTTATATAAAATATGTATACACACATGTTACTAAACAAATATATCATTTCTTCTTCTGTCAGTTGAGGGGGCTTAGAGGCCATAATAACCAGGAGTAAATCTAGCATCAGCTTTAGGTTTTGAATACTATCTTCTAATAAAAATAACTAGTGCTCTTTGAAGAAATGACTGATTCGAAGGCCGGGCCAGGAAGTACGTGAAATGAACTGGCAGCATCTTGTACTCTAGAAAGTAATGAAGCCCTCAATAAAAATAGCCCATAATGACAGAGACATAGGAGATGACTGAAAAATGACTAAAATGATCAGAGCAAAAAAATACAGTAGTATTGCAATATGCTCAGGAGCACTGGTTGCATAGTGGTTACATGTTGTTGGGCTGTGAACTTCAAGGTCAGCAGTTCAAAACCACCAGCTTCTCTGTGAGAGAAAGACAGGTGGCTCTCCCCACAGGGGAGTTCCATTCTTTCCTACAGGGTGGCTATGGGTTGACATCAACATGATGGAAGTGAGACAATAGACAACTGCAATATGCTCAAAGTATAAAATAAACGCTTAAACTGATATAAATGTTATTAGATATATATTTTACCACAGTAAAAAATTTAAAACATAGACCACTCAAGTGACAAGCAAACACTGAATATGATACTCGATTCTATCAATTGCCTTGAGCAAATATTATTACTGTCATAATGACTCATTCTCTATCCATTAAATCAGATTAATAATACAATTTTAAAGAGTGATCAGATTGGAACAAATTAAGTTAAATGGTAAATATAAAACACCTGGCTTTTGCTTATTATTAGTGAAAATTTTTTTCTGGATACATTATGTTTATATCTCTCATAGACTCATTTCCCACTTATGAATCCCTACTTCACTTGTGCTATTTCTACTGCTTTCCAACTCTTCCTGGCCCTAACAAGTGTAATAGCATGGTCCTCATATTGTTCTGTGGTATTTTTATCCTGCCATGAACCCTGACTGACTATTTAAAATTTTCAGGATTAAGTATCAACCCTATAACCAGAAAACAATCCCAAGCACATATTAAAATCTATTGCCACTGAGTTTTCTTTATGGGTGGAGACTGCTACACATTGGATGGAGACTGCTACATGTTTTTATCTCATGGAGCAAACTACTAGTGAGTTGAAGATATCAACATTTTGAGTAGCTGTCAAGTGCTTCACCGTTGTGCTGGCAGGGCCAGCATACCTTACAGCTTCATACCTTAAGCATACCTTACAGCTTCATTCACCATCGTTACTTACTTCCTTGCGCACTCTTTTTTGAGTATTGTTGCCCCTTCTCCACCTAGAAGGACTCTAGCTCCATCAGACTTAGTAACATTATTGTATTCTTTGTGAAGCCTTTATTAACCTCTAAAGGAAGAAGTAACTACTTTTAAACCCAATTTACAGGGATTCCTGGGCTATCTCAGGGTATTAAATTAGATTATTTGCCCGTCACATTCTTCCCCATTTAGACTGTGCACTCCTTGATAGAAGGGACACTATCTCAGTCATTTCTTTATTCTCAGAATATAACATTTGCTAAATAACTGTTTGTAAAATGACTAAATTAACAAACATTTGATAGGGAATAAACAGTTATTTCCAATAATGGAAGAGTAAAAAGAAGCAGTGAGACAAAGAGAGAGAGAGAGAGAGAGAGAGAGAGAGAGAGAGAGAGAGAGAGAGAGAAAACATCAGAACCAACATTGAAGGAGACACACCAGAGAACTAAGGCTTTTAATGTATCCAAAATTCACTCTCCAGAATAAGGGATGCATCTTGAGACAAGATTTTGCATTATTTACCATTTTAAAACTTCTTAACTCTATTAATGTCCTTGAACTTATAAACAATACAAGTTCCATGCATTATATAATATTTCTCAGGAGCTGGGGAGGTACTGGGCACCCACCTTACCAAAGAAGCCTCTGAGTTCGTGGATGCCGCTTCTTCCTGGGATGGTGGGTCAAACAGAAACTCTCACCAGGCAGGATACAGAGATGGAACCACCCTTGAGAATGCTGAAAGGTATGATCTGTTTTCCACCATCTGAGATTAATAAACTTGATAAACATCGAAGTATCTACACTGTTGAATTCCCTTAAGTCCCATTAACCAACTATTCCTTGATCTTTCTACTCCTGAAGGGATTTATCTCTCTAGAGCAGGAAAGAAAAATGGCATGCAAACTTGTGCTGGGTTTGCCCCTTGGGAGACAGGTATGGAGCTCCATGCACATCTCTTCGTCCATTGGCGCCCTTTCTTCAGAAGGAGGTATTTCTGTTTATGTGTGGGTTTTAATGTTGCAGGATGCTCCATTAAGTTAGATCCACCACAGATTCTGAATAGAGATTCAGATCACTCCAAAATTTCTCCTGTCTTTGCAATGTTTTCTGTGGTGCTAGCTCCCAATCCTGTGTCCCCCCCGCCCCTCACATGAACAGCTCTCTTTATTTCACTGGGTCTTCTGCCTCCCCTCCTCCCAGCTCGTGGAAATACATATTGACCCTCAGTCAACCATGTATTCTTTTGTCTGTTCTTAAAATATTCATTCAGCAATTGCTGTATAGTAAGCACCAAACTATGCTCCGGGCATGAAGAAATAAGTAAAATATATTTTTCCCTCTCTCAAGGGCCCCAGAGTTTAAGATAAGGAAAAATTCATTCCTTTTCTCAAGGATCCCTGCAATGAGGAGACATGGAAACAAATAAATGCAATGAGGTTGCAGTGCAGCTTTATTGAATTGGATAAAGAAAGCAGTCAATAGTCCCTGGGAGCTTATCGATTGCTTCACGGAAATGTTGATACCAATATTGAACCTGGAAGAACATTTTTCAGTTCTTGTAGATGGAGAAGTTTTTTCCAAGAAACAAACAAACAAACACCAGATTAAATATGGGAAGAATTAAAATCTAAGCTGTGCTTAAGCATGACGGGAAGGTGAAAGCAGAGTTGTAAGGGGTTTGAGGAGGCATTGAAGGAGCATCCTCCATCAATTTAAAATTGCAGGGTTCCATCCCCACTCTCCCCTCCCTCCTTTCTGTTCTCTTTTGGTGTAGGTTCTGTTTGAGCATTTTGGTTTGGGGTTGGTTCTAGATATGTGATGGTATCTCTCAAACTAGTAGCTGATAATTAAAATACAGAAATGGAAACTTCAGATTTTATACTTGTTCCTCCCAAATGCAGTCTTTTAAGAAATAATTTGGAGTGGCAATGACAAAAAACCTCAAATAGAATGAACTCAGCACAGAAAAGTATGTGGAACGAAAAAATCCAGTAGCAACACCACACACACACACACACACACACACACACAGAGTGAGAGAGAAAAAGAGAGAGAGAGCAAAATGACAGCCATAAATTCATACTTGTGGATAACTCACTGTTAAAGGATTTGATAAATTTGTGAAACACCTCATAACATGGATGAACCTGGAAGCTATTCTACTGAGTGCAATTAGTCAATAAAAGAAGACAAATAGTGTATAAAATGACTATTGTAAAAATTCGAGGATAGCTTTTGACACTAAAAGGCACATCCTCTGGTGTTACCAGGAGTGGGAAGAGGAGCCGGGAGACACTAGCTGTTGTTGTCAGGTACCATAGAGTCAGTTCTTCCCCATAGCTTCGCCATGCACAAGAGAAGAAGCACTGCTCGCTCCTGCACCATCCTCGCACCTGTTCCTAAGTTAGACCCCGCTGTTGCAGCCCACTGTGCCCATCCATTTCCTTCCGGCCTTCCTCTGGTTGGCTGTGTGATGTCCTTCCGGAGGGACAAGCCACCACAGTATGCCCCACTGAATAAGTGGGGGTGGAGCCACTGGCTAGAAGGCAGAAGGCATTACCTGGGGTGAAGGGGAAGACAATATAAAATAAAAGGAAGGATGGCAAAACATCATGGTGGAACCTGGAGAAGACACTGGGAGGCTTAAAAGAATTAAAGGCAGTAGAGGTAAACACTGATGTGTGACTAGATGCATGGATAGAAATGCATGCTGAGCTTCTGTGTGAAAGAGACTGGAAGCAAACACTAGACTAACACTAATCCCCAAATCTCAATATGGCTTGCCAGTGTGGCATCTGAAGCTAGATTATAATTGTAGAATTCCCTTTACTCTGTCTCAGAAAGTATACTCAAAATCCAAAGTCTCTTCCATTGAGTCAATGGCGACCAGATAGGACAGGGTAGCACTGCCCCTGTGAGTTTAGAGGCTGTAACTGTTGCAGGAGTAGAAAGTCTCATTTTTCTATCGACTAGCAGCTGGTGGTTTCAAATTGCTGACTTTGAGAATCACCTTTCAACGAGCACCCGCTTTGCCATCAGGCCTCCTCATCAAATAGTATGACAAAAATGATATCCTCCTATTATTTCCTAGTCTCTGCAATGCAGAGGTTGTCAGAGATAATTGACAGCATTCCCACATTGCTGCCATAACCTTTACATGATGACTGCTATGGCCGGATGTCAAGCAAACCCTTTAAAACTTTTCTCTGCCTTCCAAAATACATATATATTTCAAAAAATATATTTTAAAGCATCAGAAATGAATGATGTTACTGATATTTTAAGGGCCAGAAGCTGTCATTTCTATTAAATCTTCATATCATGATTGTGTTGGACTACATAGGAGAAGTGAAATATTGGAGACTTAATATGGATTTGGGCAACATTAACCAGTTGGTGACTCCAAATGCTTCCGCTAATCCAGATTTGATCTCTTCTGGAAGAAATAGACACAAAATCTGGCAACTACTACAAAACAAGACACAAGATTCTTCTCCAAAAGCAGGTAATGTGCGGGCGATTGCTTCCATCTGGTAGGGACAACTGCACATTTTCATTCTCTCAACACTTCAAATATTATTATAAATTCCTAATATCCTGCAGGAAACATTTCACTGCTGAAAGTTCGGGCAAGGGATTCTACTTTGTACACTGAACCCAAGGGATAAAATTAGAAAGAACAAAAGTTGCCAAAGACACAAAGTAGTTGTTGCTTGTAATGTATAAAAAATAAATATTGAATCAGGAAATGAAGTCAATTGTAGAGTGCATTTCCATAAACGGATGCAGTGTCATAATTTATGTCTTTGTTGTTGTGACACCAATTGCTTATTAGTAATTACCTTGAGCAATTATTTAAAATTACCTTAAATAATTACAACTAAGTAATTCATTACTCTTGATACAAAGGATCTTGTCATATTGAGAATATTTTTCAGTTGAAAAACTTTTTTACGGCTTGTTTTATGTCCTTGTTTCTTAGACTGTAGATAAAGGGATTCAGCATGGGTGTGACGACAGTGTACATCACTGAGGCGATTGCACTGGCTCTGGAGTTTTGGGTAATGGCGGAACTAAGATATACTCCGAAGCTAGTACCATAGAACAAGGAAACGACGGAGAGGTGTGACCCACAAGTGGAAAAGGCTTTATACTTGCCACTAGCTGATGAAATTCTCAAGATGGAAGATACAATCTTTGAATAAGAATAAAAGATACCAGTGGGTGGAATAATAACCAGAATTGCAGTTGCCAAATACATCACTACGTCAATGAGGAAGGTGTCAGAACAAGCAAGCTGGACTACCTGATTAAGTTCACAGAAAAAGTGGAGGATTTTCAACTCTGAGCAAAAAGACAGTTGCCAAACTATCAAATCATGTAATAGAGAGTCCAGAAAAGCCAATAACCAGCATGCCAGGAGTAGGAGGCCACAGAACTTCGGATTCATGATGACAGTATAGTGGAGGGGGTGACAGATGGCCGCAAATCTGTCATAGGCCATCACTGTCAAAAGAAAGTTGTCTAATAATCCAAAAAGCATGAAAAAGTACATCTGGCTGAGGCATCCTTCATAGGTTATGTCTTTGCTCTGCATCTGGATGTTCAGCAGCATCTTTGGGACAGTGGTGGAAGTGAAACAGATGTCTGCGAAGGAGAGGTTGGAGAGGAAGAAGTACATGGGCGTGTGGAGGTGTGAGTCAGTGAGAGTGACCAAGATTATCAAAAGGTTTCCAATGAAAGTGACCATGTACATGGACAGGAACAGGCCAAAGAGGAGAGGCTGCAGTTCCGCCTCATCTGACAGTCCCAGCAGGAAAAATTCTGAAACACGTGTGTAGTTCCTTGATTCCATGTAGTGGAAAAAATCTGCAAAAGAAATGAGGGCAATGCAAATTTGACCACAAGCAATGTCAACAATATAAAGAAACACAATTTTTCATGCCTTAAATATTGTTGTTAGCTGCCATTGACGAGGTTTGATCATCGCAATCCTATGTACAAGAGAACAAAACACTGTTCAGTCCTGACATTCTTCCCATCTTTGCCTCTTGGACCATTCTGGCTATGCTTCTTCTAAAACAGATTTGTTTGGTCTTTCGGTGGTCCAATACAATTGCTATTTGTTCCTTTTTGAAATAAAGAGCGGGGCTTCTACCTAGTTCATTCCAGTCCAATCCCATGCTAAAAATTCGTATTTCCACACTAGATACTGAGTCAGAATCCCCATCACCTTGGGCTCTTGTTATTAAGTGGAGTCAACTTCAGTATAATGGGTGACACTATCAGGTAAGCTTTGGACTTCTACTTCCAGGTCAGCAGTTCAAACTTACCAACTGCTCTGGGGAATAAATATGAAGTTATTTGCTCCTGCAAAGACATACAGCCCCGGGACCACGATAAAAGTTCTTTATGATTTGGAATGGATTTAGTGGTCATAGGTTTTGGATTTTTGGGGTGGAAATGCAACTGGACAGGGGAGGTGAAGCAGAATGAACCAGATAGAATTCCATGAAGGTAACTTAAAATATACATCAATAAAAATTGAACATACAGATAAAAAATTTGATGGAAAGAACTCAAACAAAAGTCTGGCAAATTTCAAAGATACAGTGATTTGGGGAAATACTTTCGTACAGACAATCCCTGTGTTAAAATAAGACATGGTCCCAAGGGTACCTTTGAATAGACGATCTAGGTTAAATCAGCACAGGTACATATCGTTCTTTAAGAAACCACGGTGGCACGGTTGGCTGTTGGATTGCCAACCACAGGATCAGTGGTTAAGCATACCACCTGCGTTTCAGGAGAAAGAGAAGGCTGTCTGCTCCCTTGAAGATCCATGAAATCTCAGAACCCTTCAGAGCATCCCGCTGTCAGAATTGACTCCATGATGCTGTTTTCTTATTGTGTTGTTTTTCTAGTGGGAGGAAGGGGCAAAGACTTTTCAATGATCCAAAAGCTTCAAATGCAACAAGTGCAGGCAATTGTATTGAAGGAATGCTTGTGATTAGGAGTTGGTTCAGTCCTTTTCAAAGTGAGGGGAATTGTACATAGCAGTGAAGGGCCTGTAGGCATTGTTAGTAAGGTGGACATCGTCACAGTTACTTAAAACTATATCAGCGAAGTGAATGGGAGTTCCATCAATTATTTGAGAAAGAAATGATTCTAGTTCTGCAAATTTCTTCCAGAATATAGAAACACAGGGAATAATTTGCAACTAACTTTGAGGCCAACACTACACCATTGACCTTGAGAAAAACAATGTGGTGATCATTGCACAACTGTTCTTGATATTATTGAATTATTGAGTTGTATGACATGTGGAGGAAGTGCTAATAAAACTATTTTTTATATTACATGAAAGATAAGTTTCATAACAATATTTTCATGAACATAGATGCAAAAATCCTAGAAATTCACATCCAATTCATGAAAATAATTAGTTAACATGACTAAACGCTATTGATGTTATGTATGCATATTGGTTTAACATTCAAAATTCAGTCAGTGTAACCCACCCACCACATTAACAGTGAAAATTAAAAAAAATAATACTAACATATCAGTTGATACAGGAAAATCATATGACAAAATAAAATACCTACTCATGATTTTTAAATCTTTAAGCAAACTAAAAATAGAAGAGAACTTCTTCAAATTGATTAAAAATACCTACAAAATAGTACAGTAGGCATTATATTTAATGGTGAGAAAAATATTATTTTTCCTTGTTCAGGAACAAGGTAAGGATGTCTTCTCTCACTATTCTTATTTAAGATCATATTAGAAGTTCTAGCTCATTCAATAAAGCATAATAAGAACAGGGCAAGCTATTGGGAGGTTTGAAAGGTTGTTAAGTTGTTACATACAAAAATGATAAGCTCCCTGAAATTCGCTGAAATGTAAATTCCCGTCTAGTTCACAATAAAAAATTTTAAAACATAAAAGACAAGAAGACATATACTGTACAAAATAAAACTGTCTTTGTTCACATGTGATTTGCTTATTTGCTCATAAAAACCCAATAACCAAAAGGTCCTGGAGCTAAGAAGATAAGGCTACGGAGGTCTGGTGGTGTTGTTGGGTAAGGAGTTAGACTGCTAAAGGCAAAGTCCATGGTTGAAACCCATCATCCACTCAGTGGGACAAAGATGAGGCTGTCTGAGTGAGTAAAGACTCACAAAGCTCCAGAAGCAGTGTAGAGGGCTATTGTGAGTCGGAATAGGAAGTCTCTCAATGAGGTGGATTGACACAGTGGCTGCAACTAGGGTCTCAAGCATAGGAACAATTGTAAGGCTGGGGAAGGGCCAGGCAGTCCTTCACTCTGCTGTGAATAGAGTTGCTAGGGGTTAGACCCAACTCCATGGCACCTAACAGCAACATGAACCAGAATCAACTTGAGGACAGTGGGCTTGGGGTTTCGGTTTATAGCAAGCTCCCAGAATACAAGGTAAATATGCAAATATGATTGTTTTACTATAGGAAATCAAATAATTAAAATCTGAAAATAGTAAGTGTTATTTATGAAAATACCCTCCAAAGTAAAATTTAATCAGTATAAATATAACAAAAGATGTGAAAAGTGCAAAACTCTGCTGAAAGAAATCAAAGAAGTTCTAAATGAACTCAGAGATATTCTGTTTATGGCTTGAGAGACTGAGGATCCTTAAAAGTTTAATTCTTCCTAATTTGATCAAGCTACTCCATGAATTCCGAGTCAAAACTCCAGAAATCCATTTCATAGGTGTATACAGACTTGCTTTCAACTAATATGGAAGAGCAAAATATTTCAAGTGGACAAAAGACCATTAAAGAAGAACAAAGCTGGAGGATTCACACAGTGCTGCAGGGGACAGCACTGGCAACACAGTGCAGGAATGGTGCACAGTCTGACCCCTTCCTCATTGCCCCCTCCCCCACCTCGTCCACAACCACACAGAGGCAGAACACAAAGGGAGCACTACAGAGCAGCAAGGGGAGCAACGCAAAGAAGTCCTCCAGAAATCCTGAAAATACACTGTAGACTCGGAGGGCAGGCCTTGGCATCCCATCAGACTCAATCAGAAATCATGTAAGGGTCAGCAGACAGACCTGGAACTATTTAAAGGCCCCCTTTTTATTCCTTTTTCATGTCTATCTATATATGACGGGCAAGATTAATGATCACGAGGAGAAAACATCTGGACCAATGGTTCCAGGAGGATAGGGGAGAGGGAGAGGTGAGGGAAAGGGAGTGTGGAGTCAACAAACCCAGGGACAAGGGAACAACAAGTGATCTAAAACTGATGGTGAGGAGGGTGTAGAATACCTGGTGAGATTTGATCAAGTGCCATGTAGCTACGACGAATTACTTAAGGCTCAATGAAGGTCAAACATGATAGTGGGGCAGGAAGAAAGTAAGAGGAAAGAACTAGAAGGCAAAAGACATTTATAGAGGTATAAATACAGGCATGCATATATTTAAATATATCAATATATAATTATATGAATATAGCCGATGTACATATATTTATATGTTAGGTAACAAGTTAGCAGATGGACATTGGGCCTCTACTCAAGCCTTCCTTAATGCAAGAACACTTTGTTCTAATAAACAGGAATTCTGTGAAGCTCACCTTCCCGACACTGATCGCCGAAGACAAAATGGGTGCAAAAGTGTGAAGAAAGCTGATGGTGCCTGGCTATTAAAAAATATAAAGTCCGTACATTCTTTGCCCTAATCACTCTCAAAGCATTTGCTCTCCACTTAAGCCCTCTGCATCAGGTCCTCTTTTTTTCCTCTCCCTCCCCACTCCCCCCTCCCCGCTCCCCCCTCCCCGCTACCCCCTCCCCCATGAGCCCTTGATAATCTACAGATTGTTACTTTATACAATTGATGTATGTATATGTGTGGATTGAGATAAGAGTTGTATGGGCCCCTAATAAAATGTAAAAAAAGAAAGAAAATGATTAGGGCAAAGAATGTACAGATGTGCTTTATACAATTGATGTATGTATATGTATGGATTTTGATAAGATTTGTATGAGCCCCTAATAAAATGTTTTTTAAAAAAGATATAAAGTCTGCTGGTAGGGTTAAATCAAGTGCAATGTATCTGAGAAGAATTACTGGGAACCAAATAGAGGGTGAGCATGATAGTGGAATAGGAGGAAGGTGAAAGGAAATATAGGAAAGAGATAGGAGGCAAAAGCGATTTATACAGGTATAGCTATAGTCATGTATATATGTAAATATAATAACTTATAATGAAAGGGGTAGAGGACAATGTACATATACTTATGTGTTAAATATTAAGATAGTAAACTGACTTTGGGCCTCTGCTCCAGGCCTCCCTTAACACAGGAACACTTTGTTCTAATAACCTGGCTTTTAAAAAAATCTGGCACTCTTTGATACTCACCTTCCTGACATAATCGGTAAAGACAAAATGGGAACATAAGAAAATGTAGTGAAGGGAGTGGATGGTGCCTGGCTATCAAAAGATATGGCACCTGGGTTCTTAAAGTTTTGAAGTTAAACAAGAAGCCAACCAGCAGGGAAGCAAATAAGCCCACATAGACGAAGCCCACAAGCCTGTGTGATCATGAGATGTTGATGGGATCAGGGATCAGATATCAAAAGATCCCAAACAAACAACTATATTGATGCAAACAAGGGAGTTTGGAGTGGAGACCCAAAGCCCATCTGTAGACAATTGGATATCGCCCCACAAATGGAGGATGATTCAACCAAAGTGCAATACAGCACTGATGAAACACACATTATTTCTCTGGTTTCTGAATGTTCCCCTCACCCCCCAACACATACACACACATACACTACCATGACCTAGTTCTGCCTTGCAAATTTGACTAGACCGGACCTGTAGATTGGTACAGATAAGAACCCTTGACCCACCGAACCCAGGACAGATAAATGTTTAGGAACAATAATGGGAGTATCGATACCATGAGGGTAGGGGGAAGGTGGGAGGAGAAGGGGAAGAAAGGGGGAACTGATCATAATGATCGACATATAACACCCACAGGGGATGAACAACAGAAACATAGGTGAAGTGAAGCAGTGGATGGTGTAAGATATGAAAATAATAATAATCCTTAAATTTTCAAAGGTTCACAAGGGTGGGAAGGTAGAAGAGGGCAGGAAAAAAGAATTGCTGATACCAACAGCTCCAATAGAAAGAAAATGTTTGAAAATGATGATGGCATCAAACGTACAAATGTGCTTGATACAACTGATGTATGGATTGTTATACGAGCTGTAAGAGTCTTGATAAAATGATTTAGATATATAAAAGACTTGTTCTTAAGTGTTGTTGTGTTGGTTGAGAATCATAGCTACCCAATGGCCAACACTGCCCAGCCCTGCACCATCGTCACAATCATTCCAGTGTCTGAGCCCCTTGTTGCAGCCACTGTGTCAATTCATTTCATTGAGGGTCTTGCCTTTCACTGACCTCACTACCAAGCATGACATCTTTTCCATGGACAGGTTGCTCCTGAGAGATTCAAAGTTGGTGAGACAAAGTCTTGTCATCCTCAATTTTCAAGAACATCTTGCTATACATCTTAAAATTCAGATATTTTATTCTTCTAGCAGTCCTTTGGTATATTCAAAATTCTTTGCCAACACCTAGGTTTCAACGGCATTAATTCTTCATTGTCTGGTTTTGCATATGAGATAATTGAAAATACCATGGTTTGGGCCAAACACACCTTAGCCTTCAGAGTGGTATTTTGCTTACTCACATTTTGAGGTGTTTTTTTTTTCACCCGCAGATATACCCAGTGAAATATGTTATTTGATTTCTTAATTGCTGCAAAATCAATTCCTTGCCAACTCTGATCTTTTCTCCAATATCATGATACTGTTTACTGGTTCACTTGTGACCATATTTGTTTCCTTTATGTTGAAGTATCATTCACACAGAAAGCTGTAGCCTTTGATGTTCACCACTAAGTGCTTCAAGTTTTCTAAAATTCAGCAAGCCATTTCCATAGTCCACATATTCCATGAGCCTTTCTCCAATCCTGATATTGCAGACTTCTTCAGCTCGTCAACCTCTAGGATTATTTCTTCATCATACAGATCTAAACAAGTATGGTAAAAGGATACAATCCCGACATACACCTTTCCTGGATTTAAACCCCTGTTTATCTTCTTATTCTACGTGAATGATTATTTCTTGGTCTGTATACAGGTTCGATTTGAAGATAGTTAAGTGTTCTCCAATTTGCATTCTTCACAATAGTTTTCATAGTTTGTGACGATCCACCCAGTCTTTGCATAGACAAGAAAACACAAGTAAACATCTTTCTGGTATTTTCTACTTCCAGTCGATCCGTCTATTTTGAGCAGTGTTATCCCTCATTACACATCCTATTCTGAATACAACTTGACTTCCAGATAGCTCTGTTGTACTGCTATAATAATTCTTAAATTATCTTCAAACATTTACTTATATATTATATTTTTGATATTGTTTCATAAATTACCTCATTTTGTTAGGCCACCCTTCTGAGGGATGGGCACAAATATGGATTTCTTCTAGTTAATTGGCCAGGTTATCTGTGCTCTAAATGTATGATAGAGATCAATGCTTCTCTCCAGTACTAAATCCTCTTGCTAGAGTATTTCAATTGGTGTCCTGTCAATTCCTTGGCACTATTTGCCCCAGTGCCTTCATTGAAGCTTGGATGTCTTCCTTTACAATGATCAGTTCTTAATAACCATTGCTACCTCCTGAAATTGTTGAACATGAACCAAATATTTTTGGGAACTATAATTCTGTGTATTCCTTCCATTCTGTTTGCTGTTACCTGAATCATTCAATATTATTGTAAAGCTACAATAATCTAAAGAGGGTAGTACTGGCCAAGAGGTAGATATATCAAAAGAAGAAACTGGACACCTCAGAAACGGACTTGCAAGAAATTAATCATTAACAAAGGAGCAAATGAATTCAAATGAAGAAAGAGTCTTTTCAAACATAGTACTGGACACTCAGACAATTGGGCATCCATAAAAAACCCTAAACAGAACTTACATCAGTCACAAATGTTAGCTCAAAATTTTAACTGAATGACCCAAAACCAGAGAACTTGTGGATGACATCAAGATCATCACATATAAGGAAAGCAAAAGGTGACTTAAAAGACAGGAAAATACAAGAAAGTCAGAATGGATATTGGAAGAAACTCTGAAACTTGATCTTGAACACAGAGCAAGTACAGCAAATAGAAGAAATGATGAAGAGATAAACAGAAAATTTCAAAAGGCAGTCCAAGAAGACAAAGCAAAGAATTGTAATGAAATTGGTAATCACATGAAACTAACCCCCCCACACACCAAAAAAAAAAAAGAGAGAGAGACATGCTCAGCATATCCCAAGCTGAAAGCACTGAGAAAAAATTCAAATTTAAAGTTACAATATGCAAGGACAACTTTTTATATACAAATGAAAAGTCTCACTTGCTCAAAGTGAGGATGACTTGAAGCACATATTGATGAAGATCAAGGATTGCAGCCTTCAATATGGATTACAATTCAATGTAAAGAAAACCAAAATCCTCACAACTAGACCAATAGGCAACATGGTGATAAACAGAAAAGATGGAAATCTTCAAGAATTTCACCTTACTTGAATCTACAATCAATGCTCCTGGAAACAGCTATCAAGAGATCAAACAATGAGTTGCATTGGGTAAATCTTCCGTACACAACCTCTTTGAAGTATTAAAAAGCAAGGTGCGCCTGATTCATGTCATGATATTTTTAATCACCCCACAGGCATGTGAAAATTGGACGTGGAACAAGGAAGAGTAAAGAAGAATTGCTGCATTTGAATTATGGTGCTGGCCAAGAATATTGGAAGTGCCATGGACTGCCAATAAGCAAGCAAATCTGCAGTGGATGCAGTACAGTCAAATGCTCCTCAGAGGCAAGGATGGTGAGACTTCATCGCATGTACTTTGGACATGTTATCAGAAGAGACCAGTTCCTGGAGAAGGCCATCAGGCTTGCTAAAAAAGAGGGGCATTGAGAAAGAGGAATACCTGAGACAAGATGGATTGAACCAAAGGTTGCAACAAACAGCTCAAATATAGCAATTGTGAGGACGGAGCAGTTCCAGGCAGTGTTTGTGTTGTACATAGGGTCGCTATGAGTCAGAACTGATTCAATGGTGCTTAACACCAACCACATTTACAAAATATCGAATTATGTAGGAAGTATTAAAAAGAAATGCAAATAATACACAGTCACCACACCCAAAAGATCAGCATCCAACCATTTCAAGGGGTAGCGTGTTTTTAAAACTGATGGTATTAAAAGAAAAACTCTCAGCACAGAAGGGGAATTGGAGAAAAAGAAGACCCCAGGAACTGACAGAATACCAGTGGAAAAGTTTCAATAAATTGATGTAGCCATACGAGTATGCACTAGTCTGTGCCAAGGAAGTTCAAAGATAGTTACCTGACCCACTGACTAGAAGAGATTCCTGTTTGTACCCATTCCAAAGAGAGGTGATTCAACAGAATGGAGACATTAGTAAACAATATAATTAATATCAAATGAAAGTCTGTTTTTGCTGAAGATAATGAAAGAACGGTTAGAGAAATACATGAATAAGGAACTATCAGAAATTAAAGCCTGATTCAGCAGAGGATGTGGAATGAGGGATACCATTACAGGTTTCAGATGAATTTTGGCTGAAAGCAGAGAATAGCAAGAAAATACATATGATGTAGATTTGTGTGACTGTATAAGGGTATTTGATTGTGTGGATAATAAACAACAAACTGTAGATAACATTGTGAGGAGTGGGAATTTCAGAACATTTAATTATCTTTATTGGGAGACTGTACATAGACCAACAGGCAATCAGTCTAATAGGACAGGGAGCACTGCAGTGCTTAAAATCTGGAAAGGTGTGTTTCATGGTGGTATCCTTTTACCATACTTATGCAATTGGTATACTGAGCAAATAATCTGAGAAAGAGCATCTGGATCAGAGGAAGGTTCATGAAAACCTGTTGTAATATGCAGGTAATACAGTCTTGCTTGCCCAAACTGAAGAGGCTTGAAGCAATTATTGATGAAAATAGTAACTGTATGTAGCTGTTCTGACTCATCTACAGACCCACTTAAAGATGGAAAGATCCAGTTCATAATGACTCTCATTTGTAACTCAGGGACTCCTTGGAATTTATCTAGATCAGGGGTGGGAATCGTCTGGCCTGTTTAAGGCCCACAAAATCATCAGTATCACTTAACATCACATACCTAAGCAAAAAGAAGCAGCTCTACACATAACATTGGGGCTAATTAAATATTTGACCAAATATTTCAGGCTATTTTTTAAGTTGATCATTTTGTGTGGCCCAAGAATGATATTACAAATATTCAGATGATCCTTGGCAGAAAAAAAATTACACACTCCCGATCTAGACACTCTGTCATCATCAATGCAGGCAATAATTTCCCACTCCTGAAGTGTGGGCTTAGTGATTTTTTTAAAAGCATGGAAAGGAGGGAAATAGTACATTTATAGTTTACAGACATGCCAAGACCCTTCTTATCCAAGTCACCAATGTCAATATCAACAGTGTTAAGTCCAGTTGACTTTTTTCCTTGTTTTGATGTGATGCAATGGTCACTTTTTCTTTATAGGCTTCTTTCTAAAACAAGCTGCTCATTAGAAACATAGAAGAAAAACCCCAATGGAAGTACACTTTATAAAATACATGACCAACATATCTCAGAATGACCAACTTATCAAAAAACAGGGAAAATCTGAGAAACTGTCGTAGGAAAGCAAAGCACAAAGAGAAAAGTCTACTGTCGTAAATGTCACGTGGGATATTGTAGGGAAGGCATTATTAATAGGGGAATCTAGGTACGAGGCTTATGGGACCCAAGTGCAGTCTCATCATGGTTTTTCTGAAAAGCTGATACTGTTCACGCATTAAAGTGTATTGAAATTATAAGTATTAGTCAAATCCAAAAAAAACATACATATTGAATTCTGATCTTGACCTCAGACTTCACTATATGCCTTGGACCCCATATTTCTAGTTCATAAAATCAGAATGATACCAATTTTATAGTTATTGAAAATTTAAATAAAATAATATATATATATATATATATATATATATATAAAGTATCTAGTGTGTACCTAGTGTTAATGAGTGAATTTTTTATACATTATGTTTCATCTCCTCACGGATTCATTCTCCACCTCTCCAGTCCACTTCCACAGTGCTACTTCCAGGTCTTATAATCTCTGCATGACTTTGGCAACAGCAGTAGTCTATACTCCACATTGACCAGTGTTCTTTCTACAGAGCAACTATGATGTGTCCATCCTCTACCCTAAACTCTGCACTAATTTTTCAATAAATGATCAATCATATACCAAAGAGATAAGGCTCTATTATATAGCTCTTTTCTGTATGACTTGATCTTAATTTTTACCATCTGCCATCCCTGCTTCATAGTTTTTACCTACTAGTTGTAATTTCTTCACTACAGCATATATTTTAAATCGTAGGTTTATGGCCCTGCTACCTCTTCCTGGAATGCTCCTACCCCTTCTCCATGTGCAAGAACTCCAGATCTCATTTCGAGTCTCAAAATCATGAACTTCCTTGTGAAGTCCTTACTAATTTCCAAAAGAAGAATCAGGGCTTTGGGCAAAACTTGCTGCCATTACCTTTTCTCGAATTTTCTTTCCCTGATGTTGCCGCTAAAGTTACTAACAATAAAATGGGTCACACACACCATATACCACATTCCCCCGCACCTGTGAAGAAGAGCTACCCGTGTAGCTCACCCAGATGTTATCAAAGAACTGCTTGCATTCACTGACGTAGTTTCTTCCCTCAATAATTGATGAGGTTGGAAGTTCTATTCTAAGGAAGGGCAGGGAGATGGAATCACTCCTGAGGCCTCTGGAGATCTCTAGTTGGCTCTCTTCTCATCCCCTGAGATTAATTAAGTATACTTGAGTGGGTATTCCCATGTGCCTCATTAATGAAGTACTCTTCCACCCTTCTAATAACTGAGAGATTAATTGACACAAAGAGAAAAAATAGTCTGAAAACTTCTACCAGTTTTGACCTTTGGGAGACAACTTTGCACCTTCTTTGACATCTCTTCTCCTATGAGATATTCCTCCCAAAAGGAAGAAAACTTTCTTAATAAGGTATGCCTCCTACAGTTGCACAGAGCCCGCAAGGAGGGCCTCACTCCCTGAATCTCTAGGGAGATTCTGAGTCCACTAGCATATCATTATATTTGTTGTCTGTCAATCATAATACCTCCCTATAGGAATCACTGGAGCCCTGGTGTTAGAGCAGGTTCTGCATTGGACTGCTAACTGCTCTGAGTACCCTTTTCATCTTTTTTTTTTTTTTTGGTATGAGTATGAACTATGTAAGCCTTTTATTTTATTTTTTAAATCATTTTATTGGGGGCTCATACAATTTTTATCACAATCCATCCATACATCAATTGTGTAAAGCACATTTGTGCATTCTTTGCCCTCATTCTCAAAACAATTGCTCTCCACTTAAGCACTTAGCATCAGCTCCTCATTTTCCCCTCCCTCCCTCTTCCCCCTCCCTCATGAACCCTTGTTAATTTATAAATTATTATTTTGTATTATCTAACACTATACAACGTCTCCTTTCACCCACTTTTTTTGCTGTCTGTCCCCCAGGGAGGAGGTTATATGTACATCCCTGTAATCTACTCCCCCTTTCCTACCCGCCCTTTCTCTTATTGCCACTCATGCCACTGGTCCTAAAGGGATCATCAGTCCTGGATCCCCTGTGTTTCCAGTTCCTATCTGTACCAGTGTACATCCTCTGGTCTGGCCAGATTTGTAAGGTAGAATTGGGATCATGATAGTGGGTGGGGAGGAAGCATTTAGGAACAAGAACAAAGTTGTTTGATTCATCATTGCTACGCTGCACCCTGACTGCCTCATCTCTTCCCTGTGACCCTTCCATAAGGGGATGTTCAGTTGCTTACAGATGGGCTATGGGTCCCCACTCCCCCTCATTCACAATGATATAAGTTTTTGTTCTTTGATGCCTTTTACCTCATCCCTTCCACACCTCCTGATCACACAGACTGATGTGCTTCTTCCATGTGGGCTTTGTTGCTTCTGAGCTAGATGGCTGTTTGTTTACCTTCAAGTATTTAAGATTCCAGATGCTATTTCTTTTGATAGCTGGGCCCTTTTCATCTTTTAATGCTTCCTGCACTGTTCAATATTTAGCTCTTATGATCCTTCAATATTGAATCTCAAGGCTTGAATTATTTTTTCAGAGTTAGAAATGCATAGTTTTCCATTTTAATTTTTACTCTGGGTTTTTGTACATTTCATTATCATATTGTTATTTTGTCTCTTCAAATTATCTTTTAAAATCCCTGCTCAGCTCTTTAATTTAATTTTCCTCCTTAGCTAATATATGTTGAAGAGCAAGTTACAGAGTCTATTTTGACAATAATTCTGGGGTCTTTTCTTTCTTTCCCTGTCTTTTTAATGATCTTTGGCTTTGTTCATATATGATGTCTTTGATGCCATCCCCAAACTTGTCTGGTGCTTGATCATTAGTGTTCCGTTCATTAAATCTATTATTGAGAGATAGTCTCTAGAGCAGGTGGGATATAATCCAGGTTACACTTAGCTCTAAGGGCTTGCTTTCTTTTCCTTCAGCTTGACCTTTAATATGAGCAACATATGTGTGTGAACAACTGCTCTGCCTTTGACTTCTGGCTTGTTTTAATTGATGTTAGTTAGCTCTTCATCATGGTCCTCCACAAGTTCTCATTTGCTTCCTGTGTAACTTATCTAGTGAGCCTCAGGGGCATGGTTCATGTTTCTGCTTTTGAACAAAAGGTGTTTCCAATGAATTAGCTGTCTATCTTACAAAATTCTATCACAAGCTCTCTGGCATTGTTTATATCAACAAGATAATATTTCCCAACTACTGATCCTTCTTTTCCCCCAGCTTTCAATTTCCAATCACCAGGGAGAGTGAATGCATCTTGATTGCATGTTGATTGTTTTCAGTGTACAGGAATTGTTTTTATTTTTTAAATCACCATTATCCTCACCTTTGTCCTTAATGGTTGATCGGTAAACTTGATCAAAGTCATATTCAATAATTTTAATTATTTCTTCAATGTAGACATATGAATATTGTCCTATGACAGACAGTGCGGTAGTTCAGGAGATATCTTGAAATATTCGTGTTTTTTTAAAATCACTTTACTGGGGGCTTGTACAATTCTTATCACAATCCATACATACATACATCGTGTTAAGCACATAGGTATATTTGTTTCCATCATCATTCTCAAAGCATTTGCCTTCTACTTGAGCCCTTAATATTGGCTGCTCTTTTTAGCCCCCCTCACCCCTCACCCTTCCCTCATGAATTCTTCATAATTCATAAACTATTATTATTTTGTCACATGTTACATTGTCTGACATCTCCCCCTGCCCTCTTCTCTGCTCCCATCCCCCAGGGAGGAGGATATACATAGATTCTTGTAGCCAGTTTCCCCTTTCTACCTCACATTCCCTCCACCCTCCAAGCATCGCCACTCTCACCACTGGTCCTGCAGGAGTCATCTGTCTTAGATTGCCTGTGTTTGCTATCTGTACCAATGTACATCCTCTTGTCTAGTCAGATTTGTAAGGTAGAATTGAAATCATGATAATGGGTGGGGGTAGGGGAGCATTTAAGAACTAGAGGAAAGTTATATGCTACCCTGAACCCTGCACCTTGCATCATTGCTACCCTGCACCCTGACTGGATCATCTCCTCCCCACAACCCTTCAGTAAGGGGGTGCCCAGTTGCCTACCGATGGGCTTTGAGTCTCCACTCTGCACTCACCCACATTTACAATGATATGACTTTTTGTTCTTTGATGCTTGATACCTGATCCCTTCAGCAGCTCATGGTCACACAGGCTGGTGTGCTTCATCCATGTGGATTTTGTTGCTTCTGAACTAGATGGCTGCTTGTTTATCTTCAAGCCTTAAGACCCCAACACTATATCTTTTGATAGCTGGGCACCATCAGCTTTCTTACCACATTTGCTTATTCACACGTTTGTCTTCTTTGATTATATCAGGTAGGTGGGCACCCACTGATAAGATTTTTAGTTCTTTAATATCTCATAACTGGTCCCTTCTACACCTCATGGTCAGACAGGCTTGTGTGCTTCTTCCATGTGGGATTAGATGCTTTTCAGCTAGATGGACGCTTGTTTATCTTCAAGCCTTTAAGAACCCAGATGCTATATCTTTTGATATCCAGGCACCATCAGTTTTCTTCACCACATTTGCTTATGCACACATTTTTGTTCACCAATCATGTCGGGAAGGTTTGCATCCTGGAATGCCAATTTAATAGAATAACGTGTTCTTGCATTTAATAAGTACTTGAGTGTCGGCCCAATGTCCATCTGCTGCCTTAATACTAAACCTATAATATATGCACATAGATCTATTTCCCCACATTCTTATATAAATATATTTACATATGTACATTCCAGTCTTTAGACCTCTTTAAATACCCTTTGTCACCTGGTTCTTTCCTCTACTTCCTTTTACTTTTTAAGGACAAATATAATGTCATTCCGCTTAAATTTGTCATTTTCAGCATGGACCCTAAAATTGTTTGATTCAAAATAGCCATTTCACCTCAGTAAACAAAAGAAGCATACAACAACAATAAAAATCAACAAGTAAATCCGTTGCCATAAAGCAGATTTCAACTCACAGCACCCAAGATGATGGTGGAGAACTGGCCCTTCTGGAGGGTCCCTGCACAGGTAAAATCATATGGGAGTAGATCGCCTTATCGTTCTCCCAGGGAGTAGCTGGCAAGTTTGAATGGCTGATCTTGTCGTTAGAAACCCAACACTTAACGCACTGCACCATCAGGATTTCTTTCAGCTTCCCAATGACTACCATGTTGACCTTTAAGTGTTTCATTCCATTTTTGATAGCTTCCATATTTCCCAGATTCAGATTTTGTATGTTCCACGTTCCAATTGTTAATGGATGTTTACAGCTGTTTCTCCTCAGTTGGAGCTATGCCACCTCAGCAAACGAAGATCCTGAAATGTTTACTCCCCCAAAATCATTATGGTCTATTGTACTTTAAGTATACATTCCTCCCCCAGGTAAAATTTTAGTTACTTTCAACCTGAGGAACTTATTTTGGGGTACGATATCAGACAATATTCCACTGCTACTCATATGGTGTTCACTGTTTTTGTTTGTTTTGTTTTGTTTTAAGAAGTGATGGCTAAATGATCTTTATCCTTTGCTTTGCTTAGTTGGAAACTCTGCTAATACCTGTCCACCATCAGTGACCCTGTTGCTATTTTAAATAGTGGTGGCTTCACTTGTAGATCATAAAAGCTGCCACCATAGGATGAACCAAACGATAGATGAGCGGTGGAGAGTAGCCGTAGTGTCAGGGATGGAGGTAATGTAGGATTGTAAGAACATGGACACAGACTCACCAGCTCAGCTTGGGGAATGGAGCCATTTCCCCCCATTTTTCCTTTGATTTGTTGTTATTATAGATGTCAGGTAATGGAGGGCTCTGCAAATGTTTTCTATTGCGTCCCAGATTAATCAAGTTCCTTCATCCTGAGTGTTTTTTTTAAATACGGAAAGCAACTTTTGAGAATGATGAGGGCAACGAATGCATAAATGTGCTTTACACAATTGATGTGTGTGTGGATTGTGATAAAAGTTGTATGAGCCCCAATAAAATGATTCAAAAATAATTTTATTGGGGTCTTGTACAGCTCTTATCACAATCCATACATACATCCATTGTCTCAAGCACATCTGTACATATGTTGCCATCATCGTTTTCAGAGCAAGGTCGTTCACATCAATATAGTTGTTTGTTTTGGATCTTTTGATAGCTGACCCCGTCAACACCTCATGATCACACAGGTTGGTGTTCTTCTTTCATGTGGGCTTTGTTTTTTCTCAGCAAGATGGCCACTTGTTTATCTTCAAGCCATTAAGACCCAGATGCTACATCTTTTGATAGCCGGGCACCATCAGCTTTCTTCACCACATTTGTTTATGCACCTGCTTTGTCTTCAGCGATTGTGTGGGGAAGGTGAGTATCTCAGCGTGCTGGATTACTAGAACAAAGTGTTTTTGTGTTGAGGGAGTACTTGAGTAGAGGCCCAATGTCCACCTGCTTCCTTAATACTAAACCTATAAATATATGTATGTGGATCTATTTCCCCACCATCATCATATATAAATATATTTACATATGTACATGCCTGTAATTAAATCTCTATAAACGCCCTTTGCCTTCTAGTTCTATCCTCTATTTCCTTTTACTTTCCCCTTGTTGTCCTGGGGGTCTTTACTCTGGCTTGGACCTCACTCCTTGGACAATTCAATTCCTAAACTCATTGCCATCGAGTCAATACAGACTCATAATGAACCCATAGGACAGAATAGAGCAGTCCCTGTGAGTTCCCAAGACTTTAACTGTTTATGGGAGTAGAAAACCCAGTCTTTCTCCTGCAGAGTTGTTGGTGGTTTCAAACTGCCAACTTTGCATATCACAGCCAAAAGCACAACCACTGTGTCCCTGTTCAGCCACTAAGAGGGGGAAAACCCCATCTTTAATAGAACTTTTAGTTTGAAGGATTCCAGAAAATCACTACAGAATTTAATTTAATGAAAATGATTGTGCAAAACAGAGCTTACTCAAAATAACTTCATTTCTCTATTTGCTTCTAGTAATTTGAAGACTGAAATCATGTCTCCAATTTCTACAGGAAAGCCATACTATTTCCCTTGATGATCTGTTATTTATCCCTGTCACAAATGAAATCTCTTCCCTCCCTCCTCCTTCTCCCATACAATCCTTGTCAGGCTCCATCATGCACTAAACTATGAATCCCATATTTTAACTACTCTTTCCAAGATTTAAAAAGACTTAAATCAGTGCAGAAGATTGACTCTTCAAAGAGAATGTGGTTAATGTTTTGTACTTCCTTGCAGCCATTTACTGATTGTTTTTTCTTAAAATATGTAATTTTTCATGAGGACAAATGTAATCCCTTATTTAAAATGAATCATTACCGTTACTCCATATTTTAAGGATTCAGGAGCTGAGTAACACTGTTGGGAGAGGATCCAATGAGAGTTTATTTTGAAAAAGTGGAGAGGAAAAGCAGACAAATCGGAAGAACAGGAATGATGAATTAAGAAACTATGTACATATACAGGGCAAAACTGTGACATTCTCTGTCAGTCTCTTACTTCATGCTCTATAAATAATGTTTTATAAGGAAATGATGAACTAGCTCAATAGATTAATAAGGAGACAGGTAAAATCCTGGGAAATTTTGAGAGAGCTACAACTCTCCTCTCCTAAAACACAAAATATAGGGAAGTTTGGCATCTACCACGAAGTCTACCTGTTACCGATGTGAGAAGAGGTAGAGTGAAGTGAGGCGCAGCCTCTATTTCTCCCTTCCTCTGGTTTCCTTCCTATGCGATAGACAGTGGTCGTTGGGAAGCACTATTTCCCAACCTCCCTGAAACCTAGAGTTCCAAAGGTAATTACTGGAATAAGGATCAGGGATACACGTAAGAAACCCAAAAGGTAAGGATGGGGCAGGTACCATCATATAAACTATTCTGGCTCCAACCCTGGCTGTAGAAGCATTGGACATCATTGATGGAATTAGAGGAAATTTGCACACCAGTAGGTTCATGGCTTTAGGAAATTGTGTGCATACTGTTTGCTGAAAGTCCAGATCTGGGAGGCACAGTGAGCCAGCATGTACAGCAAGGACTTCCTACTCCTCAGGTTTCAGCCAAAGCAGTGTGTGCTTTGGTTCAGTCATATCCGTGGAATCTTCTTGATTCTTCTACCTCCCTGATGGTAGAAGTATCAATCTTCTTAGGTGGCCTGCTTTGTGATGTTGCTGTGGGGCCATTGCCAGTATTTGAAAGGCTTCTGTGAGCCCTTGCGACAATTTTGCAAGTGCAGGCGGATATATATTTCCTGCTCAGAAACTCAAAGAGACTTCCATTTAAAGAAACTCATGCAAACAAGTAGATTATTTCATAGCAAGGAAAGGACCTTCCCTATTGTCAAATTAAGATATGACAATAATTCGACGTGTTGGGATTGATGCTGCTGTTTCCACTGGTTGGTGGCATGCTGGTAGCCGATAGATAGCAGTGTTAAATTTATTTCAAATGTATCCTCTGACATCAGCCCCAAGCAATCATCTACTAAAAGGAAAAAAATGAGCGGACTAAATGACTTATGTGATAAAATATATTAGCAATTTGGGATTCAAGGAGTTTTGAATGCACTAGAGAGCTTTCAGAAAGTACATGACAAACAGGATTTAAAATGTTTTGATCAAAAGAAACCAATTAACCAGTATATTTTAAGTACTGCATGAATCAAATGTTTCCTCTCTCACATCATCTGGTAAGATATAGGTACCCTTCAAAATTAGAGTCTTCCATTTATACTTTGTTCCAGTTTTTAAAATTATTTTCTGCTTTTTTTGGATTGGAGATTTTCTGTGTTTTATTTTGTTATTGTTGTTGGGTTTCTTGGTGTTATTTAAAAATATGAATACATGATAGTTAAATCTTTGGGCACAGTAATTAGAATAATAGATTTTAGGGTTATGGCAAGAGACATTGGTAACATGAGTACAGATATGAAGACATGGTTCTGCAATCAGTTGTGGACATCTTTTTAATAGACCCAAACAATTAAATTGTTTTTAAAAGGCCCTGATATTATAGGTTGATGCATGACAAAATAAGGTGAGTTCACAATCTTGCCAAAGTCTGAAACAAAGGATAAGATATTGTTAGAAAGAGGACTTTGTAAAAAAAAAAAAAGATACAAATTATGGATATGGATAAAGCATAAAATTCTTATTAAAACTATACAGAGATTTAGGAATGGATTTGGAGCTCACACTTAACCCTAGTTCCAATCAAAGAACAGTTACAATATGCACCCTCAAGAAGGAAACATGGAAAATGCGGGTGGTCTAGCAAAGTGTGGTGAAGCATTTAGATGATGCTGAATTCTCAGAGAGAATAATGTCTGGGGCCTGAAAGGCTTGTTTTTAAGCAACCAGCCATCTAATGTCAGCTAAATCCACATGGAAGAAGCACGCCAGCATCAGGATTCAAGGATTATAAATGATACAATACAGATCTGAAGGAGGAAAGCGTGTCAGAGCTTCAACTGCAAAATTCTGTTTGCAGAAGGCTATAGATGACAGTGGAAGTGCAACCCATTTGCAGGCTCTGACAATAAGCGAAGGATGGGAATAACCTGGTTATCAGACAGAGTATTGGAGAGATAATATGGAAGAAAATGATACATCTGACTGGGATGGTTAAAACCTTGTCATTTGATCTCCCTTTTGATATACTTTGAGCTTGAACTAACTTTTACTATTTTGGTTTTTCCCCTTTAATTTGGGGCTTATCTCTGTTGTGGTTTGGTATTTGTTGGTCACATTCTTGACTCTGCTATGCATCTTTCTATGTTTTTCAGTATATGAAACCCAGCTTGGGTGAATTTATAGAGACAATAACTAGAATAAGGGGTCCTCGGCATTATTTCAAGGTAGGGGGTGGTAACGGGGATCTGAAGTCAAGGAGTACAAGGAGAGGGAACTTGTGTTGAAAATGGTTGTGGTAGCGATTGTACAATACTGCTTGAACTATTGAATGGTATGATGCCTGGATTATGTCTAATGCAATGACTACATTTTTTTACAGAGACTTCAGTGCTAACCTAGACCATTAAATTCCTGGCCTGAAGCCCCTGTAATGATGTAACCTAATGTATATTCACTTTGCAGAAACACAGCATCTTTGGTTAGACCCCAGCTTTGTCTCATCTTGTCTTCAGACAGAGACCCAGAGTCAGATACCTTGAGGCTGGGGAGAGACAACTGCAAAGTCTGAATAAGAAGAAAGCGGCGGCATCAGAATAAGTGCAAGTTTTTCTTTAAAAGTTTTTGGAAGTATGGGTGAGAGCTAATGCTGTGAATGGCAGCTCATGGAAGAAGTAAGCCAAAGACCATGGTAAAGAGGATTATCAGAAATTCTGGGTTTAATGTGCAAGTTTGGAAAAATGACCTCGATGGAGAAAGACAAGGCTTCCTACTCCTGTCAAGAGGTACAGCTTCAGAGACTCACAGGACAGTTCTAGTGTATCTATCATCTCGTATGGTTGCTATGATTTCACATTGGCTTGAGGGCAGTGAGTTTGGGTTTGGTGGTGGATTTAATATGTGCGGCTCAGTTACACACATGCACACCCGAACATGCGTGGATAATGGGTTCAGAGACCATCATTTTCACCAAGAGTTTCATAAACAAATTGGTCAGGGATGCAACAGCGTCCTTGGAAATCTCTTCAGTGGTTGCCCTCTGTGTGTCCCAAGAAAAGTGGGAGACGAAAACACTGAACTGGGTACCTTCTAAATTCAGTGGGGAAAATGGCATACTTAACTGATATAACTAAATCACCAGAGATAGGGGGTTTCATGGTCTATATGATTGGCAACAGGCCCAGTATGTTAATACATATGGATTAAACCAGAGAGATATTTGAAAAGACACCATTGTTGTTAAGATTCCTAAAAATTCTTATTAAGCACCCACGTATTCAGTAAAAACACTCTAATGGTAGAGAAAAGCAGTTTATCAAACTCAAAAATTTCTGCTATGATCTCTCTCTCTCTCTCTCTCTCTCTCTCTCTCTCTCTCTCTCTCTCAGGCAATTAATTATTTATCAGGATACCATACTAATTTTCAAATCAACCAGTAGCCCCTTTACCTGGAAAGCTGCGAGCAGGGTTAAAATGTAAAGGAGATTATTTTATTAAAATATCGGACACTAGCTCTGAGCCAACACTGATCTGAAAATGCCACTTTGGCTTGGCATCTGATCAGATGATGAATGAAGCATTAATCTTTTCTTTAAAATTACACACAAATCCATGAATCTATGCTGATTTTATTTCCTAGTTTCTAGGAGGCATGTTGGGAAAAGCCATAGCTGACAATTGGCAGAAGGTCCACATTAGTTGAGCACTGCATGTAAGACTGTTATGGTGTGATGGTTAAAGAAGATAATCTTTAAGTGTCTTGCTTATGCATTACTTTAAGGACCAATACACTCTAAGTGGACTCTCAGGGTCTGGCAATGCTATCACTATTGGAAGAATCAGGTACTGCAATTTCTATTACATTCCAAGTTATGTTTTAGACTGGGCAAAAGTTAATTATGTTTTAATGAGTGAATGCGGATTATTGTGAATATAATCAGTTGATGACTCCAAACACTTTTGCTAATCCCAATATGATCTCTTTTTGGAATTAAGTAACATAAATCCTGTCATGTGTGCCATGTTTGATAGGACAAATGAGTTTTCTTCAAAAACACATGATACAAGAGGTAGCTTCTTTCACCAGGCAGGTAAATCAGCACACAACACGTCTGTCCATTGTTCTTGTAGTTTTCAAGTTTCTAATGTCCTGCATTAAGTTTCTTACTGCTGAATTTCAATTAGTGGATTATTTTCTCTGCACTAAACCCCAGGACACAATGACAGAGATAAATCTTTAAACAAAAATACAAAAGAAGCAACAGTTTTTAATGTGCATAAAATTAAAGTCCTTAGCATTAAATTCTACAGATAAAGTGAATTCCATGAACAGACAAATGCCTCATTACTTTGGGCTTCAGTCTTGGAGCTCTGTGTAACATGATGAACTCTAAACTTGAGACAAAATAGTCTCCTTATGGAGAGAATTTTTCTAAGCTGAAGAGTTTTTTTAGAGCCTGCTTCATGTCCTTGTTTCTCAGACTGTAGATAAAGGGGTTCAGCATGGGTGTGATCACAGTGTACATCACTGAGGCGATTGCACTTTCTCTGGAGTTTTGGGTAGCAGCAGAACTAAGATACACCCCCAGGAATGTCCCATAGAACAAGAGAACGACTGAGAGGTGAGATCCACAAGTAGAAAATGCTTTCCACTTGCCCTCAGCGGTAGACATTCTCAAAATGGAAGATACAATCTTGCAGTAAGACAAAATGATACCAATGAGGGGAATGACACCCAGGAGTCCATTTGCAAAATATAACACCAGTTCATTGAGGAAGGTGTTAGAACACGCAAGTTGGATTACCTGATTCAGTTCACAGAAAAAGTGGGGAAGTATCGACTCTGAACAAAAAGAGAGTCTCAATATCAGTAAGTCATGCAGTAGAGAGTCTAGAATACTCAATAGCCAGGATACCAAAATCAAGAGGCCACAGAACTTGGAGTTCATGATAACTGTGTAATGCAGTGGGTGACATATGGCCACAAACCGGTCATAGGCCATCACTGTTAAGAGAAAGTTGTCTACTTGTCCAAAAACCATGTAAAAATACATCTGGCTAAGACAGCCTTTATACGTTATGACTTTACTTTGTGTCTTGATATTCAGTAGCATCTTTGGGACAGTAGTCGTGGTAAAACATATGTCTGAAAAAGAGAGATTAGAGAGAAAGAAGTACATGGGTGTATGGAGGTGAGAGTCTGTTTTAATGGCCAAGATAATGAGAAGATTCCCAATGAAGGTGACTAGGTACATGAACAGGAAAATCCCAAAAAGGAGGGACTGCAATCCCTCCTCTTCTGAGAGTCCCAGGAGGATAAATTCTGAAGCACGTGTTTTGTTTCTCGGTTCCATGTAGCTGATGAAGCTGGAGAAAAAGAGACAAGAGCAATGGAATTAAGCCTAAAGCAGGGATCAACAACATCACAAAATAGGTGTAATTGGTTTTGTAATATTAATTAGTAAATTTCTACACATGAGACTCTATATGAAGAAAAGAGCTGATCAGAAAATTTTGGAGGACAACTTGAAAAGACAAATTAAAGTATTATTATGACATGTGAAAAGACTTGCAGTTAGAAATCACAGAAGGAAGAATGTGCTTAGCATACCTGAAGCTGAAAGAACTGAAGAAATACATTCAAGCCTAGAGCTGTAACACAGGGCTTCTAAGGAATAAATATTGAACTGTGCAATACACATCAAAATAAATGGAAGCAATCCACAGTCACTGCACCCCAAAGAATTGCCCAACACTCAACCAGTTCCAGAGGCACCATAGAGACAAGAACTGATGATATTGAAGGAAGGAATCCAAGTTACACTCAAGGCATTAGCAACCAAGCAAGGCTCCAAGAATGAACAGGATACCGAATGAAATATAACAACAAACTAATGCATCCTGGGAAGTACTCAACGACTCAATGCAAGAATTTCTAGGAATTTGAAGACAGCTAGAAATTTGGAAAATAGCTACGTGGCCAACTTGGGGGGTGGGGATAGACACTTTTGCTCCTTCCAAAGAAAGATGACCCAGCAGGATGTGGAAATTACTAAACAATAGCATTAATAACACACCTAAGTAAATTTTTGTTGAAGGTAATTTAAAAATGGCTGTATCAGTACAACAGGAAGCTGCCAGAAATTCAAACTAGACTTTGCATCAAGCATTCCTCAAGAGGGAGAGGAAAGAGGGTTGGTATTGCTGATGTCAGATGAGTTATGGCTGAAAGCAGAACTATATTTACTTGTGTTTTATTGACTATGAAAAGGCTCTTGACTGTGTGAATCAAAGCAAAGTATTGATAACACTGTGAAGAATGGGAATTGCTGAACCTGTACATGACCTAAGAGGCAGTCATTTGAACAGAACAAGGGACACTGCAGGGTTTAACATCAGGAAAGGTGTGCGACGTGGTTGTATCATTTCATCATACATATTCAATCCACATGCTGAAGAAATAGTCTGAGCAGTTGGGCTTAAAAAAGAAAAGATTTTCACAGCACCAGGATCAGAGGAAGGCTTATTAGCAAGCTGTGATATGTAGTTGACACACCCTTGCTTGCTGAACGTAGGGACGACTTGAAGCAGTTGCTGATCAGGATCAAAGACTGCATCCCTCAGCATGGATTGCAACTCAATGTAAAGAAAACGAAAACCCTCTGAACTGGACTGATAGAAAATAGCTTGATAAGTGGAGAAAAGATTAAAGTTGCCAAGGGTTTCATTCGACTTAGGTAGACAGTTAAGGCTCATGGAAGCATCAGTCAGGAAATCAAATGATATTTTTCCTTGGGAAAATATGCTGCAAAAGACCCCTTTCAAATGCCAAGGAGCAAAGACAACCCTCTGAGAACAGGGGTGTGACTGACCAGGTTGTTTTCAATCCCTGTGTAAGCACCTGGAAGCTGGACAAGGAATAAGAAATACCAGGAGAGGTTGGGTGCATTTAAATTCTGGTGTTAGTGAACAATATTGGAAACACCATGAGCTTGCACAAGAGCAAACAAATCTGTGGTGGAAGAAATGGAACCAAAATGCCTCTCAGAATGGATAATTACGCGACTGCATCTCACATACTTTAGACAGTTAACAGGAGAGCTCAGTCGCTAGACGAGGGCATCATGCTTGGTGAAGGAGAGGGTCAGTGGAAACAAGGAAGCTCCTCCATGAGATGGTTGGTACTGGGCCACGCAGGGAGCTTAACCCATTTTTAAAAGATACTCCAACGAGACTAAGACAAGGATGTTACTCCAAGAAGGTGTCTGCAGCCACCCATGACCTCAGAGTAACAGAAATATGTTTTGTTTGGAATAAGCACATGCATGCAAGTATGAACCGGAACTGTAGGAACAATCTAGTTTTACTTACCCTTGTATCATCTCTAGATTTAGTGTCCTGTTGCTGAAAATGTCATGGCATCCCAAAGGGTGCATCTTCTGCTTGATGTTGAAACTGACTAGCCATCTTTGCCCCTAGTTCCAAGCATTTTACCAAGGCAATGTCATTTATTCCAAAGTTTCTGAGGCATCTTTTGGTTCATTCAACATATGTTTTTGACCAATTATTGTATGCCAGGCATTCTTAAAGGCCCTGAAAAATAGCAGTGAAATTCATTTTTAAAAATCATTTTTCTTAAATTTATTCTGGGATATTTGTGTGATAAGAAGAAAATAGAGTGTCAGTAAATTAGCAAGTAATATTTCATGGGAAAATTATTATAAGAATAAAACCATGTAGAATTAGTAACTTATAAGAGTAGAGAAGAAACTCTTCTTTATGCAGCCTCATTTGATTAAGAGGCCTTTGGATAGAAAGTAACGAGAGTGGTATACAAGAAGCTGTCTGTGAGAAAAGCATTTGTGAAAGAATAGTCACTTCTAAATTCCTGAGAGAGGAACATTTCTCAAAACATCAGGGAACAATAATGGAAACAATGTGACTGACTTGGATAAAACAATCAAATTGGAGAATGTAGACAGTGGGAGGTCAGGTCTCCTAACACATGGGGTCCCACAATGCAACTACTGTTTTTGGTATGTACATACTATATATCATATATATTAATGAGGGTACACATCATATACTATAATCAGTAATATAACAACACATATATGACACATACATTATAAAGATGGGTATTTGGGTTATTTAATCAATGTTGTTTTCACTGAGAATTTCCCGACATACCCAGACATACACATCACTATCACAACCGTCACCACTAGAGCCTGGATTATGATACTGTGTATTCATGAACTTGAGGCATAGCTGGTTGAGTCAGCAAAGAATGTTCAATAACTTTGAGTCAGTCAACTATCCTCCTTTCTGAGAATTGAATTTTATCATTCAAAAGTCCAATTAAGTAGTCATGGCTAGGGGCTCTCACGAACCAGGCAGACCTTGGGCAGTAACTGATGTGGTCATTTTATGCCATGTATATGGAGCAAAAGTGAAAGCTAGGCTACACAGAGAGAGCAAAGGGCAAAGGGTTGAGGAGGAAGAGATAATAGACTGAGTAGGGTTGTGAGAATGAGTAAGAGAGACTACACCCAGAAAATGGATGTTGTTATGATAATTCCAGATTATAGTTTTTGAGCATTAGGGTGAAAAAAATTAAATACTCATCTAGATATATATTTCCAAACTTTATAACTGTAAAGCACTAGTAATCATATAACCACACTGCCAAGATAACCTATAAATATGTCAATAAAACAATGAAAACTCATATATAAAAATGGATGGATTCAAAATTTTCCAATAATCTTTAGAAATACAACAAATATTAGAAGCGTTTTATTTTGTTAAAGAATCATTTTTAAGGTATTATTTAAATACTACTGGATTCTACAAAATAAGTAAGGAAGAAATGATGCCAGTTCTACACATACTCGCACCTCAAATAGATGCAAATAGAGATTAATATCTCTGAGTGTAGATGCAAATATTTCAACAAAATATTAGAAAATAGAATCCAACAATGTATGAAAGTTATATATTATGACCATGTTGGATTTATTTCAGAAGTTTGAGAGTGTTCAACATTCACAAATCAATCAATATAATCAATGATCTTAACACACTAACAAAGGAAAATCAAATGATCATATCAATTAATTTAGAAAAAAATTTAACACAATTCAACATCCACTCATGCAAAATTTTCTAAACAAATAAAAATAGAAAGGAACTTCCTCAACATCATTTAAAAAATTTTAATCTTTCAAAAGCACATCTAACATCTCTATTTTCTAAAACTAGATACTTTCTCCTAAGATCTGAAGAAGTAAAAGGTGTCCTATCCCACCACTCTTACTAATGGGTTTGTACATATTATTAGTCAGCAATTTTTTTTAATGCATGATGTCTCCCAGGTTCATTTCCCACTTCAAACTTCCACCTCCACCATGCTCTTTCCACTCCTAGCCAGCTCTTTATGACTTTAACAAGATAAACAATACGTTCTTTATGTTGATCTGCAGTATTTTTCTCCAGCTACCAACCCTGCTTGACTCACTGCTAATTTCAGAAGTAAGTAGCAACCCTGTAGCCACAATATAGTCCTAAACGTGCCTCAAAACCTCTTGCTGTTGCATTGTCTTTCTGGATGCAGACTGCCACATTTTTTATCTCATGGAGCACTTGGTGAGTTCAAACTACCAACCTTCTAGTCAGCAATCAAGTGCTCAGCCACCGCACCCCCGGGCCCCTAAAGTACAATTACAGGTTTATTAATCCCTACACTGACTTTCTCCTCCTGGAGCCCTTCTTCACCTTGAAGAACTCTGGCTTCTGACAACGTCAGACTCAGTATTGCTCTAACCCACTCTGTGAAACCCTTGTTAACCTCTAAGGGAGGAGGGGCTACTTTTAAGCCCAATTTGCCAGGGTCGCAGTGTCACATCGGGGTATAAATTATTTACAAAATAATCATTATATTAATTATTGCAAACAACAATATTAATACACAATGCATTAATAATATTAATCATCGATTATTATAAAATTAATTAAATATTGCATTTAACGGTTTCCATGTTTAATTCCCTGTATCAACTGTGAGCTCATCGAGAGATGGAAAATTATCTCACTCATTTCCTTATTCCCAGAAGATGACTTAGTGCCCTCACTTAGAATTTTTGAATAAATATTTATTGAATGACTAAAAGAACAAATATCTAATCAAGGTTAAACGGGTATTTCCAACAATGGAAGAAAAAGGAGAAGTCATGGAACAGAGAAAAATGACTACAAAGTGACAGAGATGGCATGAGATCAGAGAAACAAGATAGTTAGTGTATCCAAAACACTCTGCAGAATAAAGGGCTTTGCCTTAGTCAGACTTCCTAGAGCTTTTGTAACTTTGTGAATGCCCTTGAATTTAGTAACAGTACAATGAGTGCCATGCACTGTGCAATTTTCCTCAGGAGCAGTGAAGACGCAGCTCACCCAGATATTATCAAAGAAGACTCTTGAGTTCCCTGCTGCTGTTTCGTCTTGGATGATGAATTGAAACAGGAATTCTGTACCAGGAAAGAAAGGGAGATGGATCCACTCTGGAGAACTCTGGAAGATCCCACTTATTATTTAAACACATAAAGTTAATAAAGTAGACTTGAAATGATTAGGAGAAGCGTTTACACTGTTGAATTCTCTTGAGTCTCATTAATGAAGGACTCTCACCTCTTTGCTTCCTTAGAGATTTCTTTCTCTGGAGCATGAGTGCAAAACAAAATGCACACGTACGCCAGCTTCGACCATCGAGAGAGCACTAGGAAGCTCAATGTACATTTCTTATGCCATGGAAGCCCTTTTCCCAAGAGGAGGTCACTTTAGGTGTCGATTCTTGTCTTGCAGTCTGCCCATTAAGATGGTTCCAATTATTCTGAAGGAAAATTTGGGGAACATCAAAAGTATCTCTGGTTCTTAATCTGTTTGTTTTCTCTGGTGTTAGTTCCATGTATTGTCTATTGGTGCAATTGTGATGATTTTTGTTTTCTTTGGATTGGGTTGTAATTCTTAAGTGTGCCCAGTCCTTTTCATTTTTCACAAGAATGACTGTTAATGAATCATTCTTCAGTCGTACTGTGGAATTCTTCTTCATATAGTCCGGTTTGTTGGATTATATGATTACAATACAGATTGAGTACATATAATAGAAGGATAACCCTAGCAGATAACGTTCCTAATTTTAAAATTCATTTTTATTCTCAAAAGACTGCCTCTTGGTCTATGCATCAGTTTGCTGAAACATTTCCATTGATGTTCCATCAGTTACTGGAAGCTTTTTTTCCCCCAGCTAATACCTTCAGTGCAGCTGGGCCACCATCCCTCAGTATCATCATTCCTTGATCACTTCCTACCTCGTGGAATGGTTGATCATTAACCAACTGCTCTTGGTGGAGTGGTTTTGTGTATCCATTCCATCTTCTTTGACTGCTTCCCACATTCCCTCACTGTGTTTTCCATAGAGACTCTCCTACAGTTCATCCAGATGAGGAATTGATGAACTGGGTTTTTCCTTCTGTTTTTCAAACTCTGTGTCCTTGAACATTTCATTATAATACTCTACTTTTCTTCTGAAGCTGCCCTTTGAAGTCTTATTCATCTCCTTTATTTCATTGTTTCTTCCCTTAGCTTCAGCTACTCTAAGTTCAAAACCACATTACAGCTTCTTTTCTGACATCCACTTTTCTTCATTTGCTGTCTTTTTTTTCCTAAATTATTTTATTGGGCACTCATACAGCTCTTAGCCGAATGCATCTATCCATCCATTGTGTCAAGCTCATTTGTACATTCATTGCCCTCATCATTCTGAAAACATTTGCTCTCCCTTCACCCACTTTTTTGTTGTCCATCCTCCAGGGAGGATGTTATGTGTAGGTTCTTGTAATCGGTTCCCCCTTTCTACCCCACCCTCCCTTCACCCTCCCTGTATCGCCACTCTCACCACTGTCCCTGAAGGGATCATCCATCCTGTATTCCCTACCAGTTCCTACCTGTACCAGTGTACATCCTCTGGTTTAGCCTGATTTGTAAGATAGAATTGGGATCATGATAGTGTGTGTGGGGAGGGGTGGGGGGGTGGGGGGAGGAAGCATTTAGGAACTAGAGGAAAGTTTTATGTTTCATCATTGCTATATTGCACCCTGACTGGCTTGTCCCCTCCCCAGGACCCTTCCATAAGGGGATTCCAATAGTCTACACATGGATTTTGGTTCTCCACTCCATACTCCCCCTCATTCACAATGATATAATTTCTTGTTCTGATGATGGAATTCACATCTTGGTTGAAATCTGGAGCACTTGGTTGAAATCTGGTCCCTCTTTCCCTGTGGAGATATAAGCAGCACCCTCCCATTGGGTGGATTAATACCTTGTTCCCCTGCTAACTATTTATTATTTTTTCCTCTCCCCCCCCTTTTTAGTTGGCTACCAAATGTATCCCTGGATTTGGTCTGTCCCCTGCCATACTACCTGGTCCTCATCCCATGAATGTTTGTATACAGTAGCTTTTTCCCTATGCCCCTTATGAATTTTTTAAATAAAGCTTACCTCATATTTGCTGTCCTTTTATTGATCTTTCCCCCCCTCATGTATGATATTCCAATGTCAAGCATACTTGTCAGGTCCATTTATCATTGGTTTCAAGTGTCGCGTTTGTTCTTGTGATTCAACTATATTCAAGTCAGATCTAGTCAATATCACTTTTTGGTTCTCCTGGACTTGCTCTAATTTTCTTCAGCCTCAACCTGAACTTACATAATTGATTGTGTGTCCCACAGTCAGTCCCTGGCCTGGGTTGGGATGACTTTTCTAACCCTCTGAATTCTTTCTTAGGGTAGAGCCTCCCTTCTAATCTCAAATGGTTCATTATTATCAGTTAAGCACACCCTGCTTAGTCTTCTTGTGACTTTTATAGACTTAAAACTTGGCTGAAAATTTAGCCCTTGGGTGAGTTTCTTTCCATACCTGAAGCAAGAGCTATCATCTTGGGGGTTCCACTAGTCTCTACCCTTCCAGTAAATCTAGGTTTTTAAAAACTATGATTTTGAGTTTTGCTCCACAATTTTCTCTCATGGTTTCTCACACCTTCTAATGTGATTCCTTTCAGAGCAATTGACAGCTGAGCACCAATGCATTCTTCAGATCTCAGGGTAGTGGAGAGGGACGTTCATGTGGCCCATTAGTTCATCTGACTAATGGTTCCCATGTCTCCTGGTTCTAGCTCAGATGATGCACAAGAGGTGCCAATATCTGACCTCCTCCAACATCCTTATTGTCATGGAGCAGGGGTTGGACATACTCTCCACTCTCCAGCTTTATCTTATTCTGATACCAACCATTCCTCCCACAGCGTTCTACATCTATCCATTCTGGATCTGTTCATTCTTTTTAATGGCTACACAGAATTTACCAAGTTCACAATCAATGGGCTTTATTAGGGGAGTATTTGGGTCTTGGTAATTAATTCCCAGGTAAGAAGATATCTCATCATTGTTTTGATGTGTGTCTTTCTAATGACTAATGATCATAAACATTTGTTTATATATTTATTGGTCACCTAAAGTCTTCTTTGGTGAAGTGCTTTTCCATAATCTTTGTCAACTTTTAGTTGATTATTTTGGGGTAGTTTTTTCTTGTTGTTAAGGTGTTGCTGTTTTCCACGAATTTTAGAGATTAGTCAGTCCCTAGTTCAATACACCATAGACTATGTTCCTTACCTTATTTGCTCCTTAGGCAAATGGGAAAGGATCACCAACTTCCACGGCCCAAGGCCCGTGGGAAACACTGATGGCTCAACCACAGGAGCTGTTGATGCAGGGTCTGGTCTAACTCTCTGCCTGAGGTAAGGTGGACACTTTCCCTCCTGTTCCCTGGAAAACAGATGAAGCACAGCAGTCTGCAAAACATCAGTTACTCCCTGTTCCCGACTTTATCCTCCATCCCTCTCTGTCGACAACTTGGTTGATGTATTAATGTTTCTCGGTATACCTTCAAAGAATTGTCAACTGTCTCTTTGTGTGAGAACTTGTTACAAGATGCAGGCTACATGACAGGGAGTATACATAAACCTGACTCGAATAGGGCACACACCCCTGACCTCCGTGCACGTGCACTCTAACTGCGTATATTCTTTTATCTATACGTTTTCTCATAGATCTTGCCATCTCGAACCAGTTCATCTTATAAGAGAGTTGGACTCATTAATCTTACAATTGCCAACCCCCAGCTGCAGTTCAAGAGTTCTCTTTTTACTTTTAAGTTGAACTATGTTTATGTACATAGCTATCTATTTTTAGGAAATATCAGCCATATAGTTTATCTTCTACTGCATGTGTGTTTTCATTTATGTTTAATATTGAATTTATGCAAAGTAGTGTTGTAGGTACTATTGAGTTGATTCCAATACATAGATACCCTATGTACAAAGAAGGAAAAGCTGCTCAGTCCATGCTCATAATATGATGGGATTCAAATAATTTAACAACTGGTCACTGCCTTAATGACCATTTTAAGTACAAACATATATACACACATATTCACTGCAAAGTACTTTATTTCATACAGTTAATATTTAAATAAGAATAATGAATAAGAACCAAAGAGAACACAAACTAAATTATGTCAGGAGTTTAAAATATTTATGAAAATTTTAAGTAATACCTGAACCCCCAAATAAAACTTAGTTAAGATATTTCCATATTACTTATTGAATGGCATCCTTACTTGCAATGTTCTCCACTTGTATATGAGCATCATCAGCTGTGTGATTTACCTTCACCATCTTTTCACTGTAGGAGTAGGATCCTAGTCCTTTAGAGGTAGACCCATTAGACAATTGTCATTGTGTTGGTTAGATTGGAAACAGGTGACTCCGCTTCTCTGAATGTTATGTTCACTTTGTAGAAACTCCTCTCCATTTCTGCTGAACTTACAGCAATTGTTCGGAAAATAATTGTTTAGTTCTTTGAACACTTTCAGGAATTGCATAATTCACTCATAATGTCTTGCGTGAATTTGGAGCATAACTCAAAGCTGGAGTGAATGACAGTGCATCACCCTCTGGATGTGTCATGCATTTTCTCTTTATGTTATAAGTGAAAAACACACAATCAATAGTATAATGTGTCTTATGAAATGAACAAATCTACTTCACAGATAAATGGTAAGAAAGAGTAAGGAATGTAAATTTCTATGTGCACAGCTGTCCAGCCACCCACCTTAGAGAAAACCTTTTTACAAGTGCCATTTAAAAACTGGTTCACTGAACTCAACAATCAATTAGGTACTGGTTCTGCTTAACCTCTATGAACTGTTTGAATCCCACCACTGCTCATAATTGCTATTATGTTACAGTCGATTCATCTTGGTGGTCTTCCTTTTTTGATGAAAGTCTACTTTGCCAAGCATAGTGTTATTTTTCAGGGCCTGGTATTTCCTGATAGCATGTCCAAAGTCATGTCAGCCTCACTTTTAAAGAGTATTCTGGTTTTACATCTTCCAAGACAGATCTGTTTGTTCTACCTGTCAGTCCACAGTACTTTCATAATCACTAGTACCATACTTCAAATGTATCATTTTACTGAGGCTTTCCTTATTCATTTTTTAACTTTCATATGCCTATGAGGCAGCTGAAAATGCTATGCTAGCGTCAGACAGAAAAAGCCATTTTACAAAGAAGAATGTGGCATCAGGATTGTAATAAGGCTTATTAATAACCTAAGGTGTGCAGATAATATGACCTTATTTGCTGAAAGTGAGGAGGACATAAAGCACTTGCTGATGAATACCAAGGATTTCAGTTCTCAGTATGGATCACAATGTAATTTAAAGAAAATTTAAAAGCCTCACAACTGGACCAGTAGATAACGTCATAGAAAATGGAGGGAAAAAATTGCAGTTGTCAAGGATTTCATTTTCCTTGGATTCACAATGGAATCATCAGTCAAGAGATCAAATTGAATACTGTACTGGATAAATCTGCAGCACAAGATTTTTTTTAAGTGTTGAAAAGCAATGATTTTACATTGAAGGCTAAGGCCTGCCAGACCCTAAATGCAATAAGGGAGACCGCAGAAGAATTGATCCATTTGAATCATGCTGTTGTCGAAGAATGCTGAAAGTATCATGAACTATCAAAAGAATAAACCAATCTGTCTTGGAAGAAGTACAGCCAGAATGCTCCTTCGAGACAAAGATGGCAGGACTTCATCCCGAGCACTTTGAGCACGTAATCAGGAGAGACTGGCACCTGGAGAAAGACATCATACTGGTAAAGTGGAGGGCCAGTGCAAAAGAGGAAGGCCCTCGCTGCACAGTGACTGCAACAACGAGCTTGACTGTGAGAACAATCGTGAGGATGGTGCAGGACTGAGTAGTATTTGGTGTAACCTAGGAACCTTATGCGTCAGAAGTGGCTCAATGGTGCCTAGCAATACAACAAGAGCAACAAAGGGTCAGGCATACCTTGGTTCTCAACGCGACTTCCTTGCTCTTCAACATGTTAAAAGATCTCGTGCATCAGATTTACCAATTGTAATACCTCCTTTCATTTCTTGATTGCTGCTTTCATTAGTGTTGCCTCCTAAGTGTGTCCCTTTATTTTCATTGATGGTCTTTATAGCTGTAGGTTTTCTATTTAGGTCACTGATAGATGTTTAGTTCATTTTTATATGGTATAAGACATGGGTCCTATTTCATTCTTCTGCAAACTGATAGCCAATTTTGCTTGCACCATTTGTTAAACTATCTCTTCCTCCATTTAATCATTTCTGCCCTTTGTCAAAGATCGGATGTCAATAGGTGGATGGATTTACTTTTGGATTCTTATTTCTGTTTTTTTTTTTTATTTTAACAATATATTGGGGCTCATACAATTCTCTTCACAGTTCATACATATACATACATCAATTGTATAAAGCACATCTGTAAAGTCTTTGCCCTAATCATTTTTTTCTCTTTTCTTCTTTTACATTTTATTAGGGACTCATACAACTCTTATCACCATCTATACATATACATACATCAATTGTATAAAGCACATCCATACATTCCCTGCCCCAATCATTCTCAAGGCATTTGCTCTCCACTTAAGCCCCTTGCATCAGGTCATCTTTTTTTCCCCTCCCTCCCCATTCCCCCCTCCCTCATGTGCCCTTGGTAATTTATACATCGTTATTTTGTCATATCTTGCCCTATCCGGAGTCTCCCTTCCCCCCTTCTCTGCTGTCCCTCTCCCAGGGAAGAGGTCACATGTGGATCCTTGTAATCAGTTCCCCCTTTCCAACCCACTCACCCTCCACTCTCCCAGCATCGTCCCTCACACCCTTGGTCCTGAAGGTATCATCCACCCTGGATTCCCTGTACCTCCAGTCCTCAAATGTACCAGTGTACAGCCTCTGTCCTATCCAGCCCTGCAAGGTAGAATTCGGATCATGGTAGTTGGAGGAGGAAGCATCCAGGATCTGGGGGAAAGCTGTGTTCTTCATCGATACTACCTCACACCCTAATTAACCCATCTCCTCTCCTAAACCCCTCTATGAGGGGATCTCCATTGGCCGACACTTGGGCCTTGGGTCTCCACTCTGCATTTCCCCTTCATTTAATATGATATATATACATATATACATATACACATATATACACATACATACACACACTTATATCTTTTTTTTTGCATGATGCCGTTGTTGTTTCTTTTTTTTAATTAAATACTTTTACTGGGGGCTCTACATCTCCCATCACAATCCACACATTCATCCATTGTGTCAAGCACATTTGTCTATTTCATTTTAAATGTGTCTTTTATTGAATTGATACCAGGCTGTTTTGACTATCAGGACTGTGGAGTAGGTTTTGAGTTCAGGAAGTGTAAGGTCTTCTAATTCCTTCTTCTTTAGTATTATTTTGCTTATTTTGTGTCTCCTTCCTGCCCATATATAGTTTATAATAAGTTTGTTATTCTTTAAAGTATGGTATTGATATCTAGATTCGAGTTGAATTAAATTACTTTCTCCAAGTTTGCCTTTCATGCATAATACACATTATGCATGAGTTTGAATAGTAGAAGGTATTTTTATCATGTTTCTCTTTATTAGTACTCAAATCACAGGTACTTATAGAATAACACTAAGTTTTCCATGAAAACAAATTTATTTCCTTAGTTCTCACTGGGTCATTATTGTTACTGTATATTTTAGGGATTCCAAAGCAGAGTTTTAATGTTAGAATTCAGGACACTGTTTCTTTTGAGATAAATGTAGGATGGCATAAATAGACTAAATAAAGATCTAAAATTACATGGTTCAGCCATGAAAGTCTCTATGATTCACTCACTACTTCATGCTTTATAAATTTTGTCTAAGGAAGTCATGAATTAGCTAAATATTCTAGAAATAAACCAAGAAAAACCTTAGGGAATGTTGAGAGACATAAAATTACCTTCCCCTGAAACACACACAAAATGTAACAAAGTTTGGCATCCACCATTAAGTGTACATATTAACATTGTCGGGGGTAAGCTTGCCTGGTCCTCAGCACTCACTTTTCCTCGTTCTAGTTTTTGTTCCTGTACTGTACAAGATGGTGCTTATAAAGCTATTTTCCCAAGGCTCACTGAAAGCAAGGGATTCAGACTGATTTCTAGAGCCATAATCAGATGTAAATATGGTCAATTCCGAGACAATCATGAGAAAATGCTTGTTTCTGCCAATCTGCTGTCAATCACAGTTGACAAATTTCCACATTAAAAGTTTTCTAGGTTTAAAGAAGTGATGGACAGTATCCTTTATTAAATAAAGTCAGATTTAGCAGGTAGAGTATCTATGTAACCAAGGAAGCAACAACATTCTGCTCCTTCACTGCAGAAAATGTGATGGGTCGGTGGAGTCAGTAAGTCCCTCACCTTTCTAACAAGAGCACAGGTATCAACTGTCTTAGGCTGCCTGATATTCAATGTTCTTTTTTTTGTGTAGTTATTCTTAAAACTTTAAATAACATACCATCAACCTTCAAAAGGTGCTTCTAAGTGAAACCAGACTAGCTTATGTGAAAAATGTTTTTTTTATTTAAATCATTTTATTGAGGGCTTGTACAACTCTTATCACAATCCACACATACATCCATTATGTCAAGGACTTTTGTACATTTCTTTCCCTCATCATTCTCAAAACATTTGCTTTCTACTTGATTCCCTGGTTTTCACTCCTCATTTTTTTTACTCTCCCTCTCCACTCTCCTCCCCCCATGAACCCTGGATAATTTATAAATTATTATTATTTTGTCATATCTTACACCGTCCAACATCTCCCTTCACCCACTTCTTCATTGTCCGTCTCCCAGGGAGGTTATATGTAGAGAATAAGGATCTAATGATTGTTAGTATAGAAGGGTGTCAGAGGGTTTTTTTTAGTACATGAGAGATCTTTTAGAAAGAAAATGACAAACTGAGGATTTTAACTTTTCAGATAATGACACAATTATTGATTCAGAAAATATCTTAGACTACATGACCCAATCTCTTATTTAGCAAAACAACTGGTCTGATGTGGGTATGATTCAAAAGCAAACCCTAATCCTGCAGATTGGTCAATAACAAAATAAGTAGAATAAACAGTCTTGGAAAATGTCTTGAGTAAAATTTAAATAATTATTTGAAAGAGCTACTTTTGAAAAGAAATGGGCACATGTATGTGGATTTGAATAAATCATAAGACTTTGATCATCCAAACTACACAGCTCATTCAGTGCTACCCACCGTATACCTTTTCATCTGTCTGATGAGACAGGTAGTGTTTCAAGTGAAGATCCTGTAATGCTTTTCCTTAGTTCAGCGGTTCTCAACCTGTGGGTCGTGACCCCTTTGTGGGGTGAATGACCCTTTTACATGGATCGCTTGATTCATAGTAGTAGCAAAATTACAGTTATGAAGTAGCATAATTTTATGGTTGGGGGTCAGCACAACCTGAGAAACTGTATTCCAGCGTTGGGGCATTAGGAAGGTTGAAAACCACTGCCCAAGATATTGTCTGCCTCGCAAGAATATCATAGTGGTTCTTATGAGCTAGCTCTTCTTTCCTCATGACCTGAGAACTGCAATTAGACTCAGGGCCCAGGATGCCTCAACGAGACACATGCTAAGTCTGAATAAGAACAAGAAGACTAAAGTATAAAAGAAATACAAAATGCATCTATTATTTATTAGTATAAAAGGAGATTGTGTCAAATAATGGTTCGTGTGTGCCTAAGACCATAGGAAAATATTTAAAGCATGGCACATATAGTGATATGGTTCATTAACAGAGATTCTGGTTGCCACTTGATAGTTATAAAAAATGGACATAATTCTAAACTTTTTTCTCTGCTGGTTAATGTTTTGGGTTTATAGTAGTTGCTCTGAAGGAACTGTATGTCCCTCTCAGGAACATAGATATCTTATTATAATGCAGCTAGGAATTCAAAGGAAAAGGACATGGGATGTTGTGGGTTAATCATGTATGACTCAATCGCTCACCTACCATGTATGTTCTAGAACAGGACCCGGGGACCATTACATTTACCAGGATGGTGGGAAATACATTGATGAAGGGGCGCAACTCACTCTTTGGAAAGCTCTGTACCGATTATACTCTATGGGACAAAGCTAAAATAAGAGGGACTGAAATTGAAATGAGTGTCTCGTGAGGTCATTGGGGACACTGTCATCTTGAACTGGGTCATCAAACCACCAGAGGAATAGCCATCGTGGTAAGAGGCAGCCATCATGTAAGAGGCAGCATGCCCAGCATGCTAATCTATAGATTAAACTATAGAAAGTTTTGGAAATAGCAAGTTGTTCATGATATCCCCATAATACAAGAGATGGATAGCTTATTATGATCCTATCCAATCTATATAACTACAAATACTCCAGGTGTGCTGAAAAGAAACGTAGGTCACCAAAATGAAATATCACTAGCTCTCAGTTTATTCTCAGACCTTCCACATTAACACAGACCCCCAAATGGTAAGGACAGTTACCCATGTGGATGGACTATAAAACTGCCACAATTTAAAATTTCTGATATACTTGTACACTCTCTTTCGCCCTTATTCCTCCCTCCCTCTGTGTGTGAGCATGCTTGTTTCACTATTGTGTTTAAGAGACAGTGAAATACTTACCTGAACACCAGTACTCACCTGACTGTCACCTTTTACCTAGGCCATTGTGCAGTGGGCAAATGAAAATAATCACATAATTTTCTGGACATTTGGACACGAGTACAAACTAACACTCTTCGCAAGGGTTCACTCTATCTTACCAATCAAAATAGTGGACTACTGGTTCAGATGATGCATTAGCTTTAACTAAAGCATTCGCCTTACTCTGTTTTGCAATGTACAGTAAAGTCCTAACTATGTCCTCTTATTAGTTCCTATTTTGGGCACATGATTGGAAATGACATAGTTGGCAATCGGTAGACTACCAACATTACACTCCAGCATCGGGGCCATTGTGAGGATGGCACAGGATGGCATGGTGTTTCATTCTGTTGTGCCCAGGCTTGCTATGGTTTGCAATTGATTCGATGTCACCTAGCCACCACCACCACCACCATTGCTTTTGTGATTTGTGAGTGCATCTTTTGATAGGAAGCATCAAAGAGTATTTCTTAAAAGAATTCATGCCTGACAACATTTTTTTAAAGCACCAAGATACACAAGAATATATCAGAGAGATTAACGTCAACAAGAAAGCTTGAAGGAACAGAGGTTGTGATTTCTATTACATCTCCATTTACTGTATGTTTGGGGCTATGCAGACGGCAACTAGATCTTGGATAGCGAATGTGTACCATCATGAACTTAATCCAAGGGATGTTTCTACTCATCTAGAGCCATTTCTTTCTGGAGGTTATAACATAAACCCAGACAGATTCTTTGATAGGACAAATTATTTTTCTCCAATAGCAAAAAAATACATGAAGCAGTTGTTTTCATCTGGCAGAGACATCTGTACACTGTCATTCCTCCAGCTCTTTGAATAATTATTATGTAAGAACCAAATTTCTTACATTATGCTTTTTATGGCTGAAAAAGTCATACAGTCAATTCTGCTTTCTACTCCACATCCATGACACACAGCAAGGGAGTAGAGAAGTTGAAATGAAATGCAACAAAACAGTTGTTTAGAATGTATGAACCATCAGAGAGACTGAACTCTGGAAATAAGAAGGATGCGAGATTTGCTTCCTCTGATCAACTGAAAAAAGGGCCATGGCCTAGGGTGTCTTGACTTTTAGCTCTGTTATTCATGAGTAACTCTAATTCTGGGATAAATTCGCTCATGTCGATAACGTTTTGTAGCTGAAGAGTTTTTTTAGGGCTTGCTTTATGTCCTTATTTCTCAGACTGTAGATAAAGGGGTTCAGCATGGGTGAGATCACAGTGTACATCACTGAGGCAATTGCAGTTTTCCTGGAGTTTTGAGTGGCAGCAGCACTAAGATACACCCCAAGAAATGTCCCATAGAACAAAAAAACGACGGAAAGGTGGGACCCACAAGTGGAAAAGGCTTTATACTTGCCCCCCGCTGATGTAATTCTCAAAATGGAGGATACGATCTTAGAGTACGATAAGATGATTCCAATGAGTGGAATAATAACCAGAAACCCATTTGTAATATACAGCATTAGATAATTGAGGAAGGTGTCAGAACAAGCTAGATGGACCACCTGATTCAGTTCACAGAAAAAGTGGGGGATTTCTAACTCTGTACAAAAAGAAAGCCTCAGAATCATTAAATCATGTAACAGAGAATCCAGAATGCTTAATACATAAGATTCTAAAAGCAAGAGGCCACATATTTTGGGGTTCATGATGACCGTGTAGTGCAGTGGGTGGCAGATGGCCACAAATCGGTCATAGGCCATCACTGTCAAGAGAAAATTGTCTAATCTTCCAAAAACCATAAAGAAATATATCTGGCTGAGGCAGCCTTCATAGCTTATGGTTTTAGTCTTCATCTGGATGTTCAGTAGCATCTTTGGGACAGTGGTGGAGGTGAAACAGATGTCAGCAAAGGAGAGGTTGGAGAGGAAGAAGTACATGGGTGTGTGGAGGTGGGAGTCTGTGGCGATGGCCAGGATGATGAGCAGGTTCCCAGTGAAGGTGACCAGGTACATGGCCAGGAACAAACCAAAGAGGAGAGGCTGCACTTCTGCCTCTTCTGAGAGTCCCAGGAGGATAAACTCGGAAGCACGTGTTTGGTTTCTTGGTTCCATGTGATGAGACTGTTGGAAAAGGGACCAGAGCAATGCAAGTTAGGCACAAGTAATGGTCATCATTTGACCTATGTGCTGTTCTTTGCGTGTTAGACATGTTCAGTTGATCCACTCAGTATATTGTCTAAAGATCTAGTGTCATTTACTTGAAAATCACATGAACTGCCAAGTTCTCTATCTCCTCCTTGATGCTGAAACTGAATAGTCAGTACCTCAAAGCAATCTGGTATTCATTTAAAATTTTTCTGAAGCTTTCTTTCATTCAGTCATTAAAGTGTTATTGGGTACTAATTATTATTAAAGGAGTCCTGTGGTATAATGGGTTATGTGTTGGGCTGCTAACTGCATGGTCAGTGGTTCAAAACTACCAGCTGTTGGCAGGAGAAAAGGTTTTCTACTCCAGTTAAGATTTATAGCTTCCGAAACTCCAAGAGGCAGTTCTACTCTCTCCTATAGGGTCACGATGAGTCATAATTGACTTCATAGCAGTGAGGTTTATTTGTTCTTTGTTTTTGAAGTCTTGTTAAAGTCAATGGGGAAACAATAGTGAATTAAGTAAAATGTTACAGAGTATTATTCAGGTTGGATTCAGAGGGTTCATAAGAGGACACAAGACAAGGGATCTCATTGCTGATGTCCTGTGGATCTTGGCTCAAAGCAGAGAATACCAGAAAGGTGTTCACTTGTGTTTTGTAGACTGTGCTATGACATTCAACTCTGTGGACCATAAAAAACAATCAATGACCTTAAGAAAAATGGGAATTTTGGGACGCTTAATTGTCCTCATCCAGAAGCTATAAATGAAACAAGAGGCAGTTGTGTGAACAGAACAAGACAATACTGCATGGTTTAACACCAAGAAGGGTATGTGTCAGAGTTGCATCTTCTCACCACACATGTTCAATGTGTATGCTGACAAAATAATCTTGGAAACTGGATTATATGAAGAAGCCATTGTTTTCTGTGGTATCAGGATTGGAAGCTTATTAACAACCTGAGATACGCAGATGATGCAAGCTCACTTGCTGCAAGTAAGGACTTGAAGCACTCACTGATGAAGATAACAAACTGTGTCCTTCCATATGGTTTACAGCTCAATGGGAAGGAAACCCAAATCCTCACCACTGGATTTTGGTGAGAGCAACGAGTACTCAAAGTATTATTTAATGATGAGGATAAAAGCTACAGAATTCCATATGGATTATATCTCAACATAAATGAAACAAAGAGCTTAACTCCGGGACTAATAAATGATCTCACAATAAACGCAGACATTTTTGAAGATGTCAAGGATTGTCTTTTATTTACTGTGACTTTCCACAATCAAGGGCTCCACATTTGGGGGATGTTGTTGATGACATTTGAGCAATGTTGTTGATGACATCAAATGGTTTTTAACTGAAAGCAGGGAACACCAGAAAGATGTTTTCTTGGCTATGGTGAAGATTCAGAAATACAATGTCACAGTCAAGTATCTGTCAATGAAAGCCCAAGCAGAAGAAGGCACACATGACAGCAAAATGAGATGCCAGTAATTTGGAGAACCAGGAAAGGTGAATTAAGAAAATATATGACCACACATGGAAGCAGCTTCCATCTTCTTAAAGTTAAGGTTTAATCAATCCCTGTATTTGCTATCTCTCTGTCACTTTCTCTTGCCTCTTTCTCTATTTGGAAAGACTCCAACTCTTCCTTTCAGTCTTAGTGCCACTATAAGATTGGGAAGCCTTGGGTAACCTCCAATGGAAGAAGTGCTTTCAAACTCGCTCACTTGTAAAGTAAGGCAGTCCCACTTTAGAGAACATTGTTTCCAGGGTGCTTTCCCTATTTTGACTATGAGTATATTGGGAGAAATAACAATGGCTGACTGATTTCTTAATCTCCAGATATAAATTTGCCATGTGATTCTGGGAACATACAGTTACAGATGGACTACAAGAACAAATAGTTGGATAAGGCTAAAGAGATATTTCCAACTAGGAAGGAGCAAGGAGAATCGGTGGAGCAAGGAGAAATGCTACTGAGAGAAAGGTGCCCTGTGATGGAAAGCCAAACTTTACAGAAGACAGATCAGAGAAATAAAATATTTCAGGGTTTATAACAATCTCTCATCAGCACTTTGTATCATTATCCCTGTTGATGCCCCAAAGTAATAAGAAGGGACCTTATGCACCAGGGCGCATTCTCTTATGACTTTGAGGAAGCTGTGGCTTACCTAGCTGTTATCAGGGAGAACCTTGAGTTTACCAGCGCAGCTTTTTCCTTGGATGTTGAAGGAAGTCAGGCACTTTACACCAAGGAGGATAGGGAGATAGAACCACTCCTGAGGCCTCTGGAAGACATAATCATGTTTTCTAATCATCTGAGTTTAACAAATTACAATTGACATGATTAAGGGAAGAATTTAAACTGTATGTAGATGTAGGATATGAACTCCCTTGAGCCCAATTAATGAAAAAGAAAATTTTCACCTCTCACTTCCTTAGAGATGTCATTTTCTGGTGCTAGGAGAGAAAAACAAAATGCAAACTTGTGCTAGACTTGATCCTCTGGAGACATCTTCAGAGGCCCATGCTTAACTCTGATCTGAATGGAGCCCCTTCCTTCCTTTAGATGTGGTTTTTAGCATTTCTGAGTGCCCATCCCCTCACCCCCTTCCAGGATCACCACATTCCCTATTCTGAAGTGAGATTCTGGTTACACAAAAATATCTTCTACCTCCAACCTGATGTGGGATCTTAGTCATGGATATTCTTCTCAATGGCATTTTTTTATTTCACTCTTCCTTTCTTCCCCATTATTGAAACCTTATTCAACCATTTGCTCTTTTAGTCATTCAATAAATATTCACTTGGCAAGTGCCATATGGTAGGCACTAACCTATGCTCTAGGGATAATGGAAATATGAAAATATTTCTCCTCTGACGACGTTTGGTCTAAAGAGGGGAGGAGATGTGAAGTGTAAAAATGCAATGGAGTTATAGGGCAACCTAGAGGAATTGTATCCAAACATCATTGATAGTTCCTGGTGAGAAGGTGTTGTTAGCTACCCTTCAATTGGTTCCAACTCATCACAGCCCAATCACTCATTTTTCAGTTGGTCATACTGTAGTGGCTGGTGATGTTGGAATGTGTGCCACCAGCATTTCAACTGCTAGCAGGATCACCCATAGCGGACCGATTTCAACAGAGTGCCAGACTAAGACAGGCTAGGAAGAAGGGAAATACAGACCACTTCTGAAAAAATCAGACACTAAAATCCTTATGAATAGCAGGAGAACATCATCTGGGGAAGTTAGTGATGGTTTAATAGGAAAGCTGATTGATAACTCAGTCATCAGGGAGGATTTGTGTTCTTCCAGGTGGCGAAGAGAACACACCAGGAAGAAGCAGCTCTGGAAAAAAAATGTGAGCAGCTAACAAAATGTGTGATTAATGAAATCTAAAATATGATTTATTTTTGTAAAATGCTATCAAGCTGATTCTCACAGGGAAGCCACGACCCACAAAATGAAACCTTGCACGGCCCTGCGCCATCCTCACAGTTGACATGCCCATCTCAGTGAGGAGCTTCTTTTACACAGACCCCCCCCCACACACACACACACACATTAGCAAGCATGATGTCCTCTTCTAGGGACTAACCTCTCCGGATAACTTGTCCAAGTGCATAAGACAAAGTCTCACCATCCTTGCATCTAAGGAGCACTCTGGCTATCCTTCCTATAAGACACATTCGTTGGTTCTTCTGGCAGCCCATAACTCTTAGCTCACTGCTAGAGAGCCAGTTCATGCACCTTTCAGGATTCTTTGCTAACTGTATAATTCAAATACATCAATTCTTTGGTCTTTCTTATTCATGATTCAGCTTTTACATGCATATGAGAAGATTAAAAACACAGTGACATATATGCTCTTTAACACTCTAAAGAGTTCTTGTGTAGCGGATTTGCCCAATAAAATAGGTCCATTTGACTTTTTGCTGATGGCAACATATGTACAAATATGCTTGATATAATTGAGGTATGGAATGTTGTAAGAGCTATAAGCCACCAATAAAAATGATTTAAATAAATAAATGAATTGATATAGTAAAGAACATTAAAAAAGAATTGATTGTTGATCAATCAAAATAAAATCTTTGACAACTTCAATATACTGAATTCAATCTTTTCATTGTTTATCATTGCTTATCGTGATGTTGTCTATTAGTCTGGTTGCCAGGATTTTTGCTTTTTTTTCCCATTGAGGTGTAATCCACACAGAAGGCTACCTCAGCAGCTGCTTCAAGTTCTCCTCAATTACAGTAACCAGGCCTGTTGTTAATAATCTTCCTCAAATTCTGATGCTCTGGTCTTCCTCATGGAGTCCAGGTTCTTAAATTACTTTCTCAGCAAATAGACCAAATAAGTATGATATACATATAATAAGTATGGAGATAAAACTCTGGCAGAAGCCTTTCCTGATTTCACATTGTGGTATTCCTTTGCTCTTTCAAACAACTGACTCTTCATGGTCCATGTCCAAGTTCCACATGTGGACAATTAAGTCTTCTTGAATTCCTATTCTTCATAATGTTATTCATAGTTTCTTATGATATATCTAGCTGAATACCTCTGCATAATTGACAAAGCAAAACCAAACAGTTACCTGCTATACTCTGTTTTTTTATATATTTGATATTGTTTATAAATTTTGCATTCTGTTGGGTCACCTTTGTTTGGAATCAGTACAAATATGGGTACTACTTTCTCTTTCCATTAGTTTCCAAAGTAGCTAATGGTGTAGATGAGTGTTTCCAGTGCTGCTCAGGTTCTTGAAGCATTTTGATTGGTGTTCTACCAATTTCTGGAGCCTTGTTTTTGAGTAATACATTCAATACAGCTTGGATTTCCTCCTTCAATGCTGTAAGTATTTGGAGTGACCTCCTGAAATTATTTAACGCCCATCAATTATTTTGATAAGATACCTCTCCATCTTCTTCTGATGCTTCCTTCAAAATTTTGAATATGGAAACCTTCAATATTTTGCCTATAGATTGTTAACACCCACCTCCATTTCCATGTCTCCCCTTCTCCCATGTCCCCCTGGAACCTTTGGTCCCATTGTTTCTCCTCCAGATTGTTTATCCCACCTATCTTATCTAGATAGACCTGCAGAGATAATAATATGCACAAAAAACAAGACAGAGCACAACAGTGCAACAAAAGAAAAGAAAACAACAACAAACCAATGACAAAAAAGAAAAGCCTGTAAATAGTTCAAGGTCTGTTTGTTGACCTTTAGGAGTGTTTTCTAGTTTAGTCTGATGAGGTGCCACACCTGGTCCCAAAGCCTATTTTTTATATTCCCTCCAGACTTCTTCGCTCTGCTCCCCTTGCTGTTCTGTTGCACGCCCTTAGTGTTTTGCCTTGGTATGGTAGGGTCAGATCAAGCACAAGTCCCACATCGTGTCTCAAGTGCTGTCTCCCATAGGGCTATGTGTCAGTAAGGGATGTCATGTCTCATATTGGAGCCAGTCATATGGTCCTCTCTGTGTACTGGCTACTCTGAGCATGGATATCATCCTCAAGGATTGGTGGGCAAGGATGTGTTCCACTCCTCCCACCCCCCTTCATTTGCTCTGTGTGCTCCGATCAGATATGCCCATCTCCCTGAGCTGTAGCTTCAGTGCTGTCTTCTGAAGTAAATTCTTTGTGGGGAGGGACAGCTGTCCACGTAGTTGGGATTGGGGCCAGCCCCTCAGAGCTCTCTATTGGGTTCCTGTTTCATGTTGCATTCCAAGGACAAGGGAATAACAAGTGATCCAAAATCGATGGTGAGAAGGGTGTAGGAGGCCTGGTAGGGCTTGATCAAGGCAATGTAACTGAGAGGAATTAGTGAAACTCAAATGAAGACTGAACATGATACTGGGACAAGAGGAAAGTAAAAGGAAATAGAGGGAAAAACTAGGAGGCAAGGGGTATTTATAGAACTCTAAAAAAGAGGCAAGTATGTATGTAAATATATTTATATATGACTCTGGGAAATAGATCTATGTGCATATATTTATAAGTTTAGTATTAAGGTAGCAGATGGACATTGGGCCTCTACTCGAATTCTCCTTCAATGCAAGAACACTTTATGCTATTAAACTGGCATTCCAGTAGGCTCACTTTCCAGACATGATCACTGAAAACAAATGGATGCATAAGCAAATGTGTTGAAGAAAACTGACGGTGCCTGGTTATCAAAAGATATATCATCTGGGGTCTTAAAGGCTTGAAAATAAGCAAGCAGCCATCTAGCTAAGAAACAACAAAGGCCACAGGGAAGAAGCAAACCAGCCTGTGTGATCATGAGATGTCAATGGGCTCAGGTATCACACATCAAAGAACAAAAAATTATATCACTGTAAATGAGGGGTAGTGCAGAATGGAGACCCAGAGCCCATCTGTAAGCATGGGTTATCCCCTTACAGAAGAGTCATGGAGAGGAGAAGAGCCAGTTAGAGTGCAGAGTAGCAAGGATGAAATATAAACTTTCCTCTCCTTATTTAATACTCCCCGCCTCCATATCATGATCCCAATTCTACCTTACAAATCTGGCTAGATCAGAGGATGGACACTGGTACAGATAAGAGCTGGAAACACAGGGAATCCAGGATAGCTAACTCCTCAGGGACAGTGGTGATACCAAGAGGGTAGAGGGAAGGTAGAGTAGAAAGGGGAAACCGGTAACAAGGACCTACATATAACCCCCTCCCTGGGGGATGGACAAGAGAAATGTGGGTGAAGGGAGATGTCAGACAGTGTAAGACATGACAAAATAATACTAATTTATAAATTATCAAGCGTTCATGAGGTTGGGGAGGAAGGGGAAAAATGAGGAGCTGATACCAAGGGTTCAAGTAGAAAGCAAATGTTTTGAGAATGATGATGGCAACAAATGTACAAATGTGCTTGACACAATGGATTTATATATGGATTGTGATAAGCATTGTATGAAATAAAATTAATTAAAACTATATATTTTGCCTATAGAATCTTCAATATTTCAACTCAAGACTTGAAAATTTTCTTCATTTTCTGTTGAGTGATACTCTATTTTTCCCTCCACAAAAAAGAAGACAGAATATGTGAATAGAGGAGAATCTAGAGTCATAGATCTTTGAGGTAATGGCTGTACGTGGGCCGAACACACCTATGGGGAAATGAGGGAGCAGAATCCAGTGGCCATTATGGAATTCTCCACCATCAGGAACTGAACTGCTCTGCCTATAGTTCTGGGTGAGCTCTCTCCCTACAACCAGGAATGACAACTTCTATTTACCTCTGGGACAACTGCCCCAGAGGTATTTACCTTGGACAACCAAGTAAAACTAAGGAGAGGGAGGAGGACATGCCCTTTGACCCCACCATACACCCCCCAGGTGAAAGAGCAGTGACCTAGTTTTCCCCCACTGAGCGTGGTGTTGGTTGTTGTTTTTTTCATATATGGATTTTATTATGTCCAGAAAGTTCCCTTCTATTCCTATTTTAGTGTGTTTTGATAAAAATGGCTGTTGGAGATTGTCAAGTGCCTTCCCTCCTTTATTAATATGATCATGTGCTTTTGATAGTTTGCCATGTTTATGTGGTAGATTGATTTTTTTTTTTTTTGGATATTGAACCATCATTGCATCCCTGGAATGACTCTCACTTGGTCATGATGAAGTATTTTTTTGATACGATGTTGGATTCTATTGACCAGAATTTTGTTGAGGATTTTATCATCTAAATCCATGAGAGATATTGGTCTATATTTTTCTGTCTTTGTGGGGATTGTTCCCGGTTTTGACATCAAGTCAATAAATCTTAATGGAAGCAAAATACTTCATCCTTATCACTTTGAGTAGTTGATAGGTTCAAACTGCTAACCTAACATTTAGGAACCCAATACATAGCTCATCTTGCCACCAGCTTTCCTCAGAGGCAAACTTAAGGATCTTTCTCCATGACATACCTACACTGCCAAACTTAATGAAAAATGGAGAACAAACTAAATTACTGGGATCTTCTAAAAATTAGATGTTTATATTTATCAAAAGATCTCATCGAAACAATAAAAAGAGAACCCAGAGACTGGGAAAATTTTCAGCTTATTTTTCAACAACAGTTCTAATATCTAAAATTTACTCTAAACTTGGAACACCTCAATGAGAAAAGCCAAATAATCCAATTGATAAATTGGCAGAGTACATGAATATACACTTCACCAAAGAAGACATTCAGGACATCAACAAACATTCTCATGATCAGTTGCTATTTGAGAGATGAAAATCAAAACAATGATGAGATATCACCCCATACCATGAGTAACAGTGAGGTAAAAAAAGAATGTTCTGGTTGTTAGTTGCCATTGAGTTCCAACTCATAGCAACCCTATGTACAACCTATGGAATGTCTTCCTGGCCTACACCATCCTCACAATTGTTATGATGTTTGAGACTATTGTCCCAGCCACTGCGTCAATCTAGCTCCTGAGGACCGTCTTCTTTTTTTCTTCACCTCCACGTTTCCAAGTATGATGGCCCTTCTGATAACATGTTCAAGGTACACAAGACAGAATCTCATCATGCTTGGCTCTAAGAAGCCTTCTGAATGTATTTTTCCCAATAAAAAATTTTGTTCTTTTGACAGTCCATGGTACCATCAATATTCTTCACCAGCACTATAATTCAAATGCATTGATTTTTCTTCAGTCAATGTCCCATTTTTACATGAATATGAGGAGATTGAAATAGCGAGGCGAGGGGCTACACCAGAAGGACTTAACATAGAGGTCCAGTTGAATGAATTGAGTCCTACCTCGTAGTTGTGTGCACCCTTGGACTGGAGGACTGAGGATTCAGATGGGACAGGAAGCAGAGAGTGGCCACCGGGGACAGTGGAAGTGGTGGCCATTGGACCTTGGGGCAAACCCCTGGATCAGGGGATGTCCAAAGGAAAAGGACCCTGAATCATCATATATTTAGTACCACAGAGTGCAGAGTGCTGTGTTATAGGGAAAATTGATGTCGTCGGTACAATCACCTATATACCAGGGGAATGATTGACCATGTTGTACTTCTTGCTTACATCGGTTGCTTTCTTGCCTTTAGTTTCTTTTTTTTTTTTTCTCTTTTACCCTTTTTGTTTGATAATTTGTTTGCTTTCTGGTTGTTGTGTTACTGGTGCTGATGTAGTTGGTCCTATGGGGGTTGGATTCTGTCATAGGATGACTGCCAAAGTAAACATCAGTCATGAATATTCCATGGACAAGTAGATGATGGATTCTGGGTTACTACTTAATCTACCCTCAATCCAAGAACAATTAGTTCTGATATCATGGCCCTGCTTGATGCTTTCCTTCATGAAATGATCACTGAAGAATAGGGTGCTACAGCAAAGAGTGGTGAAGAAAGCAGATGGTGCCTGGCTATCAATTGGAATAGTCTCTGGGGTCATAAAGGCTTATGTTCAAGCAAGGATCCATCTAAGTGAGGAGTCAACTAAGTCCACATGGAAGAAGCACACCAGCTTCTGTGAGCCAAAGTAGACAATAACAAAATTCAAATATGATGAGGGAAAAGTATCAGAGCTAAAATTATGAACACCCAATTTGTAGAAGGCTGTGGAGGACAGTGGGAGCCACAAACTCAGAACATCTAGTTACACTGAGCCACTGGCCACAAACAAGTGTCTGGAACAGCCTCAGTATCAAACATAGATCATTGTAATCCTTATTATGCTGTGCTGGATCAAACTTGATGCGTGACCAGTGACCTCCTCCTAGACACAACCCGTATTTGTTCTAGGTACAAGGACCACTTGCTTGTTCCATGACAAAAATGCCTTCCTGGCTTTTAAAATGTTGATTGAGGTCTTTTCTTCTTGCCCATTGTTGGTATTTTTATCTTTATATTACTATTGTTTTCTTCTTACGACTTCATTTCCTTTGTATTCGTTATGGTTTCTGTTGGGTTTCCCAGTTTGTTAAGCACAGAAGCACCGGATGCGTAGAGATAATAAGTGATGCAGGGGTGTGTAGGGGATGGAGGGTTGGAACGGGGGGAGATAGACAGCATGAGGGAATTTCAGGAGGAAACAGTGAGGGCAGGAGAGGGAGGGAGCATTATAATGAAATGTGATTACACAACTCATTTTAAAGGTGATTTAATCATGTGGTGGGGGGACAAGAAAAAAACTGTTCTGAAATTGATTGTGGTAATGATTGTACAATTCTTCTTGACATAATTGAATGATTGAATTATATGATGTGTGGATTATGTCCCCAAAAAAACTGAACAGCAACAAAAAAGAAAATAGTGGCTTGAGCCAGGAAAAACATAGTCCGCAAAGTAATGTCCATGTTTTTCAATACTTTCAAGAAGTCGAATGCTCTGAAAAGATTACAATACATGGTCCTTTATATAATGGGGGGAAACGAGGAAGAGAACTCAAAATCCTAAGGCTTATGTGTTGCAAAGAGACCAGTGAAGCCTTCAAGATTATAGCCCTTAGTGACCTCTCAGAGCTGGAACTAAACTCACCCTCTTAGGAGAATAACTAATAATTTCAGATCTAAAGGGCAGCATTCACCTAAGGAAAGAGGATGGCATAAGGGCGGTACAGAAGTAGAACACAGGGAGAAAATGGCACGTGTTATGGTACATTCAAAGGGATGAAATGGATGAGTGGAAATAAACTCTATCAATATCTGAATGCAAAATTATGATCTGTGCTATAAAACTTGACCTAAGAAACAAGGAAAAGTTTTCTAAGAGATTAAATGGCTAATTTTATATGCTATTATTGTGTTACATTATTATTTGCACTAAAAAGAGGAGATGTCTTAGAATAGTAGACCAATAAAATGGCAAAGTGATAACAGTCTCCATCATATATCATGGTCTAAAATCATACTCTTTCCTTTAGTTTGTATTTCTGGACCACCAAGTACTACTACGCAGTGCTATCAAGTGATTCCAACTCCTTGAGCCGAGCTGCCTGGTAGAGTTTTCAAGACTATAAATCTTTAAGAGAACAGATTGTCTCTTCTTTCTCCCTGGGAATAGCAAATAGGTTTGAAACACCAGCCTTAGAGTTAGCAGCTCAACACTTAACCTAATGCCCGAATAGAGCTGCTTCCTATGCTGCAGAGAAAATATAGGACATTATTCCCAGGATCACTGAAGCCAAGAGTTTCACATAGAATAACTGAGATGCTAAATAGATTACAGAGACCCAGATGGTAAAAGTGAGACAGATGCTTTGGTCCAGCCAAGTATGTGACCAAGCATAATCAGAGAATATTGGGTTATTTGGAATAAATCAAAGGCAAAATCTAGTAGCATCATTGTATAATCTTTGTTAAACATGTTCGTATCTACTATCGAGTCTTGAAACTATCAGTCATGAACTAACAATTCTAACAAAAGATTCCTACTACCTGGACTGCAGAATGCAGCATGTTTGTGGAGTTAATTTCAGCAGTCTTCTTGGTTCTACCATCTTTTCTGATCATAGAATAGGTGTCAAAGTAGCCAGCTGGTTTTGTTTTCACTGCTGTTCTGAAGTCACTTTCAATACTTAAACATAACACCAGTGCTTTTCAAAATTTAATAAGAACATGTTTACAGAGTTTTGTTCACAATACTTCACAAGAATTCAGTTTAAGGAAAATAACCTAAGTGGGTGAATATTCCATGCCACATCTGATCTCAAGTAAAAGTTTACAAAATAGGAATTTTAAATTTTATATCTCAGCTTTTTTAGGGTTTGAGGACAATAATGGAGCTTTTGCTATGAGATAATTGTATGCTAGTATTTTATGCCTAGTAGGAAAAGATCTAGTTCATAATAAAATCTGTAGTAAACTTGAGCAAAAGACATTTTATAAAGAAGTACACAGGAATAAATGCAGATTTTGTCTTAAAAATCAAGGAGATTGAATTCTGGGCATAATGCAGATGTATGAACTGATGAATGTATTAGTCTGGTTTTCATTATGTTGAGCTATGTTTCTCACAAGTAGCTCTCTAGTATTGAGTATGTTTCTCAACTGAAATGTTTCCTTAGGGCTTGTTTTATATCCTTATTTCTCAAACTGTATATAAAGGGGTTCAGCATGGGTGTGACAACAGTGTACATCACTGAGGCGATTGCAGTGGCCCTGGAGTTTTCAATAAAATCAGAACTGAAATAAACCCCCAGAGCTGTACCATAGAACAAGAAAACGACAGAGAGATGGGACCCACAAGTGGAAAAGGCTTTATACTTGCCCCCAGCTGTAGTAATTTTCAAAATGGAGGATACAATCTTCATGTAAGATAAAAAGATTCCAAAGAGTGGAACAACACCCAGAAGTCCAGTTGCAAAATACGTTACTAAGTCAATAAGAAATGTGTTCGAACAGGCAAGTTGCACTATTTGTTTAAGGTCACAGAAAAAATGGGAAAGTTCCAATTCTGTACAAAAAGACAGTTGCAAAACCAATAGACCATGTGCTAGAGTGTGTAGAATTGACAATAACCAAGCTACCAGAAGCAAGAGACCACAGAACTTGGGGTTCATGATGACAGTGTAGTGCAGTGGGTGACAGATGGCCACAAAACGGTCATAGGCCATTGCTGTCAACAGGAAATTGTCTACATCCCCCAAAAGCATGAAAAAATACATCTGAGTGAGGCAGTCTTCATATGTAATAACTTTGTTCTGCAACTGAATGTTCATCAGCATCTTTGGGACAACATTGGAGGTGAAACAGATGTCGGTAAAGGACAGGTTGGAGAGGAAGAAGTACATGGGTGTGTGGAGGTGGGAGGCTGTGGCGATGGCCAGGATGATGAGCAGGTTCCCAGTGAAGGTGACCAGGTACATGGAGAGGAACAGTCCAAAGAGGAGGGGCTGCAGCTCTGCCTCTTCAGAAAGCCCCAGAAGGATGAATCCTGAAAAGCGTGTTTGGTTTCCTAGATCCATGTAATGGAGGAAACTACCGGGAAAGAGAAAAGAGCATTGCAAACTTAGCCATGAACGAGTAAGAATAGTTTAACAGACACGCTGTAGTGGATATTTTAAACACAAGTAATTCCTATATTATGTCGATAGATCAAGTGTTCTTGAATCTCAAATGCTCAATCGTCTCCTTGGTGCTGCGATTATGTAGCCCTCCTTGCTTCTACTTCCATCTTTTCCCTCAAGCAATGCATTCCTCTACAAAGTCTTTAAGATTTTACTTTGTTCATTCAACAAATGTCTTTGGTCAATTATGTTATGTCCAGGGTTCTGGAAAGTGGCAGGAGCCTCAGTGAAATGCTTGAATCTTTGTCCTTATTTGATGAGGAGTGAAGCACTGGGGTGAGGGAACAGCCGTAAGATCCAACGACTGGGCTCTTCCCTTGCAGAGGTAGGAAGAGTGATGGAATTTAAAGACACATGCAAACAATTGGTCCAATGGACTCATGGACATGCAAACAGCAGTCATGCCTGGGACAGAACTCTCCTCCTTGTAACTATAATCAAACAAGTAAGAACAAAAGGACAGCACCTACCAGGAATAAAAATCAGAGCGTTAGGCCAAAAGGAAGAATGGAAATGAGGACCAGAGAGGAAGTGGGATAAGTGATGCTACATCAGGCGCTTGCAATGGAAGAGTTAGATCACAATGCATGTGAAATGTGGAATGTTGGACTGCTCTGTAGACCTTCACAGTAAGGTTTACCTCATTCACACCAAGAAGTACTATATATATATGCCAAGTTTTTCAGGACATTTTTAATGCAGTTTTTGTGGTAAAAGTAGGTGCCTTGAGTGATATTCGGGTCGGCTTATGCTCAAGTATGTATGGTAAGTTACAGAGTGAAAAAGATAAGGCTTGTTTGTACAATCATTTCTGATGAAGAGGCCCTCAGCAGCAAATATGAAGTCAGTTCGGTTGTCAAAATGAGAAGAATATTTTTAGCAAAGATAGAAGCGGTGCAATGCCCCTGGCACAGGAGTATTGCTCATGCCATCTGACAGCAGAGCGAATGGTTTAAATCAATTGCAGAAAGGAAGCTGTGTTGAGCTAGTTTAAAGTGAACACAAGACCAGATTAGTGTGAGGTTTCTGTAGACCCCATGTTATGGGATGTTGCCCTTGGTTTCCTGTTTTGTATATGTTATTATATCTCAGCACAGCACAACCAAGAGCAGCACCACATGGCACAGCACCCCACAGGACACCACATCACATCATCCATATTGTCTGATACCAAGCTGCTAGGAGGTGCAACAGGTAAACACTCGTCTGCTTGCTAAACGGTTGGTAATTACAACAATTCCAGAGGAGCCTGGTGATCTGTTGCCAAAAGTCACAACCTTTAAGATATCAGAGTGCTTGTCACCACCAGAGAAGACTAAGGAGCTCTAGAAAATAAATGCAATGTTCAATTCTGGATGGAGTTGATATTAGGCATCCACGTGAGTGGTTTTGAGAAAAGTTTGTATGGTGTATGTAATGTTTCTATAACTAAAAAAATTCTCAAACACTGAAGTTCAGTAAAACTTTTTATAGTAATGAGCCATATGAAAATAAAAAACTTGAAAACAGTAAGCTGTGACCTTCACCCTGAGTCCACTACCTGCTTTGCAGAAGACAAATCATCTCCGTGACTCCCCTGTTCTTCTCTTGAATCAAAATTCTAATCCCAACTTTAAAGAAGAGCTAAAACATTAAATAATGTTTTTAAAATGTCAAGCTGCCACATATCCTAAGTGGATTATTGGATGCCTTATAATTGAAAACCTCAGTTTCATCCCCGTCTCCACTGTGCTTTTTCCACTCTTCATCTCTCTATGCTTTTCACAAGAGCATAGACTGTTCTTAACTTCGACCAGGGCAGTGTCTCCACAGGGCAAGTCTGAGCGTTGACATCTTCTGCCACAAACTCTGCATTGACTCTCCACTAAGTGCAGAATTGCTTGTCCTGCAGGCAGACTATGAGAATCTCTGTTATCTGGCTGCTGCCTACCTGACACACTCAGACTTCACTTTTTATTCCTTACTTTCATTGTTCATCAGCTTTGAACTCTTATGAGCAATCTCCTAAGCAAACCTTATGGTTTTAATAATTTTAACATTAGTCCCAGTCTGTGGTCAGCAGGTCTGTAGGAAGAGAGCAACAATGTAGCTCATTTCACTGGGATTGTAGTGCCATCTTAAAGTATCGCATTTATTCATGGTCTGCTACTTTACACAAAATGTAACATAGTTCCCAGAAGTGGCAATGTCTACTCATTTGTTTCCAGAGTATCATTTAGTCTTAAATAAGTGTTTTGTGAGTTACCCTATGAATAAACATTTGAATGAGGTTAACAGACATGTTGTTGAGAGGAGACTGCTTGAATGAAAGCTGACACCATAGAAGACAGATGAGAGAAAGAAGACATTTTCATGCATCCAGAATCACCGTCTGTAAACAGGGATTTTAAAATAGCAGGACTTAAGATCATTACATTTGCCTTTATTTGTTATTCCTGTTGCTACTTCTACAGATACTACCAATAACAAAAGGCCCGTCCCCTGGCCCCCAACACCTGTGATGCTGCTGCGGCTCATCCGGGTATCATCCGAGAAGAGTCTCAAGTCACCAATGCTGGTTCTTCCTTGTACTGCTGATAAAGGGACATGCTGTTCCGGCAGGAAGAGCATGGAGATGGAACCACTCATGAGACCTCTGGAAGACACAATCACATTTTCTCATCAACCGATATTAATCAAGTACAGTTGAGTTGATCTGTGAGCGTATTTACAATTTTATGGCTTTAGTGTATAAATTCCCAGGTGCCTCATTAATGAAGTATTCTTAGATCTTATGCTTTCTGAGCAGTTGTTTTATTTAGAATGAAGAGAAAAACAAAATGTATCCTTTTGAGCCTGCGAGACAACTTGTAGTTTCGTTGACATCATTTACCCCATGGGCCTCCTTCTCCCCAAGAGGCGATGCTCCTAATTTTGTTGTGTTTCCAGCATGCAGGGTAACTCATAGTGTTTATTCTAGGATGCATTTCCTACTCCAAAGACCTGAAGAGCATAGTGGAATGCCAGCCTTTTATGAAATACTGCTAAGCACATGCAACCCCACAGAGGCTCGGCACTGTGTTTTTACCATGCCAGGGGCCCTGGTGGTATAGTAGCTACAAGTTAAGCAGCCATCAGCAATTCAAAACCACCAGAAGCTCCTCCGGAGAAAGCCAGCATTTCTATTACTAAAATAGGCTGTCGTCTCTTAAGCTACAGGCCATTCCACCTCATCCTGGAGGGTCACGATGAGTCAGCATCAACTTGATGGCAGAGAGTTTTGAGTTTTTATTTCAAGTAATAGACTGTAGGCCCTGAATAAATGTAGAGCCAAACTTATTCAAAAGGCTATTGGAAGATAGGATTATAGGATAACCTACACATCTACAGGTCACAATTGAAAAGAGCCCAGAATTACAAGGTCCATCAACTGTTTAATACATAATGTTTAAATTTTATTTCTTAATATCATCATATAACACAGTGGTTCTCAACCTTCCTAATGCCACGACCCTTTAATACAGTTCCTCATATTGTGGTTACAACCCAACCATAGCACTATTTTCGTTGCTACTTCATATCTGTAATATTGCTACTGTTATGAATTTGGGCGACCCCTGTGAAAGGGTTGTTAGACTCTGAAAGGGGTCATGACCCATAGGTTCAGAACCGCTCATGTAACACAATGCATCAGATAGCATATAATTTCACATAACGTATCATAACTTAGTCAAAGGTTTATATTATTGATTATAAGGATGATTTGCTAATTCAAATCAGTGACACATGTTATATGTTGTGTTATCTGAAAGAGCAGGTGTCCATCTGGAAGTTTTCTATACCATGAATGGAAAGTAGAGAGAGATTTGCCTGCATATTACAGAAGGATCCACTCTTCAACTAGACATTAGGCGAGAAGAGGGAAAATGCAATATACGGCAATAGATGTAGGAAGGGAAGTGGAAGTGTCCCAGAGAAGAGGCTCCTCTGGCCTGATTGTTAACTACGGCAGTGGGCTCAATGTGATTTTCACAGCTGAACTTGAGAATCCAGTCTTCTGTTTGGGTGAAGTAGCTACAATGAAAGGCATACCTATCTGATCAGTTCATGGGAAAATTACCAGACACATTGGTGTGGGCTCCATCCCAGAGACTAGGTATAGTATGAGGTAAGGATCTAATATTAAAGAGCACTCAGTATTTGTAACTGAATACCCAGTGCATTGTACTCTGTGCTGATTTTAATCCTGCAATTGATTTGTTTGTTTTGTCTGACTTTATACTTTAATAAATATTAAGGCACTTCAAAAAGTATGTTGAACAATTGAATTAATAGCTAATGGAACTTTTCAAATCCCTCTCATATAGGGCCCTGAAACTATGGGTAGGGTTGGTTCTTAAAACACTAAGCACGGATTAAGCAAATGACCAGTTACTAAACTGCTAGATATTAATGAAAAAGAATTCAAAAATGGGTATTTAAAAATATTTGTACATGAATGTCTATTGAAGCAGAATTCACAAATACTAACTGGTAGAAAACTCAAATGTCCCTCCGCGGATGAATAAAATGTGGCGTACACCAGATGATTGTTCAGTCATTGAAAAAGAGTGAAGTTCAAGTAGAAAGCAGGTGTTTTGAGAATGATGATGGCAACATATATACAAATGTGCTTGATGCAATTGATGTATGTATGGATTGTGATAAGAGTTTTATGAGCCTCTAATAAAATGATTTTAAAAAGAAAAGAAAAAGAGTGAAGCAATTATACATGCAACAGGATGGATGCATCCTATAAACATTACGTCTAGTGAAAAAAAGCATCATCAAACATGGAACCAATTCATACTCATAGTGGCCTTATGTTGTCGTTAGGTGCAATTGTGTTGGTTCCAACCCATAACGACCATATGCAGGACAGAACAAAGCATTGCCAGGTCCTGAGCCATCCTTACAATTAGTACCATGTTTGAGCTCACTGTTGAAGCCATCTCGCCAATGCACATCCTTGCGAGCCTTCCTCTCTTCCATTATGCCTCTACTTTACCAAACATGATGCCCTTCTCCAGAGAATGGTCTCCTGGCAACCTGTCTACAACATGTGAGAAGAAATCTCACCATCCTTGCCTCTGTGGAGCACCGTGGCTATTCTTCCAAGACAGGTCTGTCTGTCCTTTTTACTTTTAATATTCTTCTCCAGCATCACAAAAAAGAAATGCATAGCTTGTTATTCTGTCATCATTATTCAATGCCTGTTTGTACATGCATATGAAGTTATTGGAAATATCATGGTTTGGCTCAGGCACATCTTAGTCCTCAAAGTAACCTCTTGAGTTTGCGTACTCTAAAGAGGTCGTGTGCAGCAGGTTTACCTAATGCAGCTTGTCTTTTTGTCTCTTGACTACTGCTTCCAGGGGCACTAATTGTGGTTCCCAGGAAGACAAAATCCTTGACAACTTTAATTTCTTCTCCATTTAGCATGATGTTACCTATTGGTCCAGTTGTGAGCGTTTTGGTCTACTGTAATCCATACAAAAGGATGCAGCCCGTGATGTGCATCAGAAAGGCCTTTAATTCCTCCTCACTTTCATCAAGCAAGGTTGTGTTATCTGCATAGTGAAGGTTGTTAAAAAGCTTCCCTCCAACCCAGATGCCACATAACCAGCTTCTCTGATTATCTGTTCAGTGTACAGATTGAATGAGTGTGATGAGAGGATAGAGTCCTTTTGCACACCTTTCCTGATGTAAAATTATGCAGTAATCCCTTGTTCTGTTTGCACAACTGCCTTTTGATCCAGGTATAGGTTTTGCTAGAGGACAGTTAAGTGTTCTGCCATCTCAATAGTTTTTTAATGATCCACCCAGTTGAATGACTTGGCATAGTCAATAAAGCACAAATCAATGACTTTCTGGTATCCCTGGTCCATTTGGCATCAGCAAGATATCCCTTGTTCCACAATCTCTTCTGAATACAGCCTGAGTAAGCTCTTTGACTTCATCAGTTCTTCCATTGGTCTTAGCTACTCTATGATTAAGAGTAAGTTTCAGAGTCTCTTTTGAACAATCTACTTGGATGTTTTCTTTCTTTCTTGTGTCTTTAATGACTTTTATTCTTTCTTTGTTGGTGATGTTTTTGATGTCCTCCCACAGCTCATCGGTCTTAGTCATTGCTCAATTCAGCATTTTTGTTCTTGAGATATTCTTAAACTTCAGATGGGGTAGACTTAATGTCCTAGTTTGCTTGGTGAACTTGCTTTAATTTTATTAAGCTTCAAGTTACATGGAATGATATTAAAAATGTTTTTCTCCTTCTCTCAAAAATGTCCCCTTAAGTCATCTTAAAATTACCCTGCCTGTCTGAACATTGTACTATTTTAACACTAGTCTATGTGGGATCATATTTATAATATACATTTGAAAGATTACATAGAGGCCCTATTGGGAAATGAGTTTGTTAATGAGAGAGGGTGTAAATGACTACACAACTAGAAGAATGTTATCAGTATCATTAGATTGAGCATTTAGAAACTATGTTTACTCTCAAGAAAATAAAATTTGAAAAATCTTCCCCTTTCAATAAATATATAAACTGTTGTCAAAAGACATGAACAGACAATTCTCAAACTATCCATCTGAGAGTTGCAAACCAAAGCCACAATAATATATTACCTTACATCCACAATGATCATCTAATTGATAAAAACAGAGACCAACAGACGTTTGAGAGAGTGTGGGGATTGGAACTCTTAGATACTGCTGTTGGACCTGTAAGTATGCACAACCATTGTGGAAAATGATGCAGCCATACCTAAAGCAATGGGGAGTAGAAATACCACATGACCCAGCAATAGGTGATGGCAAGGGAAGATGGGAAGAGATGGGGAGCTCTCAACAATGTGTATGAGGAGAAAATGTTCAGAATTTAGTTGTAGTGATGAGTACACAAATCTTAACTACTTGAATCATTAAATTGTATGATATATGAAGTATATTCCAATACAACTATATTTGAAAAGATGAATTGGACTCCTTTATGCTAACAAAGAGAGCTCTGGAAAGGAACCCAGGAAAATAATAGAAATTACAATAGTCAGCCCAGAGATGAAGTGCTTAAAAATAAATATAACTAGAGAAACAACAAACCTCAACAGGAAACTATAAGAGACCAATATAAATGGAAGGACATGCCATGCTCATGGACAGGAAGAGTAAATATTATAACTATGTTATTATACTATAAATACTATCCAAAGCAAGCTACAGATATAATTGAACCCCTATCCAGTTTCTAGCATGGTTCTTTAAAGAGATGTAGAAACTAATCATCACTTTTTAGTGAATGGAAAGGAACTCAGGATAACAAAGAAGAAGAAAGTGGGAAACATTTCATTTAGGGATTTCAAAACCCACTACACAACCACAGTCGTGAAAACAACATGGAACAAATACAAGAATAGATATATAGGCCAGTGGAACAGAGTTGAGAGCCAGGAACTAAATCCATCCACCTACAGAAAGTTGATGTTTGGCAAAGGACCAAAATCCTTACATGGGGAAGACACAGAATAACGAATGGCACTTGCAAAACTGGTTATCCATTTGGCAGAAGAATGAAACCCCAGATATAAAAATTAGCTCAGGGTGGACCAGAGACCTAGATCAATAAAGAGCATCAATGAAACAATTGGGAGGTACTTTAAAAACTCACTGCCATTGAGTCAATTCCCATTCATAGTTACCCTACAGGGCAGAGTAGAAATGCCCCTTTGGCTATGATTTTTTCTGAGCACAAAATGCCTAATCTTTATCTCGGGGGAAGAGGGCGGTGTTGGAGGGTTCAAAATATCCACTTTGTCTTAGTAGCCCAATTCATAACCCACCTTACACCTGAGGGTCCTCAGGACAAATTTAGAGGCCCAATCACATTCACACCACCTTGTCAAACATAATGAAAAACAGCGAACAAGCTAGATAACGGGGCTCTTCTGAAAATTACACACATATTAATAAAAAGATATAACCAAAACAGGAAAAAGAGAACCCATAGACTGGGTAAACATTTTTTTTGCAACACCATATTAGAAAATAGCTAACATTTATTAAAAACTGAACATTTCAATGAAAAAATCTAATAACCTAAATGAAAAATTAACAAAGGACATGAGTGCACGTCACCATACAAGACACACAGGAAGTCAACAAACATATGAAGAAATGCTCATGTTCAGTTGCCATTTGAAAAACACAAATCAAAATAATAATGAGAGATCATCCCATTCCATGATGTATACTGAGGTTCAAAAAATTATTGGTTGTCGTTGTTGCTTGCCATCTTGTCAGTTCCAACTCACGGTGACTCTCTGCACAACAGAACAAAACACTACCCAGGCTTTAACTTTCCTCACCGTTGTTCTTATGTTTGAGCTAATTGTTTCAGCCACTGTGTCCATCCGTCACATTGGGGGCCTTCCTCTTTTTTCCTGCCCCACCGCGTGACCAGGCATGATGACCTTCTCGAGGTCCTGGTGTCTCCTTATGACAAGTCCAAAGTACATGAGATGAAGTCTTCCTATCCTTGCCTCCATGGAGGTTTCTGGCTCTACCTCTTCAAAGACAGATAGGTTTTTCTCTCTTGAAACCCTTTGTACTGTCAACATTACTTTCCTACATCATAATGCAAAGGCATCGATTTTTCTTCTGTCTTTCTTATTTAACATCCAATTTTCACATGCCTATGAGGACACTGAAAATAACATGGCTTGGGTCAGGCACACCTTAGTTCTCAGAGTAACATCCTTGCCTTTCAACACTTTAAAGAGATCTTGTGCTGCATATTTACCCAATGCATTACATTGTTTTATCTCTACAAACAAACAGTAAAAATAGAGAACAACAAATGCTGGCAAGGCTTCAGAAACCCTGGAACACTCTACACTGTTGATGAGAGAGACTGTGAAACAGTGCAGCCATGATACAGCACATCCTCAAGCAGCTGGAAATAGAACTATCTTATGACTTATAACCCCACTAGGTATATAGCCTACTTGGTGTATATTCTAGAATAAACGCGAGGCAGCACAAATCAATGAACATACACCCAAGTTCTTTACTGTGCTCTCCACAATAGCCAAACGGTCTAAGGGTCCTTCTGTGGAAGAATGGATAAATCAAACTTGTTATATACATGCAATTGAATATGACTCAGTGCTAGAGACTACTGATGAATCTGTGAAAACCTCATACAACAGATGAATCTGGAAGACATATGCTGAGTGAAATGAGTCAAATGCAAAAGGACAAATATATGGTACCGGGTTATACAAAAGTCAACTCAAGGTTTTCAGGCAAAAAGAAAACTTATTTGATGGTGACCAGGAGGATATTTGTGGTGGCATAGTGGTTACACATTGGCCTGTTAACCTCAACCATGAGATACTTTGGCAGGAAGAGGAGGCGTCCTACTCCGTTAAGAGCTATAGTCACAGAAACCCACAGGGAAGTGCTTCCCTGTGCCATAGGGTCACCATGAGTCAGACTCGACTTGATGGTCGTGCATCTGAGTCTGAGGAGTGAGAGTATGAGAAAGTCACGGGCTATAGGACAGACACTTGTTATCTTGGCTGAATGGGAAATGTATATACACAACAGAAGGGAGACTAGAAAAATGATGGAAGAAGATTCCGATAGGCTTGTAAGAGTGATAGGCACCAGACAAATACTCTTCCAGACAATATTATGTGATAGTGGTGAGCTACGGGTGCTTATTGAACAGGTCTCGGAGTCTTGGACCCTACCATGAATATTTATAGGATTGAGAGATGATTTGTGCATAAATGTATTTTCCATTGTTACAAATGTATCTATAAATGTGGAGCATACTTTTAAAACTTCAGACCAGCCAGCGCTTCCTCTTAGTTCTCATTTTGAGCCTCTCTCGTCTGTAGCCTCTGTGAACCACGTCACCAGGTAACAATGGAACATGTCCAAATCAGCCTGTCTCATCTCTGCTGCATTCCCCCCTACTTCCACTCATTAAATGAACCCAGGTGATTTCCGTAATGAGCACACCAAATTCACAGACTCCCTTTACCTTTCAGTGCTAGAAGGGGGCTTTCTCTGGTGGGCAAAGACTTTCCTCCTTTGATGAAACACATAAAGACATGAAAGAATTAAAGTTATGAAGACCTCTTAGACAGAAAAAAATACCTTGATGATAGCAGTCCCTGAGCCTGGAGGGTCAGAACCATTGTCTTGGGGGACACCAAGGTCAAGTGGCATAGCAGAGTTAACAATGTTCTATATTCCAATTTGGTGAGTAGAGGCTTGGATCTTAAATGCCCATGAGTAGGCATGTAATGCACAAATATTTGTCTCTTTCCATCCAAGGGAAATTAAAGTTATGGAAATTGAAAAACACAAGGACACTATTAGTCCAGTGGACCTACCTAGGACCAGGCAAACCTTGGTCTCCATCATCCTGAGACGAGGATACTGTCCAGCTACCAACACTAACCACCGTGAAAAGGATCACATTAGAAGATCTTTTATACACTGGGAGAAACGTGTGGATTGTAACTGAGAATCATAAGGCTTCTTGGTTGGGTAGAGACGGTGGAAACTGTCAAGGTTATAGCTCTGAGTGACCCTTCAGAACTTGGACTAAACACCCCACCTTTGAATAACTACTTAAAAAGTAAGAGGGTTGGAAAATAAAGAGGAATATAAATAGGAACATATGGAGGAAAGGGCGTGTGAGGGTACATTTTGAGGATATACACAGATGATTGGCAAACTCAGTGTAAAATTTTGAATGTAAAATGAAGATCTACTGGGCAAAACTCGACATAATCACATGGAGAAGTTTTCTAAATGTTTCAAATGGATAATTGCATATCAAATCTTTTGCCATGATATTATTGGTACTAAAAAAGGGAGTATCTAAGAATATATGACAGAGTTGGACTGTGATCAGTTTGGTCAGCAGTTCGAAACCCTTAGCTGCTTTATGGGAGAAAGATGGGGCTTTCTAGTTCTGTCAAGAATGACAGTCTCAGAAACTCACAGGGTGCTTTAATCCTTTCCTATCAGGTGGCTGAGCTGGCATCAACCTCGTGGTATTGAGGTTTTTTTTGTTTGTTTTGTTTTACCATACACTCACTTCATGCTTAACAAATCATCCTCTCTAAAGAAAGTGTGAAGTAGTCATATACCTTAGAATGAATGCATCTTAAGGAATTTTGAATTGACTCAATCTAGTTGTTCACTCAAGGTATCAGGAAGCATGGCATTCTCCTGGTTAAAGTCCTAGATCAGTAACCAAGGGTGGGGAGTTCAAAACTACTATCTACTCCCTGGTAGGAAAAATATGACAGTCTGTTCTATAAAGATTTACAATATCCGAAACCCTATGAGGCAGTTCTACTCAGTCCTGTCTGTGTAGTGAGAGGTGGACCCCATGACAGTGGGTTTTGGATTGAGTCTACATTGTTCACTGGAGGAATAGAGTGGTTGGCAATCATCATTCCTGTATGACCAACTCACTACACTGCTATCAAGTGATTCTGACTCATTGAACCGAACTGCCTGATAGTTTTTACAAAGCTTTAGGTCTCTGTAGGAACTTACTGTCTCATATTTTCTGGTCAAGCATTATTGAAAACCATGAGGTTATTTGTAAAAAACAAAGGCAAATTCCCAAGTATCATTGATACCATGAAGTAATATCTATACTTTGCCAAACAACTTGAGCTCTAACAGCATCGGGAAGCCAGGAGTCTTGAACTTACAATTAAAGCAAAACATTCCTACAGTCTGGATCGCAGAAGATTAATTATGTCCAAGAAGTCAAAAATTTTCAGTATTCTTGATTCTACCATCTTTCTGATGAGAGGAGAGATATCAACGTAAGGTTGTCAGTATGATTCTGGAAGTCATTTGAATACTTGAAAATACCCTCATTGCTTTTCACGATTCAATAACAATATGCTTATAAAATTTATGCTGAAAATATGTAGCAAGACTTCAGTTTAAAGAAAAACTAACCCAGATAGGTTGAATGTGTCATGCCAGATCTGATCACAAGAAAAAGTTATCCAAAATAGCAATCTTAAAATTTATGTCTCAGTCTTTTAGGGTTTCAGGATAATAATGAGCACTGGTCCCTCAAGATGCGTGTATGATAATGCTGTATGGAAATGAAAATTGTTTTGTAATGAAATCTGCATTCACCCTGAATGAATTGCTGGTTGAAGGAAAAATTTGGTTAAGTAAATACATTTTAAAGAGATACACAATAAGTAATTTCATATTATATCTTAAAAATCAAGATTAAATTTTTGAAAAAAAATGAACGTTTAAGAATGGAGCAAAGTATAATCCAGATTTTTATTGTTTTGCATTTTGTTTTACACAAGTAGCTCTCTAATCTCAAAGATGAGTTTCTTTTGTATAGGATATTTCTCAGCTGAAAAGTTTTCGCAGGGCTTGCTTTATGTCCTGGTTTCTCAGACTGTAGATAAAGGGATTCAGCATGGGTGTGACTACAGAATATATCACTGAGACGATCGCAGTGGCCCTGGAGTTTTGAGTCGCAGTAGAACTGAGATAAACTCCAAAAGCTGTCCCATAGAACAAGGAAACAACAGAGAGGTGAGAACCACAGGTGGAAAAGGCTTTATATTTGCCCCCAGCTGATGAAATTTTCAAAATGGAGGACACAATCTTTGTGTAAGAGAAAAAGATCCCAGTGAGTGGAATACCACCCAGAAGTCCAGTTGCTAAATACATCATTAAGTCATTGAGGAATGTGTCAGAACAAGCAAGTTGGACAACCTGATTATATTCACAGAAAAAATGGGAGATTTCCAATTCTGTACAAAAAGACAGTTGCAAAACCATCAAACATTGTAATAGAGAGTCAAGAAGTGTCAATACCCAGGAGGCCAGAAGCAGGAGGCCACAGAATCGTGGGTTCATGATGACCGTGTAGTGCAGTGGGTGACAGATGGCCACAAACCGGTCATAGGCCATCACTGCCAAGAGGAAGTTGTCCAGTCCTCCAAAGAGCATGAAAAAACACATCTGGGCGATGCACTCTTCATAAGTAATAACTTTGTTCTGCATCTGGATATTCAGCAGCATCTTTGGAACAGCAGAGGTAGTTAAACAGATGTCTACAAAGGAGAGGTTGGAGAGGAAGAAGTACATGGGTGTGTGGAGGTGGGAGTCTGTGGCGATGGCCAGGATGATGAGCAGGTTCCCAGTGAAGGTGACCAGGTACATGGAGAGGAACAGTCCGAAGAGGAGGGGCTGCAGTTCTGCCTCTTGTGAGAGCCCCAAAAGGATGAAATCGGAAATGCGTGTTTGGTTTCCTGGATCCATGTAACTGATGACAAAAGAGCATTGAGACCTAAGCCATAAACTGTTAAGAAGAGTTGAACAAATGTGCTTTAGTTTGTATTTTAAGCATGCTTCATTATTAAATCCTCTATTATGCCCATGGATCTAGTGTTCTTGAATTCCAAACGCTCAATCCTCTCCTTGGTGTTAAAACTATATAGCTGTCTTTGCCTCTAATTCCATCTTTTCCCTAAAGCAATATATCCACCTACAAATTCCTTAAGGCTTAGTTTTGCTCCTTCAATAAATGTCGTTGGCAAGAATTGTATGTCAAGAGTTCTTGAAAGTGGCAGGAGCCTCAGTGAAATGTTCAAATCTTTGTCCTTTTTTGTTGAGGAGTGAAGCACTGTGGTGAGGGAACAGCTGTAAGAGCCAACTATTGGGCTCTTCCCCTCCAGAGGTAGGAAGAGTGATGAAAATGGAAAGTGGAAACATTTTGTCCAATGGACTCATGGAGCGTGCAAACATCAGTCATGTCTGGAACAGAACTCTCCTCCATGTGCCAATGTTCAACTATGTAAGTTCAAAAGGACAGCCCTTGCCCAAGAACAAGATTCAGAGGGTTAGGAAGGAGGGAGCAATAGAAGCAGGAAACCCAGAGAGGAAGTGGGACAAGTGATGGTACATCAGGTGATTGTAATGGATGAGTTAAATCACAATGTGTGCGGATGTGGAAGGTTGATTTGGTCTGTAAGTCATCAGCTAATTCACAGTAAGAAGAAAGGAAGTTATAGAGTAAAAAAGAAATGCTTCTTTGTGAAATCACTACTGATAGGGAGGTTTTGACCAGGAAATCTGAAGGCAGTTAGGATTTTAGCCACTAGAAGCACAGTTCAGGCAGAGATTGAAGCAGTGCAAGCCCCAAGACGGGAGTATTCCTCATACCATCTGACAACAACCGTGAATTGTTTAAGGAAAGTGCCCAAAGGAAACTGGCTTGAGGTAGTTTAAAATGAACACAGAGACCATATTATTGGAAGGCAAGAGTAGACTTCATGATATGGGATATTAGACTTGGTTTAATATTTTTGTATATATTATTCTATCACATCATTCATATTATATTATACTGAGCAGCGAGGTGGTGCACATGGACAAACAGTTGACCACTATCTAAAGTTGTGCTAATTATAATGAATTCAGAGGACACTGTTGATCTATTTTCAAAAGTTACAACCTCGAAAATATCACTGTGACTGTCGCAGCCTGAGAAGACTAAGGAGATATAGCAAATAAATGTATTGTGTAATTCTGGATAGAGATGATATCAATCAGAATCTATGTATAGGGTTTATAAGAAAAGTCAGTATGATATTTTTAATTTTTCTATAACTGGAACAATTTTTTTCAAACACTAAAGATCAGTAATCTTTCTATTAGTCATATGAAAACAATAAGCTGTGAGCTTCTCCCAGAGTCCGCTACTTGCCCTGCACAAGAAAAAAAAAATCACAGCTACAACTCTCATATTCTTGATCCCTTGAATCAAAATTATACTGCCAATTTTAAAGAAGAGTTAAAACATTAAATAATGAATTTAAAATCTCAACTGCCTTGTGTACTAAGTGGATTTTTGGATGCATGACAATTGAAAGCCTCATTTTCCTGCCCGTTTCTACTGTTCTTTCCCCACTCTTCATCTCTCTGTGGTTTTCACAAGAGCAATAGTGTGTTCTTCACTTTCACCGGGGCAAGGTCTCCACAGGGCAAGTCTGCGGATAGACATCCTCTGCCATACACTCTGCATCGGTTCTCCACTAATTTCAGAATTGCCCATCCTGCAGGCACACTATAAGAATCTCTGTTATCTGGCTGCTGCCTACCTGGCCACACTCATGTTTCATTTCCATACTGACTTTCATTGTTCATCAGCTATTAACTATTATGTGTAATTTCCTAAACCCACCTTATGGTTTTAATAATCCCAACAGTCGTCCATGTCTGTGTCCTCCTTCAAGGCTCAGGATGACGATCAGCTTCTCCATGAACCTTCCCCAAAACTCGCTAGGAAATGGGCAACAATAACTTCATTTCAGTAGTATTGTAGTGCCATCTTTGAATATAGCATTTACTTATCATCTGTCACCTGATGTAAGATACTTGCAAGAAGGGGAAATGTCTACTAATTTCTTTGTTTCAAGACTATCATTTAGTGTTAAATAAGTGTTTTGTGAGTCACTATATGAACAACTAGTTGAACAAGGTTCACAGACACATTAATGTAGTCAAGCAAAGATAAATGTTGTTGAGGGAGACAGCATGAATGAAAGCCAGCGACAGAGAACACAGATAAGAGAAGGAAGACATTTTCAGGTATGCACAATCACTGTCTGGAAACAGGGGCTTTAACTTAGCAGGATCTTATATCAATAATTGTCCTGTCTTTGTTATTCCTGTTGATACATCTACTGATGTTACCTATAACAAAGGGCCCTCACTCATCATTGAACCACAGCACCTGTGCTGTTGCTGCTCCTCAGCTATTACCAGGAAAGAGTCTGAAGTTACCAATGCTGTTTCTTCCTTGTCCTGCTGCTGAAGTGAGATGTTGTTCCCCCAGGAAGGGCATGGAGATGGAACCACTCATGACGCCTCTGGAAGATACAATCACATTTTCTCATCTCCTGAAATTAGTCAAATAGATCTGAGTCAATTCGTGGAAGTATTTACACTTCTATGGCTTTAGTATAAATTCCCATGTGCTTCCTTAGCGAAATAGTCTTTTGTCTTACATACCCAGAGGCATGTATTTCTCTGGAGCAAAGAGAAAAACAAAATGTGTTCCTCTGAGCCCTGGGAGGTAGCTTGCAGCTCCACTGGCAACTTTTCTCCCACTGGACTACGTTTCCCCAAGAGATGATGCCCCATTTTGGTGTGTTTCTAGCAAACAGGGTAATTCATAATGATCGCTCTAGGCTGCATTTCTTACTCCAAAGACCTAAAGAACATAACTGAACATAATTCACCAGGATGCCAGCATTTTGTGAAATACTTCTGATCATATACAACCCCACACAAACTCACCACTGTATTTGTACCATGTAGGAGCTTGGTATCCTAGTGGTGATGTATTGAGTTGCAATCTTCAAGGTCAGCAGTTCAAAACTACCAGCAGCTCCTCAGGAGAAAGGCAGGGCTTCCATTCGCCAAATAAGTTGCAGTTTCGTAAACCCCTAGGGCAGTTCTACCTTACCCTATAGGTTCACTATGAGTCGGCATCAACACAATGGCAGTGAGTTTTGAGGCTTTATTTCAAGTAATGAATAAATGTAGAGACAACCGTATCAGTAGGGTAGTGGAAGGTAGGAGTATAGGGCATTCTCCACACCGACAAGTCACAATAGATACAAAAGACTAGGCGTCACAATGTCCATAAGGTGGTGCATGCATAGCATTCAAATTTTATTTCATAATCTCATACTATAACATACTACATCAAATAGCATAACATTTCATGTAACATATCATAACAAATTCAAATGGCTATATTATTGCTTATGAGGATGATTTGCTCATTGGCATGTACTTTGGTGAGTTTCCTGTACTTTTACAGTTGAGCTCCACCACTCACTCTTCTGGTTTGGCCAAGTAGTGCCAAGTAGCATCATTGATTGTCATACCTACTGATCAGTCCATGGGTGGTAAACAAACACACATAGCCTGGGTATAGTATCACTTAAGGATTTAACATTAAAGGAATGTGAGCATGAGGGTGGGAGTTAGGAAGGGTGAGGGGATTTCAGGAGCAAACAATAAATGAAGGAGAGGTGAGGGAGTATTTGAACCGGTTGTGATTATACAATTCTTTTTAAAAAATGTTAATACCATTGGGGGATGTTGAAAAAAATGTGGTAATGGTTATGCACTACATCATGATATGATTGAAATGGATTGTACATGTGGACTATGCCAATAAGATTGAAAAGAGAAAATATTCTGAAATTCATTGTGCTAATGATTGCACAAATCTTAATATAATTGGAAGATTTTATTGTACAATGTGTGAAAAACACTATTATGAGCTATCACTTTATAATTAACAATAGCGAACACAAACAAATCTTGGGGAAAATGTGGAAAACAATTGTTTATGCAAATTTATGTAAACCCATTTTTTGTAACAAACTGTTTAGATACACTTTTTGACTGGATATTTTCTACATGTTATTTTGTTATTGTTATTGAGGTATTTGGTTGTTGTATTTTTCTTTATAGGCTATCCAAAATGAGCAGATTTATGGAGACAGTAACTGGATTCATAGCTTTTTGGTGTTGGGAGAAATGGGGAGCTGATAACAAAAAGTAGAAGAAAGAAGAATATGTTCTAAATATGATGATAGTGATGCTTGCACAACTCTTTTCCCTGCTTCAACTATTGCACTCTATGTGAAACATGCCAATAAAATTGTTTTTAAAAAACATCAAAGAAGACTCAGTATTTGTCAATAAATACCTCTTTCATTGGACCCTGTGCTGTTTTCAGTTCTGGAATGTGTTAGCTATTGTGTATGATCTTATACTTTTGTAACTATTAGGGTGTCTCACAAAGTATGTGGAACCATTTGATTAGTAGCTAATGGAACTCTTCAAATCCCTGTCATATATTTTCCTCACACATTATTGGTGGGAAAAGAAGGTGTTATAGCCCTTGTGGAGAACAGATGGTCCCTGAAACACTAACCATAAATTTAACAAATGACAAGTTATTCAACTGATGGATATTAGTCAGAAAAAAATAAAAATGGACATTAAAAATACTTTATATCAATGTCATATTAGCAATATTCACAAATAATAACTTCTAGAAAAACCCAAATTTCCCTCAGTAGATGAAGAAAATGTGTTATACACTAGATGATTGTTCAGTCATTGAAAAGGAATGAAACAATTATACCCATACAACATTGATAATATTATTTTTTTCTAGTGAAAAATACACAATAAAATTCGCTGACATGACATCAGTTAATACCCAGAGTGACCCTATGTTGCTGCTAGGTGCCCCAAAGTTGGTTGCAACCTTATGCAGTCCAGGACAAAGCGCTGCCAGGTCCTGCACCATCCTTACAATTGGTCCTATGGTTGAGCTCATTGTTACAGCCCTATTCTCAATCCGTATCCTTGAGGGCCTTCCTCCCTTCTGCAGCCCCTCTGCTTTACCAAACATGATGCCTTTCACCAAAGAATGGTCTTTCCTGACAACATGTCCAAAGTGTGTGAGAAGAAATCTTGCCACCCTTGCCTCTAAAGCTGGTTTGTCCTTTATGCTGTCCATCTTAATATCAAGGTTTTTCTCTAGCACAACAGAAATGCATAGCTTCCTTTTCCAATGTCCAATTTCCACATACATATGAGACAAGGGAAAATACCATGGTTGAGGTCAGGTAAACATTATTCCTCAGAGTAACCTCTTGCTTTTCAATACTCATAAGAGGTCTTGGACATCAGATTTACCTAATGTATCTCATCTTTGAAGGTCATGACTGTTGCTTCCCTGAGCACTCATTGAAGACACAAGCAAGACAAAATCCCAAACAACTTCAATTTTTTCTCTGTTTATCATGATGTTGTTTATTGGTCCATTTGGGAGGACTTTGGATTGCTGTTATCCATACAGGAGGATGCCATCATTGATCTTCATGAGAAAGTGCTTCAATCCTAGCATACAGATTGACTAAGGATGATGACAAAATACAACCATCTTGCACAACTTTCCTGATTTTAAGTCACATAGTATTCCTTTGTTCTGTTTGCAAAACTGTTGCTTGATCCATGTACCGGTTCTACGTAAGTACAATGAAGTGGTCTGGAATCCCAATTATTTTCAAGTTTATCTTTTGATTTTTATGATCCCACACAGTACAATACCGTGTCATAGTCAGTAAAGCACAAACAAACACCTTTCTGGTATTCACTCCTTGAAACAAGTTTCATCTGATATCAGCAATGATATCCCTTGTTCCACAACCTCTTCTAAAACCAGTCTGATTCAGTTCTTTAACTCCATCAATTCTTCCATTTGTCTTAGCTACTCTATGACTAAAAGTAAGTTTCAGAGTCTGTTTCGACAAATCCACTTGGATATTTTCTTTCATTCCTGTATTTTAATTACCTTTTCCATTTCTTTGTGAATGATATTTTTGATGTCCTCCCACAGCTCATCAGGTCTTCTGTCATTAGTGTTCAATGGGGAAATTCTGGTTTGGAGAAGCTCCTGAAATTCAAGTGGGGTATAGACTCAAGGTCCTCTTTTGCTTCTTGTGGACTTGCTTTAGTTTTCTTCAGCTTCAACCAGAATTTGATAATGAACAATTGGTGATCAGTTCCACGGTTAGACTCTAGACTGGCTTTACCTGCTGATATTGAACTTCTCCATCATCTCTTCCCACTGATGTAGTCAATTTGATTTCTGTGTATTCCACCTAGAGGAGTCCATGTTCTGTTGTTGAAAAAAAGTATTTTCCATGAATAAGTCTTTGATTTTGCAAAATTCTATCATGTGATCACCAGCTTTGTTTCTATCATCGTGTCCATATTTTCCAAGTACTATTCCTTCCTCTTTATTTCTAACATTTACATTCTAATAATAAATAATTGACGCATCTTGTCCATATTTAATGAATTTCTGAGTGAAAACATTGGTAGAATTCTTCTATTTTTACATCATAGACATTGATAGCTGGTGTTCCAAATTAAATAATAGTTGTATTCATTTGATTTCCTTGTAGGTGGATAGATATAATACTATCAAAGACAGCATTTCACTTCAAGACAGATATTGTAATGCCCTTTTGACAATGGATGACATGTCATTCTTCTTGATTGTGTCATTATTTTCATAGAAAACCATATAATTTTCTGATTCAAAATGGCCAATATCAGCCCATTGCAGCTCACTACTGCCTGGAATATTTAACTTTAGACCCACTGTTTCAGTTTTGACGACCACATTTTTTTCAGTTGGAAACATGCAAGTTCTGACTATTAGTAGGCTTTTGCAACTGCTTCCTTTAACATTGAGTTGTGTTGCCATCAGCAAATGAAGCCCCCAGAGCCTCCACTCTCACAGGCTGTGTTTATCCCATTCAAGTCTCCACAGTCGCTTCCACCCCGAGGAAGCATTTTCTCTTCAGTCACATTTCTAGTACCTTCCAACTGGAGTGGCCCATCTTCTGGCACTATCTGCAACAATGTTACCTGTCTATTCACTACACCTTCAATATCTCACAATGTTTTAAATCAATGCATAAGGTTTCCTGTGGCTACTTCCTCCAAGGTGGGCAGCCAATTCCTTTTTTGTAGTCTGGTCTTAGTCCAAAAGGTCTGTTCACACCTGTTCATTTTCAGTGACCCTGCTGGCATTTAAGTACCAGGGACATAGCTTCCAGCATCACAGCAACATGTAAGTCACCAAAGTATGACAAACTTACAGACAAGGGGTAGCTCCAAAAATTATGCGGGAAAAATTGGATCTCCCTCTGCAGAAGAATGAATCAGGACACACACCTTATCCAATATACCAAAACAAATCAATATAGAGTCCTAAATATAATTCCCAGCGATACAAAGATCATTAATGTGGATATTGGGAAACACTTAATGGTCCTATTGTAGGACATATACAGATTATAACAAAGGAAGCAAGCAGAGGAAGATAAAATAGATATTTGGGACTTATTAAAAATAAAACTCTTAAAAATATAAAACACGTTTGCACGTCAAATACTTCATCAAAAGAATAAAATAAGAATCCATGAACTGGGATGGCAGGCATGGAATGGGAAATCGTGAGCAATGACACAACAGGGAAGGAACAAATTCCTAAAATATAGAATCCTGGAACACTCAATAAGAGGAAAAGAAATAACCAAATTAAAACGTTGGCAAACAGGAGCAGGACTTCTCGCCTTCATTAGCTCCGCCCTGTGTCTGTCTTAGGTGCTTAATGAAGGTCCCTCTGTGGCGAATGAGGTCCATAATATGGTAGTTACATAATTTCACGTCAACTTCAAGATATATAAAAAGTGTATATATGAGTGTCGTTCTGCATCCTGAGTTATTGCATGTGTCTTCATGAATCTCAAGAGGGACTTACGGATGAGTATCAGACATATGGGCTTGAGTTGGACTAGGCTGGGATTTTTTTTTGATATGTGATCATGTCTTGATATAAACATTTTATTAATTAACTGCTCAACCCTCTATCTGGTTAGATTGATGACTCCTTTATTTTCTACTTTCACACTGAGATTTTTTTTAGGATTATACTTTTCGATTGTTATTATAATTGATAATTTCATTACCAAATCACTTAGATTCCCTTTAACTTGTGAAAGTTCTCTTACCAATACCAATCATTTCCAGTTTACTTTTAGTTATTGTCAGTTATACTTCCATAGCCCGGATCTCTATACTCATTGTAAATTATTATTGTATATGCACTCAGGTGGTAGTTTAGCGCCAACACTCTGGATTTGGGGGTTTGCATAATTCTTTCAAACTAGTGAACCCCCTTTATTTAGTATTTCTTGCAGGGTTGGTCTGCTTGGTTAAAAATCCATTAATTTCTGTTTATCTGGGAAAATCCTAATTCCATCTTCAGTTTTGAATGATCATCACATTGGAAATATTAATCCTGCTTGACAGCCTTTTCTTTCAAGGGTTTGCATATGTTTTCCACTTCCTGTCTGCAACTTGCAAGTGAGGTATAAGTACATATTTTTAAAATAATTTTATTGGGGACTCTTACACATCTTGGAACAATTCATAAATCAATTGTATCAAGCACACTTGTACGTATGTTGCCATCATCACTTTCAATATATTTTCTTTCCAATTGAGCCCTTGCTATCAGCTCCTCTTTTATCCCCTCTCTCCTCCACCCTCATGAATCCTTTATCAATTATATATTATTGTTGTTATTTTTGTTTCTTACACTGCCCACTGTCTTTCTTCACCCACATTTCTGTTATTGATCCTTCTGGGGGCAAGATTATATACCCATCATTGTGATCATTTCCCCTTTCTCCCTCTTTCCCTCTCCCCCTTCCCCTAGCCTCATGGTGCCACTACTCCCACTACTGTTCCTGAGTGTTTGTCTTTCCTGGATTCGATGTGTCGAGAGCGCCTAACTGTACCAATATATGTACTCCTGTCAAGCAGGATTTGTATGGTAGAACTGAGGTCAGGTATTTGGGGCTGGTGGGCCCATGGTGGGGTGGAAGCATTCAAGAACTAGAAGAATGTTGTGTGTTTCCTTGGTGTTATACGACACTGTGGCTGAACCGTCTTTTCTGTGTGAAGTTTCTGTGAGGGGATGTCCAATTGTCTACAGATGAGCCTTGGGTCTCCACTTTGACACCCGTCGTTTGCATAGATATAATTGATTGTTTGGGATCTTTTGATACCTTATCCCATCAGCACCTCATGCTCACAAAAATACCTTCTGAAGTAGTAGTGAAATATGGGTGTTTGTTGAAAGGTCTGGGGTCTTGGAATGGATCATGAATATTTATAGGTATGACACATATGTATATAAGTATGTTTACCATTGTTACAACTATATCTATAAATGGGGAATATATGTTTTAAACTTCTGACCCGCCAGTCCTCCTCTTAACGATCACCTTTAGCCTCTGTGAACCACGTCAACAGGTAATAATGGAACATGTCCAAATCAGTCTTTTTCATTGCTACACTTCCCCTGCTTCCACTCAATGGTGAATCCAGGTGATTACTGTCATGAACACACCAAGCTCAGCCTCCCTTTAACTTTCATTCCTAGAAGGGGCGGGGGTTTCTCTCCTGGGCAAAAACTTTTCTTCTTTCACGAAACATATAGGGACACAAAAGGAATATATTTTTGAAAAGTTCTCAGGCATAAACTAAAACCTTGAGGAAAGGAGCCCCTGAGCCTGGGGAATCACGAAGGTCAAGTGGCATAGCAGAGTTAGCAAGCACAATATTCTGTGTTGTGATTTGGTGATTAGCAGTTGGGGTGTGAGGTGCTCAGAAGCAGACATGTAATATTTAAATATGTGTCTCTTTGCATCCAGAGAAAACAAAAGTGATGAAAACTGAAAAGCACATGGAAACAGACCAGGGGACCAAGAGGCCATGGAAGCTTTAGTCTCAGAGTTAACTCCTCTGAAAATGCACCCCCTAGAAGGTCCTTTAAACAGGGGAGAAGAATGTGGGACAGAACTCAAAATTATAAGGCTTATTGGTTGGATAGAAACTGGTGATCCCACCAAGATCATAGCCCTTAGTGATCTTTAAGAAATGGAATTTATCTTCCTTGACATTAGAATAACTAACAATTTAAGATCCTAAAGTAAGAAGGCCTCACAAAGTAGGAGGAATAGAAATGGGAACACGGAGGAAATGGCATAAGTAATGGCAGGAACATTAAGTGGTTAGAAATGGATGAGAGGAAATAAAGTATGTCAATGTTTTAATGTGAATGGGGGATCCACTCTGTAACACTTGATCTTATCACAAGGAGAGGTTTTCTTCATATTTCAAATGGTTAATTTTATATTATATATTTTGCCGCAATATTATTTGTCCTAAAAAACGTTGAGTATCCAAGAACATGTGGCAGACTTGGACTGTGCTCTGCTAGGTGAGCAGTTCGAATCCACCAGCTGCTGCATGGGAGAAAGATGGGACTTTCCCCTCCTGTAAAGAGTCCAGTTTCAGAAACCTGCAGGCAATTTCATCCTGTGCTTTAGAGTTGCTGAGCTGGCATTGACTCCAGAGCTGAGGATTTGGTTGTTTTTTTGTTTCATCAAATACTCACTTCATGTGGCACAAATCAATCTTTGTAAAGAAATCATACATGAAAAAGACACAATGTATAAATTATCAAGAGTTCTTCAAGAGGGAAGGTGGAGGGGGAGAGAACATTAGCTGATACCAAAGGATCAAGTAGAAAGAAACTATTTTGGAAAAGATGATGGCAACACATGTACAAAAGTGTTTGATACAATGGATGGATGGATGGATGGATGGATGGATGGATGGATGGATGGATGGATTGTAATAAGAGCTGTATGAACCCCCAATAAAATGCTTTTTGGAAAGAAAAAAGAAATCATGAACTAGTTATATATAATAGAATTGAGACATGAGCAAATGTTAAGGACGTTTGGATACAATCCACTTGTGCACTCATGATATAAGGAAGTTTGACAGTTTCCTGATTAAAGGTAGAGATTTAAATGCACTATGTGCTTCCTGGTTGAAAAGCGTGACAGTCTCCTCTGTAAAGAGGTGCAGCTTCAGACAGGCTCTGAGGCAGTTATTCATCACTGTCTGTGTAGTGTGAGGCGGACTCCATCCATGACAGTGGGATTTGCATTGAGTCTACATTTTACACTGTAGGAACAGAGTGCTGGCACGCACCATTCCTGTGTGACCTACTCACTACTCTGCTATCAAGTGAATCTGACTCGTTGGACTGAACTGTCTGATAGGGTTTATGGAGCTGCAAGTCTCTATGGGAGTATACTGTCTCATCTTTCTCCTTCTGAGCGCGGATAGGCATGAAAAACAGCCTTCCAGTTAGTAGCCCCAAACTTACCTCAACAGAGCAGTTTCCTGTGCTGCAGAGAAAATATAGAGCACAGTATTTTACTGGATCATGAGAACCAAGAGTTCCTCATGTTGAGATGTTGGCCGCATTATTTGAGATGTTGGCTGGATTGCTGCGAGACACTCAAGGGCAAAAGTGAGGCAGATGCTTTTGCGCAGCTGATTCTGTGGACAGCATAATCGGACAAAACTGGGTACTTAGGAAACAATAAAAGCCAATTTCCAGTAGTATCATTGATGCCAAGAAGTGATGTGCACATCTTTGCTGAAAAAATTGAAGTTTGCAAAGATCTTGAAACTAATGGTTCTTAACTAATAATTACAACAGAAATTCCTACTATCTGGATGTCAGATGTTTAATCATGTACAGGAAGTCAATAATGTCAGTCTTCTTGATTGTACCATCATTCTGATGAGAGGAGAGGTGTCAACCTGCTTAGCTGGAATGGTTTTCAGTGAGATTCTGGAAGATTTTTCCAATACTTGTTTATACCAACAGTGCTTTTCACAATTTAATAAGAGCAAGTTTATAAACTTATGCTCAACATGTTTAAGAAGACTTCACTGTAAGGAAAGTAAACCAGGTAGGTTGAAAGTTTCATGCCAGATGTGGTCACAAGAAAAAGTTTTCTAAAATAGGTATTGTAGAATTTCTGTCTCAGTAATTTATGGTTCAGGATAATAATGAGCACTGGTCCTTTGTGATAATTGTATGCTGTCACTCTACAGCTAGTAATGTAAAGTCTACTTCCTAATGAAACCTGCAGTCACCCACAAAAAAATGCCTGTTGAAGCAGAGAATTGGTTAAAATAGAGATATATCAAAAATACACAGGAAATAATTTCATATGATGTCTTCAATTTTTCATATTATGTCTTAAAATTTGCACAGATTGAATGATGTACATAAGCACTATTAGGACTGAGGAAAGTTAAACAGAAATTTTTATCATTTTGAATTTTGTTTTTCACAAGTAGTTGCCTAAACTTAATGAAGAGTTCTGTAATGTGGATGTTTCTCAGCTGAAAAGTTTTCGTAGGGCTTGCTTTATGTCTTTATTTCTCAGACTGTAGATAAAAGGATTCAGCATGGGTGTGGCTACAGTGTACATCACTGAGGCGACTGCACTGGCACTTGAGATTTCAATAGCAGCAGGACTGAGATAAACCCCAACACTTGTACCGTAGAACAAGGAAACCACGGAGAGGTGGGACCCACAAGTGGAAAAGGCTTTATACTTGCCCGCAGCTGATGAAAGTCGCAAAATGGAGGACACAATCTTTGTGTAAGAAAAAAGGATCCCAGTGAGTGGAATTACACCCAGAAGTCCAATTGCTAAATATAGGACTAAGATATTGAGAAATGTGTCAGAACAAGCTAGTTGGATTACTTGATTAAGGTCACAGAAAAAATGGGAGATTTCCAATTCTGTACAAAAAGACAGTTGCAAAACCATTAAAGCATGTAATAGAGAGACCAGAAGAGTCAATACCCAGGAGGCCAGAAGCAGGAGGCCACAGAATCTTGGGTTCATAATGACCGTGTAGTGCAGTGGGTGACAGATGGCCACAAAACGGTCATAGGCCATCACTGTCAAGAGGAAGTTGTCTAATGCCACAAAAAGCATGAAAAAAAACATCTGAGCGATGCAGTCTTCATATGTAATGACTTTGCTCTGCATCTGGATGTTCATCAGCATCTTTGGGACGGTGGTGGAGGTGAAACAGATGTCAGCAAAGGAGAGGTTGGAGAGGAAGAAGTACATGGGTGTGTGGAGGTGGGAGTCTGTGATGATGGCCAGGATGATGAGCAGGTTCCCAGTGCAGGTGACCAGGTACATGGAGAGGAACAGTCCAAAGAGGAGGGGCTGCAGTTCTGCCTCCTCAGAAAACCCCAGAAGGATGAATTCTGTAATAAGAGTATAGTTTCCTGGCTCCATGTAGCTGATGAAGCTACTTGGAAAGAGAAAAAAACAATTCAAACTATGTCATAAGCTGTTAGCAACGGTTTAAGGATGTGCTGTCATTTATGTTTTACACAGTCAATTAATTAATTCCTATTTATATTTGTATAGCGCATGTTCTTGAACTTCATGTTCTCAATATTCTCTTTGATGCTGAAATTGTCCAGCTGTCCTTGCTTCTAATACCATCTTTTCCCAAAAAACATTTTATCACTCTGCAAATTCATTAAGACTTTGACAGTTCAACCAACAAATGTGTGACCTATTATTTAATGCCATGTGTTCTGGAAAGTTTTGGGAACATCCATGGAAAAATGAAAATTCTTACCCTCATCTGATATGAACAGCATAAAATGCAAATTTTGAGCTTGTCCTTTACAGAGGTCAGAAGAGTGATGGAAGTTGAAACTCACATGGAAACAATTGGTCCAATGGACTCATGGAGCACAAAACAGTGGTCATGCCTGGAACAGAACTCTCCCCCATGTACCAATAATCAACTATGTAAGTTCAAGAGGGCAGCACTTTGCCCAGGAATAAAAGTCAGAGGATTAGGAAGGAAAGAGGAAAGAAAACAGGAAACAGAAATAGGCAGAGGGATAAACTATGGCACATCAAGGAATTGCAATGGACGAGTTAAACACGAATGTGTATATTTTGAATGTTGCTAGGGTCTGTAAATTGCTTAATTCACAGTAACGAGTAATAGAGTAAAAGTAAATTGATCATTGTATAATCACTTCCTAAGAAAGAGGCCTTGTGCAGGAAATCTGAAGGCTGTTAGGATGTTAGGCAGGAGAAGGACCTTTAGGCAGATATAGGGGCTGTGCTCCCCCTGACGCAGGAGCATCCTGACCCCCTCTGACAACAAGGTGGATGTTGTGACTGATGTGCAAAGAGAAATCTGGGTTCAAATTGTTGTTATAAGTGACAGGAATATGAGATTAGATTGTTGTGAGTTTGAAGACTCCCTGATAAAGATAAACTGTTAAACAGTAAAATTAAGTAAAAATTTACAAATTAATCTTATGCAAATACCTTGTAGACAAGCTGTGAATTTCACCTATATTCCACTACATGCCTCAGACCAGAAAATTCAGTTTTCACTTGCATATTCTTCATCATTTAAACTCAAATTCTTATGCCAATTTCATAGAACAGTTTGAAAAATAAGTAGTTTCAAATGTCATGCTGTGTAATATTAATCGGTGGATATTTTGAGACATTATAATCCAAATCCTCACAGATTCATCTCCCCCTTTTACTGTGATTTTTCAACTCCTTATCTCTCTACGGGTTTCCCAGGAGCACAGTCTGCTCTGAACATGGACCAGAGCAATGTCTCCAAAGGCGAGTCTGATCGCAGACAGACTGTGCTGCTAATTCTGCCTTGACGCTCCGCTAATTTCAGAGTTGACCTTCCTTAGCCAAAATATGCAGCTGTGTGTTACATGGCTGCTGCCTACTTGTCTACACTCATGCTTCACTTTCCATTACGTGCTTTCCTTGTCACAGTTATTAATTATTATGTGAAATTTCCAATGCACACCGTATGGTCTTAATAATCCCAACAGTGCCCCCCTCCTGTCTACTCCTTCAAAGCTCAGTGTGACCGTCACCTCTCTGTGAAACCTTCCCTAAAAGTCCCCAGAGAAGGGCAACAACATGATGATCCATTTCAGTAGGATTGCAGTGCCGGGATAGGCACACACTTACCGTCTGTTACCTTATGGAGAATGTCAAATACTTGCAAGAAGGGAAAATGTCCATTCATTTTTTTCTTTCCATGGTATAATTTAGTGCTAAATAAAAGCTTTGTGGGTTACAATGGGAACAAATAGTTGAAAGAGATTAAAAGGCCCTTTAATGTATGGAGAGAAGTAGGTTGAAGGAAAGGGAGCCAGGACCAGGGAAGACAGATTAGAGAAAGAAGACATTGTCCTATAGTCAGAACCAGGGACTTTAACATAACAGCACTTTATGCCAGTAAACATGCTTTTATTTTTTATTTCGGTTGACTTACCTATAGACACTACCCAGAAAAGAGGGCCTTCACACATCACCAGTCCTGCAGCACCTGTGATGATCTTGAAGCTCATCCAGGTATAATCAGAGGAGAGTACACCAGTGCCGCATCTCCATGAACCACTGTAAAGTTAAAACTCGTGCCCCAAGAAGAGCAAGGAGATGGACCCATTCATGACGCTTCTAGAAGGCAAAACTGTGTTTTCTCATCCCCATAGATGGAGCCAGTAGATCTGGGTCAGTGTAGAGGATGTATTTACAGTCCTTTGGTTCTACAGGATGAAATCCCTTGTGCCTCATTAATGAAGTATTCTTTTGTCTTACATTCCCTGGGAATTTTCATTCTCTGGAGCTAAGAAAACAAAATTCAGACTTGTGCCTGTTTGTCCTTTGGGAAGCAACATGGAGCTCCGTGTACAGCTCTATCCCACTGGACTGCTTCTTCCCAGAAGGCGGTCATCTCTATTATGATGTGTCTTCAGCAAGCAGGGTAATGTCTAATGATCACTCTGAGATGCATTCCCTTCTCCAAAGACCTCAAGAACACAGCTGGACATCATTGACCAATATGCCAGCATTACATGAGGCAGTTATGGTCACACACAGCCCCACCACATCACTACTGTATTTTACTATGTTTTTTATTTCAATTAATTGACAATAGACCCTAATTAAATGGAATGACATTTGTGTAGGGAGGGTGTTGGGAGATTATATGATAGGATATTCTCAGTGAGTGTCTACACATCTACAAGTCATAATAGATAAAAAGCTCATATGTCACAATGTCTATAAGATGGTCCAGAGATAATATTCAAATATTATTTCATAATATCATAAAATACAATAATGCATCATACAGTTTAATAACATTTAACAAGCCATGTAAATATATTCGAAGGGTTATATTATTATTATATTTGAGAATGATTTGCTAATTCAAATCAATTGCACCTGTGACATGCTACATGTTATGTGAAAGGGAATCTGTCCATGTGGTAGCTTCCTATTCTGTGAATGAAAAGAGATATTGCAGAAGGATCCACTCTAGTTGAAGACGTGAAGAGAGAAGAGGGAAATCTTCCTGAGAAGAAGCCACTTATGGCAATAGATGGAGGACGGGAAGTAGAAGAATTTCCCAGGGAAGAGGCTCCTCTGGCCTGATTGCTATCGGCTTCAGGGAGCTTTGTGTACTTTTTACAGCTGAACTCTACAACTCCCTCTTCTGGTTTGGCCTATTGGCATCAATGAAAGTCATACCTATTGATAACTCCATGAGATGATAAACACATGTGAGTGGATCCCACCACAGAGCCTGAATACAAGCCTAAAATTAAGGATACTCAGTATTTGTACATGAATACCCAGTGCATTGCATCCTGTGTTACTTTCTACTCTGCAAATCTTTTTTCTGTTATTCAAGATATTATACATTAGTAACTATTAGTGTGATTCAAAAAGTATGTGAAACACTTGAATTAATACTTAATCGGACTTTGCCACAAACTTTTCAATCACTCACATGTAGCCCTCACATGTTCCTGATGGGGGGAGCAGGGAGGGAGGGGAAGGGTACAAGTATTGTGAAGAACATATCTTTGGTTCCTCCAAATGCTATCCCTAGGTGCAGCAAGTGACCAGCAATTCCACTGCTAGATACTGCCTACAAAGAATTAAAAAGTGGTATTTAAATAAACACTGGTAAATGAATGCTTACAGAAACAGAATTCACAAGAACTAACTGATAAAAACAATCCAAATGTCCATCAACAAATGAACACAGTGTGGCCTTGACATGCAATAGATAATTGTTGATCATTGAAAACCCTGGGAACAGGATTAAATGATGCAGAATGGGTGATTCTTGGAACCTTACACCAAGTGGGGAAGAAAGCATATCCAACTCACTGCCGTGAAGTCAGTTCTGACTCAGAGTGACCTGGGGGGTAGAGCAGAACTCCACAGAGGTTCCCCAGGTCGGGATCTTTATAACACAAAGTGCCAAAGCTTTCTCTGATCCAGGAGCTGGTGCCTTTAGATTTCAAAATACTGAAATGTAGGTCAACAATGTGTTAATTTGGTTTTGGGTCAACGTGGTTGGGCCAGGATGCTTAGTAGTAGCAATTGGTATTACCCCTGATGTGACCAAACTTAAGCAACTCCATGATAGTATTTACTGTGAGCGGTAAAGCAGATGTAAGAGGATTAGGGAGGAGACTGCCTCATCACCCAAGTCTTAGCTCTGGTGCAATTGAAAAAATAGCTTCCTCAGGGGTGTCACCCACTCTTATGTAAGCAGACTTAGTGGGCAGACTTGCCACTTCTCCTTTGCTGGATCTGGATCCTACATCTCTCTCATTGATCCTGGTGTTTTGACCTTGAGCCTATTGTACTGCCTCACAATCTGGGAGCTATCATTGACCTGCCATAATGACTACCAACCTTGGATTTTTTTTAACTCTGCAGCCAGAAGCTTGATCTGTTGACCTTGAATTTTTCTGCCTTTACCTCCATCAGCTTGTGGTATTCCTGCTTCTTGGGGGTCTTGCTTCCTGGTTTGCCTACCTTAGCAGTTACTAGCATATATTATGTCTCCCATTAAATTGTGACCCCTAGATTTGAGTCAGATTGTACTTCCTCCCTCCTACAATTGTGTGAACCCTTACCTTCATATGTATTTCTCTATCTATCTTCATGGAGCTATAGATATATAGATATGCATAGAAGTATAGAAAGGAAGAGAAATAGTTATCAAAGGAATTTCTCACACAAGTTTGTAAGTGATAAATAGAATGATAGATAGATAGATAGAATTATATATATGAATAGATAAATACATACTTAGATAGATGGAGATATCAATATATCTTGGTTCTTATTTGGACTGAGGTTTCATTCTAGCTCCCAGATGAGTGCTTAACCTCAGTGTCATCAGGGATCGAGGGGCCATGGTGGAGTGAGGGTGGGGGAACACAAGAGTTCATATCATATACTCCCATTTATATAAAATATGCCAATCGCCAATCATTTTCAAAGCTTTTTCTTTATTATAAATAAATTATTTCATTGGGGGCTCTCACAACTCTTATAACAATCCTTACATCAATTGCTACAAGCACATTTGTACATATGTTACCTTCATAATTTTAAAAATATTTTTCTTTCTGTTAAACCCTTGGTATAAACTCAATACCACACCACACCCCCAACATCATAGACCCCCAGATAAACAATAAATTGCTATTATTTTCATGTCTTACACCACCGTGCCCTCCCTGCATCTACATTATTTTTGTTTGTCCCCTGGAGAGGGGGGTAGACTGTTTGTCACTGTAGTCAGTTACATGTTTCTCCCCATCACCACCACCCCCACCTTCCCGCTACCCTCAAGTATTGCTAATACCATTGTTGCCCCTGAGGGGTTTATCGCTCTTGGATACCATGTGTTGCAATCTCTTCTGTAACAGTGTGTGGGCTCTAGTCTATCCACAGTTTTAGGTAGAACTGGGATCATGATAGTGGGGAGGAGGAAGCATTAAAAACTAGAAGAATGATGTGTGTTCCGTCGATGCTGTGCTACACCTGGCTCTCTCATTCTTTCCTTGTGACAATTCTTTGAGGGAATCCAATTATTTATAGATGGACTTTGTGTCTCCACTCTGACTCACATCATTTACATTAGCATATTTGTTTGTTTTGGGTCTTCTGATACCTAATACATGATCCCGTCAACACCTTGTGATCACACAGGCTGGTGCGCTTATTCCATGTGGGCTTGTTTCTCCCTGATAGATGGTCGCTTGTTTAGCTTCAGCCATTTAAGACCCCAGACACTATATATTTTAATAACTGGGCACCATCAGCTTACCTAGCCACATTTGCTTATGCACCCATTTTGACTTTAACAGTCCTGTTGCGAAGGTGAGCATTACAGAATGGTAGACTATTTGAACTTCCTGTTGCGACGGTGAGCATTACAGAATGGTAGACTATTTTCTTGTATCAATGCTTCTTAATTGTATGTTTGGTCCATTTCAGACTGAAAGCATTGGCAGAATTTTTCAATTTCTTCATCAGTAACTCTCATGGTCAGTGTATAAATTGGATCATTAGTTGTATCGCTCAATTTCCTGGAAGAGGGATAAATATAATCACAGCATTGCGCTTCAAGATAGATCTTGAAATATCCTTTCTGACAATGACTTAAATACCTTTCCTCTTGTTTGTGTTTCTCCTGGCATAATAAACCATTACTATTTTCTGATTCAAAATGGTCCATTTCAGCTCACTACTTTCTGGAATCTTAATCTTTGTGCTTCCCTTTCATTTTTTTGACATCCAATTTTCCTAGATTCCTACTTCATACATTCCAAGTTCTGATAATTATGTGATTTTTACAGATATATTTTTCCATCTGAGCCACGCCCCATCAGCAAATGAAGCACTGGAAGGCTCTACCCTGCAGCGTCAACACCGTTCCTTGACAATGTGCATGCCTCTACTTGGAAAAGGCAGCTCTTCCTCTGTCACGTTCTGAGTGCCCTCTGACCTGAGGGGCTCATCTTCTGCCACTCTGTCTGACAAAATTCTCCTTCTGTTCAGTAGGCCTTCATTATTTTACAGTGCCCTGATGGTAAACATAATTATTTTAGTGGTCAATTCCTCTGAAGTGGATAGCAGATTCCTTCCTTGTGTTCTATTCTCCGTTTGGAAGCTCCCCTGAGAGAAACCTGTTCTGTGTGGGTGACCCTCTTGGCATTTGAAATTTCAATGGCATGTCTTCCAGCATCACAACAACACGCAAACCCTCACAGTGTGCCCAACACGTGGGAGACTTCCATTGTAGAGATATTATTAGTATTTTATTGGGAAAGTATAAATCATCCCCTAGCATATGTGATAATTATATTGATAAGATATTAATTAAGCTAAAGTAAGAGAATTTGAAATACTCTTTAGAAAAGCAAAGTATACATGACAGAATTTTTGGACCAAAATACATCAATTGTGGACCTATACATATCAAAAATTCAAGTGTTTGGACATTATATTTACAAAAACTAGGGTTGGAAAGGGTCAATTAATAAGGGTCATTCACAAAAGAAAATCCATGTCTGCTAGAGTAAGATATGTCACTAAACAGTAAAGAAAATCTGATGAATTTCCAATCATCCATCTCTTCTCACACTAGGGCACTTCTGCCTTGCGTCCAAGAGAGTCCTTCTGTTTCTTAAATGCACCATAAGCAAGTATAAGACAAACAGTTTCCTTAGTGGGGCTTCAAATCAGAGCCTTCCATTGTGACCTGTGAAGGATGTTGTGCTTGTGCATCTCGAAAGGACAGAGTCTATAGTCCTGGGTTGCCAAAGACTGGATAAAAAGTAGATCATTTTGTCCAATTAGAAACATAATACCAAGCATATTCCCACTTTGGGTGGGGGGTTTCCGTATGAGTTATGTTGAACCCTTTCCCAATGACAGATTGCCCACTAGGTTCCTAGCAAATGTATGTATGACTACCTTCTCTAACACAGATCCACCCAAGCTTCTTTACTTAAATTTCCATTGCGGTTAACTGCACAACCTGATAGGAGTGTCTGTTGATCTGGGTTGATCACAGAACAATGTCATATGACAGGAGATGACGTGTCTTCTCCTTTCCTCAGCATGGAAACTGACTGCAGCTGAGGGAGGTCTCTGTCAAAGTGGTTATTAAGTCGTACAAATAATTGCATGATACATAGATTGGCAACATTAGCAGACACACTTCCACATTACTTGACAGAATCCAGTACAAGATTGCGTGACTTGAGGACAGAAGTCTTCTTTCATCTTGGTCTCTATCCTTAGAGTAGTGGAGAACACAACATGTATACATATTTCTTTAATGATTGACTAACTTTACTTAGTATAATTGTTTCCCGGTTCATACTTGACATCAGGAGATTCCTGGTTTCATCACTGTTTTTCAGGGATGCACAGAATTCCATTTTTTATCAGAGATTCTTTATTAATTCTTCCACGGAGGAGCATTTGAACTGTTTCCAGCTCATTATGATGAAATGTGCTCTGATAAACTTGGGAGAGCACATGTCTCTTTGTTCTGTGTCTGTTTCTTCTTTGCCATATCTACTCAGCAGAGGTATTGTTGGGTTGTATGGTATTTCTATATCTAGTTATTTGGGTTAGAGCGATATGAGTTTTTACAATGGTTGCACATGATTACAAGCCCACCATCAGGGTATAAGGGCTCCAAATTCTCCATACTCTCTCCAGCAGTTTTTTGGTTTCTTGGTTTTGTTTTTTTGAAGTAAGCTATTATTGTAGGTGTGTTGTAGCTATCTTCTAGGTCCTTGACCTATACAAGTGAGTACTTCAAGTGCTTCATCAGTTGTTGAAGCATTTCAATTGATATTCCACTAACTCCTAGGGCCTGTTCTGCACTAATGCATTCAGTGCAGGCTAGACTTATTCCTTTACTGGCATGAGTTCTTGATCATATGCTGCCTCTTGATATGGTGAAGTCTCAATGAATTCTTTTTGGTATTATGACTCCATGTATTCCTTCCATCTTCTTCTGAAGCTTTCTGTACCATTCAATGTTTAGTTTATAGAATCTTTCAATATTTCAACTTGGGGTGTGAATTTTTTCTTCAGTCCATTTTGCTTAAGAAATATTCAGCTCATTTTTTTTGGTTTCTAGCACCAGGTCTTTGCACATTTCATTAAATTATTTTGTCTTCTTGAGCTGGTGTTTGAAATTTTCTTTTCACCTCTTTTACTTCATTCCTTTCATTTGTATCAATGACACTATATTGAAGAGCTAGTTTAGTAATCTATATTGACACTTAATTTGACTTTTCTTTCTTTTTAAGTGATCTTTTAGATGTGTTCGTGTGTGATATTGTTGATCTCATCATCTCTAAATCATGTGGTACATACAAGCACAGGTTGTATTTTGGCATTTGTGGGCTTATTTTAATTTTGTTCAGTGTCATCCTTATCTTCTATGTGAGCAACTGCTGATCTGTTTGACATTCAGTGTCAGACTTCATTCTGGATGCTCATGTTGACCTTCTCCATCCTCTGGTCTGGAAGATAGAGTCAATTTGATTCCAGTGTAGTCATTTGGCTAGTTTGATTTGTATCATTGCTGTTTATGTTGTTGATAAAAAGACATTTTCAATGAAGAAGGCACTGGTCTCACAAAATTCTTTCCTGCTTTCTGAATTCACTTCTGTCACCAGGGCCATATTTTATAACTAGTTTCTTCCAATCTGTTTTCATATGTTGCCTACCAAATTCCCCCAAATTATCATGCATTTTGATTTCATGATTAATCAATCTCAGACTAATGAAATTAGGAGAACTATTCAATTTCTTGATGTCCAAAGTACATGAGATGAATGTAAGGTGAACATCTCAGACCATGGTTGAAGAAACTATTGAATTCAAAGTCAGTAAGTGAGATGATAAGGTTGATGGCTCCCAGGACCAACAGGCAATGTGGCAGACCATTGACCAGCTTCAGTGTTTGGTTCATAACTTTGGATATTATTTATATTAACTGGAGCTCCTTCTGGGTAAGTAAATATTATACTATCTCATGCAGTACTGTACTTAGAGTGGGGATATGTTTTATACAAGGGGTGTAACACCTTTGCTCTTGATTTTGTGGTCTCTAGCAAGCCACCAAAATAGGACAAGTTGACTGACAAATGGTGGAAGAGACTGAGAAGGACTTGGTGTAATGATGTAATGATAAGGACATTTCCTCAGGATGAAACATAATTTCTATATAAATGTACCCGCTGGAGAAGCTTTGCATGCTTTTTGCTGGGATTGTATTATGTATCTGCTTCTTTGGCCTCTGGTTCTTTCGACTTGAGTCAATGGTCTTCCATATTGCCTGCTGATCCTGGGAGCCATCAGTGGCCTGCCACCTGACCTGTCATCAGACCTACTGACTTTGAGTTCATTTTCTTTTTCAATCCATGGCCTGATTGCTCACTTGCATTCGTCTCATGTACATTGGACATGTTTTCAGGAAATACCAGTCTCTGGAAAATGATACTTATTTAGTTTTAATTGCTCTTTGTATATTTGGGATACATGTTATTTATCAAATATTTGTTTTGCCAATATTACTTCCCATGTAGAGGTTTTCTATTGATTCTTGAATCAATTTCTGTTGCAGAGTGGACAGTTATAATTTCAATAACATATAACTTAACCATTTTTTCCATCAAGGATGCTTTTCTATTATATCTAAAAACTCATATCTCAATTCAATTCAACCAAGACTTTATCATAACATTTCCTGGGTTATTTGATGTTTTTTCATTTCACATTTAGGGTTATGATACATTTTGATTTATTTTTATACATGTGTGTGAGCAATAAGGTCTATGAATGGACTATTTATTTATAGAGTGATTGATTGTAAATGAACTTACAATTGTTCCAGCAGTATTTGTTTTAAGGACTAAACTGCTAGTACTTCAATTTATTCACAACCAACTTTATTGGTTAGGCTTTAAAATTGAATAATATTAGTACTAAGTGGACTTCATTGTAGATATGTACACAGTACCCTATGACAACACTATTGAACTTCAAGCAATGTCTTGAAATGTAATTCTTGTAAATGAAGAGGTACTCCAGTGTCAACCAGCCATGCAGTTTATCCAATCTGTTTCCTGTGGTGTGGGGGTGGGGAATGCAACAGAGATTAAGGGAAGACATAATTAGGTTCATTTCATGGTGTTTCCTCAGCCAGCCAAGCCAGCAGGGAGGGAGTCTCTCAGAACAAATTCCCATCACGTAGCACTGATGAGCAGAAAGATGATAAGAAAATTTTGGAAGAAATTGTACAAGATATGGAAGCTATTGATTCTTTGGGGAAGTAGATGTTTTCTGTTTTCTCACCAATGTAAGAAAAAACTAACAGTTAGGCAATCATTGCTATAAAATTATAAACAAAAACATCTAAAAACTAGTATTAAGCTTTGTCAATGGGAGAAAGAAAAAATGGGGAAATTTTCAGAAGAATTAAAAAAAATAATAAAGAGGGTCAAAAGGAATTTAATAGAGTTAGAAACCATAAATAAAAACAGATGAACATCCAAAATTTAAGAATAAAATAACAGGAGATAAAGCTCCTTAGAAGAATACAGTAGTAGAATCAATAGAGTGGAAGAAATAAACAGAGAACTAGAAAACAAGGACGCTGAGGTTAGTCAGTTTGAAGAATGAGTGGGGGAAATTGAAAAGGTTTGAGGATTCTGTGTGACTACAGGAAGATAAATCATATACACACAATAGAAATTCCAGGGGAGATGAGCGGAAATGAACCCAGAAGTCATTTTTAAAGAAAGAATTTCAGAAAATTGCCCTAATGTGGGAGATGAAATTACCATCCAAGATGCTCAACAAACTCCTTATAGGTAAACTCTAAGAGAAACACCTCAAGGTGCATAAAGATTACACTTACCAGATTCAAAGAGAACAAAATACGTTTGAGAGCAGCATTAGCTAAGGCAAATGTCACTTGAAAAGAAGCATCATTAAGATCAAGTGCTTTCCTTGGAAGAAGCACACCAACCCGTTTGACCATGAGGTGTTGATGGGATAGGGTATCAAAAGATCCAAAATAAACAATTATATCTATGCAAATGAGGGGGTTAGAATGTAGACCCAAATCCCATCTATAGATATTTGGACATCCCCCACAGAAGGGTCAAAAGTAAGGGACAATTCAACTAAGATGCAGTTAGCATAGACAAAACACACATCATTCCTCTAGTTCTTGAATGCTACTCCCCTCCCGTACTACCATAGTTCAGCTCTACCTTACAAATCTGGCTAAACCAGAGTGCACCTATTAGTACAGATAAGAGCTCTCGACACATGGAATCCAGGACAGATAAACCCCTCAAGAATAATAGTGGGAGTAGCAATCTCATGGAGGTAGGGAGTTGGGGAGGGGGAAGGGGTAGAAAACGGACACCCATCACAAAGTTGGATAAGGGGTTGAATAACAGAAATGTGAGTGAAGGGAGACAACAGACTGTGTAAGGCATGAAAAAATAATAATATATAATTGAACAAGTATTCAAGAGTGTAGGAGCTTGGTAGAGGGATGGGAACAAAGAGGCTTGATAGCAAGGGTTCAAGTAGAAAGAAATGTTTAGGAAATGCTGAGGTGTGCTTCATAAAATTGAATGGTGGATTCTTATAAGATTTGTAAGAGCCCCCCAATAAAATGATTCACAACAACAACAAAAAGATTAAATCCTCTCTCCAGCCCCTGTGATCAAGAGGTGTTAACGGGTTCAGGTAGCAGGTATAAAAGATTATATAGATGCAAGGAAGAGGGGTCAGAGTGGAGACCCAAGGCATGTCTGCAAACACTTGGACCATCCCTTATTTAAGGTTCCCACCGAAGAAATGATTCATTCACAGTGCAGTATAGCACTGAGGAAACACAGACCAATCCTCTAGTTTTTGAATGCTTTCACCCCACCACACGCCCACCCCACCCGAAATACCATGAGCTCAGTTCTACCTTACAAATCCTGCTTGACCAAAGTACATACATTGAGACAGATAAGAGTCCTCACACATCGAATCCAGAACAGACAAGCCCCTGAGGAACAATAGTGGGAGTAGGGGCTCCATGAGTCTAGAGGGAGGGTGAGGGAGGAAGGGGGAAGAAAGTTGAATGATCACAATGATTGATATTTAATTTTTCCCCCAGGAGAGCGAATAACAGAAATGTGGGTGAAGAAAGACAGCGGGGAGTGTAAGAAAAAAAATAAAGACCATAATATATAATTGATCAAAGATTCATGAGGGTAGAGGGGAGAGGGGATAAAAGAGGAACTGATAGAAAGGGCTCAAATGTAAAGAAAATATATTGAAAGTGATGATGACAACATATGTACAAGTGTACTCAATACAATTGATTTATGGATTATTCCAAGATCTGTAATAGCCCCTAATTAATTTTTTAAAAAAGATTATGTGCTTATATCTCACTTGCAACTATGCAGACAGGAAGTGGAAAACATGCAAACCCTTGAAAGAAAAGGATATCAAAAAGGATTAATATTTCCAATAAAATGATCATTCAACAATGAGGATGGAGTTAGGACTTTCCCAGATAAACAGAGATTAAGGGATTTTTAACCAAACGCAGCAGCCCTGTATGAAATACTACATAAAGGGGGTTCTTTACCTTGAAAGAATTATACAAACCCCAAATTTAAAAGTGTTTGAGCTAAACTACCACCTAAATACATATAAAATATTAATTTACAATGAGTATAGAGATCAGGATTATGTAAGTATAATTGAAATAACATAAAATTAAAATGGATGATTGGTATAGATAAGAGGACTTTCGCAAGTTAAAGAGAATCTAAGTTATTTTGTAATAAAATTATCAATAATGATAATAGCAAAGGAAAAATATATTCCTAAAAAAATAATCTCAGTTTGAAAATAAAGAATCAGGAAGTCATCAATGTAACCAGGAATGAGGGTTGAGGGGATGTTTAATAAAAAGTTTGAAGTAAAGTCTTCTCTATTGGCAATTAACTGCAGTGAATATAGTTGGATTAAATATTTTCATCAGGGAACAGTGCTATAATGGACAAGAAATATCAAACAGCTACATTAGAAGGGGAACACATTAGACACAGGTGCTTAAATAGATTAAAGTGGGGGGGCCGGAGTTGACACTCCATAGTACAATTAAGCAGTAATGCAGAGTAAAGAGAAGTGGTAATGTAAATGTATGACAATAATTTTAAGTCAAAATGTATTATGAGCCAGAGAAAGACATAATATGCATCACTAAAGAGAAGTGGTAATGTAAATGTATGACAATAATTTTAAGTCAAAATGTATTATGAGCCAGAGAAAGACATAATATGCATCACTTATGATAACAAATGGAGCCGTTTTCAAAGGGTATAAAGAAACCACACTTGCCTAATATTAACTATTTGGATCTAAGAGACATTGGGAACACACACATTCTCTTTCATTGCACCTGTGTTTGGTATAGACTATTTTCACACAAAAGGTATATTTCAGTAAGTTTTAAAGACTGAAACCAAATGACACATATGAAGGGATACCTGATGGGCTTTGCTGCATTATGACGACTTCATTGCAGAAACTCTAGTGAGATTGAGCTGGGAGTCGGCCTACACACTTTATTCCCTGACTAGTTTTGTTGAAAGAACACGTAACAGAGAGAAACTGGCTGCTTTTTTTTAATAAACCATTTCGTTGGGGCTCATACAACTCTTATCACAATCCATGCATACTTCTATTGAGCAAAGCACCCTTACACATTCGTTGCCCTCGTCATTCTCAAAATTCTCCTTCCACTTGGGTTCCTGGAATCAGCTCATTTTCCTTTTTTTCCCTCGCCATTTCTCCCCGCCCCCACCTCCCGCATGAACCATTAATAACTTATATAAATTATTACTCTATCCTATCTTACAATGCCTGGCGTCTCCTCTCACCCAGTTTCCTACTGCCCATCCCCCAGAGAGGAGGTTACATGTAGATCCCTGAGATCGGTTCCCCCTTTATGCACCCCCTTCCCTCTGGTACCGCCACTGTCACTGCTGTTCCTGAGGGGTTCAACTTTCCTAGATTCCCTGTGTTCCCAGATCCAAACTGCACCGCTATGCATCCTCTAGTCTAACAAGGTCCGCAATGCAGAATTGGGATCATGATAATTGGGGGGGGGGGGAAGCATTCAAGAACTAGAGGATGGTTTTGAGTTTCATTGTTGCTACACTGAACCCTGAGTGACTCATCTCTTCCCCATGACCCCTCTGCAAGGGATGTCCAGCTGTCTACAGATGTGTATTGGGACCCATCACGCACTCCTCTCATTCACAATGATATGATTTTTTTCTCCGCCTTTGTTGTTTGAAATCTTGTCTCCTCGGCCTTAATGATCACACATGATGGTGTGCTGCTTTCATGTGGGCTTCGTTGCTTCGGGGGTAGATGGCCGCTTGATTACTTTCAAGCCTTTCAGTCCACAGATGCTATATCTCTCAATAGCCAGGCACCATCAGCCTTCTTCACCACATTTATTTATGCACACATTGGTCTTCAGTATTTATGTGGGAAAGATGATCACACAATGATGGTTTTTATTCTTTGGTGTCTGCTGTCTGATCCCTTCAACACCTTGTGTTCACACAGGCTTGTGTGCTTCTTCTCTTTAGGCTTTGTTGCTTCCGAGCTAGATGGACGCTTGTTTGCCTTCAAGCCTTTAAGACTCCAGACGCTATATCTTTTTGATAGCCAGGTACCATCAGCTCTCTTCAACATGTTTGCTTATGCACACGCCTGTCTTCAGCAATCATGTCAGGAAGGTGGGTATCATGGAATGACCATTAAGCTGAGGAAGGTGCTATTGTATTGAGGGAGTGTGCGTGAGGAGGCCCAATGTACACCTGAAACCCTACTATTGACTATAAATATATGCACATAGGTCTCTTTCTCCCATAATCATAAACATATTTACATATGTGCATGTCTGTAGTTAGGCTTCTATATTTTCCAGATGTGATCACAAGAAAAATGTTTTCTAAATAGATATTGCAGAATTTCTGTCTCAATTATTTATGGTTCAGGATTATAATGAGCACTGGTCCTTTGTGATAATTGTACGCTGTCACTCTATAGCTACCAATGTAAAGTCGGCTTCCTAATGAAACCTGCAGTCACCCTCAAAAAAATGCCTGTTGAAGCAAAGAATTGGTTAAAATAAAGATTTTTTTTTAAATACAGGGAAATAATTTCATATTATGTCTTCAATTTTTCATATTATATCTTCAAATTTGCAGAGATTGAATAATGTACATAAGCACAATTAGGACCGAAGAAGGTAAAACACAGATTTTTATTATTTGGAAATTTGTTTTTCACAAGTAGTTGCCTAAACTTAATGAAGAGTTCTTTAATGTAGGATGTTTCTCAGCTGAAAAGTTTTCTTAGGGCTTGCTTTATGTCTTTATTTCTCAGACTGTAGATAAAAGGATTCAGCATGGGTGTGGCTACAGTGTACATCACTGAGGCGATTGCACTGGCCCTGGAGGTTTCAGTAGCAGCAGGACTGAGATAAACCCCAACACATGTGCCATAGAACAAGGAAACCACGGAGAGGTGAGACCCACAAGTGGAAAAGGCTTTATATTTTCCCTCACCTGATGAAATTCGCAAAATGGAGGACACAATCTTAATGTAAGAGAAAAAGATCCCAATGAGTGGAACAACACCCAGAAGTCCAGTGGCTAAATATATCACTAAGATATTGAGAAATGTGTCAGAACAAGCTAGTTGGATTACTTGATTAAGGTCACAGAAAAAATGGGAGATTTCCAATTCTGTACAAAAAGACAGTCTCAAAACCATCAAAGCATGTAATAGAGAGACCAGAAGAGTCAATACCCAGGAGGCCAGAAGCAGGAGGCCACAGAATCTTGGGTTCATGATGACCATGTAGTGCAGAGGGTGACAGATGGCCACAAACCGGTCGTAGGCCATCACTGCCAAGAGGAAGTTGTCTAATGCCACAAAAAGCATGAAAAAAAAAATCTGAGCGATGCAGTCTTCATATGTAATGAATCTGTTCTGCAGTTGGATGTTCATCAGCATCTTTGGGATGGTAGTGGAGGTGAAACAGATGTCAGCAAAGGAGAGGTTGGAGAGAAAGAAGTACATGGGTGTGTGGAGGTGGGAGTCTGTGGTGATGGCCAGGATGATGAGCAGGTTCCCAGTGAAGGTGACCAGGTACATGGAGAGGAACAGTCCAAAGAGGAGGGGCTGCAGCTCTGCCTCCTCAGAAAGCCCCAGAAGGATGAATTCTGTAATATGAGTGTAGTTTCCTGGCTCCATGAAACTGGTGAAACTACTGGGAAAGAGAAAAGAGCACTGCAAACTCTGCCATAAGCTGTTAACAACGGTTTAAGGATGTGCTGTCACTTATGTTTTAAACTGTCAATTAATTAATCCCTATCTTATTTGTATATCTCATGTTCTTAAATCTCATGTTCTCAATATTCTCTTTGATGCTAAAATTGTCAAGCTGTCCTTGCTTCTAATACAATCTTTTCCCCAAAACATTATTTCTCTCTACAAATTCATAAAGACTTTGACAGTTCATTTAACAAATGTGTTTGACCAATTATTTTATGCCAAGTGTTCTTGAAAATTTTGGGAACATCCATGGAAAAATAAAAATTCTTACCCTTTCTGATATGAACAGCATAAAATTCAAATTTTGAGCTTGTCCTTTACAGAGGTCAGAAGAGTGATGGAAGTTGAAACTCACATGGAAACAATTGGTCCAATGGACTCATGGAGCATGCAAATAGCAGTCATGCCTGGAACAGAACTCTCCTCCATGTACCAATAATCAACTATTTAAGTTCAAGAGGACAGCACTTTGCCCAGGAACAAAGTTCAGAGGATTAGGAAGCAAGAAGAAAGGGAAACAGGAAACAGAAAGAGGCAGAGGGATAATCTATGGCACATCCAGGAATTGCAATGGATGATTTAAATAAGAATGCATATGATATTTTGAATGTCGTTAGGGTCTATAAACCACTTAATTCACAGTAGCAGATAAACAAATTAAAGAGTACAAATAAATTGATCTTTGTATAATCACTCCCGAGAAAGAGTCAATGTGCAGGAAATCTGAAGACAGTTACTGTGATAGTCGTGAGAAGAACCCTTTAGGCAGAGATAGGGGTTGTATTCCTCTCCTGACACAAGAATACTCCTCACACCCTCTGACAACAAGGTGGATAGTGCAACTGATGTGCAAAAACAAATCTGGATAAAGTTTTTGTTAAAAGTGACTGGAATATGAGATCAAATTGTTGTGAGTTTGAATACTTCCCTGAGAAAGATAAACTGTTAAACAGTAAAGTTAAGTAAAAATTTACAAATTAATCCTATGCAAATACCTTGAAGACAACAAGTTGTAAATTTCACTTAGAGTCCACTATCTGCCTCAGACCAGAAAAATCAGTTTTAACTTGAATATTCTTCATTGCTTAAAGCCAAATTCTTAAGCCAATTTCATAGAACAGTTTGAAAAGTATGTAATTTCTAATGTCATGCTGTGCCATACTAATCGGTGGATATTTTGAGTGATTATCCAAACCCGCACAGATTCATCTCCCACTTTTACTGTGATTTTTCAAATCCGTATCCCTCTATGGGTTTCACAGGGGCAGGTGTCTGCTCTGCACATGGACTGGAGCAATGTCTCCAAAGGCAAGTCTGACAGCAGACAGACTATGCTGCTAATTCTGCCTTGACTCTTGCTAATTTCAGAGTTGTCCTTCCTTGGGCAAAATTTGCAACTGTATGTTACATGGCTGCTGCCTACGTGTCCACACTCATGCTTCACTTTCCATTCCTTGCTCTCCTTGTCACAGTTATTAATTATTATGTGCAAATTCCAATGCACACCTTATGGTCTTAATAATCCCAACATTGCTCCCCTCCTGTCTCCTCCTTCAAAGCTCAGTGAGACCGTCACCTCTCTGTGAAACCTTCCCCAAAAATCCCCAGAGAAGGGCAACAACATGATGATCCATTTCAGCAGGATTGCAGAGCCGGGATAAGCACGCACTTACCGTCTGTTCCCTTACGGAGAACGTCAGATACTGGAAAGAAGGGAACATGTCTACTCATTTCTTTCTTTCCATAGTATAATTCCGTGCTAAATAAAGGCTTTGTGAGTTACAATGGGAACAAATAGTTGAAAGAGATTAAAAGGCCCATTAATATCTGGAGAGAAACAGGTTGCAGGAAAGGGAGCCAGGACCAGGGAAGACAGATTAGAGAAAGAAGACATTGTCCTATAGCCAGAACCAGGGACTTTAACTTAGCAGCACTTTATGCCAGTAAACTTGCTTTAACTTTTTATTTCGGTTGATTTACCTACAGATACTACCCATGAGAGAGGGCCTTCACTCATCACCAATCCTGAAGCACCTGTGATGATCTTGAAGCTCATCCAGGTATAATCAGAGAAGAGCTCACCAGTGCTGCTTTTCCATGAACCACTGTAAAGTTAAAGCTCGTGCCACAAGAAGAGCATGGAGATGGACCCATTCATGACGCTTCTAGAAGGCAAAACTGTGTTTTCTCATCCCCTTAGATGAATTCTATAGATCTTGGTCTGTGTAGATGATGTATTTAGAGTCCTTTGGCTCTAGTGGATGAAATCCCTTGTGCCTCATTAATGAAGTATTCTTTTGTCTTACATTCCCTGGGCATTTTATTTCTCTGGAGCTAAGAGAACAAAATTCAAACTTGTGCCTTTTTGTCCTTTGGGAGGCGATGTGGAGCGCCGTATACTGCTTTCTCCCACTGGACTGCTTCTTCCCAGAAGGTGGTCATCTCCATTGTGCTGTGTCTCCAGCATGCAGGGTAATGTCTAATGATCACTCTGAGATGCATTTCCTTCTCCAAAGACCCAAAGAACACAGCTGGACATCATTTACCATGATTCTAGGGTTTTATGAAGCACCTCTGCTCACATACAGCGCCACCACCCTCACTAGTTTATTTTTACTATGTGTTTTGTATCAATTAATTAATCATAGACCCTGATCAAACGGAATGCCATTTGTGTAGGGAGGGTGTTGGGAGATTATATGATAGGATAGTCTCAGTGAGTGTCTACACATCTACAAGTCATAATAGATAAAAAGCCTAAATATCATAATGTCTATAAGGTGGTCCATAGATAATATTCAAATATTATTTCATAATATCATATAACACAATGATACATCATATACCTTAATAATATTTCACATACCATGTAATATATATTCAAAGGGATATATTATTATTTTTGAAAAAGATTCACTAATTCAAATCAATGACACCTATGTCATGCTACATGTTTTGTGAAAGGGAATTTGTCCATCTAGTAGCTTCCTATTCAGTGAATGGAAAGACATATTGCAGAAGGATCCACTCTAGTTGCAGACATGAGGAGAGAAGAGGGAAATCTTTCTGAGGAGGAGCCACTTAAGGCAATAGATGGAGGACGGGGAGTGGAAGAAGTGTCCCAGGGAAGAGGCTCCTCTGGCCTGATTGGTATCTGCTTCAGGGAGCTTTGTGTACTTTTTACAGCTGAAATCCACAACTCCCTCTTCTGGTTTGGCCTATTGGCATCAATGAAATTCATACCTATTCAGCAGTCCATGAGATGATGGTCAACACATGTGAGTGGATCCCACCACAGAACATGAATACAAGTCTAATATTAAAGGATAGTCAGTATTTGTACATGTATCCCCAGTGCATTGCATCCTGTGTTACTTTCTACTCTGCAATTCTTTTTTCTGTTATGCATTATTTTATACATTAGTAAATATTAGTGTGATTCAAAAAGTATGTGAAACTTTTGAATTAATTCTTAATTGGACTTTGCCACAAACTTTTCAATCAGGCACATGTAGCCGTCACTTATTACTGATGGGGGGAGTGAAGAGGGACAGGAAAGGTGCAAGTATTGTGAAGAACAGATCTTTGGTTCCTCCAAATGTTATCCCTAGGTGCAGCAAGTGACCAGCAATTCCACTGCTAGGTACTACCTACAAAGAATTAAAAAGAGGTATTTAAATAAACACTGGTAAATGAAAGCTTACAGAAACTGAATTCACAAGTACTAACTGGTAGAAACAATCCAAATGTCCATCAACAAATGAACACAATGTGGCCTTGACGTACAATAGATGATTTTTCATCATTGAAAACCCTGGAACCAGGATTACACGATGCAGAATGGGTGATTCTTGGAACCTTACACCTAGTGAGGATGAAAGCTCATCCAACAAACTACCGTGGTGTCAGTTCTGACTCAGAGTGACCTGTGGGGTAGAGCAGAACTCCACAGAGGTCCCCAGGTCAGGATCTTTATAAAACAAACTGCCAAAGCTTTCTCTGATCGAGATTTCAAACTACAGAAATTTAGGTCAACAATGTGTGAATTTGGTTTTGTGTCAACGTGGTTGGGCCAGGATTCTTCGTATTAGCAATTGGTGTTTTCCCCTTAGGTGACTGAACCTAAACAACTCCATGATGGAATTCACTGTGAATGGTAAAGCAGATGTAAGAGGAATAGGGAGTAAAAAGTCTCATCATCCAAGTCTTAGCTCTGCTGCAATTAAAAATATAGTTTACTCAGGGGTGTCACGCACTCTTATGTAAGCAGACTTAGTGGGCAAACTTGCCACTTCTCCCTTGTTGGATGGATCTTCCATCTGTCTCAGTGACTCTGGTGTTTTGACCTTGAGCCTGCTGTACTGCCTCAAAATCTGGGCTATCATTGACCTGCCATAATGACTGCCAACATTGGATTTTTTAACTCTGCAGCCAGAAGCTTGATCTGTTGAACTTGAATTTTTCTGCCTTTACCTCCATCAGCCTGTGGTTTTCTCCTTGCTGGTGGTCTTGCTTCCTGGTTTGCCTACCTTAGCAGTTACTAGGATATGTTATGTCTCCCATTAGAATCTGACCCTTAGATTTGAGTCAGATTGTACTTCCTCCCTCCTGCAATTGTATGAGCCATTCCCTTCATATGTATTTCTCTCTCTATCTTCATGGAGCTATAGATCTATAGATATGCATAGAAGTACAGAAACGACAATTTTGTGAGGGAATCCAATTATTTGTAGATGGACTTTGTGTCTCCACTCTGACTCGCATCATTTACATCAACATATTTGTTTGTTTGGGGTCTTCTGATACCTAATACCTTATCCCGTCGACATCTTCTGATCACACATGCTGGTGCGCTTCTTCCATGTGGGCTTGGAGCTCCCTGATAGATGGCCCCTTGTTTAGCTTCAGCAATTTAAGACCCCAGACACTATATATTTTAATAACTGGGCACCAACAGCTTACCTAGCAACATTTGCTTATGCACCCATTTTGACTTCAACAATCTTGTTGGGAAGCTGACCATTAGAGAATGGTAGACTATTGGAACAAAGTTTTATTGATCAATGCTTCTTAATTGTATGTTTGATCCATTTCAGACTGAAAGCATGGGCAGAATTTTTCAATTTCTTCATCAGTAACACTCATGGTTGGTTTATAAATTGGAACATTAGTTGTATTGTTCAATTTCCTCGAGGAGGGATAAATAGAATCCTATCACAGATAGCATGATGCTTCAAAATAGATCTTGAAATATCCTGACAATGACTGAAATATCTTTCCTCTTGTTTGTGTTTCTCCTGGCATAGTAAACCATTATTATTTTCTGATTCAAAATGGTACATTTCAGCTCACTGATGTCTGGAACCTTAATCTTTGTGCTTCCCTTCCATTTTTTATGCCTTCCAATTTTCCTAGCTTCCTACTTCATACATTCCAAGTTCTGATAATTAGGTGATTTTTGCAGATAGTTTTTTCCATATGAGTCGGCAAATGAAGTTCTGGAAGACTCTACTCTGCAGCGTTGACACCGTCCCTGGAAATGAAGACGACTCTACTTGGAGAAGGCAGCTCTTCCTCTGTCACGTTCTGAGTGCCTCTGACCTGAGGGGCTCATGTTCTAGCACTCTGTCTGACAAAGCTCTCCTTCTGTTCAGTAGGCCTTCATTATCTGACCATGTTCTGATGCTATGAATAATGATTTTAGTCATCAATTCCTCTGAAGTGGGTAACAAATTCATTCCTTGTGTTCTATTCTCCGTTTGGAAGCTCCCCTGAGAGAAACCTGTTCAGTGTGGGTGACCCTGTTGGTGTTTGAAATTTCAGTGACCCGGCTTCCATCATAACAACAACACACAACCCCCCACAGGGTGCCCAACACATGGGAGAGTTCCACTGCAGAGATATTATTATCCTGTAATTGGGAAAATTTAAATCATCCGCTAGGATATGTGATAATTATATTGATAAAATATTCATTTAGCTAAAGTAGGAGAATTTGAAATACTTTTTATAAAAGCAATGTATACATGTACATTACAGGCTTTTTGGACCCAAATACATCGATTGTGAACCTATACATATCAAAAATTCAAGTGATTGTATGTTATTTTTACAAAAACTAGGGTTGGAAAAGGTTGATTAATAAGGCTCATTCACAAAAAAAGACCCATGTCTGCTAGATTAAGATATGTCACTAAACAGTAAAGAAAATCTGAATTCATATATGGCCTTCCTGAGCTTCCATTCATCCATTTCTTCTCACACGAGGGCACTTCTGCCTTACATCCAAGAGAGTCCTTCAGTTTCTTACATGCACCACAAGCAAGTATAAGACAAACAGTTTGCTTAGTGGGGCTTCAAATCAGAGCCTTCCATTGTGATATTTGAAGATGTTGTGCTTGTGAATCTCAAAAGAGCAGAGTCTACAGTCCTGGGTTGCCAAAGGCTGGATACAAACTAGATCAAATTTGCCGATTAGAAACCTAATACCAAGCCTCTTCCCACTTTGGGTGGGGGGATTCCTTATGAGTAATGTTAAACCCTTTCCCAATGGCAGATTGCCTAGGTTCCTAGCAGATGTATGTATGACCACCTTCTCTAACACAGATCCACCCAAGCTTCTCTACTTGAATTTCCATTGAGGTTCAGTGCGCACCCGAGTCGAGTGTTGTTGATCTGGGGTGATCACAGAACAATGTCATATGACAGGAGCTGGCTTGCCTTCTCCTTCTCTCTTCAACATAGAAACTGGCCGCAGATGAGGGAGGCCTCTGTCAAAATGGTTATTAAGTCGTACAAATAATAGCATGATACATAGATCGTGAGCAGTAGCAGACACACTTCCACATTAATTAACAGAATCCAGTACAAGATCGCGTGACTTGAGAGCAGAGGTTTTCTTTCATCTTGGTCTCTATCCCTAGAGTAGCGGCACACACAGTTTATTTCTTTTCTAGGGATTGACTATCTTTACTTACCATAATTGTTTCCCGGTTCATACTTGACATCAGGAGATTCCTGGTTTCATCACTGTTTTTTAGGGGTGCACAGAATCCATTTTTGATATATCAGAGTTTCTTTATTAATTTGTCCACAAGGGAGCATTTGAGCTGCTTCCAGCTCATTAGTCTGATGAAATGTGCTCTGATAAACTTGGGAGAGCACATGTCTCTTTGTTCTGTGTTATTTCGTTGGCATATCTACTCAGCAGCGGTATTGCTGGGTTGTATGGTATTTCTATATCTAGTTATTCGGGGGTAGTGTCATATCGGTTTTCACAATGGTTGCACATGATTACAAGCCCACCATCAGTGTACAAGGGCTCCAATTTCTCCATACTCTCTCCAGAAGTTTTTGATTTCTGGGTTTTGTTTTTTTGAAGTAAGCTATTGCTGTAGGTGTATCATAGCTGTCTTCTAGTGCCCTTGACCTAGGCAAGTGAGACTTCAAAGGCTTCCTCTGTTGTCAAAGCATTTCAATTGCTATTCCACTAAATCCTGGGACCCGTTTTGCACTAATGCATTCAGTGCAGGCTAGACTTATTCCTTTATTGCCACGAGTTCTTGATCATGTTACCTCTTGAAATGGAGAAGTCTCAATGAATTCTTTTTTTGTATTATAACTCCATGTATTCCTTCCATCTTCTTCTGAAACTTTCTGCATCATTCAATATTTAGTTTATAGAATCTTTCAGTATTTCAATTCGGGGTGTGAATTTTTTCTTCAGTCCATTCTGATTAAGAAATATTCAGCTCATTCTTTTTTGATTCCTAGCACCAGGTCTTTGCACATTTCATTAACTTATTTTGTCTTCTTGAGCTGGCCTTCGAAATTTTCTTTTCACCTCTTTTACTTCATTTCTTTCTTTGTATCAATGACTCTATAGTGAAGAGTTAGTTTAGTAATCTATATTGACACTTATTTTGACGTTTTCTTTCTTTTATATGATCTTTTAGTGTCTTCATTTGTGATATTGTTGATGTCATCATCTCTAAACCACGTGGTACATACAAGCACAGGTTGTATTTTGGCATTTGTGGGCTTATTTTAATCTTGTTCAGTTTCATCCTTATCTTCCATGTGAGCAACTGCTGATCTGTTTGACATTCAGTGTCAGACTTCATTCTGGATGCTCACGTTGACCTTCTCCATTCTCTCATTTGTAGGATAGTGTCAATTTGATTCCTGTGTAGTCATTTGGCCAGTTTGATGTGTATCGTTGCTATTTGGGTTGTTTATAAAAAGACATTATCTTTTATTTTAAACAGTTTATTAGGGGCTCATACAACTCTTATCACAATCCATACATATACATACATCAATTGTAGAAAGCACATCTGTACATTCTTTGCCCTAATCATTTTCAAAGCATTATCTCTCCACTTAAGCCCTCTGCATCAGGTCCTCTATTTTTCCCCTCCCTACCCGCTCCCCCTTCCTCCATGAGCCCTTGATAATTTATAGATTATTATTTTGTCATATCTTGCCCTATCCGGCGTCTCCCTTCACCCCCTTCTCTGTTGTCCGTCCCCCAGGGAGGAGGCCGCATGTAGATCCTTGGAATCGGTTCCCCCTTTCCAACCCACTCACCCTCTACACTCCCAGTATCGCCCCTCACACTCCTGGTCCTGAAGGTATCATGAACCCTGGAATCCCTATGCCTCCAGCTCCTATATGCACCAGTGTACAACCTCTGTGCTATCCAGACTTGCAAGGTAGATTTCAGATCATGGTAGTTGGGGGACAGGAAGCATCCAGGATCTGGGTGAAAGCTGTATTCTTCATTGGAGCTACATCACACCCTGACTGACTCATCTCCTCCCCTAGCCCCCTCTGTGATGGGATCTCCAGTGGCTGACAAATGGGCTTTGGGTCTCCACTCTGCACTTCCTCCTTCATTCACTATGGTAAGATATATTTTTTTGATGATGCCTTATACCTCATCCCCTTGGCACCTTGTGATCGCCCAGGCTGGTGTGCTTCTTGCATGTGGGCTTTGTTGCTTCTGAGCCAGATGGCCGCTTGTTCACCTTCAAGCCTTTAAGACCCCAGACACTATCTCTTTTGATAGCCGGGCACCATCAGCTTTCTTCATAACATTTGCTTATGCACCGCTTTGTCTTCGGCGATCTTTTCATGGATGTGTGCAGACAATGATGATTTTTTGTTCTTTGATGCCTGATAACTGATCCCTTCAGGACCACGTGATCACACAGGCTGGTGTGTTCTTCCATGTGGGCTTTGTTGCTTCTGAGCTAGATGGCCGCTTGTTTATCTTCAAGCCTTTAAGACCCCAGACACTATCTCTTTTGTCAGCCGGGCACCATCAGCTTTCTTCACCACATTTACTTGTTCACCAACTTTGGCTTCAGCAGTTGTGTCGGGAGGGTGAGCATCATAGAATGCCAATTTAATAGAAGAAAGTATTCATGCATTGAGGGAGTGCTTGAGTAGAGGCCCAAGGTCCTTCTGCCACCTTAATACTAAGCCTATAAATATAGGCACATAGATCTATTTACCCATCCTCATATATATTTTTGCATGCACATGTCTTTGTCTAGACCTCTATAAATGCCCTTTGCCTCCTAGCTCTTTCCTCTATTTCCCTTGACTTTCCTCCTGCCCCACTATCATGCTCTGTCCCCACCTAGATTCCAGCTATACCTCTTCTTTACGTAGCCTTACCCTTGATCATTCCCTACCAGGCCTGCCACTCCCCGCTCACCACCAATTTGAATACCATGTTGTTCCCTTGCCCCTGAGTTTGTTAACAGCACTTCCTTACCTCCCACCACCTCCCCCTATCCCAAGTCCCCCTGGAACTGCCAGTCCCGTTGTTTTCCCTCCAGGTAGTTCATCCAACCTGTCATATTTAGACAGACCTGTGGAGATAATAACATTCACAAAAACAAGACAGAGGAAAACATAGCAACAGTATACAAACAGACAACAAAACAACAACAACAAACCACTGACAAAGAACAAAACAAAACACATCAAGAAAGAAAAGTTTGTAATTAGTTCAAGGATTGTTTGTTGGCCTTTAGGAGTGTTTTCCTGTCCAGTCTGTTGGGCACCACGCCCTGGCCCCAAAGTCCACTTTCAACATTCCCTGGGGACCTTGCCGCTCCATTCCCTTGCTGTTCCACTGCACCCCCCTACCCCCGCCCCCAGTGTTTTGCCTAGGTGTGGTGGGATCAGGTCAGGTGCAATTCGCACACTGTGTCTCCAGTGCTGTCCCCTGTAGCACCATTGGTCACTGAGAGGCATCATGTCTCATAGTGGGGCCAGCCATGTTGTCCTCTTTGTGGACTGGCTGCTCTGATCAGGAATATCATCCTCACGGCCTGGTGGGCCAGGCTGTGCTCCGCTCTCTCCTCCTCCCCCTTCATCTGCTCCTGTGTGCTCTGATCAGATATGTCCGTCTCTCGGAGCTGAAGAATCAATGTCGTCCTTTGAAACAAATTCTTCTGGGAGGAGTGGCAGGAATCCACTTAATTTTTGGTGTTGGGGCCAGCCTCCCAGTACTCTCCACTGGTTCCCTACTCCACACCGGGATGTTGCATTCACACCTTGCGGCACAGGGTTGAAGTCTGGTCACTCTTTCCCTGTGGAGATATAAACCATACCCTCCCCTCTGGGGTTGGGGGTGGTTAGTGCCCCATGCCCCAGCTCCCCTTTTCTTCCTTTTATTTTCCTTTCCCCACCTCCTCCCCAGTTGTCTACCATATGCATCCCTGGTTTTGATCTGGTATCTACCATACTACACAGTCTTCACCTCCAAAATGTTTGTATACAGTAGCTTTTTCCCTATGCCCCTTTTGCATTTTTTAGTACTTGCCTCAGCAGGCTCTTGCTGTCCTTGTCCTTTTGTGCCTGACTTACTTCGCTTAGCATGATTTCCTCCAGTTATTCCCATGCTGTTATGTGCCTCATATGTTTATCACTACTTTTTAGTGGTGCATAGTACTCCATTGTATGTATATACCACAGTTTTTTAATCCAATTGTCAGTTGATGGAAATTTGGGTTGCTTCCAGCTCCTTGCAATTGTGAACTGTGCTGCAATGAACATTGGAGCACAGATGTCTGGCCTTGGTTTGTTTCTAACCTCTTCTGGCTATATGCCCAGTAGGGGGATTGCTGGGTCATATGGTAACTCTATTTCCATCTGTTTTAGGTATCGCCAGATTGATTTCCATAGTGGCTATACGTACTTACAGGCCCACCAGCACTGGATGAAAGTTCCTGTCTCCCCACAGCCCCATTCAACACTTGTTGCTTTCTGATTTTTGGAATTGGGCTACCTTTGAGGGTGTCAGGTGCTATCTCATTGTTGTTTTAATTTTCATTTCCCTTATGGCTAAAAATCAGGAACATTTTCTCATATCTTTGTTGGCCATTCAGATTTCTGTCCCTGTGAAACTTCTGTCCAAGTCCTTTGCCCACCTCTCAAGTGGGCTATTAGTTGTTTTTCTTTTTGGAAGCTAGCAGAGTATTATAGATTTTGTTAATAAGGCCTTTGTTTGATGTGTCATTGCTAAAGATATTTTCCCAGTCCGTGGTCTCTCTTATTACTCTATTGGTGAATTCTTTCGATGTACACAAGTGTTTTACCTTCAGTATATGCCATTTGTCAATTTGTACCTCCTCTGTGTGTGTGTCCTTCCCTATTTCTGATAGCCTGTGTATCCCCTGTGCCAAAGTTCTCAAGTTGGTCCCAATTCCCTCATTGATGGCCCTAATAGTTTGGGGTTTAACTTCAAGGTCTGTGATCCACCTTGAGTTTATTCTTGTGCATGGAGTGAGATAAGGGTCTTGCTTCATTTTTCTGCATGTAAATATACATTTTTCCCCACACCACTTGTTAAAGAGGGCATCAGCTTGCCATTTGATATTTTGGGGGGCCTTATCAAAGATCAGCTGTCCTTATGCTGATGACTTTATTTCTGGGTTTTCAGTTCTTTTCCATTGGTCTGAGTATCTGTCATTGTACCAATACCATGCAGTTTTGAGATCTGTGGCTGTATAGTATGTGCCAAAGTCAGGTAAAGCAAGCCCACCCACGGTGTCCTTTTACTTGAGCAGTTCTCTGCTAATTCTGGGCTTCTTCCCTCTCCATATGAAGTTGGTAATCAGTTTTTCCATTTCTTTGAAGAAAGATGATGGTAATTGTATCTGGATGGCATTAAACTTATATAGTGCTTTTGGCAGAACTGACATCTTAACTATAATAAGTCTTCCAATCCAAGAGCATGGGATATTCTTCCTTTTGTTGAGGTTGCTCTTGTTTCTTGTAATATTGTTCTATATTTTTCCCTGTATAGATTTTTTGTTGTTTTTCAGTCAGGTTTATCCCTAGATATTTCAATTTTTATTTGGCTATTGTGAAGGGTACCACCTTTTTGATCTCTTCTTCTGTGGTCTTATGTGATGTGTATAACAGTCCAATAGACTTCTGTTTGTTGATCTTGTATCTTGCCACTCTGTCAAACTCCTCTTATGCTTTCTGACTTCACTTCTATCACCAAGGCCATGTTTTATAACTAGTTTCTTCCAATTTGTTTCCATATGTTGTATTCCAAATGCCAAAAATATCATGTATTTTGATTTCATGATTAGTCAATCTGAGACTTAAGAAGTTAGGAGAACTATTCAATTTCTTCATGTCCAAAGTACATGACATGAATGCAAGGTGAACGCATCAGACCACGCTTGAAGAAACTATTGAACTCAAAGTCAGTAAGTGAGATCACAGGTCTGATGGCAGGCCATTGATGATTCCCAGGACCAACAGGCAACGTGGCAGACCATTGACTAGCTTCAGTGGTTGGTGCATAACTTTGGATATTATTTATATTAACTGGAGCTCCTTCTAGGCAAGTAAATATTATACTATCTCATGCAGTACTGTACTTCGAGTGGGGAAATGTTTTTTATACGGGGTGTAACACCATTCCTCTTGATTTTTAGGTCCCCAGCAAGCCACCACAATAGGACAAGTTGAATGACAAATGGTGGAAGAGACGGAGACGGACTTGATGTAATGATAAGGACATTTCCTTGGGATGTGATGAAATTTCTATATAAATGGACCCGCTGGAGAAATTTGCTTGCTTTTTGCTGGGTTTACATTATGCATCTGCTTCTTCAGCCTCTGGTTCTTTGGACTTGAGTCAATGATTTGCCATATTGCCTGCTGATCCTGGAATCCATCACTGTCTTGCCACCTGACCTGTCATCAGACCTACTGACTGAGTTCATTTACTTCTTCAACCCATGGCCTGGTTACTCACTTGCATTCATCTCATGTGCTTTGGACATGTTATCAGGAAATACCAGTCTATGGAAAATGATACTTATTTAGTTTTAATTGCTCTTTGTATATTTGGGATACATGTTATTTATCAAATATTGGTTTTGCCAATATTATTTCCCACTTAGAGGTTTTCTTTTGATTCTTGAATCAATTTCTTTTGCAGAGCAGATAGTTAAAATTTTAACAACATATACCTTATCCATATTTTCGATCACGGATGCTTTTCTATTATATCTAAAAACTCATATCTCAATTCAAGTCTACCTAGATTTTATCATAACATTTCCTAGTTTATGTGATGTTTTCCATTTTACATTTAGGATTATAATACATTTTGATTTATTTTTATACATGTGTGTGGAGTAAGGTCTATGAATGGATTCTTTATTTATCAAGTGATTGATTGTACATGAATTTCCAATTTTTCCAGCAGTATTTGATGTAAGGACTAGACTGGCAGCTCTTCAATTTATTCACAACTAACTTTAGTGGTTAGTCTTTAAATTTGAATAATAGTAGTAGTAAGTGGACTTCCTTATAGACATGTACACAGTACCCTATCACAACAACATTGAACTTCAAGAAATGTCTTTAAAATTAATTCTTGTCAATGAAGAGGTACTCCAATGTCAACCAGCCATGCAGTTTCGCCAAATCTGCTTCCTGGGGTGGGGGTGTGGGGGCTGCAAGAGAGATCAAGGGAAGACATAATTAGGTTCATTTCATGGTGTTTCTTCAGCCAGCCAAGCTAGCAGGGAGGGAGACTCTCAGAACAAATTCCCATCACGTAGCACTGATGAGCAGAAAGACGATAAGAAAATTTTGGAAGAAATTGTACAAGATATGGAAGTTATTGATACTTTGGGGAAGTGGATGTTTTCTGTTTACTTACCAATGTAAGAGCAAACTGTTAGGCAATCATTGCTATAAAATTATAAACAAAAACATCTAAAAACTGTGTTAAGCTTTTTCAATGTGAGAAAGGAAAAAATGGGGAAATTTTCAGAAGAATTCAAAAAAAAATAATACAGAGGGTCAAAGGAATTAAATAGAGTCAGAAACCTTAAATAAACACACGTGAAAACCCGAAGTTTAAGAATAAATAACAGAAAAAAGCTCCTTAAAATAATACACTAGTAGAATCAATAGAGTGGAAGAAATAACCAGAGAACTAGAAAACAAGGACGCTGAATTTAGTCAGTATGAAGAATGAGTGGAGGAAATTGAAAAGGTTGTAGGATTCTGTGTGACTACAGGATGATAAATCAAATACACACAATAGAAATTCCAAAGAAGATGAGTGGAAACGAGCCCAGAAAACATTTTACAAGAAATAATTGCAGAAAATTCCCCAAATATGAAAGGTGAGATTATCATTCAATATGCTCAAGAAACTCCATATAGGTAAACTCTAAGAGAAACACCTCAAGGTACATAATGATTACACTTACCAGATTCAAAGAGAATGAAATATTTTTGAGAGCACCATTAGATAAGGAAAATGTCACTTACAAAGCACCATCATTAAGAGTAAGTGCATTCCTTGGAAGAAGCACACCATTTCATTTGATCATGAGGTGTTGACAGGATAGGGTATCGCAAGATCCAAAACAAACAATTATATCTATGCAAAAGTGGGCGGTTAGAGTGTAGATTTAAGTCCATCTATAGACATTTGGGCATCCCCCCACAGAAGGATTACAAGGAAGGGACAATTCAACCAAGGTGCAGTATAGCACCAACGAAACACACATCATTCCTCTAGTTCCTGAATACTACCCCCTCCTCCCACTACCATGATGCAGATCTACCTTACAAATCTGGCTAAAGCAGAGTGCACCCATTAGTACAAATAAGAGCTCTCGAGACATGGAATGCAGGACAGATAAACCCCTCAAGAATAGAAGTGGGAGTTGCAATATCATGAGGGTAGGGATTTGGGTGAGGGGATGGGAAGAAAGCAGAACCCCATCACAAAGTTGGATAAGAGCTTGAATAACAGAAATGTGAGTGGAGAGAAACAACAGACTGTGTAAGACATGAAATAATGTATAATTTAACAAGTGTTCATGAGGGTAGGAGGTTGGTAGAGGTAGGTGGACAAAGAGGAGCTGATAGCAAGGGTTCAAATAGAAAGAATTTTTTAAGGAAATGCTGAAGTGTGCTTCATAAAATTGATGATGGATTGTTATAAGACTTGTAAGAACCACCCCCCCCAATACAATGATTAACAACAACAACAAAAAGATAAATCCTCTCTCCAATCCCTGTGATCAAGAGGTGTTGGCGGGTTCAGGTAGCAGGTATCAAAAGATAATATATATGCAAGCAAGAGGGGTCAGAGTGGAGACCCAAGACTTGTCTTCAGACACCTGGACCATCCCTTATGTAAGGTTCCCACTGAAGAGATGATTCAGTCACAGTGCAGTATAGCACCACGGAAACACAGACCATTCCTCTAGTTCTTGAATGCTTCCACCTCACCACATGCCCACCCCACCCCAAACACCATGACCTCGGATTTACCTTGCAAATCCTTTTTGAACAAAGTAAAAGCATTGGGACACATAAGAGCTCTCGACACATTGAATCCAGAACAGACAAATCCATCAGTAATAGTAGTGGGAAGAGGGGCACCATGAGGCTAGAAGGAGGGTGGTGGAGGAAGGGGGAGGAAGGTTAACTGATCACAATGATGGATATATAACCTGCCGCCAGGAGGACGAATAACAGAAATGTGGGTGAAGAAAGACAGCAGGCAGTGTAAGAAACAAAAATAATAACAATAATATATAATTGAACAAGGATTCATGAGGGTAGAGGTGGGAGAGGATAAATAGGAGCTGATAGCAAGGGCTCAGGTGGAAAGAAAATATACTGAAAGTGATGATGGCAACATATGTACAAGTGTGCTCAAGACAATGGATTCATGGATTGCTCCAAGATCTGTAAGAACCCCTAATTAAATTTTTTAAAAGATTATGTGCTTATATCTCACTTGCAACTATGCAGACAAGAAGTGAAAACATATGCAAACTCTTCAGAGAAAAGGCTGTCAAACAGAATTAATACTTCCAGCAAACTTATCATTTAAAAAAGAGGGTGGAATTAGGATTTTCCCAGATAAGCTTAAATTAAGGGATTTTTAACCACAAATAGCAGCCCCCTACGAAATACTAAATAAAGTTGATTCTTTAGCATGAATGAATTATACAAACCCCAAATTTCAAAGGGTTGGAGCTAAACTACCACCTGTAAGCATAATTGATTATAACATAAAATTAAAATGGATGATTGGTATAGCTAAGAGAACTTTCGAAAGTTAAAGGGAATCTAAGTGATTTCATAATAAAATTATCAGTAATGATAATAGCAAAGGAAAAAAATATATTCCTGAAAATGTAATCTCAGTTTGAAAATAAAGAATCAAGAAGTCATCAATGTAACCAGGAATGAAGGTTGAGGGGATGTTCAATAAAACGTTTGAAGTAAATTCTTCTCTATTGGTAATTAACTGCAGTGAATATAATTGGATTAAATATTTTAATCAGGAAACAGTGCTATAATGGATGAAAAATATCACACAGCTACGTAAGGAGGGACATACATTAGGCACAGGTGCTTAAATAGATTAAAGTGGGGGGCAGTAATGCAGAGTGAAAAATAATTTTAAGTTAAAATGTATTATGAGCCATAGAAAGACATTATATGCACCACTTTTTCATGACAAATAGAACCATTTTCAAAGGGGAAACAATACCTGCCTAATATTAACTATTTGGATCTAAGAGACATTGGGAACACCACCTAACAGTAGCACAGGACACATTCTACTTCATTGCATCTGTGCTTGCTATAGACTATTTTCACACACAAGGTATATTTCAGTAAGTTTTAAAAGATTGAAACCGAATGACAAGTTGGAAGGGATACCTGATGGGCTTTGCTGCATTTTGACGACTTAATTGCAGAAACTGTAGTGGGATTGAGCTGGGTGGGAGTCAGCCTACACACTTTATTCCCTGACTAGTTTTGTTGAAATAATGCGTAATACAGAGAAGCTGGCTGGTTTTTTTTAAATAAATCATTTTATTGGGGCTCATACAATTCTTATCACAATCCATACATACATCAATTGAGTAAAACATCCTTATACATGCATTGCCCTCGTCATTCTCAAAAATCGCCTTCCACTTGGGTTCCTGGAATCAGCTCATTTTCCTTTTATCCCTCGCCCTCCCTCCCCGCTAACACCTCCCTCATGACCCGTAGATAACTTATAAATTATTACTCTGCCCTACCTTACAATGCCCAGCATGTCCCCTCACCCACTTTCCTGCTGCCAATTCCTGAGAGAGGAGATTACATGTACATACCGAGATTGGTTCCCCCTTTCTAGAACCCCTTCCCTCCTGGTATCACCACTATCACCGCTGGTCCTGAGGGGTTCATCTGTCCCTGTGTTTCCAGATCCCTACTGCACCGCTGTGCATCCTCTGCTCTAACCAGGTCTGCAAGGTAGAATTGGGATCATGATAATTGGGGAAGGGGGTTGCAGAAGGAAGCGTTCAAGAACTAGAGAAAGGTTTATAGTTTCATTGCTGATACACTGAATCCTGAGTGACTCATCTTCTCCCCACTACCCCTCTGCAAGGGATGTCCAGCTGTCTACAGATGGGCATTGGGTCCCCATCATGCACTCCCCTCATTCACAATGATATGATTTTTTTTCTCTGCCTTTGTTGTTTGAAACCTGGTCTCCTCAGGGCCTTAATGATCACACATGTTGGTGTGCTGCTTCCATGTGGGCTTCGTTGCTTCAGGGCTAGATGGCCGCTTGTTTACTTTCAAGCCTTTCAGTCCTCAGATGCTATATCTCTCAATAGTCAGGCACCATCAGCCTTCCTCACCATACTTACTTATTCACACATTGGTCTTCAGCCTTTGTGTAGGTAAGGTGATCACACAATGATGGTTTTTGTTCCTTGGTGTCTGCTACCTGATCCCTTCAACACCTCGTGTTCACACAGGCTGTGTGCTTCTTCTCTGTGGGCTTTGTTGCTTCCAAGCTAGATGGCCGCTTGTTTGCTTTCAAGCCTTTAAGATCGCAGATGCTATATCTTTTTGATAGCCAGTCACTATCAGTTTTCTTCACCACGTTTGCTTATGCACACGTCTGTCTTCAGCGATCATGTCGAGAAGGTTGATATCTTGGAATGACCATTAAGCTGAGCAAGGTGCTATTGTATTGAGGAAGTGTTCGCGAGGAGGGCCAATGTCCACCTGATACCCTACTACTGAACCTATAAATATATGCACATAGATCTATTTTCCCCATAATCATAAACATATTTACATATATACATGTCTGTATTTAGGCTTTTATATATATCCTTTGTACCTACTCCTTTCCTGTATTTCCTTATGCTTTCCTCCTCTCCCACTACCATGTTCACTCTTCATAATGATTTCAGTAATTCCTCTCAGTTACCTTGTCCTTGGTCACTCCCTAACAGTCCTCCCCTCCCCTCCCTCCTCTGGTTTTGAACCACTCGCTGTTCCCTTGTCACTGGGTTGGCCAACGCCTCCTCCCTTCCCCTACTCCCCACACTCTCATGTCCCTTGGGACCGTCGGTCCCGTTATTTTCTTCTCATATTGTTTGTCCAGCCTATTTTATCTAGTTAGAACTGCAGATATAGTAATATGTGATTACAAATTCAGAGGGCTTGGACAGCACCCAAGTGGTACATAAGAACATGGCATTGACAGCAGCAGTGCTGACACGCTGACAAAAAAAGTCACTGACATAGAAAATGTAAAAGAAGAGGGGGAAAATATAAAAACAAAACAAAAAAACAGCAACCAAAAAAACCTGTTAGTAGTTTGAGGGCTGTTTTTGGCCTTCAGGAGTGTTTTCTGGATGAGGCTGATGGGGTGCCATGGCCTGGCCCCAAAATCCATCCTTTATACTCCCTCGGGATCTGCTTGCTCTGCTTCCCCCACAACTCCGTTGCACAGCCCCAGTGTTTTGCCTCAGTGTGGCGGGGTCAGCTCAGTCGCACATCCCCCACTGTGTCTCAGGTGCTGTCCCGTGCAGGGCCATGGGTCAGTGCAGGATGTCGCATCTCACCGTGGGGCCAGCTGTATGGTCCTCTCTGTACAAAGGGCCCTTCGAGCCGGGCTATCTTCCTCTGAGCTTGGTGGGCCCAGGTGTGCTGCTCTCCGTTTTTCCTCCTTCCTTTGCTTCAACTTCCTTCTGGGTGTGGTGTGGTGGTTCAGTTCCTTTCCCGCACCAGATGATCTATTTTCATTTTCTGTGGTACTCACTTCAATGGTGGGGGTCAGGCATATTCTGCTTAAGGCTGGCGTATGGTCCAGTCTCTTTGTGTAGTCCTCCGCACTTTACATTGCCCTCCTGATTTGGCCTGTCATCGTGGGGTCCGTATGCATGTTCCAGATCTGTGGGGACACAACCAATACTCTCCTCCAGGTGGTTTAGTGTCCTGTTCCCCCCATATCATTCATTTGGTTTCTCCCCATCCCTCTGCTCCCTCCCCCTGCCCCACTTATCTTTCTTTATGCTGGGGTCTCATGTACCTCCCTAGGTGTGGCCTGCCCTCCCTCCAACTATCTATGCTTCCACCCGTTTATTGCGAGATAGATGTTTATACTTCTATTCCTGGCATGCTGATTGTACTTACCTCAGGGGACTCATATGTTTTCTGTCCTTTTGATTCTCGATTACCTCGCTTAACATAATCCCTTCCAGCTCTTCCCATGAAATGACGTGTTTCATGTGCTCGTCCATGCTTTTCAGTGCTACATAGTGCTCCATTGTGTGTGTGAGCCAAAGTTTACTAATCCACTCATCTTTCGATGGAAACTTAGGCTGTTTCCAAGTCTTTGCGATTGTGAATTGTGCCGTAATAAACAATTGAGCGCATATAACTGGTCGTGATTTATTTGGTGCTTCCACCAGGTATGTGCCCAGTAGAGGGATGGCTGAGTCATAAAGCGATGAAATTTCCATTTCCTTTAAGTATCTCCAGGTTGCTTTCCACAGTGGCTGTACAAATCTACACGACCACTATCGGTGGAGGAGGGTTCCTACTTCACCACAGCCCCTCCAACATTTGTTGCTCTCTGATTTGCTGATTTGGGCTAGCCTCAGGGGTGTTAGATGGTATCTCATTGTTTTATTGATTTGCATTTCTCTCATGGATAATGACCTTGAACACTTTCTCATATGCTTATTGGCCATATGGGTTTTCTTCCTAGTGAAAGTTCGTTTCAGTTCTTTTGCCCACTTCCTTAAGCGGTTAACTGTTTTCCTCTTTTTGTGGGTCATGATGGTGTTGTAGATTTTAGTAATGAGCCCTTTGTCCGATGTGCCATTACTAAAAATCATCTCCGGGTCTGTGGGCTATCTTGTCACCCTATTGGTGAACCTTTTGAGGTGCACTGGAGCTTTATTCTTATTAAATCCCATTTCTCAATTTCCAGTTCACCTGTGTGTGTAACTTTTCCAAGTGCAGTGAACCTATGAGCTCACTGAGCCAGAGCTCTGAGGTTAGTCCCAATTCCCTCCTTGATGTTCCTGATGGTTTCAGGTTTAACTTCTAGGTCTGTGATACACCTTAAGTTTATTCTTGTGCATGGGGTGAAGTAAACGTCTTGTTTGATTTTTCTACATGTGGATATCCATTGCTTCCAGCACCACTTATTAAAAAGAGAATCAGCTTCCCACTTGATGTTTTTTGGGACCCTTGTCAAAGGTCAGTTGTCTATACGCTGATGATTTTACTCTTGGGTTCTTTATTCTTTTCCACTGGTCTGAGTGTCTGTCGTTGTGCCAGTACTACGCTGTTTTTACCATTGTAGCTGTGTAATAGCAGGGAAGGTTCTTCCATTGTGGAGGTCGATTTTGGTTTCCTGTAATAGGTTTCTATAGTTTTGCTTATATAGGTCTTTAGCATTTTTGTTAAATATATTCCTAGTTATTTCAGTTTGTTCTTAGCAACTGTGAAGGGTACTTCCCTCTTAACCCCTCTTCCATTGCCCTGTCCAATATGTACCAACTTCTGTTTATTGATCTTGTATCTTGCTACTCTTCCATATTCCTCTATCACTGTAAGTACTCCAGCTGTGGAGCTTTTGGGGTTTTCAATGTACAGGATCATGTCGTCTGCAAATAGCGATAGTTCCACCTCCGCCTCTCCCATTTGGATCCCTTTGGTGTCCTTCCGCTGTCTTATGTTGCCAGGCAAAACCTCCAAAACGATATTGAATAGAAGTGGGGACAGGGGGCATCCTTGTCTTGTACCCTTTTTCAGTGTGATTGTTCTTTATTCTCCATGATGTTGGCCATTGATCTTTCATAGATAGCTTGTGTAAGCTTGTGGACTTCCCTTCCAATCCTATCTTCATGAGTGTCTTGATTAGGAATGGGTGCTGGATGTTGTCAAATGCTTTTTCTGTATCAATGGATATTATCCTGTGGTTTTTATCCTTTTCCTTCTCAATACGATGTATAATATTGATGAATTTTTGGATGTTAAACCATCCTTGCATCCCTTTGAGGAATCCTACTTGGTCATGGTGGATGATATATGTTGTATTCTTTTATATTCTATTGGCCAATATTTTGTAAACGATTTTTGCATCTATGTTCATTAGCAATATTGGTCTGTAATTCTCTGGACCTGTGGTGTCTTTGCTCTCTTTAGGTATCAAAGTAATGCTGGCTTCATAAAATGAGTATGGGAGTTTGCTGTCCTCTTCAATGTTATGGAATACTTTGTGGACGATTGGTGTCAACTCTTATCTGAATGCTTAGTAGAATTCTGCTGTGTAACCAGCTAGATCTGGGGCCTTTTTCCTTGGAAGGCTTTTGATGACCCTTTCTATTTCTTCTATCCCTATGGGTTTGTCGAGGCTATTAAACTCGGTCTAAGATAATCTAGGGAGAGAATGTTTTCCCAAATATTTGCCCATATCGTCCAGGTTTCTGAATTCATTAGAATACAAACCTTCATAGTACTTTGTGATTATCGTTTTAATCTCATTGGGGTCTGATGTTATTGCACCTGATTCATCCCTCATCCTGGTTATTCATGTTTGCTCCTTTCTATCTTTGGTAAGCTTTGCCAAAGGACTGTCAACTTTGTTAATTCATTCGTGGAACAAGCTTTTGGCTGCATTTATCTTTTGCATTGTTCTCTTATCTTCCCACTGGTTTAAATCTGCCCTGATTTTCATTATTTCTTTTCTCTTACTATTCTAGTTGTTGGGGGTTTTGTGTTAATGTATCTGTCATACGCCTTTCTTCTTTTTTCATGTATGCATTTAAGGATATCAAGCTACCTCTGATAACTGCCTCTGCAGTGTCCCATAAGTTTTGATACGTTGTATGCTCGTTCTCATGAGCTTCTCGAAACTTCCTGATATCCACTCTGATCTGGGTCTTTATCCATTCATGTCGCAGGAGATCATTGTTAATTCTCCAATTGGTTGCCCTTGCTTTTCTGGACACCCTCTTATTAATCTCCAGCTTTATGGCATTGTGATCTGAGAAAGATGTCTGTATAATATCCTTGTCTTGAATTTACTCAGGCTGGACTTGTGTCCCAGCATATGGTCTATTCTTGAAAAAGATCCATGTAGGGTTTGAAAATAATATGAAACCCTTTGCATTTGGATGGAAAGCTCTATAGATGTCTATCAGGCCCTATTACCTAATTACGTTGTTTAGCTCTCTGGCTTCTTTGCTGAGCTTCTTTCCCAGTAATCTGTCTTTCTCTGATAGTGGAGTGCTAAAGTCACCCACTTTGATTGTTAATTTCATGATTTCTTCTGTCATCATTTTAATAGTTTGATGAAATTCACCACACCATTATTAGTAAAATAAATATTTGATATGCTACGTGCTTCCTTGTTTACTGAACCTTTGAGCATTATGTACTGTCCCTCTTTGTCTCTTTTTATGGTTTGGATCTTGAGGTCCATTTTGTGGCAGATTAAGATTGCCACTGCTGCCTTTTTTTGAGTTACCATTTAATTGGTAAACTTTCTGCCAATCCTTTATTCTGATCATATTTTTGTCTGTGCCTTAATATGTGTCTCTTGCAAGCAACAGATTGATGGATTATGTTTTCTGAGCCAGTCCTCCAGCCTCTTTCTTTTACAGTACGAATTGAGTCCATTGGAATTCAGAGTAATTATTACTCTCTCTGGATTCATAGTTGCCATAACCTGTTTTGGGTCTTTACCTATCTCCCTTCATATCTGTGTGCTGTGTTTGAGTGGAGAGTTTCTATCTTGTCCTCCTTTCCATCTGAGACACTGCTGTCCTGATAATTATTGCTGGTATGTTGCCTTCTGGTTGCAGATGGGCTACATAGTGGTCTCCTGTTTGTTCTTGGTGGAGGTTGATCCTCTGGCCATGGTGAGTCAACCAGTATCTTCCTCAGAGTCGGGTGACGTGCAGCATATTCACTGAGTCTCTCCTTGTCCTGAAGACCCGTGTCTGACCATCTATCTTAATGGATAACTTGCCAGGGTACAGGATTCTTGGGGAGGCATTATTTTCTTTCAGCTTTTGTAAGATGTTGCTCCATTCTCTCCTCCTCTTCATGGTATCTGCTGATATGTCTTAGCATATTCTTACCTGTGCTCCTTTGTATGTGACTGTCTTCCTTTCTCTTGTTGCTTATAAAATTTTCTCTTTTTCCTCTGAGCTGGATAATTTTACCATTATATGTTTTAGTGTGTTCTTCTTGAGATAGATATAGCTTAGTGGGATTCCTTTCTGCTTCCTGTATGAGTGTCTGGTTCTCCCTTGTTAGGATGGGAAAATTCTCTTCCAGAAATTCCTTTGCTATCTCGGCTGTTGACTTGTGTGTTATGTTGTTCCCCGGTAGATCAAATATACTAATGTTATTCCTCTTCATGATGCTGGCTAGTTAAACAATCATCTGCAGACATTTTTTCAAATAAAATGCCTTTTACTTCAAATAAACAACTGGTATTAATGATTGCGATGAAAAAATGTAAATTACTATGCATAAATTGGGATTATGGAGAACACTTTCCTGCCACCATCTTCTCTTCATTTGAGAGAGGTGGTGACATGAACACATGATACTTTTGGAATAATGCCACGGGCAACCACTAGGAGTAATGCATAATGTATTACTTGATGAGCCAACATCTTCCAAGGATGGATGGTTAACAAAAAATACCTTATAAGTGAAAAAGTTCAATGGATTTTAATATAATAGTATAAAGAACGTGTTGATGAAAATTCCTTTTGTAAGTGCGGCCGTTATATCAGTGAAGCATGTTCAGTTACCAGGAAAATAGTAAAATATTTTCCTCTTTTACTCAATAATACCTTCCAAGTAGTAGTGAAATATGGGTTCTTGTTGAAAGGTCTGTGATCTTGGAGTGTACCATGAATATTTACAGGTTTGACACAGGTATTACAATTATACCAAGAAATGTGGATAAACTTTTTAAACTTCCTACCAGTCACACTCCTCTTATCTATCACCTTGTGGCTCTCTCATCTGTAGCCTCTGTGGACCACAACAACAGACAACAATGGAACATGTCCAAGTCAGTCCTTCTTTTCATTGCTGCAAAGACTTTTCTAGTTTGATGAAACATACAGGGACATGAGAGATATAAGGTTATGAAAAGCTCTTAGGCATAAGCAAACACCTTGAGGAAAGGAGTCCCTGAGCCTGGGGAATCAGAACCATTATCTTATACGCACCAAAGTGAACTAGCAGAACAGACTTAGCAAGGACAAGGCTCTGTGTTCTGATTTGGTGAGTAGAAACTAGGGTCTTAAGAGTGCATAAGCAGCTACATAATGTGCAAATATTTGTGTCTTTTCATCCAGAGAAAATAAAAGTGATGAAAACTGAAAAGCATATGGAAATAGACCAGGGGACCCAGGCGCCATGGAAACATTAGTCTCCATTGTCTTGCGAGCAGGATGGTTCCAGATACCAACCCCAACTCCTCTGAGCATAATGACACAAGAAGGTCCTTAAAATAGGGGAGACGAATGTGGAACAAAACTCAAAATGACATAGCTTATAGTTGGATAGAGACTGGTGATACCAACAAGATTATAGCCCTTAGTGACCTTTAAGAAATGGAATTATACTCACCCCATATTAGAATAAGTAACAAATTGAGATCTGAAAGAAAGAATGGCTCACAGAGGAGGAGGAATGGAAATGGGAATACGTGGTAGAAATGACATAAGTGATAGCAGGCACATTAAGAGGTTAGTATTGGATGAGAGGAAATAAACTGTGTCAATGATTTAAGGTAAACCAAGGATCCACTCTGTAAGATTTGACCTCATCACAATGAGAGATTTTCTTCATATTTTAAATGGTTACCTTTCTATTATATGGCTTGTCACAGTATTATTGAGTATCCAAAATTATGTGGCAGAGTTGGATAAATATAGGGATTGTAATAAGAGCTGTATGAGCCCCCAATATAATGATTTTTAAAAAGCAAAAATAAATAATGAACTAGCTATATACAATAGTATTGAGACATGAAAAAATCTTAATGATGTATGAATAACTATAATCCACTTGTTCACCTATGGTATCAGAAAATTTGGCAGTGTCCTGATTAACGGGCTAGGCTGCCAACCAAAGGGTGGAGATTCAAATCCACTGCACGTAAATCTTTATGGGAGCATTCTGTCTCATCTTTCTCCTTCTGGGCATGGAGAACACAGCCATTGAGTTAGTAGCCAAAACTTAACTCCACAGAGCTGCTTCCTGCGCTGCAGAGAACGTATACAGCAGTGCCTTTCCTGGATCATGTAAATGAAGGGTTTCACATGTAATTATTTGAGATGCTGATCAGATTGCAGGGAGACTCAAGGGCAAAAGTAAGGCAGATGATTTGGTGAAGATAATTTTGTGGTAAAGCATATTTGGAGAGCACTGGGTTCTTTGGAACAGTAAAGAAAAATTAACAGTAGTGTCATTGATGCCAAGAAGGAATACGCATAACTTCGCTGAACAAATTTAAGCCCAGAAAGGTCTGGATATTAAAGATTTGGTTTAATAATCTTTTTATTGGTGGCTTGTATAACTCATAACAATCCATACCAACATCCATTGTATCAAGCACATTTGTACATTGTTACCAGCATCATTCCCAAAACATTTGCTTTCTACTTGAGCCCTTGATATCAACTCCTAATTTTCTCCTGAAACTATTGGACTTGAACTAATGATTACAACAGCAATTCCTATTATCTGGATATCAGAAGATTAATCATGTACAGGATATCAATAATTCCAGTCTATTTTACTCTACCATCTTTCTAATGATAGAAAAGGTACCAGTGCGCTTAGCTGGTATGGTTTTCAGGGTGGTTCTGGAAGTCACATCCAATACTTGAGTATACCAACAGTGCATTTCATAATTTAATAAGAACAAGTTGATAAACTTTATGCTCAAAATGTTTAATGCTGCAATGAAAATAAAAGAATGCAGTGAGGGTGAAGCTTTCATGCCGGATGTGATCGTAAGAAAAGTTTTTCTAAAATAGGTTTCATGGAATTTCTGCCTCAGTTATTTATGGTTCAGGATAATAATGAGCACTGCTCCTTTGTGATAATTGTATGCTGTTACTCTATGACTAAGAATGAAAAATCTATTTCCTAAAGAAGTGAGCGGTCACCCAGACTACCTCTTGAAGAAAAGATGTCATTAAAGCAAATACATTTTTAACAAAATGCACAGGAAGTAATTTTATATTATATCTTCAATATTCCATTTCATGTCTTAAAAAATAAGGATATTAAATTATGTACATAAGCACATTTAGGACTGAGGAAAATGTAATCCAGATTTTTATTACTTTGAATGTTGTTGTTCACAAGTTGTACTCTAAATTTAACGATGTGTTTCTGTGATGTAGGACGTTTCTCAGCTAACAAGTTTTCTTAGAGCTTGCTTTATGTCTTTATTTCTAAGACTGTAGATAAAGGGATTCAGCATGGGTGTGGCTACTGTGTACATCACTGAGGCGATTGCACTGGCCCTGGAATTTTCATTTGTGGCAGAACTGAGATAAACCCCAAGAGTTGTACCATAGAATAAGGAAACCACAGAGAGGTGAGACCCACAGGTGGAAAAGGCTTTATATTTGCCCCCAGCTGATGAAATTTTCAAAATGGAGGACACAATCTTCATGTAAGAGAAAAGGATCCCAGTGAATGGAATAACAGCTAGAAGGCCAGTTGCTAAATACAGGACTAAGACATTGAGGAATGTGTCAGAACAAGCAAGTTGGATTACTTGATTAAGTTCACAGAAAAAATGGGATATTTCCAATTCTGTACAGAAAGACAGTCGCAAAATCATTAAAGCATGTACTAAAGCATCCACAAGGGTCACTAACCAGGAGCCCAGAAGAAGGAGGCCACAGAATCTTTGGTTCATGATGACAGTATAGTGCAGTGGGTGACAGATAGCCACAAACCGATCATAGGCCATCACTGTCAATAGGAAGTTGCTTAAGGCAAAAAACAGCAGGAAAAAATACATCTGGGCAATGCAGTCTTCATATGTAATTACTTTGGTCTGCATCTGTATATTCATTAGCATCTTTGGGACGGTGGTGGAGGTGAAACAGATGTCAGAAAAGGAGAGGTTGGACAGGAAGAAGTACATGGGTGTGTGGAGGTGGGAGTCTGTGGCGATGGCCAGGATGATGAGCAGGTTCCCAGTGAAGGTGACCAGGTACATGGAGAGGAACAGTCCAAAGAGGAGGGGCTGCAGCTCTGCCTCCTCAGAAAGCCCCAGAAGGATGAATTCTGGAATGTGAGTTTGGTTTCCTGGTTCCATGTAGCTGCTGAAAATATTTGGAAAGATAAAAGAGCATCGCAAACACTGCCATAAGATGTTAACAATAGTTTGAGGAGTATATTTAAATTTTATACAGTTTTTAATATTTTATACAGTTAATTAATGAATACACATTCATATCTATATATGTCATGTTCTTCAATCCCAAGTGCTCAATATTTTCTTTGATGTTATAAACCTTTTCTGTCATGGCTTCTAATACTATCTTTTTCCTAAAGAATTATATTTCTCCAAAATTCCTTAAGACTATTCATGCAACAAATGTGTTTGACCAATTATTTTATGCCAAGAGTTCTGGAATGTTCAGGGAACTTCAGGGAAAATATAAAAACTCTTACTCTTATTTTGATATGGACAACATAAGGTGCAACTACTGGTCTCTTCCTTTCTGGAAGTAGGAAGAGTGATGGCAGGTGAAAGACACATGGAAATCATTGGTTCAATGGAGTCATGGAGCATGCAAACAGCACTCATTCCTGGAACAGAACTCTCCTCCATGTGCCAATAATCAACTATGTAAGGTCAAGAAGGCAGCATTTGCCGAGGAACAAAATTCAGGGGGTTATGGAGGAAGGAGGAATGGAAACAGGAAACACTAACAGGCAGTGGGATAAGCAATGACACCTTGGGGAATAGCAATACATGAGTTAAATCAGAATGTGTGTGATTTGTTGAATGATGGTTGGGTCGGTAAATGACTTAATTCACAGTAGCAAGGAAAAAAAGGTATAGAATAAAAATAAATGCATCGTTGTATAATCACTTCTGACAAAGAGGCCTTGTGCAGGACATCTGAAGGCAGTTAGGATGCTAGGCAGGAGAAGGACCTGTAGGCAGAGATCGGGGCTGTGCTCCCCCTGACACAGGAGCATTCCTGACCCCCTCTGACAGCAAGGTGGATGGTGTGACTGATGTGCACAATGAAATCTGGGTTGAAGTTGTAGTTATAAGTGACAGGAATATGAGATCAGATTGTTGTGAGGTTGAAGACTCCCTGGTAAAGATAAACTGTTGAAACAGTAAAGTTAGTAAAAGTTTAAAAATTACTCATATGCAAATACCTTGAAGACGACAAGCTGTGAATTTCACCTAGTCCACTACCTGCATCACACCAGGAAAAATCCGTTTTAACTCACATATCTTTGATCGCTTAAATCAAAGTCTTATGCAAATTTTAAACAATAGTTTGAAAAATAAGTAATTAAAAATGCCATGCTGTGTTGTAATAATTGCTGGATTTTTTGATGCCTTATAATCCAAATTCTCACAGATTCATCTCCCACATCTACTGTGCGTTTTCCACTCTTTATCTCTCCACGGTTTTCACAGGACCACGAGTCTGCTCTGCACATGGACAGAGCAATGTCTCCAAAGGCAAGTCTGACTGCAGACAGACTGCGCTGCTAATTCTGCCTTGACTCTCCGCTAATTGCAGAGTTGTCCTCCATTAGGCAAAATGTACAGCTGATGTTTTATGGCTGCTGCCTACCTGTCCACACTCATGCTTCACTTTCCATTCCTTGTCAGATACTGGAAAGAAGGGAAACTGTCTGCTCAGTTCTTTGTGTTCAGAGTATAACTTAATGCTCAATTAGAGTTTTGTGAGTTACAGTGTGAACAAATAGTTGAAAGAGATTAACAGGCATGTTAATGCAGAGAAGCAAGGAAGGTTGTTGAGAGAAGGAGGTTGCAGGAAAGAGAGCCAGCATCGGGGAAGACAGATGAGAGAAAGAAGACATTGTCATGTAGCCAGAATCCGTCTCTAGAACCAGGGACCCTAATTTAGCAGGACTTTATCTATTAAACTTGCTTTTATTTGTTATACCTGCTGATCCTCCTACAGATACTACCAATAAGAGAGGGCCATCACGCATCACCAATCTCCCAGCACCTGTGATGATGTGGAAGCTCATCCAGGTGTTATCAGGGAAGAGTTCACTGGGGCTGTTTCTCCAATGTCCCACTGTTAAAGTCAAACGTCATGCCCCCAGGAAAAGCATTCAGATTAACCCATTCGTGAGGCTTCTTGAAAGTACACCTGTGTTTTCTCATCCCCTTAGATGAATCAAGTAGATCTGGGTCAGTGTGCAGGAAGTATTTACAGTCCTTTGGCTCTAGTGGATGAAATCCCTTGAGCCTCGTTATGAGATATTTTTTTATCCTACATTCCCTGAGATTTTTATTTCTCTGGAGCTAAGAGAACAAAATTCATACTTGTGCCAGTTTGACCCTCTCCAGAGAAAAGTTGAAGCTCCGTGTACAGCTTTCTCCCATTGGACTGCTTCTTCCCAGAAGGCGGTCATCTCTATTGTGCTGTGTCTGCAGCATGCAGGGTAATGTCTAATGATCACTCTGAGATGCATTTCCTTCTCCAGAGTCCTAAAGAACAAAGCTGGACATCATTTAACAAGATGCCAGGGTTGTATGAAGCACTTCTGATCACATACAGCACCACCACCCTCACTAGTTTATTTTTACTATGTCTTTTATTTCAATTAATTGACAATAGACTCTAATTAAATATAATACCCTCCGTTTAGTCAGGGTTTTGGGAGATTAGATGCTAGGATATTGTCATTGAGTATCTATACATCTATGAGTTATAATAGATAAAAGCCTAAATGTCACAAAGTCCATAAGATGGTTCATAGCTAATATTCAAATATTATTTCATAATATCATACAATATAATAATTCATTATATAGCTTAATAATATTTCACCTACCACATCAATATATTCATAGAGTTATATTATTACTTCTGAGAATGATTTACTAATTCAAATCAATGACACCTGTGACATGTTACGTGTTATCTGAAAGGGAATATGTCCACCTGGTTGCTTTCTATTATGTGAAGGGAAAGAGATGTTGCAGAAGGATCCACTCGAGCTGAAGACGTGAGGAGACAAGAGGGAAATCTTTTTTAGGAGGAGCCACTTAAGGCAATAGACGGAGGACGGGAAGTGGAAGAAGTGTCCCAGGGAAGAGGCTCCTCTGGCCTGATTGGTATCTGCTTCCGGGAGCTTTTTGTTTTTTACAGGTGAACTCCATCAGGCACTCTTTGATTTGGCCTATTGGGATCAATGAAATGCATACCTATTGATAAGTCAATGAGATTATAAACACATGTGAGTGGATCCCACCACAGAGCCTGAATACAGGTCTACTGTTAAAGGATACTCAGGATTTTCACGTGAATACCCAGTGCATTGCATCCTGTGTTACTTTCTACTCTGCAATTCTTTTTCTTTTTATGCATGATTTTATAGAGAAGCAACTATTAGTGTGCTTCAAAAAGTATGTGGAACATTTGAATTAATACTTAATGCTACTTTGCCACAAACTTTTCAATCAGTCACATATAGTCCTCACATATTCCTGATGGGGAGGGATGGGAAAGGTGCAAGTATTGTGAAGTACGGATTGTTGTCTCTTCCAAATGCTATCCCTAGATGCAGAAACTGACCAGCAATTCCACCGATAGGTACTACCGAGAATGGATTAAAAAGAAATATTTTAATAAACACTGGTAAATGAATGCTTACAGAAACAGAATTCACAAGTACTAACTGGTAGAAACAATCCAAATGTCCATCAACGAATGAACACAATGTGGCCTTGATATACAATAGATAATTGTTCAGTCATTGAGAAACCATGAAACAGGATTACATGATACGGAATGGGTGATTCTTGGAAACTTGCACGTGGTGGGGAAGAAAGCGCATCCAACTCGCTACCGTGGAGTCAGTTCTGACTCAGAGTGACCTGGGGGGTAGAGCAGAACTCCTGGAATCATTATAAAACAAATGACCAAGTTTTCTCTGATCAAGGAGCTGGTGACTTTCGATTTCAAACTACTGAAATTTAGGTCAACAGTATGTTAATTTGGTTTTGTGTCAACGTGGTTGGGCCAGGATGCTAAGTAATAGCAATTGGTATTTCCCCTGATGTGACCAAACCTAAACAACTCCATGATGGAATTTACTGTGAATGGTAAAGCAGATGTAAGAGGATTAGGGAGTAGACGGTCTCATCACCCAAATCTTAGCTCTGCTGCAATTGAAAATATAGTTTCCTCAGGGGTGTCACCCACTCTAATGTAAGCAGACTTAGTGGGCAGACTTGCCACTTCTCTCTTGCTGGATCTGGATCCTCCATCTGTCTCAGTGACCCTGGTGTTTTGACCTGTAGCCTACTGTACTGCCTCATCATCTGGGAACTATCATTGACCTGCCATAAAGGCTATCAACCTTAGACTTTTTTTAACTCTACAGCCAGAAGTTTCATCAGTTGAACTTGAATTTTTCTGCCTTTGACTTCCTCACCCTGTGGTTTTCCAGCTTCCTGGTGATCTTGCTTCCTCGTTTGCCTACCTTAGCAGTTACTAGGATATGTTATGTCTCCTATTAAAATATGACCCATAGATTTGAGTCAGATTGTACTTCCTCCCTCCTGCAATTGTGTGAGCCAATCCCTTCATATGTATTTCTCTCTCTATCTTCATGGAGCTATAGATATATAGATATGCATAGAAGTATAGAAAGGAAGAGAAATAGGTATCCAAGGAATTTCTCACACAGGTTTAGAAGTGATGAATAGAATGATAGGTAGATAGATAGATAGATAGAATTATATATACATGGATAGACAGATACATACATAGATAGATGCAGATATCAAGATATCATGGGTCTTATTTTGACTGAGGTTTCATTCTAGCACCCAGCTGAGTGCTTAACCTCAGTGTCAACAGGGATCTAGGGGCCATGGTGGGGTTGGGGAGGGGAAACACAAGAGTTCATATCATATATTCCCATTTATATAAAATATGCCAATTGCCAATAATTTATCAATGCTCCTTCTTTATTAAAAATTGATTATTTCATTGGCTGCTCTCACAAATCTTATAACAATCCATACACTAACTGTTACAAACACATTTGTACATATGTTACCTTCGTAATTTTAAATATATTTTCTTTCTGTTTGACCCTTGTACCAACTCCTTACCACACTCTATATACCCACAGTCATAGACCCCTGATAAATTATAAATTATTATTATCTTCATATCTTACACAACCGCTAGCTCCCTGCATCTATGTTATTGTTCTTTGTACCCTGAAGAGGGGAGCTGACTGTGTGTCATTGAAGTCATTTCCCTGTTTCTCCCCTTCACCACCGTCCATCTTCCCACTATCGTAAAGTATTGCTACTACCATTGTTCCTCTGAGGGGTTCATCTCTCTTGGATTCCATGTGTTGAGATCTCTTCTGTACCAGTGCACGTGCTCTGGTCTATCCATAGATTTAGGTAGAACTAGGGTCATGATAGTGGGGAGGAGTATGTATTAAAGAACAAGAGGAATGTTGTGTTTTCCATCGATGCTGTGCTGCACCCTGGCTGTCTCATTCTTTCCTTGGGGCCTTTTGTGAGGGAATGTCCAATTATTTATAGATGTGACTTTGTGTCTCCACTCTGATTGACATCATTTACATAAAAATATTTGTTTGCTTTGGGTCTTCTGATACGTAATACGTTATTCCATCGACACCTTGTGATCACACAGCCTGGTGCGCTAATTCTATGTGGGCTTGTTGCTCCCCTGTTAGATGGCCGCTTGTTTAGCTTCAGCCATTTAAGACCCCAGACACTATATATTTTAATAACTGGGCACCATCAGCCTACCTGGCCACATTTGCTTATGCACCCATTTTGACTTCAACAATCTTGTTGGGAAGCTGAGCATTACAGAATGGCAGGCGATGGGAACAAAATTTTCTTGTATCAATGCTTCTTAATTGTATGTCTGATCCATTTCAGACTGAAAGCATTGGCAGAATTTTTCAGGTTCTTCATCAGTAACTCTCATGGTTGGTGTATAAATTGGAACATGAGTTGTATCGTTCAACTTCCTAGAACACAGATAAATATAATCGCAGATAGCATTGCGCTTTGAGATAGATCTTGAAATATACTTTCTGACAATAACAGAAATAGCTTTCCTCTTGTTTGTGACTCTCCTGGTATAGTAACCCATTATTATTTTCTGATTCAAAATTGTTCATTTCAGCTCACTAATGTCTGGATTCTTAATCTTTGTGCATCCCTTTCATTTTTTATGACTTCCAATTACCCTAGCTTCCTACTTCAGACATTCTAAGTTCTGATAATTAGGTGATTTTTGCAGATATTTTTTTCCATCTGAGTCACACCCCAACAGCAAATGAAGATCTGGAAGGCGCTACTCTGCAGCTTTGACACCATCCCCCGCAATATAGACGACTCTACTTGGAGAAGGCAGCTCTTCCTCTGTCATGTTCTGAGTGCCCTCTGACCTGAGGGGTTCATGTTCTAGCACTCTGTCTGACCAAGCTCTCCTTCTGTTCATTAGGTCTTCAGTACCTGACGGTGTCCTGGTGCTAAGCATAATGATTTAAGTGGTCAATTCTTCTGAAGCGAACAATAAATTTCTTCCCTTTGTTCTATTCTCAGTTTGGAAGCTCTGCTGAGAGAAGCCTGTTCAGTCTGTGTGACCCTGCTAGTGTCTGAACTATCAGTGACTTCTCTTCCAGCATCACAGCAATACACAAACCACCACAGTGTGCCCAACAAGTGGGAGAGTTCCATTTTAGAGATATTATTAGCCTTTTATTGGGAAAATTTTAAATAATCCCCTAGGGTACGTGATAATTATATTGATAAAATACTAATTTAGCTAATGTAGGAAAATTTGAAATACTCTTTATAAAAGTAAAATATAAATGTACATGACAGTTTTTGGAGACCAAAATACATTGATTGTTGACCTATACATATCAAAAATTCAAATGATTGAACATTATTTTTACAAAAACTTGGTTGGAAAAGGTCAATAAATAGATTCATTCACAAAAGAAGATCCATGCATGCTAGGTTAATGTATGTCATTGAAGAGTAAAGAGAATCTGAATTCGTATATGGCCTTCCTGTACTTCCATTCATCCATTTCTTCTCACACGAGGGCACTTCTGCCTTATGTCCAAGAGAGTCCTTCAGTTTATTAAATGCACCACAAGCATGTATAAGACAAACAGTTTGCTTAGTGGGGCTTCAAATCAGAGCCTTCCTTTGTGAGCTGTGAAGGATGTTGTGCTTGTGCATCTTGAAAGGACAGAGGCTACAGTCCTGCGTTACCAAAGGCTGTATAGAACTAGATCAAATTTTCCTATTAGAAACATAATACCAAGCATATATCCATCTTGGGTGGAGGATTCTATATGAGTAATGATAAACTGTTTCCCAATGGCAGATATCCCATCTAGGTTACTAGCAGATGTATAAAGGGCTACCTTCTTTGACACAGATCTACCCAAGCTTCGTTACTTATATTTCTATCGAGGTTCACTGAGCACCCTGGTAGGAGTGTCTGCTGCTCTGGGATGATCACAGAACAATGTCATATGACAGGAGCTGGCTTGCCTTCTCCGTCTCTCCTCAACATAGAAACTGACCGCAGCTGAGGGAGGCCTCTGTCAAAGTGGGCACTAAGATGATCAAAGAAGTGGATGATCGTGAGCATTAGGCAGACACACTTCCTCCGTACTTGACAGAACGGATTTCGCAATTACCTGACCTGAGAGCAGATCTTGGTTCTCATCTTGGTCTCTATCCTTATGGTTTTCCACTTCATACATGTCATCAGGAGTTTCATGGTTTCATCATTGTTGATTTTTTAAATCATTTCATTGGGGGCTCTTACAATTCTCATCACAATCCATATAAACATCCATTGTGTCAAGCATATTTGTACATTTGCTGCCATTATTGTTCTCAAAACATTTGCTTTCTACTTGAGTCCTTAATGCCAGCTCATTATACCCGTCCCTCCTCACTGCCCCCTCCCTCATGAACCCTTGATAATTTATAAGCTATTATTACATTGCCTTATCTTACACTGTCTGATGTCTCCCTTTACCCACCTTTCTGTTGCCCATCCCCAGGGAGGAGTCTATATGTAGATCTTTGTAATCAGGTCCCCTTTCTACCCCACCTTCCCTCCACCCTCCAGGTATTACCTTTCCCACCACTGGTCCTGAAGGGATCATCCGCCCTGGATTCCCTGTGTTTCCAGTTCCTCTCTGTACCAGTGCACATCCTCTGGTCTAGCCAGATTTGTAAGGTAGAATTGGGATCATGATAGTGGGGGGAGGAAGCAACAGTATTTTTTAGGGATGCACAGAATTCCATTTTTTATGTCCCAGAGTTGTTTTTATCAATTCTTCCACTGATGGGCTTTCGAGCTGTTTCAAGCTTGTATTATGATGAACTGAGCTGTGAAAACTTGGAGAACACGTGTCTGTTTGTGTTGTGTCTGCTATTTTGTGTTGTATCTACTCAGCAGAGCTATTGCTGGGTTGTCTGGTATTTCTATTTCCAGTTATTTGGGGCAGTGCCATATCAGTTTTCACAATGGTTGGGCACGATGACGAGCCCACCATCATTGTACAAGGGCTCCAATTTCTCCATACTCTCTCCAGCAGTTTTGGTTTTCTGACTTTTTTTTAAGTAAGCTATTGTTGTTGGTGTATGGTAGCTGTCTTTTAGGTTCCCTGATGTAGGCAAGTGAGTACTTTAAGTGAGTCCTGGGTTGTTGAAACATTTCAACTGATATTCCTCTAATTCCTGGGGCCTGTTTTGTACTAATGCATTCAGTACAAGATAGACTTATTCCTTTCTTGCCATGAGTTCTTGGTCATATGCTACTTTTTGAAATGGTGGAGTTTCAATGAATTCTTTTTGCTACTGTTCCCCCACGTATCCCTTCCTTCTTCTACTGAAGATTGCAGCATCATTCAATATTTAGCCAAAAGAATTTTTTAATATTTCAACTTGGGGCCTGAATTTTTTTTCTTCAGTCCATCCTGCTTAAGAAATATTCAGCTCATTCTCTTTGGTTTCTAACACCAGGTCTTTGCACATTTCATTATATTATTTTGTCTTCTTGAGCTGGCCTTTGAAATTTTCTTTTCAGCTCTTTTACTTCATTTCTTTCTTTTGTATCAATGACTCTATATTCAAGAGTTAGTTTAGTCATATATATTGACAATTATTTTTCATTCTTTCTTTTTAAATGACCTTTCAGGTTCATCTTGCATGATATTATTGATGTCACCTTTTCTAAACCATGTGGTACATACAAGCTCACGGTTTTATTTTGGCTTGCGGGTTTGTTTTAATTTTCTTCAGTTTTATCCTGACCTGTCATGTGAGCAACTGATGATCTGTTTGACAGTCAGCATCAGACTTCATTCTGGATGCACATGTTGACCTTCTCCATCCTCTGGTCTGGAGGATAGAGTCAATTTTATTCCTGTGTAGTCATTTGGCTAGTTTGATGTGTATCATTGCTCTTTATGTTGTTGATAAAAAGACATTTTCAATGAAGAAGGCACTGGTCTCACAAAACTCTTTCCTAATTTCTGACTTCATTTCTATCACTAAGGCCGTATTTTATAACTAGTTCCCATATTTTGCATTCCAAATGGCAAAAATATCATGCATATTGATTTGGTGATTAATCAATTTCAGACTAAAGAAATTAGAGAGTCTTCAATTTCTTCATGTCCAAAGTACATGAGATGAATGCAAGATGAACAAATCTGACCATGGTTGAAGAAATGATTGAACTCAAAGTCAGTGAGTCAGATGACAGGTCAGATGGCAGGCGACTGATGGCTCCCAGGATCAACAGGCAATATGGCAGACCATTGGCTCAAGTCCAAAGAACCAGAGGCTGATGAACCAGATGTATGATGCAGGCCCAGCAGAAAAAAAGCAAACTTCTCCACCGGCTCAATTTATATAAACGTCACAATCTGTGGAAATTTCCTTTTCATTACATTAAGCTCTTCTCAGTTTGTTCCACTATTTTTAGTCAGCTTTTCATATTTTGGTGGCTTACTAGGGACCACAAATTTTAGGAGAATGGTGTTACAACCATTGTATTAATAAATGTACAGAAAAACATTTCCACTATATTGAAGTACAGTGCTGCATGGGATAAGATAATATCCATGTGCCTAAAAGGAACTCCATTAATACAAGTAATATCTTCATTTACACACAAACCACTGAAACTAGTGATGAAGACATTGATGAACTCTTCCAATTTCTTTAATCTGAAATTGATTAATCATGCAATCAAGATGCATGATAATTTGGGGCATTTGGAATGTAAAAGCTAGAAACAAAGAGAAAGGAACAGTAATTATATTATGTGGTCATGGTGATAAAAATGAAGTTCGAAAGCACGCCAGAGTTTTGCTAGACTAATTGTTTCTTCATTGAAAATGTCTTCATATCAATAGCATAAACAGCAGTAGTACACATCAACCTTGCCAAGTGTAATACATGGGAATCAAATTGATCTATCCTTCAGACCAGAGGCTGGAGAAGCTCAGTAGTAGCATCCAGAATGAAGTCTGGGGCTGACCTTGGATTAGATGATCAGTTGCTCAAATATAAGGTCAGAATGAAGATGAAGAAAATGAAAACAAACCCACAAAAGCCAAAATGCATTTTGATACCCCGTAATTTAGAGAACATCTCAAAACAGTTTTGACATATTAAAGACTAATGACAGAGATCTGGTAAGCTATAGACTGACAACAATATCATATATGAAGAAGTTAAAACAGCATTAAAAAGTAAGTGTGTTCAACTGATGTATGTATAGATTGTGATAAGAGTTGTATGAGTCCCTAATAATAAAAAAAAATTTTTAATTAAGTGACTTAGGCAGGGTTCTCTAAGAAACAAAATCAGGACACACCTGAATATATATATGGCTAGGTTTATGCAGCACAAATGAATATAACAGCAAGTTATACCACACAGCAGTACAGAGGGTACCATTTAACTCACCTCTGTGGAACAGTTAATATACTGGAAGTCCTTCAACTCATGAGTGCTGCCAGGTCCAAGGTCAAGGAAGCAGAGAGGTGAGTTTTCCATCGAACAATGCAGGAATGGTCTGTCCACAGACAGGAAACAGCAGGGCAGGTCTCTGAGAGTCAGCAGATCAGCAGCTTAGAGAGGCAGACCTGGATGGGATATCAACCTCCAGGAATGAAAGATGACAGGATCCACCATCCTCAAGGTCAAGTGATGTATGTATAAGCAGTGTGACAAAGCAAGTCTCAAAGGAACCTTAAGCTCTAGCAACATGATTCATGGAATGACTTGTCCCACCCGTAGTGTAGCTCACAATTTGAGGCAGAGAATTTGCTAAAGCAGCTTCACACTGGTGTGATCACAAGAGAGCAAGAGATAGAGGGGTGAGCCTTGCCAAGCCTTTTATATTTTTTCCCTCCAATCAAATTGTGACCTGATTAAGCCCACATGTTCCTTTTGGCCAGTTTGGCACAATAAATCTGCATATCACAGCAAGAAATAAACAAGAGGTCAAATAATTATAAATGTGGATTAGGAAACTTGCTCTTGACTATAGAAATGTTGATACAAATGAAAGAAATGAAATGAAAGAGCTGAAAAGAACATTGCAAAGACCAGCTCAAGAAGATAAAATAATACCAGGAAATGTGCACAGAAGTGGTGCTAAAACTCAAAAAGAACAACCGCAGTATTTCATAAAGAGAAAGGACTGAAGAAAAAATTCAGGCCCCAAGTTGCAAAATTGAAAGATTCTATTGGCAAAATCTTGAATGATGCAGAAATCTTCATAAGTTGGAAGGAATAGTGTCATGATAGAAAGAAGCATGGTCTTCTGAAATTGGAAGGATAGAGTCATAATACAAAGAAGCATGGATTGGCATGCCACCATTACAAGGGCAAACACATGAACAAGAACTGATGAATCAGTCAAGTGACCTGGAAGACAGCTCCCAGACACCTACTGCAGTAGTTCTATTTTTAGAAAAACAAAAAGAAAGCAAAATGCTGTAGAGAGTGTGGAGAAATTGGAATCCTTATACATTGAGGGGGGCCTTGCAAACTTGTAAAAACATTGTGAAAACTGATATGGTAATGCCTAAAATAACTGGGACTAGAAATACCAGACAACCCAGCAATAGCTCTGCTGAGTAGATACAGAAAGAAGTAACAACACAAACAGATGTATGCTTCCCTATGTTCATCACAGCGAGTTCATAATAATAAGGTGGAAATAGGTCAAGTGCCCATCAGTGGAAAAATTGATAAAGAAACTGGTGCATAAACACAATGGATACTGTGCACCCGTAAAATACAGTGATATGGACAGGGAAAGATATGACCAAATAACAATCTATAAATTATCAAGGGCTCATGAGGGAGGGGGGATCGGGGAGGGAGGGAAAAAAAGAGGACCTAATGCAAAGGGCTTAAGTGGAGAGCAAATGCTTTGAAAATGATTAGGGCAAAGAATGTACGGATGTGCTTTATACAATTGATGTATGTATATGTATGGATTGTGATAAGAGTAGTATGAGCCACTAATAAAATGTAAAAAAAAAATACAGTGATGAAACCATAAAGGTCCTGATGATGGATGAACTGGAAAATCATGAAGTCGAGTGGTTATTCAATCACTAAAAAAGAACTCCTGTATGGACCACCACTATAAGGATAAGTACTAAAATGCAGGCAGACTTGTGATCTCAAGTCACGTAATCTTCTAATGCATTCTATCAGGTAAGGAGGAAGTGTGTCTGCAAATGCTCACTATCTCTATCTCATGCAATTATTTGTCCATCTTAGTAACCACTTTGACAGAGGCCTCCCTCAGGTGCGGCCAGTTTCTATGTTGAGGAGAGAAGGAGAAGACAAGTCATCTCCTGTCATATGACATTGTTCTGTGATCACCCCAGATCAGAGGGCACTCAGAATGGGACAGAGGAAGAGCTGCCTTCTCCAAGTAGATTCGTCTACATTGCCAGGGACGGTGTCAACGCTGCAGAGTAGAGCCGTCCAGATCTTCATTGGCTGATGGGGCACGACTCAAAATGAGAAGAAGAAAAAAAAAAAGACTACAAAATTCGCCTAATAATCAGACCTGGGAATGTATGAAGTAGGAATCTAGGGAAATAGGAAGCCATAAAAAAGGAAACGGAACATAAAATGATTGAGATTCTAGATGTGAATGAGCTGAAATGGGCTGTTTAAAACCAGAAAATGATACGGTTCACTATGCCAGGAATGACACCATCATGAGGAAAGGTGTGAATTCATTGTCAGAAAGGTTCTTTCTCTCTCTGTCTCTCTGTCTCTCTGTCTCTCTGTCTCTCTCTCTCTCTCTCTCTCTCTCTCTCTCTCTCTCTCTCTCTCTCTCTCTCTGTCTCTCTCTCCCTCTCTCTTTGTTTTTTTTTTTCATCCTGTGTCCCTTTTTTAAAAGTTAAATTAATTTTGTTGTTGTTTAGGGGATTTTTAAAAAATTTTATTGGGGCGCGTAGAACTCATCCCAATCCATCCATCCATCCATTCTGTTGAGCACATTTGTACATATGTTGCCATCGACATTCTCAAAACATTTGCTTTCTACTTGAGTCCTTGGTATCAGTTTCTCATATTTTCACCTCCCTCCCCACTCCACCTCCTACATGAGCCCTTGATAATTTATATATTATTATTTTGTCATATCTTGCACCATCCAACATCTCCCTCCACCCACTTCTCCTCTGTCTGCCCCCCAGGGAGGAAGTTATATGTACATCCTTGTCATCTGTTCCCCCTTTCTCCCTCACCATCCCTCTACCCTCCCGGTATCACCACTTCTCACCACTTGTCCTGAGGGGTCATCTGTCCTGGATTCCCTGTGTTTACAGTAAGGATCTCTTTTTCTTTTTAATATAAGTCATTTTATTGTGAGCTCTTATAGTGCTTATAACAATACATGTGTCAATTGTATCAAGCACATTTGCACATATGTCACCATTATCCTTTCCAAAACATTTGTTTCTACTTGAGCCCTTGGTATAACCTCCTCTTTTTATCCTCCATTCCACACACTTCCACCCTCGTAACCCCTGGATAATTATAAATTATTATTTTCATAACTCACACCATCTGATGTCTCCCTTCACCAACATTTCTCTTGTTGGTCCCCCTGGGGGTGGTGATGGTAATATCGATCATGGTGATCAGCTCCCCAATTGAAAGGATATTTCAATATCTATCTTGAAGTACAGTGCTATTTGTGACAGGACTATATTTATCCCTTTTCAAGGAAACAAAACAATACAACTAATATTCCAATTTATACACGCACCATGACAGCTAGTCGTGAAGAAATTGAAGGATTCTGCCAATGCTTCCAGAGTGAAATGGATAAACATGCAATTTAGAACAGCTCATAATTATTGGTGATTGGTATATTTCATATAAATGGGAGTACATGATACATGGCCTCTGGTTCCCCCTCCCCCACCATGCAGACCAATGGAACTCTGGTGACACTGAGGTGAAGCACTCAACTGGGTGCTAGAATGCATCCTCAGTGGGAATGAGACCCATGATATCTTGATATCTACAGCTATCTACTTATCCATCTATCTATTTATGTATCTATAACACACTTTTACAACTGTGAGAATTCCCTTGGTATATATTATTTTTCTTATCTCTATCTCTGTATCTCCAGAGCCATATAAATAGATGGAGAAGTAAGTAAGCAAAATCTGACTCAAACCGTGATGTTAAACTGGAGTCTTAACATGACCCAGTAACTGCTGTGGTAGGCCAACCAGGAAGCAAGAAGACCACAGGCTGGTGGGAGTAGAGGAAGAAAAAAATCAAGGTCAACAAGTCAGGCTTTTGCCTGCTGAGTATAAAAATCCAATGTTGGCAGTCATATGGCAGGCCAATGATAGCTCCCAGGTTGTGAAGCAATGTAGCAGGCTGTTGGCTCAAGGCCAAAACACCAGGGTCAATGAGACAGATGCAGGATCGAGATCCAGCAAGGAGGAAGCTGCAAGTCCACCTACAAAGTCTGTTTATATAAGAGTAGGCCACACCCCTGAGGAAACTTCTTGTCAATTGCAGTAGAGCTGTGGCCTGGGTGATGAGATTGTTTCCTCCCTCATCATCTTGAATCTGCTGTACTGTTCATATTACATTCCATCATGGAGTTGTTTAGGTTCGGTCACATCAGGGGGAAACACCAATTGCTAATTACTAAGAATTACGCCCTAACCACGGTGACACAAAACCAAATGAACACATTGCTAACCTAAGTTTCAGTGGTTTTAGGTCTCAAGTCACCAGTCACTCTATGAGAGAAAGATCTGACAGTTTGTTCTATAAAGATCCCAGCCTGGGGAACCTCTGTGGAGTTCTGCTCTACCCCACAGGTCACTCTGAGTCAGAACTGACTCCACGGCAGTGAGTTGGATGAGCTTTCTTCCTCACTAAGTGCAAGTTTTCAAGAATCACCCATTCCGTATCATGTAATCTTGTTTCATGGTTTCTCAATGATGAACAATCATCTATTGTATGTCAAGGCCACATTGTGTTCATCTGTTGATGGACATTTGGATTGTTTCTACCAGTTAGTACTTGTGAATTCTGTCTCTGTAAGCATTCATTTACCAGGGTTTATTTAAATACCTCTTTTTAATTCTTTGTAGGTAGTACCTAGCAGTGGAGTTGCTGGTCACTTCCTGCACCTAGGGATAGCATTTGGACGAACCAATGATCTATTCTTCATAATGCTTGTACCCTTCCCGTCCCTCCCCATCAGGAATATGTGAGGGCAATATGTGACTGATTGAAAAGTTTGTGACAACAACCCATTAAGTATTAACTCAAATGTTCCACATATTTTTTGAAGCACACTAATAGTTACATCTCTATAAAATCATGCAGAGCAGAAAGGAACATAGGATGCAATACACTGGGTATTCACGAACAAATCCTGAGTATCCTTCAATATTATACTTGTATTCAGGCTCTGTGCGGGATCCACTCACATGTGTTTATCATCCCGTGCACTGATCAGCTAGGTATGGGTTTCATTGATGCTAACAGGCCAAACCAGAAGAGTGAATGAGGGAGTTCACCTGTAAAGAACCAAAAGCTCCCTGAAGCAGATAGCAATCAGGCCAGAGGAGCCTCTTCCCTGGGACACTTCTTCCACACCCTGTCCTCCATCTATTGCCTTAAGTGGCTCCTTCTCAGAAAGATTTCCCTCTTCTCTTTTCATGTCTTCAACTAGACTGAATCCTTCTTCAATCTCACTTTCCATTCACAAAACAGAATGCTAACAGAAAGACAGATTCCCTTTCAGATAACACGTAACATGTCAGAGGTGTCATTGATTTGAATTAGCAAATCATTCTCAAAAGTAATAATATAACTCTATGAATATATTGACATGGTATGTGAAATGTTATTAAGCTATATGATGTATTATTTATTGTATGATATTATGAAATAATAGTCGAATATTATCTATGAACCATCTTATTGATTTTGTGACATTTACGTTTTTATCTATTATGACTTGTAGATGTGTAGATACTCACTGAGCATATCTTAGCATCTAATCTCCAAACACCCTGACTAAACGGATGGCATTGCATTTAATTAGGGTCTATTGTCAATTAATTGAAATAAAAGACATAGTAAAAATAAACTAGTGAGGGTGGTGGTGCTGTATGTGATCAGAAGTGCTTCATAAAACCCTGGAATCTTGGTAAATAATGTCCAGCTGTGTTCATTAGGTCTGTGAAGAAGGAAGTGCATCTCAAAGTGATCATTAGCCATTACCCTGCATGCTGGAGACACAACACAATAGAGATGACCACCTTCTGGGAAGAAGCAGTCCAATGGGAGAAATCTGTACACGGAGCTTCACCTTGTCTCCTGAGGATCAAACTGGCACAAGTTTGAATTTTGTTCTCTTAGCTCCAGAGAAATAAAATTATCAGGGATTGTAAGATAAAAGAATACTTCATAATGAGGCACAAGGGATTTCATCCACTAGAGCCAAAGGACTGTAAATACTTCCTGTACACTGACCCAGATCTACTTGATTCATCTAAGGTGATGAGAAAACACTGTTGTACCTTCTAGAAGCCTCACGATTGGGTCCATCTGAATGCTCTTCCTAGGGCAATGACGTTTGACTTTAACAGTGGTACATGGGAGGAGCAACTCTGGTGAACTCTTCTCTGATAATACCTGGATGAGCTTCCACATCATCACAGGTGCTGGAGGATTGGTGATGCGTGATGGCCCACTCTTATTGGTACTGTCTATAGGAGGATCAGCAGGTATAACAAATAAAAGCAAGTTTAATGGATAAAGTCCTAATAAGTTAGAGTCTTTGGTTCTAGAGACTGATTCTGGCTACATGACAATGTCTTCTTTCTCTGATCTGTCTTCCCCAGTGCTGGCTCTCATTCCTGCAACCTCCTTCTCTCAACAGCCTTCCTTGCTTCAGTGCATTAACGGGTCTGTTAACCTCTTTCAACTATGTGTTCACATGGTCTCTCACAGAAATTTTATTTAGCTCTAAATTATACTATGGAAAGAAAGATATGAGTGGAAAATTTCCCTTCTTGCAAGTATCTGACATTCTTCAGAAGGTAACAGAGCTAAGTGCATGATTATGCCGGCTCTGCAATCCTACTGAAATGGATCACAGTGTTGCTACTGTCTCTGGGGACTTTCAGGGAAGATTTCACAGAAAACATGATGATCACACTGAATTTTGAAGGTGGACACTGGAAGGGAGTAAAGTTGGGAATATTAAAACATGCCATGTGCATTGGAAATTGCACATAATAATTAATAACTGATGAACAGGTAGAGCAAAGAATGGAAAGTGAAGCACGGGTGTGGACAGGTAGGCAGCAGCCATGTAACACACAGCTGTATATTTTGCCTAAGGAATGACAACTCTGAAATTAGCAGAGAGTCAAGGCAGAATTAGCAGCACAGTCTGTCTGCAGTCAGACTTGACTTTGGAGACATTGCTCTGTCCATGTGCAGAGCAGACGGCTGCTCCTGTGAAAACCATAGAGAGATGAAGAATGGAAAACGCACAGTAGAAGTGGGAAATGAATCTGTGAGAATTTGGATTATAATGCATCAACAAATCCAGCATTTAATACAACACAGTATGACATTTTAAATTACTTATTTTTCAAACTATTGTTTAAAATTGGCATAAGACTTTGGTTTAAGCGATCAAGAATATGGGAGTTAAAAGTGATTTTTTTCTGGTGTGAGGCAGGTAGTGGACTTGGTGAAATTCACAGCTTGTCATCTTCAAGGTATTTGCATGACTAATTTTTACTAACTTTACTGTTTTAACAGTTTATCTTTACCAGCGAGTCTTCAACCTCACAACAATCTGATCTCATATTCCCGTCACTTATAACTACAACTTCAACCCAGATTTCTTTTTGTTCCTCAGTTGCACTATCCACCTGGTTGTCAGAGAATGTCAAGAAAGCTCCTGTGTCAGGGGGAGCACAGCCCCTATCTCTGCCTAAAGGTCCTTCTCCTGCCTAACATCCTAACTGCCTTCAGATGTCCTGCACAAGGCCTCTTTGTCAGAAGTGAGACACAACGATGCGTTTATTTTTACTCCATAACTTGTTTACTTGCGACTGTGAATGAAGTGGTTTGCCAACCCAACCATCATTCTAGAAATCACACACATTCTGATTTAACTCGTCCACTGCATTTCCCCATGCAAGTAGCTTATCCTGCTGCCTCTCTGTGTTTCCTGTTTGCATTCCTCCTTCCTCTATAACCCTGAATTTTGTTCCTGGGCAAATGCTGCCCTCTTGACCTTACATAGTTGATTATTGGCACATGGTGAAGAGTTCTGTTCCAGGCATGACTGCTGTTTGCATGATCCATGACTCCATTGGACCAATGACTTCCATGTGTCATTCACTTGCCATCAGTCTTCCTACTTCCGGTAGGGAAGAGACCAATAGTTGCACCTTATGTTGTTTATATCAAATAAGGGTAAGAGTTTTTATTTGTCCCTGAGGTTCCCAGAAAATTCAAGAAAACTTGGGATAAAATAATTGGTCAAACACATTTTTTAATGAACAAAGACTTAATGAATTTGTAGATAAATATAATTCTTATGGGAAACGATGTTATTAGAAGCCATGACAGCAAACCATTATAACATCAAAGACAATATTGAGCACTTCGGATTGAATAACATGAGATATATAGATATGAATAGGTACTAATTAATTGACTGTATAAAATATTTTTAAAACTATATAAAACATAAATACATCCCTCAAACAATTGTTAACAGCTCATGGCAGAGTTTTCAATGCTCTTTTCTCTTTCCCAGTAGTTTCATCAGCTACATGGAACCAGGAAACCACACTCACATTCCAGAATTCATCCTTCTGGGGCTTTCTGAAAAGGCAGAGCTGCAGCCCCTCCTCTTTGGACTGTTCCTCTCCATGTACCTGGTCACCTTCACTGGGAACCTGCTCATCATCCTGGCCATCACCACAGACTCCCACCTCCACACACCCATGTACTTCTTCCTCTCCAACCTCTCCTTTGCTGACATCTGTTTCACCTCCACTACCGTCCCAAAGATGCTGATGAACATCCAGATGCAGACCAAAGTAATTACTTATGAAGAATGCATCACACAGATGTTTTTTTTCATGCTTTTTGTGGGCTTAGAAAACTTCCTATTGACAGTGATGTCCTATGACCGGTTTGTAGCCATCTGTCACCCTCTGCACTATACGGTCATAATGAACCCAAGGTTCTGTGGCCACCTGCTTCTGGCTTCCTGGTTATTGACTCTTCTGGATGCTTTAGTACATGCTTTAATGGTTTTGCGACTATCTTTTTGTACAGAATTAGAAATTTCCCACTTTTTCTGTGAACTTAATCAAGTAATTCAACTTGCTTGTTCTGACACATCACTCAATGACTTATTCCTGTATTTAGCAAGTGGCCTTCTGGTTGTTATTCCATTCAGTGGGATTCTATTCTCTTACATGAAGATTGTGTCCTCCATTTTGAAAATTTCATCAGCTGAGAGCAAATATAAAGCCTTTGCGACCTGTGGGTCTCACCTCTCTGTGGTTTCCATGTTCTATGGTACAACTCTTGGGGTTTATCTCAGTTCTGCCACAAATGAAAATTCCAAGGACAGTGCAATAGCCTCAGTGATATACACTGTAGCCACACCCATGCTGAATCCTTTTATCTATAGTCTTAGAAATAAAGACATAAAGCAAGTCCTAAGAAAACTTCTCAGCTGAGAAACACTACATCACAGAAAAACATTGTTAAGTTTAGAGTTTTACTTGTGAACAACAAAATTCAAAGTAATAAAATCTGGATTATACTTTCCTTAGTCCTAAATGTGCTTATGTACATAATTTAATATCCTTAATTTTTAAGACATGAAATGGAAAATTGAAGATATATCATGAAATTACCTCAAATGCATTTTGTTAAAAATGTATTTATTTTAAAGAAATATTTCCTTCAAGAGGCAATTTTTTCCACGTGACTGCAGGTTTCATTAAGAAATAGATTTTTCCTGATTACCCATAGAGTAACAGCATCCAATTACCACAAAGGAGCAGTGCTCATTATTATCCTGAACCATAAATAACTGAGACAGAAATTCCATGAAACCTATTTTAGAAACACTTTTCTTACGATCACATCTGGCATGAAAGTTTCAAACTACCTGCATTATTTTATTTTCAGTGCAGCCTTAAACACTTTGAGCATAAAGTTTATCAACTTGTTCTTATTAAATTATGAAATGCACTGTTGGTATACTCAAGTATTGGATGTGACTTCCAGAACCACCCTGAAAACCATACCAGCTAAGCGCACTGGTACCTGTTCTATCATCAGAAAGATGGAAGAATAAAATACACTGGAATTATTGATATCCTGTACATGATTAATCTTCTGATATCCAGATAATAGGAATTGCTGTTGTAACTGTTAGTTCAATACCAGTAGTTTCAGGAGAAAATTAGGAATTGATATCCAGGGCTCAAGTAGAAAGCAAATGTTTTGGGAATGATGCTGGTAACAAATGTACAAATGTGCTTGATACAATGGATGTTGGTATGGATTTTTATGAGTCATAAAAGCCACCAATAAAATGATTTTTTTAAAACCAAATCTTTAATATTCAGGTCTTTCTGGGCCTAAATTTGTCCAGGAAAGTTATGCATATTCTTTCTTGGCATCAATGACACTATTGGAAATTTGTCTTTACAGTTTCAAAAAACCCCGTGCTCTCCTATTCTGCTTGACGACAAACTTAGCTGCAGCAAAGTATCTGCCTCACTTTTTCCCTCAAGTGTCCCCCAGCAATCTGGTCAGCATCTCAAATAATTACATGTGAAACCCTTCATTTGCATGATTCAGGAAAAGACACTGCTCTATATGTTCTCTGCAGCACAGGAAGCAGCTCTGTGGAGTTAAGTTTCGGCTACTAACTGAATGGCTGTGTTTTCAAACCTATCCACCCTCAGAAGGAGAAAGATGAGACAGAATGCTCCCATAAAGATTTACGTGTAATGCATTTGAATCTCCACCCTTTGGTTAGCAGCCTGGCCCGTTAATCAGGATATTGCCAAACTTTCTGATACCATGAGTGAACATGTTGATTATAGTTATTCAAACTTCCTTAAGATTTTCTCATGTCTCAATACTATTATATATAGCTAGTTCATTATTTATTTTTGCTTTTAAAATATCATTATTTTAGGGGCTCATACAACTCTTTTCACAATCCATATATTCATCCATTGTGTCAAGCATAATTGTGCATATGTGGCCATTATCATTTTCAAAACATTTCTTTCTATCTGAGCCCTTAATATCAACTTGAGCTCAACCACCAACCCCCCACCCCAGCCCACCTTTGACCTTCCCGCACTCATGAAACCTTGATAATTTATCAATTAGGGGTTTTTTCCATGTATGATTTCTTTTACAAATATTGATTTGTGCTGCGTGAAGTGAGCATTTGATGAAAAAAAAAACCAAAACCTCAGCCCTGGAGTCAATGCCAGCTCAGCAACTCTAAAGCACAGGATGAAATTGCCCGCAGGTTCTTGAAACTAGACTCTTTACAGGAGGAGCAAGTCCCATCTTTCTCCCATGGAGCAGCTGGTGGTTTCGAACTGCTCACCTTGCCGAGCACAGTCCAACTCTGCCACATGTTTTTGGATACTCAACAATACGGTGGCAAACTACATAATATAAATGTAACAATTTAAAATATGAAGAAAAATTCTCCTTGTGATGAGGTCAAGTCTTACAGAGTGGATTCTTGGTTTACATTAAAACATTGACACAGTTTAGTTCCACTCATCCATTTCTAATCTCTTAATGTGCCTGCCGTCACTTATGCCATTTTTCCATGTGTTCCCATTCCCATTCCTCCTCCTCTGTGAGCCCCTCTTCTTTCAGATCTAAATTGTTACTTGTTCTAATATGGGGTGAGTATAATTCCAGTTCTTAAAGAACACTAAGGGCTATAATCTTGGTGGTATCACTAGTCTTTATCCAACCAACAAGCCTTATAATTTTGAGTTCTGCTTCACATTCTCCTCCCCTATTTTAAGGACTTTCACATGTCATTATGTACAGTTCAATTGGTGTTCTAATCAGGAATCCATCCTACTCAGAAGATAATGGAGACTAATGTTTCCGTGATCCCTGGGTCCCCTGGTCTATATCAATGCGCTTTTCAGTTTTCATCGCTTTTCTTTCTCTGGATGAAAAGACACAAATATTTGCACATTATATGCCTGCTTGTGCACACTTAAGACCCTAGCTGCTAATCACCAAGTCAGAACACAGAGCCTGTCCTTGCTAACTCTGCTCTGCCAGTTGACCTTGGTGCATAAAAGATTATGGTTCTGATCCCCCAGGCTCAGGGACTCCTTACCTCAAGGTGTTTGTTTATGCCAAAGAGCTTATCATAACCTTATTTCTCTTATGTTCCTGTATGTTTCATCAAAGTAGGAAAGTCTTCGTCCACCAAAGGAACCACCCTTTCTAGGAATGAAAGTTAAAGTTAGTCTGAGATTGGTCTGTTCATCACCATAATCACCTGGATTCACTTACTGAGTGGATGTAGGGGAAATCCAGCAATGGAAAGAAGGGCTGACTTGGACATGTTCCATTGTTACCTGTTGTCATGGTCCACAGAGGCTACAGATGAGAGAGGCACAAGGTGATAGATAAGAGGAGGGCTGGCTGGTAGGAAGTTTAAATAGTTTATCCACATTCATAGGTATAATTGTTATACCTGTGTCAAACCTATAAAGATTCATGGTACACTCCAAGACCACAGACCTTTCAACAAGCACCCATATTTCATTACTACTTGGAAGGTATTTTTGAGTAAAAGTGGAAAACATTTTACTATTATTCCTGGTAACTGAACATGCTTCCCTGATATAGCAGCCGCACATGACCAAAAGAAGTTTCATCAACACTTTCTTTATACTATTATATTAAAATCAATTGGACTTTTTCAATTCTAAGGGATTTTTTGTTAAACATCCATCCTTGGAAGATGATGGATCATCAAGTAATGCATTACGCATTACTCCTAATTGTTGCCTGTGACATTATTCCAAAAGTATCCTGTGTTCATGTCACCATCTATCTCAAATGAAGAGAAGATGGTGGCAGGAAAGTGTTCTCCATAGTACCAATTTATGCATAGTAATTTACATTGTTTTCGTGGCAATCATCACTGCCAGTTGTTTATTTGAAGTAACAGGCAGTTTATTTGGAAAAAATATCTGCGGATGACTGTTTAAACAGCCAGCCTCATGAAGACGAATAACATTCGACTAATGTGTCTACCGGAAAACAACACAACACACAAGTCTACAGCCAAGATAGCAAAGGAATTTCTGGAAGAGAATTTTCCCATCCTAACAAGGGAGAACCAGACACTAATACTGAAAGCAGAAAGGAAGCCAGCTAAGGTAAATCTCAAGAAGAACACACCAAGACATATAATAGTAAAAATACCCAACTTAGATGAAAAAGAGAAAATTTTATGAGCAGCAAGAGAAAGGAAGATAGTCACACACAGAGAAGCACAGGTCCAAATATGCTCAGACCTATCAGAAGATACCATGAAGAGGAGGAGAAAATGGAGCAACGTCCTTCAAAAGCTAAAAAATAAAAATGTCTCCCCCAGAATCCTGTACCCTGCCAAGTTATCCATTAAGATAGATGGTGAGATATGGGTTTTCCAAGACAAGGAGAGATTCAAAGAATATGCTTCAAGTCACCTGACTCTGTGGAAGATACTGGCTGACTCACCATGGCCAGAAGATCACCCTCCATCAAGAACAAACAGGAGACCACCATATAGCTTTTCTCCAAATAGAAGGCAACATGTCAGCAGTAATTACCAGGACAACAGTGTCTCAGATGGAAAAGAGGACAAGATATAAACTCTCCACTCAAACACAGCACACTGACAAGAAGGGAGATAGGTAAAGACCCAAAACACAAAACAGGTAATGGCAACTATGTATCCAGAGAGAGTAATAATTACTCTGAATCCGAATGGAATCAATTCGTACTTTAAAAGAAAGAGGTAGGAAGACTGGCTCAGAAAACATAATCCATCAATCTGTTGCCTGCAAGAGACACATCTTAAGGCACAGACAAGAATATGTTAAGAATAAAGAATTGGCAGAAAGTTTACCAATCGAATGGTAACTCAAAAAAGGCAGCAGTGGCAATCTTAATCTGCCACAAAATGGACCTCAAGATCAAACCATAAAAAGAGACAAAGAGGGACACTACATAATGCTCAAAGCTTCAGTAAACCAGGACGCATTTAGCATATCACATATTTACGTTACTAATAATGGTGTGGTGAATTTCATCAAACAAACTATTAAAATGATGACAGAAGAAATCACGGAATCAACAATCATAGTGGGTGAATTTAACACTCCACAATTGGAGAAAGACAGATCACTGGCAATGAAGCTCAGCAAAGATGCCAGAAAGCTAATAAACGTAATTAGGGAACAGGGCCTGATAGACATCGACAGAGCTTTCCATCCAAAAGCAAAGGGTTTCATATTATTTTCAAATCCACATGGATCTTTTTCAAGAATAGACCACATGCTGGGACAAGAGTCCAGCCTGAGCAAATTCAAACACAAGGATATTGTGCAGACATCTTTGTCAGATCACCATGACATAAAGCTGGAGATTAATAAGAGGCTGTACAAAAAGCAAGGGCAACCAATTGGAGAATGAACAAAGATCTTCTGCAACATGAATGCATACATACCAGATTATAGAGGATATTAGGAAGTTTCTAGAAACTAACAAGCATACAATGTATCAAAACTTATGGGACACTGCAAAGGCAGTTATCAGAGGTAGCTTGATATCATTAAATGCATACATGAAAAAAGAAGAAAGGCATATGACAGACACGTTAGCACAAAACCTCCAACAACTAGAACAGAGTCAGCAGAACAACCCCTCCAATAACAAGAGAAAATAAATCATAAAAATCAGGGCGGAGTTAAACCAGTGGGAAGACAAAAGAACAATGCAAAGGATTAACGCAACTAGAAGCTGGTTTTATGAACGAATTAATAAAATTGACACTCCTCTGGCAAAGCTTACCAAAGAAAGGAGAAAACATCAATAGCCAGGATGAGGGATGAATCAGGGGCAATAACAACAGACCCCAATGAGATTAAAAGGATCATCACAAAATACTATGAAGGTTTGTATTCCAATGAATTCAGAAACCTGGAAGACATAGATAAATATTTAGAAAAACAATCTCTCCCTAGATTATCTGAGACAGAGATCAAGAACCTCAAAAAACCCATAGTGAAGGAAGAAATAGAGAGGGTCATCAAAAACCTACCAAGGAAAAAGGCCCCAGGGCCAGATGGTTACACAGCAGAATTCTACCAAGCATTCAAGGAAGAGTTGAAACCTATCGTCCACAAAGTATTCCATAACATAGAAAAGGAAGGCAAGCTCCCAAACTCATTTAACGAAGCCAGCATTACTTCATGCCCAAACAGGGCAAAGACCCCACAGGTTCACAGAATTATAGACCAATAAAGCAAATATTGGGCAATAGAATACAAAAGTATATAAAATGCATCATCCACCACGAGCAGGTAGGATTCATCCCAGGGATGCAGGGATGGTTTACCATTCGAAAATCCATTAATGTCATACATCACATTGAGAAGAAAAAGGACAAAAAACATGATAATATCAATACATGCAGAAAAAGCATTTGACAACATCCAGCACCCATACCTAAACAAGACACTCCTGAAGATAGGATTGGAAGGTAAGTTCCTCAAGCTCATACAAGCTATCTATGAAAGACCAATGGGCAACATCAGAGTCAATGGAGAAAAGACAAGAACAATCCCACTGAAAAAGGATACAAAACAAGGTTGAACCCTGTACCCACTTCTATTCAATATTGTTTTGGAGGTTCTGGATAACAAATTAGACAGCGCAAGGACATCAAAGGGGTCCAAATGGGAGAGGAGAAGGAGAAACTCTCACTATTTGCAGATGACGTGATCCTGTACATTGAAACCCCCAAAAGCTCCACAGCTGGAGTACTTACAGTGATAGAGGATACAGGATAGCAGGATACAAGATCAATAAACAGACGTCTGTAGGTTTTCTACACACATTGGACAGGGCCATGGAATAGGGGATTAGAAAGGAAGTGCCCTTCACAGTAGCTAAGAACAAACTGAAATAACTAGGAATATATTTAACCAAAAAACTAAAGACCTATATAAGGAAAACTATAAAACCCTATTACAGGAAACCAAAAGCAACCTTCACAAATGGAAGAACCTTCCCTGCTCATGGATTGGAATGCTCAACTTAGTAAAGATAACAGACCTACCTAAAGCACTTTACAAGTCTAATGCTATACCAATTCAAATACCATCAACCTCCTTCAAAGAATTGGAAAAACTGACCATCAATTTCATATGGAGAGGCCAGAGACCCAGAATTAGCAGAGAACTCCTCAAGAAGAAGGACACAGTTGGAGGACTCGCCCTACCCGATTTTAATGCCTATTACACAGTTACAGTGGTCAAAACAGTGTGGTACTGGCACAACGACAGACACTGAGACCACTGGAAAAGAATAGGAAGACCAAGAGTAAAATCAGCAGCACATAGACAAGTGATCTTTGACAAGGTCCCAAAAACATCAAAGGGGAAGCAGATGCCCTTTTTAACAAGTGGTGATGGAAACAATGGATATCCACATTTAGAAAGATGAAACAAGATGTTTACCCGACCCCATACACAAGAATAAACTCAAGGTGGATCCCAGACCTAGAAGTTAAACGCGAAACAATCAGAACCATCAAGGAGGGAATTGGGAGTAACCTCAGAGCACTGACCCAGGGAACTCATAGGCTCACTGCAATAGGAAGAGGTACACACACAGGTGAACTGGAAACCGACAAATGGGATCTAATAAGAATAAAGGACCTCTACCGCTCAAAAGGCTTGACCAAGAGGGTGAAAAGACAACTCACAGACCCAGACAGGATTTTTAATAATGACACATTGGAAAAAGGGCTCGTTACTAAAATCTACAACACCATCATGACTCACAAAATGAGGAAAACAGTTAATCCCCTAAGGAAGTGGACAAAAGAACTGAAAAGAACTTTCTCTAGGGAGGAGACCCATATGGCCAATAAGCATATGAGAAAGTTTTTGAAGTCCCTAGCCATAAGAGAAATGCAAATCAAAACAACCTAACCCCCACCCCCCTGAGGCTAGCCCAAAACAGCAAATCAGAGAGCAAGAAGTATTGGAGGGGCTGTCGTGAAGTAGTAAAGAAAATGGGAATTGATCTGCTTTATGACCCAGCCATCCCTCTACAAGGCACATTCTCGGTGGAAGCAGCAAATAAAACATGACCAGTCATATATGCTCTAATGTTTATTGTGGAACAATTCACAATCGCAAAGACTTGGAAACAGCCTCAGTTTCCATCCAGAGATGAGTGGATTAGTAAACTTTGGCACATACACAAAATGGAGTACTATGCAGCACTGAAAAGCATGGACAAGCACATGAAACACGTTGTTTTTTGGGAAGAGGTGGAAGGGATTATGTTAATCGAGGTAAGCCAGACTCAAAAGAACAGGTAACACATGAGTCCCCAGAGGTAAGTACAATCAGCATGCCAGGAATAGAAGTATAAACATCTATCTTGCAATAAATGTGTGAAAGCATCGATAGTTGGGGGGAGATCAGGCCACACATAGGGAGGTACATGAGAGCCCAACATAAAGAAGGGTAAGTGGGGCAGGAGGAGGGAGGAGCAGGGTGGGGACAAACTGAGTGGATGGTCTGGGGGGAACAGGGCACTAACTCCCACCCAGGGGAGAGTATTTGTTGTGTCCCCACAGAACTGGAACATGCATACGGACCCCACCACGACAGGCGAAACCAGGAGAGCAATGTAAAGTGCGGAGGAATACATAAAGAGACTGGACCATACACCACCCTCAATCAGAGTTAGCCCGACACCCACCATTGAAGTGAGTACCACAGAAAATGAAAATAGATCGTATGGTGTGGAAAAGGAACTACCCCCCACACCCAGAAGTAAGCTGAAGCAAAGGAAAGAGGAAGAACGCAGCGGAGCACACCTGGGCCCACCGAGCTCAGAGGACAATAGCCCGGCTTGAAGGGCCCATTGTACAGAGAGTACCATATGCTGGCCCCCTGCGAGATGCGACATCCTGCACTGACCCATGGCCCTAAACGGGATAGCACCTGAGACACAGTGGGGATGTATGACTGAGCTGACCCCACCACACTGAGGCAAAGCACAGGGGGCATACAATGGAGATGTGGGGGAAGCAGGGTAAGGAGGTCCCGAGGGAGTACAAAGGATGGATTTGGGGGCCAGGGCATGGCACCCCACCAAACTCATCTGGAAAACACTCCTAACAGCAACAAACAGACCTCAAACTACTAACAGATTGGTATTGGTTTTGCTCTTTTTGTTTTTTCTTTTTTTCCCTCCTCTTCTTATAAATTTGTATGTCAATTAATGATTTTTTCTTTGGCAGTGTGTCAGTATTGCTGCTGTCATTTCCATGTTCCTATGTGCCACTTGCGTGCTGTCCAAGCCTTCTGAATTTGTATGCACATGTTACTATATCTGCAGTTCTACCTAGATAAGATAGGCTGGACAAACAATGTGAGAAGAAAATGATGAGACCAATGATCCTGGGGGCCAGGAGAGTGTGGGAGGTAGAGGAAGGGAGGAGGTGTTGCCCAACCCAGGGACAAGGAAGCAATGAGTGGTTCAAATCCAGTAGAGGAAGGGGAATGTAGGACTGGTAGGGAGTGACCAAGGGCAAGGTAACTGAGAGGAATTACTGAAACCAGAATGAAGGCTGAACATGGTAGTGGGACAGAAGGAAAGCGTAAGGAAATAGAGGAAAGGAGCAGGAGGCAAAGGGCATACATAGAAGCCTAAATAAAGAAATGTACATATGGAAATATGTTTATGATTATTGGAGAAATAGACCTATGTGCATATATTTATAGGTTCAGTAGAAGGATATCAGGTGGACATTGGGCCTCCTCACGCACACTTCCTCAATACAATAGCACCTTGCTCAGCTTAATCATCATTCCATGATACCAACCTTCCCAACATGATCACTGAAGACAGACGTGTGCATAAGCAAACATGGTGAAGAAACCTGATGGTGTCCGGCTATCAAAAAGATATAGCGTCTGGGGTCATAAAGGCTTGAAGGCAAACAAGCGGCCAGCTAGATCAGAAGCAACAAAGCGCACAGAAAAGAATCTGTGTGAACACGAGATGTTGAAGGGATCAGGTACCAGACACCAAAGAACAAAAAACATCATTGTGTGATTACCTTCCCCACATAAATGCTGAAGACCAATGTGTGTATAAGTAAGTGTGGTGAAGATGGCTGATGGCAGCCGGCTGTTGAGAGATACAGCTTCTGGGGACTGAAAGGCTTGAAAGTAAACAAGCGGTCATCTAGCCCAGAAGCAACAAAGCCCACATGGAAGCAGGACACCATGTGTGATCATTAAGGCCTGAGGAGGCCAGGTTTCAAACAACAAAGGCGGAGAAAGAAATCATATCATTGCGAATGAGGGGAGTGTGTGATGGAGACCCAATGCCCATCTGTAGACAGCTGGTCATCCCTTGCAAAGGGGTAGTGGGGAGGAGATGCGTCACTCAGGGTTCAGTGTATCAACAATGAAACTCAAAAGCTTCCTCTCTTTCTTGAACGCTTCCTCTCTCCCCACCCCCCACGCGCCAACAATTATCATGATCCCAATTCTACCTCGCGGACCTGGTTAGAGCAGAGGAAGCACAGCAGTGCAGCAGGGATCTGGAAACACAGGGAATCTAGGACAGATGAACCCCTCAGGACCAGCGGTGACAGTGGCGATACCAGGAGGGAAGGGTGTATAGAAAGGGGGAACTGATCTCAGGGATCTTCATGTAACCTCCTTTCTGGGGGATGGGCAACAGGAAAGTGTGTGAGGGGAGACGCCAGCCATTGTAAGATAGGATAGAGTAATAATTTATAAGTTATTAATGGTTTGTGAGGGAGGGGGGACGGGAATGGAGGGCTAGGGAAAAAAAGGAAAACGAGCTGATTCCAGGAACCCAAGTGGAAGGCGAATTTTGAGAATGATGAGGGCAATGAATGTATAAAGGTGCTTTACTCAATTGATGTATGTATATGGATTTTTATAAGAGTTGTATGAGCCCCAATAAAATGATTTATTTTAAAAAAACAGCCAGCTTCGCTCTGTTATGCATTATTTCAACAAAACTAGTCAGGGAATAAAGTGAGTAGGCCGACTCCCAGCTCAATCCCAATAGAGTTTCTGCAATTAAGTCGTCATAATTCAGCAAAGCCTATTAGATATCCCTCCCAACATGTCATTCAGTTTCAACCTTTTAAAACTTACTGAAATATACCTTGTGTCTGAAAATATTCTATGCCAAACACAAGCGCAATGAAGTAGAATGTGTCCTATGCTACTGTTAGGTGGTGTTCCCAATTTCTCTTAGATCAGAATAGTTAATATTAGGCAGGTGTTGTTTCTTTATACCCTTTGAAAATGGTTGCACTTGTCATCAAAAAGTGGTGCATATAATGCCTTTCTCTGGCTCATAATACATTTTGAATTAAAATTATTGTCATATATTTACATTGCCACTCCTGTTCGCTCTGAATTACTGCCCACCCACTTTAATCTATTTAAGAACCTGTGCCTAATGTGTGGCCCTCCTAATGTAGCTGTGTCATATTTTTCATCCATTATAGCACTGTTTCCAGATTAAAATATTTAATCCAGTTATATTCATGACAGTTAATTACCAATAGAGAATAATTTACTTCAAACGTTTTATTAAACATCCCTTCAACCCTCATTCCTGGTTACATTGATGACTTCTTAATTTTTATTTTCAAACTGAGATTACATTTTTAGGAATATATGTTTCCGTTGTAATTAACATTACTAATAATTTTATTATGAAATCGCTTAGATTCCCTTTAACTTGTGAAACTTCTCTTATCTATACCAATCATCCATTTTAATTTTATGTTATAAACAATTATACTTACATAGCCCAGATCTCTATACTCATTGAAAATTATTATTTTATATGTATTTAGGAGGTAGTTAGCTCCAATACTTTGAAATTTGGGTTTGTATAATTCATTCAAGCTAAAGAACCACCTTTATTAGTATTTTGTGCAGGGCTGCTCTGTTTGGTTAAAAATCCCTTAATTTCTGCTTATCTGGAAAAATCCTAATTCCACTCTTTTTTGAATGATAATTTGGCTGGAAATATTAATCCTACTTGACAGCTTTTTCTTTCAAGGGTTTGCATATGTTTTCCACTTCCTGTCTGCAGTTTGCAAGTGAGATATAACCACATAATTTTTTTAATTTAATAAGGGGCTCTTGCAGATCTTGGAAAAATCCATAAGTCAATTGTATTGAGCACACTTGTATGTATGTTGCCATCATCACTTTCTTTCCACTTGAGCCCTTGCTGTCAGCTCCTCTTTTATCCCCCTCCCTCATCTACCCTCCTTAATCCTTGATCAATTATACATTATTGTTGTTATTTCTGTTTCTTACACTGCCCGCTGTCTTTCTTCACCCACATTTCTGTTATTGGTCCTCCTGGGGGCAAGATTATATATCCATCATTGTGATCAGTTAACCTTCTTCCCCCTTCCTCTCCCACCCTCCCTCTGGTCACATGGTGCCCCTACTCCCACTACTGTTCCTGAGGGGTTTGTCTTTCCTGGATTCAATGTGTCAAGAGCTCTTATCTGTCCCAATGTATGTACTTCGGTCAAGCAGGATTTGTAAGATAGAACTGAGGTCATTGTGTTTGGGATGGGGTGGGCGTGTGGTCAGGTGGAAGCATTCAAGAACTAGAGGAATGGTCTGTGTTTCCTCAGTGCTACACTGCATTGTGACTGAATCATCCCTTCAGTGGGAACCTTATGTAAGGGATGGTCCCAGTGTCTGAAAACAAGTCTTGGGTGTCCACTCTGACCCCTCTTGCTTGCATCTATATTATCTTTTGATACCTGCTACCTGAAACCGCCAACACCTCTTGATCACAGAGGCTGGAGAAAGGATTTATCTTTTTGTTGTTGTTGTTAATCATTTTATTGGGAGGCTCTTACAAATCTTATAACAATCCATCATTCAATTTTATGAAGCACACCTCAGCATTTAATAAACATTTCTTACCACTTGAAAACTTGCTATTAGCTCCTCTTTGTCCCCCTCCCTCTACCAACCTCCCACCATCATAAATACTTGTTCAAGTATATATTATTATTATTTCATGTCTTACATGGTCTGTTGTCTCCCTTCACTCACATTTCTGTTATTCAACCCCTTATCCAACTTTGTGATGGGGTTCTGCTTTCTCCCCCTATCCCCCTCCCAAACTCCTACCCTCATGATATTGCTACTCCCACTAGTATTCTTGAGGGGGTTATCAGTCCTGGATTCCATGTGTAGACAGCTCTTAGCTGTACTAATGGGTGCACTCTGGTTTAGCCAGATTTTTAAGGTAGATCTGCATCATGGTAGTCGGGGGAGGGGAGTAGCATTCAGGTACTAGAGGAATTATGTTTGTTTTGTCAGTGCTAACTGCACCTTAGTTGAATTGTCCCTTCCTTGTGACCCTTCTCTGGGGGGATGTCCAAATGTCTACAGATGGACTTTGGATCGCCAGTCTAACTGCCCTCATTTGCATAGATATAATTCTTTGTTTTGGATCTTTCCATACCATATCCCAGCAACACCTCATGATCAAACGGGCAGGTGTGCTTCTTATAAGGAAAGCACTTAATCTTAATGATGCTCCTCTGTAAGTGACATTTCCTTAGCTCATGCTTCTCTCAAACTTATTTCGTTCTCTTTGAATCTGGTAAGTGTGATCATTATGCACCTTGAGGTGTTTCTCTTAGAGTTTACCTATATGGAGTTTGTTGAGCATCTTGAGTGATAATCTCATCTTCCGTATTTGGGGAATTTTCTGCAATTATTTCTTGAAAAATGTCTTCTGGGTTCGAATCCTCTCATATCCTTTGGAATTTCTATTGCGTGTATCTGATTTATCATCTGTAGTAATTAACACAGAATCCTCAAACCTTTTCACGTTCCCCTACTCATTCTTCAAACTGACGAACCTCAGAGTCCTTGTTTTCTAGTTCTCTGGTTATTTCTTCCACTCTATTGATTCTACTAGTGTATTCTTCTAAGGAGCTTTTTTTCTGTTATTTTATTCTTAAACTTTGGATTTTCACGTGTGTTTATTTAAGGTTTCTAACTCTATTAAATTCCTTTTGACCCTCTTTACTTTTTTTAATTCATCTGAAAATTTCCTCATTTTTCCTTTCTCCCACTGACAAAGATTAACACTGGTTTTCAGTTGTTTTTGTTTATAGTTTTATAGTAATGAGTACCTAAATATTAGTTTTGTCTCACATTGGTGAGAAAACAGAAAACATCCACTTCCCCAAAGAATCAATAACGTCCATATCTTGTACAATTCCTTCCAAAATTTTCTTTTCGTCTTTCTGCTCATCAGTGCTACGTGATGGGAATTTGTTCTGAGAGACTCCCTCCCTACTGGCTTGACTGACTAAGGCAACACCATAAAATGAACCTAATTAAGTTTTTTGTTAATCTCTTTTGCCGTCCCTACACCCCCAGGAAGCAGATTTGGAGAAACTGCATGGCTGGTTGACACTGGAGTACCTCGTCATTGACAAGAATTCAATTTTAAGACTTTTCTTGAAGTTCAATGTTGTTGTGATACGGTACTCTGTACATGTTTACACAGAAGTCCACTTACTACTACTATTATTCAAATTTAAAGACTAACCACTAAAGTTAGTGGTGAATAAATTGAAGAACTACCAGTCTTGTCCTTACAACAAATACTACTGGAACAATTGTAAATTCACATACACTCAATCACTCGATACATAAAGAATCCTTTCATAGACCTTATTCCTCACACACATGTATAAAAATAAATCAAAATGTATCATAACCCTAAATGTAAAATGAAAAACATCAAATAACCCAGGAAAAGTTATGAGTAAATCTAGGTAGACTTGAATTGAGATATGAGATTTTAGATATAATAGATAAGCATCCTTGATGGAAAAAATGGCTAAATTATATGTTATTAAAATTGTAATGGTCCACTCTGGAACAGAAATTGATTCAAGAATCAAAAGAAAACCTCTAAGAGGGAAATAATATTGGCAAAACAAATATTTGATAAATGAAATGTATCCCAAATATACAACGAGCAATTAAAACTAAATCAGCATCATTTTCCAGACAGGTATCTCATAATATGTCCAAAGTACATGAGATGAATGCGAGTGAGCAAATCAGGTCATGGGTTGAAGATATAAATGAACTTAAAGTCAGTAAGTCTGATGACAGGTCAGGTGGCAGGCCACTGATGTCTCCCAGGATCAGCAGGCAATATGGCAGACCACTGACTCAAATCCAAAAAACCAGAGGCCCAAGAAATAGATGCATAGTGCAAGCCCAGCAAAAAGCAAGCAAGTTTCTCCAGCGGGTCCATTTATATAGAAATTATGTCACATCCTGAGGAAATGTCCTTATCATTACATCAAACCGTTCCCAATCTCTTCAACAATTTGTCAGTCAACTTGCTCTATTTTGGTGCCTTCCTAGGGACCACAAAATCAAAAGGAATGGTGTTACATCCCTTGTATAAAAATTTCCCTCCTCCTTGGGAGACTTACTACAGAGAAGGTGTGGAAGGGAGACTCCAGATAGGGAAAAATATGACAAAATAATAATCTATAAATTTTCAGGGCTCATGAGGAAGGAGGAGCGGGGAATGAGGGGGGGTGGAAGGGGGACCTGATGCAAAGGGCCTAAGTGGGGAGCAAATGCTCTGAAAATGTATAAGGCAAAGAATGTACAGATGTGCTTTACACAATTGATGTATGTATATGTATGGATTGTGATAAGAGTTGTATGAGCCCCTAATAAAATGTTTTTTAAAAAAAGAAACATTTCCCCACTCAAAGTACAGTACTGCATGAAATAGTATAATATTTACTTGCCTAGAAGGAGCTCCAGTTAATATAAGTAATATCCAAAGTTATGAACCAAACACCGAAGCTGGTCAATGGTCTGCCACATTGCCTGTTGGTCCTGGGAGCCATCAAACTTATCATCTCACTTACTGATTTTGAGTTCCATAGTTTCTTCAACCATGGTCTGATATGTTCACCTTACATTCATCTCATGTACTTTAGGCATGAAGAAGTTGAAGAGTTCTCCTAATTTCATTAGTCTGAGATTGATTAATCGTGAAATCAAGGTACATGATAATTTGGGGCATTTGGAATGCAGAAGTTGGACACAAACAGGAAGGAACTAGTTATAAAATATGGCTTTGGTGTTAGAAGTGAAGTCAGAAACAGGAAAGATTTTTGTGAGACCAGTGCCTTCTTCATTGAAAATGATTTTTTATCAACAACATAAACAGCAATGATACACAACAAACTACCCAAATGACTACACAGGAATCAAAATTACTCTATTCTTCAGAGCAGAGGATGGAGAAGGTCAACATGAGCATCCAGAATGAAATCTGACACTGAATGTCAAACCGATCAGCAGTTGCTCACATAGAAGATCAGAATGGAACTGAACAAAATTACAATAAGCCCACAAATGCCAAAATACAACCTGTGCTTGTATGTACCACATGATTTAGAGATGATGAGATCAACAATATCACATATGAAGACACTAAAAGATAATTTTAAAAGCAAGAAAAGGTCAAAATAAGTGTCAATATAGATTACTAAATTAGCTTTTGAATATAGAGTTGTTGATACAAATGAAAGAAATGAAGTAAAAGAGGTAAAAAGAAAATTTCAAAGGTCATCTCAAGAAGACAAACAAATATAATGAAATGTGCAAAGATGTGGTGCTAGAAACCAAAAAAGAATGAGCTGAATATATCTTAAGCAGAATGAACTGAAGAAAAAATTCACACCCCAAGTTGAAATCTTGAAAGATTTTATTAACTAAATATTGAATGATGCAGAAAGCTTCAGAAGAAGATGGAAGGAATACATGGAGTCATAATACCAAAAAGAATTCATTGAGACTTCACCATTTCAAGAGGAAGGATATGATCAAGAACTCATGGCAATAAAGGAATAAGTCTAGCCTGTACTGAATGCATTAATGCAAAACAGGTCCTAGGAATTAGTGGAATATCAATTCAAATGCTTCAACAACTGGTGAAGCACTTGAAGTACTCACTTGTATAGGTCAAGGAACCTAAAAGACAGCTATGACACACCTACAATAATAGCTTATTTCAATAAAACAGAAACCAAAAACTGCTGGAGAAAGTGTGAAGAAAATGGAGCCTTTATACACTGCATCGTGTGAAACCATTGTAAAACTATTGTCATCGTGTGAAACCATTGTAAAAACCCATATGGCACTACCCCAAATAACTAAATATAGAAATATCATACAACCCAGCAATACCGCTGCTGAGTAGATATGCCAAAGTAACACACACAGAACAAAGAGACATGTGCTCTCCCAAGTTTATCAGAGCACAGTTCGTCAGAATAATGAGCTGGGAACTGCTCAAATGCTACCCCGTGGAAGAATTAATAAAGAAACTCTGATACATAAAAAATGGAATTCTGTGCATCCCTATAAAACAGTGATGAAACCAGGAACCTCCCGATGTCATATATGAACCGGGAAACCATTATGCTAAGTAAAGATAGTCAATCACTAAAACAAAAAATATTGTGTGCGCCGCTACTCTAGGGATAGAGACCAAGATGAAAGAAGACTTCTGTCCTCAAGTCATGCAATCTTGTACTGGATTCTGTCAAGTAATGTGGAAATGTGTCTGCTAATGTTGCCAATCTATATATCATGCAATTATTTGTACGCCTTAATAACCACTTTGATAGATGCCTCCCTCAGCTGCGGCCAGTTTCTATGTTGAGGAGAGAGGGAGAAGACAAGTCATCTCTTGTCATATGACATTGCTCTGTGATCACCCCAGATCAACAACACTCTTACCAGGGTTCACAGTGAACCTCAATGGAAATTCAAGTAGAGAAGCCTGGGTAGATCTGTGTTAGAGAAGGTAGTCATACATGCATCTGCTAGTAATGTAGGTGGGCAATCTGCCATTGGGAAAAGGGTTTAACATTACTCATACAGAATCCCCCCACTCAAAGTGGGAACACGTTTGGTATTATGTTTCTAATCAACAAAATTGATCTAGTTTATATCCAGCCTTTGGCAACCCAGGACTGTATACTCTGCCCTTTCAAGATGCACAAGCACAACATCCTTCACAGGGCACAAAGGAAGACACTGATTTGAAGCACTACTAAGCAAACTGTCTTAAATTTGCTTGTGGTTCATTTAAGAAACTGAAAGACTCTCTTGGACAGATGCACAGAAGGGCCCTCGTGTGAGAAGAAATGGATGAATGGAAGTTCAGGAAGGCCATATATGATTTTAGATTTTCTTTACTGTTTACTGGCATATCTTACTCTAGCAGACATGGATCTTCTTTTGTAAATGAGACTTATTAATTGACCTTTTCCAGCCCTACTTTTGTAAAAATAATGTCCAATCACTTGAATTTTTGATATGTATAGGTCCACAATCGATGTATTTGGGTCCAAAAAGTCTGTCATGTACAAGTATAATTTGCTTTTCTAAAGAGTATTTCAAATTCAACTACATTAGCTAAATTAATATCTTATCAATATAATTATCACTTATTCTATGGGATGATTTAAATTTTTCCCAATAAAAGGCTAATAATATCTCTACAATGGAACTCTCCCACGTGTTGGGAACACTGTGGGGGTTTGCATGCTGTTGTGATGCTGGAAGACCTGTCACTGAAATTTCAAATGCCAATAGTGTCACCACACTGAACAGGTTTCTCTCAGGGGAGATTCCAAATGGAATACAAGGAAGGAATCTGTTATCCACTTCAGGGGAATTAACCACTAAATCCCTTCTGCACAGCATCAGGACACTGTCAGTTACACAGATACTGAAGGCCTAATGAACAGAAGGAGAGCTTGGTCAGACAGAGTGTCAGAAGGTGAGCCCCTCAGGTCAGAGGGCATTCAGAATGTGACAGAGGGAGAGCTTCCTTCTCCAAGTAGAGTCATCTACATTGTCAGGGACGGTGTGAATGCTGCAGAGTAGAGCCTTCCAGATCTTCATTTGATGATAGGGCATGACTCAGATGGAAAAATATATCTACAAAAGTCATCTAATTATCAGAACTTGGAATGTATGATGTAGGAAGTTAGGAAAATTGGAAGTCATAAAAAATGAAAGAGAAGCACAAAGATTAAGATTCCAGACATTAGTGAGCTGAAATGGACCATTTTGAATCAGAAAAAAATAATGGTTCACCCTGCCAGGAGAGACACAAACAAAAGGAAATTCATTGTCAAAAAGGATGTTTCAAAATCTATCTTGAAGCACAATGCTATCTATGATATATTTATGATTTATGCTATCTATGATTATATTTATCCCTCCTCAAGGAAATTGAGCAATACAACTAATGATCCAATTTAAAAACCAACCATGAGAGTTACTGATGAAGGAATTGAAAAATTCTGCCAATGCTTTCAGTCTGAAATGGATCAAACATACAATCAAGAAGCATTGATAAAGAACACTTTGTTCCAATAGCCTACCATTCTCTAGTGGTCAGCTTCCCAACTGGACTGTTGAAGTCAAAATGGGCGCATAACCCAATGTGACTAGGTAAGCTGTTGGTGCCCAGTTATTAAAATATATAGTGTCTGGGGTCTTAAATGGCTGAAGCTAAACAAGAGGCCATCTATCAGGGAGCAACAAAGCCCACATGGAAGAAGCAAACAAGCCTGTGTGATCACAAGGTGTCGATGGGATAACACATTAGCTATCAGAAGACTCAAAACAAACAAATATGTTGATGTAAATGATGCAAGTCAGAGTGGAGACACAAAACCCATCTATAAATAATTGGATTCCCTCGCAGAACTGTCACAAGGAAAGAATTAGAGAACCAGAGTGTAACCACAGCATCAATGGAACACACAACATTCCTCTAGTTTTCTAATGCTTCCTCCTCCTCACTATCATGACCCCAGTTCTACCTAAAACTCTGGATAGACCAGAGCACGTGCACTGGTACAGAAGAGATCCCAACACATGGAATCCAAGAGAGATACACCCGTCACGAGCAACAATGGTAGTAGCAATAGTTGAGGGTAGTGGGAAGGTGGAGGGTGGTGGTGAAGGGGACAAACAGATAACGGACTACAATGACACACAGGCTACCCCTCTCTCCAGGGAACAAACAACAATAACATAGACACAGGGGGGAGTGGTGTAAATATAATAAAAATAAAATTTATAATTTATCTGGGGTCTTTGATGGTGAGCATAGGTTGTGGTAAGGAGTTGGTACCAAAGGTCAAACAGAATGAAAATATACTTAAAGTTATGAAGGTAACATATGTACAAATGTGCTTCTAACAATTGATGTATGGATTGCAATAAGTGTTGTGAGAGACCCCAACGAAATAATTTATTTATAATAAAGAAAAAGCATTAAAATGATTGGTGATTGGAATATTTTATATAAATGAGAGCATATGATATGACCGCTTGTGTTCCCTTCCTCACCCCACGATGACCCATAGATCCATGGTGACACTGAGGTTAAGCACTCAGCTGGGTGCTAGAATGAAACCTCAGTCGAAATAAGACCCATGATATCTTGATATCTCCATCTATTTATGTATGTATCTGTCTATCCATGTATATATAATTCTATCTATCTACCTCTCATTCTATTCATCACTTCTAAACCTGTGTGAGAAATTCCTTTGATACCTATTTCTCTTCCTTTCTGTACTTCTCTGCATATCTATATATCTATATCTCCATGAAGAAAGATAGAGAAATACATATGAAGGGAATGGCTCACACAATTGCAGGAGGGAGGAAGTACAATCTGACTCAAATCTATGGGTCACATTTTAATGAGAGACAACATATTCCAGTAACTGCTAAGGTAGGCAAACCAGGAAGCAAGACCATCAGGAAGCAGGAAAACCACAATCTGATGGAGGTAAAGGCAGAAAAATTCAAGTTCAATAGATAAAGCTACTAGCTGCAGAGGTAAAAAAAAATCCAAGGTTTGCAGTCATTATGGCAGGTCAATGATAGCTCCCAGATTGTGAGGCAGTACAGCAGGCTGAACGTCAAAACACCAGGGTCACTGAGACAGAAGGAGGATCCATCCAGCAAGGGAAAAGTGGCAAGTTTGCCCACTAAGTCTACTTACATAAAAGTGGGTGACACCCCTGAGGAATCTATATTTTCATTTACAGCAGAGCTAATATTTGGGTGATGAAACCGTCTACTCCCTAATCCTCTTACATCTGTTTTACCATTCACAATAAATTCCATCATGGAATTGTTTATGTTCAGTCACATCAGGGGAAAACACCAATTACTACTAGTGAGAATCCTGGCCAACCACGTTGACACAAAACCAAATTAACACATTGTTGACCTAAATTTCTGTAGTTTTAAATCTAAAGACACCAGCTCCTCGATCAGAGAAAGCGTTGGCCATTTTTTAATAAAGATTCCAGGAGTTCTGCTCTACCCCGGAGGTCACTCTGAGTCAGAACTGATTGCACGGCAGTGAGTTGAATGCACTTTTCCCCCACTAGGTGTAAGGTTCCAAGAATCCCCCATTCTGCATCGTGTAATCCTGCTTCCAGGGTTTTCAATGATGAACAATTATCTATTGTATGGCAAAGCCACATTGTGTTCATCCGTTGATGGCATTTGGATTGTTTCTACCAGTTAGTACTTGTGAATTCTGTTTCTGTATGCATTCATTTACCAGTGTTTATTTAAATACCTCTTTTTAATTCTTTGTAGGTAGTACCTAGCAGTGGAATTGCTGCTCACTTGCTGCACCTAGGGATAGCATTTGGAAGAATCAATGATCTGTTCTTCAAAACACTTTCACCCTGTCCGTCCCTCCACGTTCCCCCATCAGGAATATGTGAAGGTTATATGTGCCTCATTTTAAAGTTTGTGGAAAAGTCCCATTAAGTATTAATTCAAATGTTTCATATACTTTTGGAAGCACACGAATAATTACTAATGTATAAAATCATGCATAACAGAAAAAATGAATTTTAGAATAGGAAGCAACACAGAAGGTAATGCACTGGGTATTCATGTAGAAATCCCGAATATCCTTTTCTATTGGACTTTTCATTCAGGCTCTGTGATGGGGCCCATGCACATTGTTTATCATCCCGTGGACTCATCAGGTAGGTATGGTTTTAATTGATGCCGATAGGCCAAGCCAGAACGGTGAGTGGTGCAGTTCAGTTGTAGAAGGTACAAAAAGGCCCCCGAAACAAATGGCAATCAGGCCAGAGGAGGCTCTTCCCTGGGACACTTCTTCAATGCCCTGTCCTCTATCTATTGCCTTAAATGGCTCCTCCTGAGAAAGATCTCCCCTCTTCTCTCCTCACATCTTCAACTCGAGTGGATCCTTCTGCAATATCTCTTTTCATTCACAGAATAGGAAGCTACCATATGGACAGATTCCCTTTCATATAACACGTACCATGTCACAGGTGTCATTGAAATGTATTAGAAAATCATTCTCAAAAATAATAATATAAACCTATGAATATATTTACATGGTATGTTAAATGTTATTAAGCTATATGATGTATTATTGAATTGTATGATATTATGAAATAATATTTAAATATTATCTATGGACCATCTTGTCAAAATTGTGACATTTAGGCTTTTTATCTATTATGATTTGTGGATAACTCACTGAGCATATCCTATCATATAATCTTCCAACCCCCTCCCTACACAAATGGCATTCTGTTTAATCAGCGTATATTATCAATTAATTCAAATAAAAGACATAGTAAAAATAAACTAGTGAGAGTGGTGATGATATATGTGATCAGAAGTACTTCATAAATTCCTGGCATCTTGGTAAATGATGTCCAGCTGTGTTCTTTAGGACTCTGGAAAAGGAAATGCATCTCAGAGTGATCATTAGACATGACCCTGCATGCTGGAGACACAGCACAATAGAGATGAACGCCTTCTGGGAAGAAGCAGTCCAGTGGGAGAAAACAGTACGCGGAGTTCCACGTTGTCTCCCAAGGGACAAACAGGCACAAGTTTCAATTTTGTTCTCTTAGCTCCAGAGAAATAAAATTCCCAGGGTATGTAAGTCAAAAGAATAGTTCATTGATGAGGCACAAGGGATTTCATCCACTAGCGCCAAAGGACTGTAAATGCTTCCTGTACACTGACCCAGATCTACTGGATCCATCTAAGGGGATGAGAAAACACAGTTTTGCCTTCTAGAAGCGTCATGAATGCGTCCATCTCCTTGCTCTTCTTGGGGCACGAGCTTTAACTTTACAGTGGTACATGGGAAAAGCAGCACTGGGGAGTTCTCCTCTGATTATACCTGGATGAGCTTCAAGATCGTCACAGGTGCTGCAGGATTGGTGATGAGTGAAGGCCCTCTCGTCTGGGTAGTATGTATGTAAATCAACCGAAATAAAAAATTAAAGCAAATTTAATGGCATAAAGTGCTGCTAAGTTAAATTCCCTGGCTATAGGACAATGTCTTCTTTCTCTAATCTGTCTTCACTGGTGCTGGCTCCCTTTCCTGCAACCTGCTTCTCTCCTTATATTAACGGGCCTTTTAATCTTTTTCGAATATTTTTCCCAGTGTAACTCACAAAGCTTTTGTTTAGCACGAAATTATACTATGGGAAAAAAATGAATGGACATTTTCCCTTCTTTCCACTATCTTACATTCTACATAAGTTAAGTGCGTGCTTATCCCGGCTCTGCAATCCTACTGACATGCATCATGATGTTGTTGCCCTTCCTGGGGACTTTTAGGGAAGGTTTCACAGAGAGATGAGGGTCATACTGAGCTTTGAAGGAGGAGGCAGGAGGGGAGTAATGTTAGGATTATTAAGACCATTCTGTGTGCGATGAAAATTGCACATACTAATTAATAACTGACAAGGAACGCAAGAAATGGAAAGTGAAGCATGAGTGTGGACAGGTAGGCAGCAGCCATGTAACACAGAGCTGCATATTTTGTCTAAGGATGGACAGCTCTGAAATTAACGAGAGTCAAGGCAGAATTAGCAGCACAGTCTGTCTGCAGTCAGACTTGCCATTTGAGACATTGCTCTGGTCCATGTGCAGAGCAGACAACTGCTCCTGGGAAATCCATAGAGAGATGAGGAGTTGAAAAATCACAGTAGAAGTGGGAGCTGGATCTGTGAGGACTTGGATAATAATGTCTCAAAATATCCACCAATTAATATTACACAGCATGACATTTGAAATGTCTTATTTTTCAAACTCTTCTATGGAATTGGCATAAGAATTTGGGTTAAAGCGATGAAGAATATGCAAGTTAAAACGGATTTTTCTGGTCTGAGGCACATAGTGGACTCTAGGTGATATTCAGAGCTTGTTGTCTTTAAGGTATTTGCATAGGATTAATTGGTACATTTTTACTTAACTTTACTGTTTAACAGTTTATCTTTATCAGGGAGTCTTCAAACTCACAACAATCTGATCTCATATTCCTGTCACTTTTAACTACAACTTGAACCCAGATTTGTTTTTGCACATCAGTTGCACCATCCATCTTGTTGTCAGAGGTTGTGAAGAGTACTCTTGTGTCAGGAGAGGACTACAGCCCCTATCTCTGCCTGAAGGGTTCTACTCATGACTATCACAGTAACAGCCTTCAGATTTCCTGCACATTGACTGTTTCTCGGGAGTGATGATACAAAGATCAATTTATTTGTACTCTTTAACTTGTTTACTTGCTACTGTGAATTAAGTGGTTTACAGACTCTAACGACATTGAAAATATCACATACATTCTTACTTAACTCATCCATTGCGATTCCTGGATGTGCCAAAGCTTATCCCTCTGCCTCTTCCTGTTTCCTGTTTCCTTTTCTTCTTGCTTCCTAATCCTCTGAACTTTGTTCCTGGGAAAAATGCTGCCCTCTTGAACTTACATAGTTGATTATTGGTACATGGAGGAGAGTTCTGTTCCAGGCATGACTGCTGTTGTACGCCACATGAGTCCATTGGACCAATTGTTTCCTTGGGAGTTTCAACTTCCATCACTCTTCTGACCTCTGTAAGGACATGCTCAAAATTTGCATTTTATGCTCTTCATATCAGATAAGGGTAAGAATTTTTAATTTCCAGAAGCTCCCAAATCTTTCAAGAACACTTGGCATAAAATAATTAATTAGTCAAACACATTTGTTGAATGAATTGTCAAAGCCTTAATGAATTTGTAGAGAGATATAATGTTTCAGGAAGAGATGTTATTAGAAGCAAGTACAGTTTGACAATTTCCGCATAAAGAGAATATTGAAATTAAAGAACACGAGATATACATATGTGAATAGGCATTAATTAATTGACTGTTTAAAACATAAATGACAGAACATCTTTAAACTGTTGCCAATATCTTCTGACTTAGCTGCAGTGCTCATTTCTCTTTCCCAGTAGTTTCATCAGCTACATGGAGCCAGGAAACTACACTCATATTACAGAATTCATCCTTCTGGGGCTTTCTGAGGAGGCAGAACTGCAGCCCCTTCTCTTTGCACTGTTCCTCTCCATGTACCTGGTCACCTTCACTGGGAACCTACTCATCATCCTGACCGTCACCACAGACCCCCACCTCCACACACCCATGTACTTCTTCCTCTCCAACCTCTCCTTTGCTGACATCTGTTTCACCTCCACCACTGTCCCAAAGATGCTGATGAACATCCAGATGCAGAGCCAAGTAATAACATATGAAGACTGCATCGCCCAGATATTTTTTTTCACGCTTTTTTTGACCTTAGACAACTTCCTATTGACAGTGATGGCCTATGATCGGTTTGTGGCCATCTGTCACCCACTGCACTATACAGTCATCATGAACCCAAGATTCTGTGGCCTCCTGCTTCTGGCCTCCTGGGTATTGACTCTTCTGGTCTCTCTATTACATTCTTTGATGGTTTTGCGACTGTCTTTTTGTACAGAATTGGAAATCCCCCAATTTTTCTGTGACCTTAGACAAGTAATACAAATAGCTTGTTCTGACACATTTCTCAATATCTTAGTGATATATTTAGCAACTGGACTTCTGGGTGTTATTCCACTCACCGGGATCCTTTTCTCTTACACGAAGATTGTGTCCTCCATTTTGCGAATTTCATCAGCTGCAAGCAAATATAAAGCCTTTTCCACTTGCGGGTCTCACCTCTCTGTGATTTCCTTGTTCTATGGCACAGCTTTATGGGTTTATATCAGCCCTGCTGCTATTGAAAACTCCAGGGCCACTGCAATCGCCTCAGTGATGTACACTGTAGCCACACCCATGCTGAATCCTTTTATCTACAGTCTGAGAAACAAAGACATAAAGCAAGCCCTAAGGAAACTTGTTAACTGAGAAACGTCCTACATAAAAGAACTCTTCATTAAGTTTAGTCAACTCCTTGTGAAAAACAAAATTCAAAATGATAAAAATGTGTGTTTTTCTTTCTTCAGTCCTAATAGTGCTTATGTGCATCATTCAATCTCCGCAAATTTTAAGACATAATATGAAAAATTGAAGACATCGAATGAAATTATTTCCCGTGTATTTTTAAAATATCTTTATTTTAACCAATTCTCTGCTTCAACAGGCATTTTTTGAGGGTGACTGCAGGTTTCATTAGGAAGTAGACTTTACATTACTAGCTGTAGAGTGACAGCGTACAATTATCACAAAGGACCAGTGCTCATTATTATCCTGAACCATAAATTACTGAGACAGAAATTCTTCAATACCTATTTTAGAAAACTTTTTCTTGTGACCACATCTGGCGTGAAACTGTCAACCTACCTCTGTTACTTTCCTTACAGTCAAGCCTTCTTAAACATTTTGAGCTTAAAGTTCATAAAATTGCTCTTATTAAGTAGTGAAAAGCCCTTTTGGTGTAATCAAGTATTGGAAAAGACTTCCAGAATCTCATGGAAAAACATTCCAACTAAGAAGGTTGACACCTCTCTTATCAGCAGAAAGATTGTACAATCAAGAAGACTGACATTATTGTGTTCCTGTACATGATTAATCTCTGACATCCAGATAGGAATTTCTGTTGTACTTCTTAATTAAAAATGATTACTCAAGACCTTGGTAGACCTCAATTTGTTCAGCAAAGATTTGTATATCACTTATTGTCATCAATGATACCACAGGAAATTGGCCTTTATTGTTTCCTAAGAACTCAGTTGTCACTAATTATGCTTGTCCACAGAATCAGCTGCACCAAAGCATCTGCCTCACTTTTGCCCTTGAGTGTCTCCCAGCAATCCGGCCAACATCTCAAATAATTACACGTGAAACCCTTGGTTTTCATGATCCAGTAAAATACTGTGCTCTATATTTTCTCTGCAGCACAGGAAACTGCTCTGTTCTAACTGGAAGGCTGTTTTTCACGCCTATCCGCGCTCAGAAGGAGAAAGATGAGACAGTATACTCCCATAGAGACTTACAGCTCCACAAACCCTACCAGACAGTTCAGTCCCATGAGTCAGACTCACTTGATAGCAGAGTAGTGAGTAGGTCACACAGGAATGGTGCGTGCCAGCACTCTGTTCCTACAGTGTAAAATGTAGACTCAATGCAAATCCCACTGTCATGGATGGAGTCCACCTCACAGTACACAGACAGTGATGAATAACTGCCTCAGAGCCTGTCTGAAGCTGCACATCTTTACAGAGGAGACTGTCACGCTTTTCAACCAGGAAGCACGTAGTGGATTAAAATCTCCACCTTTTGGTTAGCAGCCTTGCGCTTTAATCTGGAGACTGCCAACCTTCCTTATATGAGTGCACAAGAAAATTATATCCAAACGTCCTTAACATTTTCTCATGTCTCAATATTATTATATATAGCTGGTTCATGATTTCTTTTTCCTTCTCAAAAATCATTTTATTGGGGGCTCATACAGCTCTTATTACAATCCATCCAGCCAGTCAGCCATCAACTGTGTCAAGCACATTTGTACATGTGTTGCCATCAGCATTTTCAAAATAGTTTTTTTCTACTTAAGCCCTTGGTATCAGCTAATCTTCTCTCCCCCTCCACCTTCCCTCCTCAAGAACCCTTGATAGTTTATAAATTGTGTTTTTTTCATGTATGATTTCTTTGCAAAGAATCATTTGTGAAGCGTAAAGTGAGCATTTGATAAAACCAAAAAACCAAATCCTCTAACCTGGAGTCAATGCCAACTCAGCACCTCTAAAGCACAGGATGAAATTGCCCACAGGTTCCTGAAACTGGACTCTTTACAGGAGGAGAAAGTCCCACCTTTCTCCCATGGAGCAGCTGGTGGTTTCGAACTGCTTACCTTCACGAGCACAGTCCAACTCTGCCACATGTTCTTAGTTGTTCAATAATACTGTGGAAAATTATATAATATAAATGTAACCATTTAAAATATGAGGAAAACCTCTACCTGTGATTAGGTCAGGTTTTACAGAATGGATCCTCAGTTTACATTAGAGAATTGACACAGTTTATTCACTTCTAACCTATTAAGTTACCTGGCATCATTTATGCCATTTCCTCCTGTGTTCCCGTTTCCATTTGTCCTTGTCTGTGAGCCCTTCTTATTTTAGGAGCTTAAATTGTTAGTTATTCTAATATCGAGGGAGATAAATTGCATTTCTTAAGGATCACTAATGGCTATAACCTTGGTGGGATCACCCGTCTCTATCCAACCAATAAGCCCTGTAATTTTGTGTTCTGTCCCACATTCTTCTCCGTATTTAAAGAACCTTGTGGGTAGTTGTTTTCAGAGGAGTTGGGATTGGTATCAGGAAAGCATCCTACTCTCACGGTGATGGAGACTAATGTTGTCATGACTCCTTGGTCTCCTGATCTGTTTCCATGGGCTTTTCAGTTTTCATCACTTTTGTTTTCTCTGGATGCAAAGAGACACATATTTGAACACTATACGTCTGTTTCTGAGCAACTAACACCCCAAATGCTAATCACCAAATCACAACACAGAACTTTGTGCTTGCTAAATGTGCTATGCCACTTGACCATCGTGAGCCCAAGATGACTATTGTGATTCCCCAGGCTCAGGGACTCCTTTCCTCAAGTTGTTTGTTTATGTCTGAGTGCTTTTCAAAAATACACTCCTTTCATGTCCCTATATGTTTCATCAAAGAAGAAAAGTCTTTGTGCACGAGAGAACCCCCCTTCTAGGAATGAAAGTTAAAGGGAGTCTGAGCTTGGTGTGTTCATGACAATAATAACGTGGATTCACCACTGAGTGGAAGTAGGGGAAATGCAGCAATGAAAAAGACTGATTTGTCCATGTTCCATTGTTACCTGTTGGTGTGGTCCTCCGTGACTAAAGGTGATAGTTAAGAGGAGGGTTGGCAGGCCAGAAGTTTACAAAGTATATTCCGCATTATTAGATATAGTTGTAACAATGGGAAACACACTTATATACATATCTGTGTCAAACCTATAAATATTCATGTTCCACTCCGAGACCCCAGATGTTTCAACAAGCACCCATATTTCACTACTACTTCGGAAGGTATTTTGGGGAGCATGAGGTGCTAACGGCATCAGGTATCAAAAGATCCAAAACAATCCATTATATCTATGCAAACGAGGGGCATCAGAGTGGACACCCAAGGCACATCTGTAGACAAATGGATATCCCTTCACAGCAACTTCACACAGAAAAGACGATTCAGTCACAGTGCAGTATAACACCTGGGAAATACGCAGCATTCCTCTAGTTCTTAAATGCTTCTACCAGATTATGCGCACACCCCACCCCAAATACCATGACCTCAGTTCAACCGTACAAACCCTGCTTGACCGGAGTACATACATTGGTACAGACACGCGCTGTCGACACGTTAAATCCAGGACAGACAAACACTCAGGAACAATAATGGGCGTAGTGGCACCATGAGGCTAGGGGAAAGGGTGGGAAGAAGAGGGAAAACGCGGAACTGATCACAATGATGGATATATAAGCATGGCCCCAGGAGGATGAATAACAGATATGTGGGTGAAGAAATACAGCAGATGGTGCAAGGAACAAAAATAACAATGACAATACATAACTGATCAAGGATTCATAAGGGTGGAAGAGGGAGGAGATAAAAGAGTTGCTGATAGCAAGGGCTCAAGTGGAAAGAAAATATATTGAAAGTGATGATGGCAACATACGTACAAGTGTGCTCGATACAATTGATTTATGGATTGTTCCAAGATGTGTAAGGGCTCCCCAATAAACTTATTTCAAAAATTATGTGCTTATATCTCACTTGCAGCTATGCAGACAGGAAGTGGAAAACATATGAAAAACGTTGAAAGAAAAAGCTCTCAAGCAGAATTAATACTTCCAATAAAATGATCATTCAACAATTAGGAAAGAGTTAGGATTTTCCCAGATAAACAGAAATTTATGGATTTTTAACCAAGCAGACAAGCATTTCAAGAAATACTAAATAAAGGGGTTTCACTAGTTTGAAAGCATTATGCAAACCCCAAAATCCAAAATGCTGGCACTAAACTACCACCTGAGTACATATACAATAATAATTTACAATGAGTATAGAGATCTTGGCTATGGAAGTATAACTGACAATGTAAAAGTAAACTGGAGATGATTGGTATAGCTAAGAGAACATTCACAAGTTAAAGGGAATCTAAATGAATTGGTAATGAAATTATCAATAATAATAACAATGGAAAAGTATAATCCTAAAAAAATCTCAGTGTGAAAATAGAGAATTAAGGAGTCATTCATCTCAACAGGATAGATGGTTGAGGAGATGCTTAATAAAATGTTTATATCAAGACATAATCATATATCAAAAAATATCCCAGTCTAGTCCAACTGAAGCCTATAAGTCTGATACTAGTCCGTATGTCGCTCTGAGATTCACGAAGACACATGCAATGACTCAGAATGCAGAATGACACTCAAATATACACTTTTTATATATCTTGAAGTTTACGTGAAGTTATGTAACTACCATATTGTGGACCTCATTCTGAGCTAATGAAGGCGAGAAGTCCTGTTCCTGTTTACCAACATTTTAATTTGATTATTTCTTATTCTCTTAAGAGACAAAGAGGGACACTACATAATGCTCAAAGGTTCAGTAAACCAGGAAGCACTTAGCATATTGAATATTATGCTCCTAATAATGGTGTGTCGAATTTAATCAAACAAACTATTAAAATGATGACAGAAGAAATCACGGAATCAACAATCATAGTGGGTGACTTTAACACTCCACTATTGGAGAAAGACAGATCACTGGGAATGAAGCTCAGCAAAGAGGCCAGAGAGCTATACAACATAATTAGGCAACCGGATCTGATAGACAGCTATAGAGCTTTCCACCCAAAAGCAAAGGGTTTCATATTCTTTTCAAATCCACATGGATCTTTTTTAAGAATAGACCACATACTGGGACACAAGTTCAGTCTGAGTAAATTCAAATACATAAATATTATCCAGCCTTTTTTTTCAGATCACCATGACATTAAGTTGGAGATTAATAAGAGGGCGTCCAGAAAAGCAAGGGTAACAACGATCTCCTATAACATGAATGGGTGTCAGGAGCCATGAAGCCATAGCCTTGCCTGTCGGGAGCCAGGAGGCCCGGACATTGTCTTGATCTTTATTGTCTGCACTCTGTAACTTTCCACAGACACTGTTTTTTTCTGCGGTCATTGTTCTCAGGGAAACACCGGCGACTTTCTTCCCCCATTTATTGTTCTCAGGGAAATACCTGTGGCTTGTTTCCCTTTCCCTGGCCTATAGAGGCTGTAGCCTCTTACTCAATAAATGAGACTTGATCAGACTGCTGTCTTGTCTCCATTTCTCGTGTCTCCTGTCCCCCCAATTCCCACTCCCTCCTCCAGGGTCCGAGTTGAAGTTCATACGGGTCGGGACATTGTGGTGCACAATGTGGGGTCCAGATATGAAGGATACCGTGAGATAGAAGGCGCCAAAGGAGTCCTGCCAGTAAAAGTGAAAGAAAAATACTTCGCCCACCACGCCGAGACTGAAGGTGAGTATATGCACCTGAAATTGACACAAGAATTAAGCCAGCATCAGATTTATGTTAAACAACTGAAAGAGGCTTTAAAGACAAGAGGAGTAAAGGTTAAAAGTTGTGATTGAAAACCGAGGATCCTGTGACAGACACCACTGAGTAGAAAGGCCTTGAATCTTTACAGAGAAAATTAAGGGTAAGTGGTGAAAAGTTGGGAGTAATAAATTATGGGACAGACTTCTAGTAAATGGATATATGCAAATATGCTTCAAAATATGTTAAAAGCTATAGGAACAAAAGTAAGCTACCAAAGATTAGAGAATTTTGAAAAAGAAGAGGTTTAGACTTATAGCAGAACAGGGAGATGTCTGTTTGGCTTTACAGGAAAAATACTGTTTCTACACCAATAAGTCTGGGGTTGTCAGAGACCAGATCAGACAACTACAAGAAGACCTGGAGAAGCGAAAAAGAGAGTTGTCTGCCAACCCACTTTGGACCAGGCTGAATGGGCTTTTCCCCTATCTCTTACTTCTTTTTGGCCACTTGGTTAGCCTACTGCTCTTGCTCTTACTGGCACCTGTGGTGTTTAACAGGCTCATGGTATTAATCAAACAACAGATCGAGGCCATCCAGGCCAAACCTATATAGGTCCATTACCACCGCCTTGAGATGTGCAAACAGGGTGGTTCATACGAAAAATTCTGATAAGACCCCCTGCCCTTGTGTGCTGAACTGGACAGTCAATGACGGGTAAGATAGGCACAAGACACACCAACCAAAGACAGACATTGGTTTGCTCTTATTTTATGAAAGCATTCGATTGATCAATGACGGGTAAGGATGACTCTTGATGCCTGACAAACTAAGACAGATGGAGTTCCCAAAGGAATCTCTCTTGGCTTTACAAAATAAAAAGTGGGGACCTGTCGGGAGCCATGAGACCCAGCTATAACCTTGCCTGTCCGGAGCCATGAGGCCCTCTGATTGTCTTGATCTTTATTTCCTGGGCTCTGTAACTTTCCACAGGAACTGTTTTATCTGTGGTCATTGTTCTCAAGGAAACACCTGAGGCTTGTTTCCCATTCCCTGCCCTATATGAGCTGTACACTTTTACTCAATAAATGAGACTTGATCAGTCTGCTGTCGGTCACCATTTATCGTGTCTCTTGTCCCCCCAATTACCACTCCCCCCACCAGGGTCCACGTTGAAGTTCCCACGGGTCAGGACAAATGGGTACAGATCCAGATCACAGAGGATATTAGGAAGTTTCTAGAAATTAATGAGAACGAGCATACAACGTATCAAAACTTATGGGACACTTCAAAGGCAGTTATCACAGGTAGCTTGATATCATTAAATGCATACATGAAAAAAGAAGAAAGGTATATGACAAATACATTAACACAAAACCTCCATCAACTAGAACAGAGTAGGCAGAACAACTCCTCCAATAGCAAGAGAAAGAAGTAATAAAAATCAGGGCAGAGTTAAACCCAGGGGGAGACAAGAGAACAATGAAAAAAAGGCAACTAAAAGCTGGTTCTATGAAGAAATTAACAAAATTGACAGTCCACTGGCAAAACTTACCAAAGATAGAAAGAAACAAACATCAATTGCTAGGATGAGGGATGAATCAGGGGCAATAACAAGAGACCCCAATGAGATTAAAAGGATAATCACACAGTACTATGAAGGTTTGTATTCTAATGAATTCAGAATCCTGGAAGACATGGACCAATATTCGGAAAAACAATCTCTCCCTAGATTATCTCAGACAGAGATCAAGAACCTAGACAAACCCATAGGAAAAGAAGAAATAGAGAGGGTCATCAAAAACCCACCAATGGAAAAGTCCCAGGGCCAGATGGCTACATAGCAGAATTCTACTAAGCATTCAGGGAAGAGTTGACACCGATCCTCCACAAAGTATTCCACAACATAGAAGAGGACAGCAAACTCACAAACTCATTTTACGAAGCCAGCATTACTTTGATACCCAAACAGGGCAAACAGCCCACAAGTACAGAGAATTACAGACCAATATAACTAATGAACATGCATGCAAAAGTCCTTAATAAAATATAGGCCAATAACAAATGTAGGACTTCCGGGAAGATGGCGACGGAGTGACACACACCAGAGGGACTCCACAGAATCCAGCCCAGGAGAGTTGCTCAGAGGGAAATTCAACGCCACTGGATCTCAGGAGGTGCATCATAAAGATAAGTAGGCACAGATCCACGGGGTTTTGAGGGGCTGGGGGCTTTTAGCTTACCTCAGTGGAAGCCGGCTGGGGCTCGACCCTAGTCCAGCTGCCGGATCTGCCCAAGCCGGGACCATTTGGAGCCTATAGCAGGGCTTGGTCTCAGCACAGCCACAGTTTTCCCCTATCTGCCTCAGGGCAGGGACAGGACGCTTGCGGCTCCACCGGCAGGGATCGGGGTTCAGCTACATTGTTGCTTCTGTTTGCGTCTCTGCTCTATATTCCCACGCAGCCTTGGAGGGCTGCACAGGGGCTTTTTCAAGGCACAGCCACAGCCGCAGCCGCGCAGCGTGGTCTGAGCAGGGACTAAACCCAAACCCCCACAGCTCCATAGGCAGGGATCAAGCTTCAGCTACACGGTGGCGTCTGTTAACATCTCTGCTCTCTGTCCCCCCACTTCTCTGGGGGCGGCTCAGCAGTTTTCTTGCGACTCTTCTTGGGGCTCAGCTGTGGACTACCGCTGGGGCTTGGGGCAGGGAGTAAACCCTTGCAGATCCACAGGCAGGGAGTGAGACTCAGCTACATAGTTTCTTTTGCTTCCCTCGCTTCCCTGTACCCCTGCACAGTCTAGTCTCACTTTTTTATTTTTCTCCCCCCCTTGTTCCTGCCCTGCTCTCTCACACTCCATAGCGGATACGGGCACTCCCATTACCCTAGGGAATTTGCGCCTGGGTCACACCCAGATAGGTGAACTCCACCCTGCATAGATAGCCCAAGGCTAGGGTAAGGCCTGCTTGCTCTCCAGGGGATACTCCTCAGACTTCTCACCAGGGAGTTCCTGCTGGTGTACCTGCGGACATAAGGCAGCTCAGCCAACACTTATCAATATTCAAACCAATAGCGGGAACTTCAGCCCAGCCTCTGCAACACTGGGGCAGGCAGTGGATCTGCCATCTGGGGCACTCCCCTGATAGGGAAGCCATAGGAAGATAAAGTGGTAGGTTAATCCTGCAGCAAAATCAGCTGTAGTTAATCCCATAGTAAAATCAGCTGTAGGCAGATCGAAGAAGCATTCCTATAAGTCTTCCAGAGAGAGACTAGAAAATGGCACCTGGTCCCTCAAAAACAACTCAACGCAAACAGCCATCACCCCCAACGACCTCAACGAAAAAACAGGAAAAACATAAGGAAAAGGAAGAAGATGTCCTGAACATAGCAACATACACAGAAGAAGCAGACATTGAGATGCCATACAAAGGAAGGTCTCAGAATGCTGCTTGGAGCCATGCAGGATATGAGGGAAACACTACAGAAAAAGGATGAAATGATCGAGGAGATAAAAGACATACACCAAAGGAAAATACAGGAGCTTAAGGAGCAGATAACGAAAAACAATAGCAGAATCATGTTCCTTGAGAATCGATTGGAGGAATCAGAGAACTGCATCAGTGTCGTGGAGGACAACCAAGCAGACTTTAATAAACGTGAACAAAAATCTAATAAGAGCATCAGAGAAGCCAAAGAAAACCTAAGAGCTATGTCTGATGCTACGAAGCGGAACAACATTAGAATTATTGGCCTACCGGAGGAAGACACAACAAAGAAGTCATCTGCAACAATACCGAGAGAATTTTTGGAGGAAAACTTCCCCAGCCTAATGAATGAAAACCAAGCAACCATCCAGGAGGCTGAAAGAACACCAGCACGACGGGACCCCAAGAAGAAATCACCAAGGCACATAATAGTTAAACTTTCAAACTTTGAGGAAAAGGAGAAAATCATGAGAGCAGCTAGGGAAAAGCAAGCAATCACATATAAAGGTTCCCACATAAGGATATGCTCAGACCTATCAGCAGAAACTATGAAAAAAAGGAGAGAGTGGAGTAACATATTCCAAAAATTGAAAGAAAACAACGCAAATCCAAGAATACTCTACCCAGCCAAATTATCGATCAAGATCGATGGAGAAGTAAAAGTCTTCCCAGACAAGGAAAAACTCAAAAAATACGTTACAACAAACCCAGCATTACAAAAGATCCTCGCCGACTCAGTATGGGCAGAAGAACAACACTCACCAAGCACAAATAAGAGACGAACACATAGAACAACCTCACCCAGAGCACAACAAAGAGAAAACAGACCCCAAGATAGCAATGGCTTAAGGATGGAAAGAAGTCAAGAATGATACACACACAAAACACACACTAATGAGAAAGGAAAGTAGGAAAACTCCCAACACAAAAGGTATAAAATGGCATCACAGAGTGTGCACATGGAGATAATAACCCTGAATATCAATGGCCTGAACTCAGGCATTAAAAGACTGAGACTAGCAGAATGGCTTAGAAAACACAACCCATCAATTTGCTGCCTACAGGAGACACATCTCAAGGCTACAGACAAAAATAGGCTGAGAATCAAAGGCTGGAGAAGGACCTACCAAGCAAACAGCAATACAAAAAAAGTAGGGGTTGCAATCCGTATCTCGGATAAAATTGACCTCAAAGTGCAAACCATAAAAAGATATAAGGAGGGACACTATATAATGCTCAAGGGAATGATAGACAATGAACCACTAAGCATTGTAAACATATATTCCCCGAATGAGAGGCCAGCTCAATACGTCAACCAAACACTCCAAAAGATTAAGAAAGAAATCACAGACTCAACAATTATAGTGGGTGACTTCAAAACACCACTCACTGAGAAAGATAGATCACAGGGAAAGAAACTCAACAAGGAGACTAGAGAGCTAAACTCCACAATTAGACAATTTGACCTAATAGATATTTACAGAGCTTTTAATCCAAATACAAAAAAATTCACATTCTTTTCAAGTCCCCATGGCACATATTCGAAGATAGACTACATGCTGGGGCATAAGGCAAATCTACATAAATTTAAGCACACTGAAATAATACAGACCACTCTCTCTGACCACTGTGCCCATAAGACTGGAAATCAACAAAAGGAAGACAAAGAAAATAAGAGCAAATAATTGGAGGATGAATAACTCTCTACTGCAAAAGGAGTGCATACTGGTGCAGATCCGAGACGAAATCAGGAAATTTCTAGAAACCAACGAAAATGAGCACACGACGTACCAAAACTTATGGGACACAGCAAAGGCATTCATCAGAGGAAGGTTCATAGCAATACAAGCACACCTAAGACAGGAAGGGAGACTCATGACGGATACGCTGACACAAAATTTACAAAAACTAGAGCTGAGTCAGCAAGACAACCCTACTAATAGCAAAAGAAAAGAAATGATAAAAATCAGGGCTGAGATTCAGGAGAGGGAAAATAAAAAACTATGGAAAAAATTAATATCGCTAAAAGTTGGTTCTTTGAAAAGATAAACAGGATCGATAGACCATTGGCAAACCTAACCAAAGAAAGGAGGGAACAAATCTCAATAGCAAGAATAAGGGATGAAAGAGGCATCATTACAACAGACCCTAATGAAATCAAAAGGATAGTTACACAATATTATGAAGGATTGTACTCCAATGAATTCAACAATTTGGAAGACATGGACAAATTCCTGGAAAAACAATCCCTCCCTAGACTATCCTCGGTGGACATCAAGAATCTCAACAGACCCATAGCAATAGAAGAAATAGAAAAGGTTATCAAGGGATTACCAACCAAAAAATCCCCTGGACCAGATGGCTACACTGGAGAATTCTATCAAGCATTCAGGGAAGAACTAATACCAGTCCTATACAAACTTTTCCAGAACATAGAAAAAGATGGCAAACTCCCAAACTCCTTCTATGAAGCTAATATAACTCTGATACCCAAACCGGGCAAGTATCCCACAAGGATTGAGAAGTACAGATCGATATCCCTAATGAACATTGATGCAAAAATCCTTAACAAAATACTAGCCAACAGAATACAAAAGTATATAAAACAAATAATTCACCATGACCAAGTGGGATTCATACCAGGGATGCAGGGATGGTTCAACATACGAAAGAACATTAGTATTATTCATCACATTGACATGAAAAAGTATAAAAATCACATGATAATATCAATAGACGTAGAAAAAGCATTCGACAACATCCAACACCAATTCCTGTTTAAGACACTAGCGAAGATAGGAATGGAAGGAAAGTTCCTCAAGACAATACAAGCTATATATGAAAAACCAACAGCCAAAGTTGTAGTCAGTGGAGAAAAGACTAACACAATCCCACTGAAAAAGGGAACCAGACAAGGATGCCCCTTGTCTCCACTCCTATTTAATATCGTGCTAGAGGTTTTAGCTAACATCATAAGGCAAAGAAGTGACATCAAAGGTATACGTCTGGGGAAGGAAGAGGTGAAACTATTGTTATTTGCAGATGATATGATTTTATATATGGAAAATCCCAAAAGTTCCACAAGGGGAGTACTGGAAGCAATAGAGGAGTTTGGCAGAGTGGCAGGATACAAAATCAACAAACAGAAGTCCATCGGACTGTTATACACATCAGATAAGACCACAGTAGAAGAGATCAAAAAGGTGGTACCCTTCACAATAGCCAAACACAAATTGAAATATCTAGGGATACACCTGACTGAAAAAAACAAAAGATCTATATAGGGAAAACTATAGAACACTATTACAAGAAACCAAGAGCGACCTCAACAAATGGAAGAATATTCCATGCTCTTGGATTGGGAGACTTAATATAGTTAAGATGTCAGTTCTGCCAAAAGCACTATATAAGTTTAATGCCATCCAGATACAATTACCATCATCTTTCTTCAAAGAAATGGATAAACTGATTACCAACTTCATATGGAGAGGGAAGAAACCCAGAATTAGCAGAGAATTCCTCAAGAAGAAGGACACCATGGGAGGGCTTGCTTTACCTGACTTTGGCACATACTATGCAGCCACAGTTCTCAAAACTGCATGGTATTGGTACAATGACAGATACTCAGACCAATGGAAAAGAACTGAAAACCCAGAAATAAAAGCATCAGCATAAGGACAGCTGATCTTTGATAAGGGCCCCAAATATATCAAATGGGAAGCCGATGCCCTCTTTAACAAGTGGTGCTGGAAAAAATGGATATCCACATGCAGAAAAATGAAGCAAGACCCTTATCTCACTCCATGCACAAGAATAAACTCAAGGTGGATCACAGACCTTGAAGTTAAACCCCAAACTATTAGGGCCATCAATGAGGGAATTGGGACCAACTTGAGAACTTTGGCGCAGGGAACACACAGGCTATCAGAAATAGGGAAGGACACAAACACAGAGGAGGCACAAATTGACAAATGGGATATACTGAAGATAAAACATTTGTGTACATCTAAAGAATTCACCAAGAGAGTAATAAGAGAGTCCACAGACTGGGAAAACATCTTTAGCAATGACACATCAGACAAAGGCCTTATTACTAAAATCTACAATACTCTGCTAGCTTCCAAATAGAAAAAAACCAATAGCCCACTTGAAAGGTGGGCAAAGGACTTGAACAGAAGTTTCACAGGCGCAGAAATCCGAATGGCCACCAAACATATGAGAAAATGTTCCGGATCTTTAACCATAAGAGAAATGCAAATTAAAACAACAATGAGGTACCACCTGACACCCTCAAAGGTAGCCCAGTTCAAAAAATCAGAAAGCATTAAGTGTTGGATGGGGCTGTCGGGAGACAGGAACTCTCACCCACTGCCGGTGGGACTGTAAGTATGTACAGCCACTATGGAAATCAATCTGGCGATACCTAAAACAGATGGAAATAGAGTTACCATATGACCCAGCAATCCCCCTACTGGGCATATACCCAGAAGAGGCAAGAAACAAACCAAGACCAGACATCTGTGCTCCAATGGTCATTGCAGCACAGTTCACAATTGCAAGGAGTTGGAAGCAACCCAAATTTCCATCAACTGACGATTGAATTAAAAAACTGTGGTATATACATACAATGGAATACTACGCATCACTAAAAAGCAGTGATGAACATATGAGGCACATAGCAGCATCGGAAGAACTGGAGGAAATCATGCTAAGCGAGGTAAGTCAGGCACAAAAGGACAAGTACAACATGAGCCCGCAGAGGTAAGAATTAAATTTTTTTTTTAAAAAAAGCAAAAGTGGCATAGGGGAAAAAGCTACTGTATACAAACATTTTAGGGGTGAAGACTGTGTAGTATGGAAGAGACCAGACCAAAACCAGGGATGTACATGGTAGACAATGGTGGAGGAGGTGGGGAAAGGAAAACAAAAGGATGAATACAAGGAAGAAAAGGGTAGTAGGGGCATGGGGCATTAATCCACCCAAGAGGAGGGTATTGTTTATATCTCCACAGGGAAAGTGGGACCAGACTTCAACCCAGTGCCCCAAGGTGTGAATGCAATATCCCGGCGTGGAGTAGGGAACCAGTGGAGAGGTCTGGGAGGCTGGCCCCAGCACCATTAATTAAGTGGATTCCTGCCCCTCCCCCGAAAAGAATTTGTTCCAAAGGATGACATTGACTCTGCAGCTCCAGGAGATGAACAAATCTGATCAGAGCACACGGGAGCAGATGAAGGGGCAGGAGGAGAGAGTGGAGCACAGCCTGGCCCACCAGGCCGTGATGATGATGTTCCTGAGTAGAGCAGCCAGTCCACAGAGAGAACAACATGGCTGGCCCCACTATGAGAAATGATGCCAATCAGTGACTAAGGGCGATACAGGGGACTGCACCGGAGACACAGTGTGGGAATTGCACCTGACCTGATCCCACCACACCGAGGCAAATCACTGGGGGACTGCAGCGGAACAGCAAGGGAATGGAGTGGCAAGGTCCCCAGGGAATGCTGAAAGTGGACTTTGGGGCCAGGGCGTGGTGCCCCAACAGACTGCACTGGAAAATGCTCCTAAGGGCCAGCAAACGATCCCTGAACTAACTACAAGCTTTTCTCTTGTGAACTGTTTTGTTCTGTTCTTTGTCAGTGGTTTGTTTTTGTTGTTTTGTTGTCTGGTTGTATACTGTTGCTTTGTTTTCCTCTGTCTTGTTTTCGTGCATGTTAGTGTCTCCACAGGTCTGTCTGAATAAGACAGGCTGGATGAACTATCTGGAGGAAAAACAACGGGACCGACAGTTCCGGGGGGACTTGGGGTGTGGGGGTAGGGGGGGTAAGGAAGTGGTGCTAACAAACACAGGGACAAGGGAAAACATGGGACCCCAAATGGTAGAGAGGGGGGAGTGGCAGGCCTGGTGGGAAATGATCAAGGGTAAGGTTGCTTAGAGAAGAGGTATACTCTAGCCCAGGTGGCGATGAAGCATGGTAGTAGGGCAGGAGGAAAGTCAAGGGAGATGGCGGAAAGAGCTAGGAGTCAAAGGGCATTCATGGAGGTCTAGACAAAGACATGTACATGCAAATATATATAGGAGGATGGGGAAATAGATCTATGTGTCTATATTTATAGGTCAAGTATTAAGGTGGCGGAAGGACCTTGGGCCTCTACTCAAACACTCCCTCAATGCATGAATACCTTCTTTTATTAAATTGGAACTCTATGATGCTCACTCTCCCGATACCACTGCTGAAGCCAAAGTGGGTGAACAAGTAAATGTGGTGAAGAAAGCTGATGGTGCCCGGCTATCAAAAGAGATAGTGACTGGGGTCTTAAAGGCTTGAAGATAAACAAGCGGTCATCTAGCTCAGAAGCAACAAAGTCCACATGGAAGAACACACCAGCCTGTGTGATCGAGTGGTCCCGAAGGGATCAGTTACCAGGCATCAAAGAACAAAAAATCATATCATTGACTGCACACCTCCATGATAGGATCGCTGAAGACAAATGTGTGCATAAGTGTGGTGAAGAAGGCTGATGACAGCCGACTATTGAGAGATATAGCATCTGGGGACTGAAAGGCGTGAAAGTAAACAAGCGACCATCTAGCCCAGAAGCAACAAAGCCCACATGGAAGTAGAACACCAACATGTGGGATCATGAAGGCCCGAGGAGACCAGGTTTCAAATAACAAAGGCGGAGGGGGAAAAATCATATCATTGTGAATGAGGGGAGTGCATGATGGGGACCAAAGGCCCATCTGTAGACAGCTGGACACTACCCCTCGCAGAGGGGTAGTGGGGAGATGAGTCACTCAGGGTTCAGTGTATCAACAACGAAACTCAAAACCTTCCGCTTGTTCTTGAATGCTTCCTCTCCCCCCCCCCCAAAGATCATGATCCCAATTCTACCTTGAGGACCTGATTAGAGCAGAGGATGCACAGCGGTGCAGCAGGGATCTGGAAACACAGGGAATCTAGGACGATGAACCCCTCAGGACCAGCGGTGACAGTGGCGATACCAGGAGGGAAGGAGGTGTAGAAAGGGGAAACTGATCTCGGGGATCTTCATGTAACCTCCTTTCTGGGGGATGGGCAGCAGGACAGTGTGTGATTGGAGACGTCGGCCATCGTAAGATAGGATAGAGTAATAATTTATAAGTTATTAATGGTTTGTGAGGGAGGGGGTGTGGGCAGGGAGGGCGAGGGCGAGGGAAAAAAAGGAAAATGAGCTGATTCCAGGAACCCAAGTGGAAGGCAAATTTTGAGAATGACAAGGGCAACGGATGTATAAGGGTGCTTTATTCAATTGATGTATGCATGGATTGTGATAAGAGTTATATGAGCCCCAATGAAATGATTTATTTTAAAAAGCAGCCAGCTTCTCTCTGTTATGCAGTATTTCAACAAAACCAGTCAGGGAGTAAAGTGAGTAGGCCGACTCCCAGCTCAATCCCACTAGAGTTTCTGCAGTTAACTCGTCATAATGCAGCAAAGCCCATCACGTATCCCTCCCAACTTGTCATTCGGTTTCAATCTTTTAAAACTTAATGAAATATACCTTGTGTCTGAAAATAGTCTATAAAAAACACAGGTGCAATGAAGTAGAATGTGTCCTATGCTACTGTTAGGTGGTGTTCCCAATGTCTCTTAGATCCAAATAATTAATATTATGCTGGTGGGTTTTTTTTTCTTTATACCCTTTGAAAACGGTTCTATTTCTCATCAAAAAGTGGTGCAGATAATGCCTTTCTCTTGCTCATAATACATTTTCACTTAAAACTATTGTCATATATTTACATTGCCACTCTTGTTCACTCTGCATTACTGCTTAATTGTTCTATGGAGTGTCAACCCCTATCTCCCCGCCCACTTTAATTTATTTAAGCAACTGTGCCTAATATGTGGCTCTTCTAACGTAGCTGTGTGATTTTTCTCGTCCATTATAGCACTGTTTCCTGAGAAAATATTTAATCCAATTATATTCACTGCAATTAATTACCAATAGAGAAGAATTTACTTCAAACGTTTTATTAAACATCCCCTTAACCCTCATTCCTGGTTACATTGATGACTTCTTGATTCTTTATTTTGAAACTGAGATTATTATTTAGGAATATATTTTCCTTTGTTATTATCATTATTGATAATTTTATTAAAAAATCCCTTAGATCCCTTTAACTTGCAAAAGTTCTCTTATCTATACTAATCATCCATTTTAATTTTATGTTATTGTCAATTATACTTACATAGCCCTGATCTCTATACTCATTTTAAATTATTATTTTATATGTGTTTAGGTGGTAGTTTAGCTCCAATACTTTGAAATTTGGGGTTTGTATAATTCATTAAAGCTAAAGAACCCCAATATTTAGTATTTCGTACAGGGTTGGTGTGTTTGGAAAAAGTCCCTTAATTTCTGCTTATCTGGGAAAATCCTAATTCCACCCTCATATTTGAAAGATAATTTTGCTGGAATTATTAATCCTGTTTGATAGCCTTTTCTTTCAAGGGTTTGCATATGTTTTCCACACCCTGACTACAGGTTGAAAGTGAGAAATAAACACATAATCTTTTTTAAAAATTTAATTAGGTGCTCTTACAGATTTTGGAAAAATCCATAAATCAATTGTATTGAGCACCCTTGTATGTATGTTGCCATCATCACTCTCAATATGTTTTCTTTCCACTTGAACCCTTTCTATAAGCTCCTCTTTTATCCCCTCCCTCCTCTACCATCATAAATCCTTGATCAATTATATATTATTGTTGCTATTTCTGTTTCTTACACTGCCAGGTGTCTTTCGTCACCCACATTTCTCGGGGGCATGATTATATCTCCATCATTGTGATCAGTTAACCTTCCTCCCTCTAGCTTCATGGTGCCCCTAACCCCACTACTGTTCCTGAGGGGTTTGTCTTTCCTGGATTCGATGTGTCAAGAGCTCTTAACTGTCCCAATGTATGTACTTAGGTCAAGCAGGATTTGTAAGGTAGAACTGAGGTCATTGTGTTTGGGGTGGGCGGGCGTGTGGGCGGGTGGAAGAATTCAAGAACTAGAGGAATGGTCTGTGTTTCCTCGGTGCTATACTGCACTCTGACAGAACCATCTCTTCGGTGGGAACCTTACGTAAGTGATGGTCCAAGTGTCTGCAGAAAGTATTAGGTGTCCACTCTGACCCCTCTTGCTTGCATCTATATAATCTTTTCACACCTGCTACCTGAACCTGCCAACACCTCTTGATCACAGAGGCTGGAGAAAGGATTTATCTTTTTGTTGTTGTTCATCATTTTAATGGGCGGTTCTTACTAATCTTATAACAATCCATCATTCAATTTTATGAAGCACAAATCAGCATTTCCTAAACATTTCTTTCTACTTGAACCCTTGCTATCAGCTCCTCTTTGTCCCTCTCCCTCTACCAACCTCCCACCCTCATGAATACTTGTTCAATTATATATTATTATTATTTCATGTCTTACATGGTATGCTGTCTCCCTTCACTCACATTTCTGTTATTCAACCCCTTATCCAACTTTGTGATGGGGGTCCACTTCCTCCTCCTTCCCCCTCCCCAACTCCCTACCCTCATGATATTGCTACTCCCACTACTATTCTTGAGGGGTTTATCTGTCCTGGATTCCATGTGTCCACAGCTCTTATCTATACTAATGGGTGCGCTCTGGTTTAGCCAGATTTGTATGGTAGATCTACATCATGTTAGTGGGGCGAATGGGGTAGCATTCAAGAACTAGAGGAATGATGTGTGTTTCATCGGTGCTATACTGCACCTTGGTTGAATTGTCCCTTCCTTGTGACCCTTCTCTGGGGGGATGTCCAAATGTCTACAGATGGACTTTGGATCTCCACTCTAACCCTCCTCATTTGCATAGATATAGTTTGTTTTGGATCTTTCAATACCCTATCCCAGCAACACCTCATGATCAAAAGGGCTGGTGTACTTCTTCCAAGGAAAGCACTTAATCTTAATGATGCTCCTCTGTAAGTGACATTTTCCTTAGCTCATGCTGCTCTCAAACGTATTTTATTCTCTTTGAATCGTAAGTGTGATCATTATGCACCTTGAAGTGTTTCTCTTAGAGTTTACCTATATGGAGTTTGTTGAGCATCTTGAATGATAATCTCATGTTCCGTATTTGGGGAATTTTCTGCAATTATTTCTTGAAAAATGTCTTCTGGGTTCGTTTCCACTCATCTGCTTTGAATTTCTTTTGCGTGTATCTGATTTATCATCCTGTAGTCACACAGAATCCTAAAGCCTTTTCAATTCGCCCCACTCTTTCTTCAAACTGACTAACCTCAGAGTCCTTGTTTTCTAGTTCTCTGGTTATTTCTTCCACTCTATTTATTCTACTACTGTATTCTTTTAAGGAGCTTTTATTCTGTTATTTTATTCTTAAACTTTGGATTTTCACGTTGTTTTATTTAAGGTTTCTAACTCTATTAAATTCCTTTTGACCCTCTTTATTATTTTTTTTAATTCTTCTGAAAATTCCCCCATTTTTTTCTTTCTCCCATTGACAAAGCTTAGCACTAGCCTGCACTGCACGCGTTAGTGCACAACAAGTCATAGGAATTAGTGGAATATCAATTCAAATGCTTCAACAACAGATGAAGCACTTGAAGTACTCACTTGCTTAGGTCAAAGAACCTAGAAGACAGCTACGACACACCTACAACAATAGCTTATTTCGATAAAACAAAACCCAGAAACCAAAAACTGTTGGAGAGAGTATGGAGAAATTGGAGCCCTTATACACTGATGGTGGACCTGTCATCGTGTGAAACCATTGTAAAAACCGATATGGCACTACCCAAAATAACTAGATATAGAAATACCATACAGCCCAGCAATACCTCTGCTGAGTAGATATGCCAAAGTAGCACACACGGAACAAAGAGACATATGCTCTTCCAAATTCATCACAGCACAGTTGATCAGAATAATGAGGTGGAAACAGCTCAAATGCTCCTCCGTGGAAGAATTAATAAAGAAATTGTGATAAATAAAAAATGGAATTCTGTGCATTTCTAAAAAACAGTGATGAAACCAGGAACTTCCTGATGTCATATATGAACCGGGAAACCATTATGCTAAGTAAAGTTAGTCCATCACTATATATATATATATATTGTGTGCCCCGCTACTCTAAGGATAGAGACTAAGATGAAAGAAAAATTCTGTCTTCAAGTCACGCAATCTTGTACTAGATTCTGTCAAATAATGCTGCCAATCTATGTATCATGCAATTATTTGTACGACTTAATAAGCACTTTGACAGAGGCCTCCCTCAGCTGCGGCCAGTTTCTATGTTGAAGAGAGAAGGAGAAGACAAGTCATCTCCTGCATATGACATTGTTCTGTGATCACCCCAAACCAACAGACACTCCTACCAGGGTGCTCAGTGAACCTCAATGGGAATTCAAGTAGAGAAGCTTGGGTAGATCTGTGTTAGAGAATGTAGTCCTGCATACATCTGCTAAGAACCTAAGTGGGTAATCTGCCGTTAGGAAAGGGTTTAACATTACTCATAGAGAAACCCCCAACCTAATGAGGGAATATGCTTGGTATTATGTTTCTAATCGGCAAAATTGATCTAGTTTGTATCCAGCCTTTGGCAACCTAGGACTGTAGACTCTGTCCTTTCCAGATGCACAAGGACAACACCATTCACAGATCACAGCTGAAGACTCTGATTTGAAGCCCCACTAAGCAAACTGTTTGTCTTATATTTACTTGTGGTGCATTTTAAAAACGGGAGGACTCTCTTGGACGTAAGACAGAAGTGCCCTCATTGAGAAGAAATGGATGAATGGAAGTTCAGGAAGGCAATATATGAATTCAGATTCTCTTTACTGTTTAATGACATACCTTAATCTAGCAGACATGGATATTCTATTGTGAATGAGCCTTGTTAATTGATCTTTTCCTGCACTAGTTTGTAAAAATAATGTTCAACCACTTAAATATTTGATATGTATAGGTCCACAATCGTTGTTTTTGGGTCCAAGAAGTCTGTCATGTACATGTATACTTTGCTTCTCAACAGAGTATTTCAAATGTATTCTCCTACATTAGCTAAATTAATATTTTATCAATATAATTATCACATATCCTAGGGGATGATTTATACTTTCCCAATAAAAGGCTAATAATATCTCTACAATGGGACTCTCCCACGTGTTGGGCACACTGGGGGGGGGGGTTGCTTGTTGCTCTGATACTGGAAAACATGTCATTGAAATTTCAATCGCCAACAGGGTAACCCACACTGAATAGGTTACTCTCAGGGGAGCTTCCAAACAGAGAATAGAGCACAAGGAATTAATCTGCTACCCACTTCAGAGGAATTAACCAATAAACCCCTTATGCACAGCATCAGGACATGGTCAGATACTGAAGGCCTACTGAACAGAAGGAGAACTTTGTCAGACAGAGTGTCAGAAGATGAGCCCCTTAGGTCAGAGGGCACTCAGAACATGACAGAGGAAGAGCTGCCTTCTCCAAGTAGAGTCGTCTACATTGTCAGGGGTGGTGTCAACGCTGCAGAGTAGAGCCTTCCAGATCTTCATTTGATGATGGGGCATGGCTCAGATGGAAAAATGTATCTACAAAAATCACCTAATTATCAAAACTTGGAATGTAGGAAAATTTGAAGTCATAAAAAATGAAAGGGTAGCACAAATCTTAATTCCAGACATTAGTGAGCTGAAATGGACCATTTAGAATCAGAAAATAATAATGGTTTACTATGCCAGGAGAGACACAAAAAGGATATTTCAAGATCTATCTTGAAGCACAATGTTATCTGTGATAAGATTATATTTATCCCTCCTCAAGGAAATTGAGCGATACAACTAATGATCTAATTTATACACCGACCATGAGAGTTACTGATGAAGAAATTGAAAAATTCTGCTAATGTTTTCAGTCTGAAATGGATCAAACATACAATAAAGAAGCATGGATACAAGAAAACTTTGTTTCAATAGCGTACCATTCTCTAATGGTCAGCTTCCCAACAAGATTGTAGAACTCAAAATGGGTGCATAAGCAAATGTGGCTAGGTAAGCTGATGGTCCCCAGTTATTAAAATATATAGTGTCTGAGGTCTTAAATGGATGAAGCTAAACAAGCAGACATCTATCAGGGAGCAACAAATCCCAAATGGAAGAAGCGCACCAGCCTGTGTGATCACAAGGTGTCCACAGGATAAGGTATTAGGTATCAGAAGTAACAAAACAAGCAAATATGCTGATGTAAATGATGCGAGTCAGAGTGGAGACACAAAGTCCATCTATAAATAATTGGATTCCCTCACAGAATTGTTACAAGGAAAGAATGAGAGAGCCAGGGTGTAGTCAGCATCAATGGAACACACAGCATTCCTCTAGTTTTTTATTGCTTCCTCCTCCCCACTATCATGACCGTAGTTCTACCTAAAACCCTGGATAGACCAGAGCACGTGCACTGGTATAGAAGAGATGGCAACACATGGAATCCAAGGGAGATAAACCCCTCATGAGCAACAATGGTAATAGCAATACTGGAGAGTAGTGGGAAGGTGGGGGGTGGTGGTGAAGGGGACAAACAGGTAACTGACTACAACGACACACAGTCTACACCCGTCTCCAGGGAACAAACAACAATAACATAGACACAGGGGGGAGCGGTGGTGTAAGATATGAAAATAATAGTAATTTATAAATTATCTGGGGTCTTAGATGGTGAGCATAGGGTGTGGTAAGGAGGTGATACCGAGGGTTAAAGAGAAAGAAAATATATTTAAAATTATGAAGGTAACATATGTGCAAATGTGCTTGTAAGAATTGATGTATGGATTGTTATAAGAGTTGTGAGAGCCCCCAATGAAATAATTTATTTATAATAAAGAAAAAGCATTAAAATGATTGGTGATTGGAATATTTTATATAAATGGGAGCGTATGATATGAACGCTTGTGTTTCCCTTCCTCACCCCACCATGGCACCTAGATTCCTAGTGACACTGAGGATAAGCACTCAGCTGGGTGCTAGAATGAAACCTCCATCAAAATATGATCCAGGATATCTGGATATCTACATCTATCTATGTATGTATCTATCTTTCCATATATATAATTCTATCTACCTATAATCCTATTTAAAACTTCTAGACCTGTGTGAGAAATTTCTTTGATACCTATTTCTCTTCCATTCTGTACTTCTCTGCGTATCTATATATCTATAGCTCCATGAAGATAGATAGAGAAATACATATGAAGGGAATGGCTGACACATTGTAGGAGGGAGGAAGTACAAGCTCACTCAAATCTATAGGTCACATTTTAATGGGAGACATAACATATCCCAGTAACTATTAAGGGAGGCAAACCAGGAAGCAAGACGACCAGGAAGCAAGAAAACCTCAGGCTGATGGAGGTAAAGGCAGAAAAATTTAAGTTCAACAGATCAAGCTTCTGGCTGCAGAGTTAAAAAATCCAAGGTTTGCAGTCATTATGGCAGGTCAATGATAGCTCCCAGATTGTGAGGCAGTACAGCAGGCTGAAGGTCAAAACACCAGGGTCACTGAGACAGAAGGAGAATCCATCCAGCAAGGGAGAAGTGGCAAGGTTGCCCACTAAGTCTGCTTAAATAAGAGTGGGTGACACCCCGGAAAAATCTATATTTTCAATTACAGCAGAGCTGAGACTTGGATGATGAGACTGTTCACTCCGTAGTCCTCTTACATCTGCTTTACCATTCACAGTAAATTCCATCATGGAGTTGTTTAGGTTCGGTCACATCAGGAGAAAACACCAATTGCTATTACTAAGTATCCTGGCCCAACCACGTGGACACAAAACCAAATTCACACATTGTTGACCTACATGTCAGTAGTTTAAAATCTAAAAGAAACAGCTCCTGGATCAGAGAAAGCTTTGTCAGTATGATTTATAAAGATCCCGACCTGGGAAACCTCTGTGGAGTTCTTCTCTACCCAACAGGTCAACTGAGTCAGAACTGACTGCACGGCAGTGAGTTGGATGCACTTTTTTCCCCAGGAGGTGTAAGTTTCCAAGAATCAACCATCCTGCATCGTGTATTCCTGCTTCCAGGGTTTTGAATGATGAACAATTATCTATTGTATGACAAGGCCACATTGTGTTCATCCGTTGATGGATATTTGGATTGTTTCTACCAGTTAGTACTTGTGAATTCTGTTCCTGCAAGCATTCATTTACCAGTGTTTATTTAAATACCTCTTTTTAATTATTTGTAGGTAGTACCTAGCAGTGGAATTGCTGGTCACTTCTTGCACCTAGGGATAGCATTTGGAGAAACCAAAGATCTGTTCTTCACAACACTTTCACCATTACCATACCTCCCCATCCCCCCATCAGGAATATGTGAGGGTTATATGTGCCTGATTGAAAAGTTTGTGGCAAAGTCCCATTAAGTATTAATTCAAATTTTTCACATACTTTTTGAATCACACTAATATTTACTAATGTATAAAATCATGCATAACAGAAAAAAGAATTGCAGAGTAGAAAGTAACACAGAATGCAATGCACTGGGTATGCATGTACAAATATTGAGTATCCTATAATATTAGACTTGTATTCAGGCTCTGTGATGGGATCCACTCACATGTGTTTATCATCTCATGGACTGATCAATAGGTATGAATTTCATTGATCCCAATTGGCCAAACAAGAAGAGTGAGTTGTGGAGTTCAGCAGTAAAAAAATACACAAAGTTCCCTGAAGCAGATAGCAATCGGGTCAGAGGAGCCTCTTCCCTGGGACACTTCTTCCACTCCCCGTCATTCTTCTATTGCCATAAGTGGCTCCTTCTCAGAAAGATATCCCTCTTCTCTCCTCACGTCTTCAACTAGAGTGGATCCTTCTGCAATACCTCTTTTCAGTCACAGAATAGGAAGCTACCAGATGGATAGATTCCTTTTCAGATAACATGTAGCATGTCACAAGTGTCATTGATTTAAATTCGCAAATCATTCTCAAAAACAATAATGTAGCCCTTTGAATATATTTACATGGTATGTTAAATGTTATTAAGCTTTATGATGTATTAATGCATTGTATGATATTTTGAAATAATATTTGAATATTTTCTATGGAACATCTTATAGACATTGCTACATTTAGGCTTTTTATCTATTGTGACTTGTAGATGTGTAGACACTCACTGAGCATATCCTATCATCAAATCTCCCAACAACCTCCGTACACGAATAGCATTCCGTTTAATTAGGGTCTATTATCAATTAATATAAAAAAAGACATAGTAAAAATAAACTAGTGAGGGTGATGGTGCTGTATGTGATCAAAAATGTTTCATAAATCCCTGGCATCTTGATAAATGATGTCCAGCTGTGTTCTTTAGGACTTTGGAGAGGGACTTTGGAGAGTGATCATTTCACATTAGCCTGTATGCTGGGTAATGCCTCAACAGAGATGACTGCCTTCTGGGGAGAAGTAGTCCAGTGGGAGAAAGCTCTAAACGGAGCTCCACGTCATCTCCCAAAGGGTCAAACTGGCACAAGTTGGAATTATGTTCTCTTAGCTCCAGAGAAATAAAATTCCCAGGGAATGTTAGACAAAAGAATACTTCATTAATGAAGCACAAGGGATTTCAAACACTAGAGCCAAAGGACTGTAAATACTTCCTGTACACTGACCCAGATCTACTGTATCCATCTAAGGGGATGAGAGAACACAGTTTTGCCTTTTAGAAGTCTCATGAATTCGTCCATCTCCTTGCTCTTCTTGGGGCATGAGCTTTAACTTTTCAGTGGTTCATGGAGAAGCAGCACTGGTGAGCTCTCCTCTGATTATACCTGGATGAGCTTCAAGATCATCACAGGTGCTGCAGGATTGGTGATGAGTGAAGGCCCTATCTCATGGGTAGTATCTGTAGGTAAATCAACTGAAATAAAAAAATAAAGCAAGTTTCATGGCATAAAGTGCTGCTAAGTTAAAGTCCCTGGCTATAGGAAAATGTCTTCTTTCTCTAATCTGTCTTCCGCGGTCCTGGCTCCCTTTCCTGCAACCTGCTTCTCTCCATACATTAACAGGCCTTTTAATCTCTTTCAAATAAGTGTTCCCATTGTAACTCACAAATCTTTTATTTAGCACATAATTATACGATGGAAAGAAAAAAATGAATGGACATTTTCCCTCCTTGCAAGTATCTGACATTCTAGGGAAGGTAACAGACGGTAAGTGTGTGCTTATCCCGGCTCTGCAATCCTACTGAAATGGATCATATTGTTGTTGCCCTTCCTGGTGGAATTTATTGAAGGTTTCATAGAGAGATGATGCTCACACTGAGCTTTGAAGGAGGTCACAGGAGGGGAGCAATGTTGGGATTATTAAAACCATATGGTGTGCGATGGAAATTTCACATACTAATAAATAACTGTTGACAATGAAAGCAAGAAATGGAAAGTGAAGCATGAGTGTGGACAGGCAGGCAGCAGCCATGTAACACACAACTGTATATTTTGGCTAAGGAAGGACACCTCTGAAATTAGCGGAGAGTCAAGGCAGAATTAGCAGCACAGTCTGTCTGCAGTCAGACTTGCCTTTGGAGACATTGCTTGGTCCATCTGCACAGCAGACTCCTGCTGCTGTGAAAACCGTAGAGAGATGAGGAGTTGAAAAATCACAGTAAAAGTGGGAGCTGAATCTGTGAGCATTTGGATTATAATGTCTCAAAATATTCACCGATTAATAAGACACAGCATGACATTTGAAATTACTTATTTTTCAAACTGTTCTATGAAATTGGCATAAGAATTTGGGGGTAAGTGATGAAGAATACGCAAATTAAAACTAACTTTTCTGGTCTGAGGCAGGTAGTGGACTCTAGGTGAAATGCACAGCTTGTTGTCTTCAAGGTATTCACATAGGATTAATTTGTACACTTTTACATAACTTTACTGTTTAACAGTTTATCTTTATCAGGGAGTCTTCAAACTCAAAACAATCTGATCCCATATTCCTGTCACTTTTAACTACAACTTGAACCCAGATTTGTTTTTGCACATCAGTTGCACCATCCACCTTGTTATCAGAGGGTGTGAGGAGTATTCTTGTGTCAGGAGAGGAATACACCCCCTATCTCTGCCTAAAGGGTTCTTCTCATGACTATCAACAGTAACTGCCTTCAGATTTCCTGCACATTGACTCTTTCTCGGGAGTGATTATACAAAGATCAAATTATTTGTTCCCAAATCTTTCAAGAACACTTGGCATTAAATAATTAATTAGTCAAAAACATTTGTTGAATGAATTGTCAAAGCCTTAATGAATTTGTAGAAAGATGAGATCTTTGGGAAAATGTGGTATTAGAAGCAAGACACCTTGACAATTTATGCATCAAAGAGAATATTGAAATTCAAGAACACGAGATATACGAATGTGAATAGGGATTAATTAATTAACTGTTTAAAACATAAATGACAGTACATCCTTAAACCATTGTTAACATCTGCTCATTTCTCTTTCCCAGTAGTTTCATCAGCTACATGGAGCCAGGAAACTACACTCATATTACAGAATTCATTCTTCTGGGGCTTTCTGAGGAGGCAAAACTGCAGCCCCTCCTCTTTGGACTGTTCCTCTCCATGTACCTGGTCACCTTCACTGGGAACCTGCTCATCATCCTGGCCATCACCACAGACTCCCACCTCCACACACCCATGTACTTCTTCCTCTCCAACCTCTCCTTTGCTGACATCTGTTTCACATCCACCACTGTCCCAAAGACGCTGATGAACATCCTGATGCAGAACAAAGTAATTACATATGAAGAGTGCATCGCCCAGATATTTTTTTTCATGGTTTTTGTGACCTTAGACAACTTCCTATTGACAGTGATGGCCTATGATCGGTTTGTGGCCATCTGTCACCCACTGCACTATACAGTCATCATGAACCCAAGATTCTGTGGCCTCCTGCTTCTGGTCTCCTGGGTATTGACTCTTCTGGTCTCTCTATTACATTCTTTGATGGTTTTGCGACTGTCTTTTTGTACAGAATTGGAAATCCCCCAATTTTTCTGTGACCTTAGACAAGTAATACAAATAGCTTGTTCTGACACATTTCTCAATATCTTAGTGATATATTTAGCAACTGGACTTCTGGGTGTTATTCCACTCACCGGGATCCTTTTCTCTTACAAGAAGATTGTGTCCTCCATTTTGCGAATTTCATCAGCTGCAAGCAAATATAAAGCCTTTTCCACTTGTGGGTCTCACCTCTCTGTGGTTTCCTTGTTCTATGGCACAGCTTTTGGGGTTTATCTCAGTTCTGCTGCTACTGACAACTCCAGGGCCAGTGCAATCGCCTCAGTGATGTACACTGTAGTCACACCCATGCTGAATCCCTTTATCTACAGTCTTAGAAACAAAGACATAAAGCAAGCCCTAAGAAAACTTTTTAGCTGAGAAACATCCTACATTAAATAACTCTTCATGAAGTTTAGCCAACTATTTGTGAAAAACAAAATTAAAAATGATAAAAACCAATTTTTCTTTCTTCAGTCCTAATAATGCTTATGTACATCATTCAATCTCTGCAAATTTTAAGAATAATATGAAAATTTGAAGACATCATATGAAATTATTTCATGTGTATTTTTAAAATATCCTTATTTTAACCAATTCTCTGCTTCAACAGGCATTTTTTAGGGTGACTGCAGGTTTCATTAGGAAGTAGACTTTACATTACTAGCTGTAGAGTGATAGCGTACAATTATCACAAAGGACCAGTGCTCATTATTATCCTGAACCATAAATAACTGAGCAGAAATTCTACAATACCTATTTAAAAACTGTTTTCTTGTGATCACATTTGGCATGAAACTTTCAACCTATCTGGATAACTTTCCTTACAGTGAAGCCTTCTTAAACATTTTGAGCATAAAGTTCATAGACTTGCTTTTATTAAGTTGTGAAAAGCACTGTTGGTATAAACAAGTATTGGAAAAGGCTTCCAGAATCTCACTGAAAACAATTCCAGCTAAGCAGGTTGATACCTCTCCTATCATCAGAAAAATGGTACAATCAAGAAGACTGACATTATTGACTTCCTGTACATGATTAATCTGACATCCAGATAGGAGGAATTTCTGTTGGAACTGTTAGTTAAAAACCATTAGTCAAGAACTTTGTAGAACTCAATTTGTTCAGCAAAGGTGTGCATATCATGTCTTGGCATCAATGATACTACTGGAAATTAGTCTTTATTGTTTCCTAAGAACCCAGTGTTCTCCAATTATATTTTTCCACAGAATCAGCTGTACCAAAGCATCTGCCTCACTTTGGCCATGAGTGTCTCCCAGCAATCTGGCCAGCATCTCAAATAATTACATGTGAAACTCTTGGTTTTCATGATCCAGTAAAATACTGTGCTCTATATTTTCTCTGCAGCACAGGAAACAGCTCTGTTGAGGTAAGTTTTGGGCTACTAACTGAAAGGCTGTTTTCACGCCTATCCATGATCAGAAGAAGAAAGATGAGACCACATACTCCCATAGAGACTTGCAGCTCCATAAACCCTATCAGACAGTTCAGTCCAACGAGTCAGACTCACTTGTTAGCAGGGTAGTAAGTAGGTCACACAGGAATGGTGTGTGCCAGCACTCTGTTCCTCCAGAGTAAAATGTAGACTCAATGCAAATACCAATGTAATGGATGGAGTCCGCATCACACTACACAGACAGTGATATAAAACTGCCTCAGAGCCTGTCTGAAGCTGTGCATCTTTACAGAGGAGACTGTCACACTATTTAACCAGGAAGCACGTAGTGGATTTAAATCTCCACCTTTTGGTTAGCAGCCTAACGCTTTAATTAGGAGACTGCCAAGCTTCCTTATATCATGAGTGCACAAGGGGATTGTATCCAAACATCCTTAACGTTTTCTCATGTCTCAATTCTATTATATATAGGTGATTCATGACTTCTTTTTCCTTTTCAAAAATCATTTTATTGTGGGCTCATACAGCTCTTATTACAATCCATCCATCCATCCACTGTGTCAAGAACTTTTGTGCATATGTTGCCATCATCATTTTCAAAATAGTTTCTTTATACTTGAGCCCTTGGTATCAGCTAATCCTCTCTCCTCCTCCACCTTCCTTCCTCAAGAACCCTTGATAGTTTATAAATTGTGTTTTTGTCATGGATTGTTTCTTTACAAGGAATGATTTGTGAAGCGTGAAGTGAGCATTTGATAAAACCAAAAACCAACTCCTCAGCCCTGGAATCAATGCCAGTTCAGCAACCCCAAAGTACAGGATGAAATTGCCTGCAGGTTCCTGAAACTGGACCTCTTTACAGGAGGAGCAAGTTCCATCTTTCTCCCATGGAGCAGCTGGTGGTTTCGCACTGCTCACCTTGCCGAGCACAGTCCAACTCTGCCACGTATTCTTAGATACTCAATAATACCGTGGCAAATTATATAATGTAAATGTAACCATTTAAAATATGAAGAAAACCTCTCCCTGTGATTAGGTCAGGTCTTACAGAGTAGATCCTCGGTTTACATTAGAGAATTGACACAGTTTATTCACTTCTAACCTTTTCCGTTACCTGTCGTCATTTATGCCATTTCCTCCTGTGTTCCCATTTCCATTTGTCCTACTCCGTGAGCCCTTCTTACTTTAGGAGCTTAAATTGTTGGTTACTCTAATATCAAGGAAGATAAATTCCAATTCTTAAAAGTCACTAAGGGATATAACCTTGGTCGAATCACCCGTCTCTATCCAACCAATAAACCCTATAATTTTGAGTTCTGTCCCACATTCTTCTCCCCTATTTAAAGGACCTTATAAGGTGGTTGTTTTCAGAGGAGTTGGGGTTGGTATCAGGAAAGCATTCTACTCTCAAGATGATGGAGACTAATGTTGTCATGGCTCCTTGATCCCCTGATCTATTTCCATGGGCTTTTCTGTTTTCATCACTTTTGTTTTCTCTGAATGCAAAGAGACACATATTTGAACATTATACGTCTGCTTCTGAGCACCTAACACCCCAAATGCTAATCACTAAATCACAACACTGAACATTGTGCTTGCTAACTGTGCTATGCCACTTGACCTTTGTGAACCCAAGACAATGGTTGTGATTCCCCGCGCTCAGGGACTCCTTTCCTCAAGTTTTTGTTTACGTCTGAGAGCTCTTCAAAAATATACACCTTTTCGTGTCCCTATATGTTTCATCATAGAAGAAAAGTTTTTTTCCACAAGAGAAACCCCCCTTCTAGGAATGAAAGTTAAAGGGAGTCTGAGCTTGGTGTGTTCATGACAGAAATAAACTGGATTCACCACTGAGTGGAAGTATTGAATATTATGCTCCTAATAATGGTGTGTTGAATTTAATCAAACAAGCTATTAAAATGATGACAGAAGAAATCACGAAATCAACAATCATAGTGGGTAACTTGAAGACTCCACTATTGGAGAAAGACAGATCACTGGGAATGAAGCTCAGTAAAGAGACCAGAGAGCTATACAACATAATTAGGCAACCAGATCGGATAGACATCTATAGAGCTTTCCACCCAAAAGGAAAGGGTTTCATATTCTTTTCAAATCCAGATGGATCTTTTTCAAGAATAGACCACATGCTGGGACACAAGCCGAACCTGAGTAAATTCAAACAAATAAATATTATCCAGACATTTTTCTCAGATCACCATGACATTAAGTTGGAGATTAGTAAGAGAGCGTGCAGAAAAGCAAGGGCAACCAATTGGAGAATGAACAACGATGTCCTGCGACATGAATGGGTGTTGGGAGCCATGAGACCCGGCCATAACCTTGCCTTTCGGGATCCATGAGGCCTGGCCATAAACTTGCCTGTCTGGAGCCATGAGGCCCAGCCATTGTCTTGATCTTTACTGCCTGACCTCTGTAACTTTCCACGGAAACTGTTTTTTTCTGTGGTCATTGTTCTCAGGGAAACACCTGCGACTTTCTTCCCCCATTTATTGTTCTCAGGGAAACACCTGCGGCTTGTTTCCCTTTCCTTGGCCTATATAAGCTGTAGCCTATTACTCAATAAACGCGACTTGATCAGACTGCTGTCTTGTCTCCATTTCTCGTGTCTCTTGTCCCCCCAATTCCCACTCCCTCCTCCAGGGTCCGAGTTGAAGTTCCCGCGGGTCGGGACATTCTGGCGCCCAAAGTAGGGTCTGGTTACATGGGATACCATGAGACAGATGGCGCAAAGGAGGTCTGCCAGTAAAAGTGAAAGAAAAATCCTTCGGCCACCGCGCCAAGATGAAGGTGAGTAAAATCACCGGAAAATGGCATAAGAATTAAGCCAGAATCAGATTTATGTTAAACAATTGAAAGAGGCTTTAAAGACACGAGGAGTAAAAGTTAAAAGTTGTGATTGAAAACCGAGGATCCCGTGACGGACACCAATGAGTAGCAAGGCCTTGAATCTTTACAGAGAAAATTAAGGGTAAGTGGTGAAAAGTTGGGAGTAATAAATTATGGGACAGACTTCTAGTAAATGGATGTATGTAAATATGCTTCAAAATATGTTAAAAGGTAGAGGAACAAAAGTAAGCCACCAAAGATTAGAGAATTTAGAAAAGAGGAGGTTTAGACTTATAGCAGAACAGGGAGGTATCTGTTTTGCTTTACAGGAAAAATGGTGTTTCTGAGCCAATAAGTCTGGGGTTGTCAGAGACAAGATCAGACAACTACAAGAAGACCTGGAAAAGCAAAGAAGAGAGTTGTCTGCCAACCCACTTTTGGGCCCCTTGGATAGCCTATTGCTCTTGCTCTTACTGGAACCTGTGGTGTTTAACAGGCTCATGGCATTAATCAAACAACAGATCAAGGCCATCCAGGCCAAACCTATACAGGTCCATTACCACCGCCTTGAGATGTGCGAACAGGGTGGCTCATACAAAAAATTCTGATAAGACCATCTTCCCTTGTGTGCTGAACTGGACAGTCAATGACGGGTAAAATCGGCACAAGACATACCAACCAAAGACAGACATTGGTTTGCTCTTATTTTATGAAAGCATTCAATTGATCAATGACAGTTAAGGATGACTCTTGATGCCTGACAAATTAAGACAGACGGAGTTCCCAAAGGAATCTCTCTTGGCTTTACAAAATAAAAAAGGGGGAACTGTTGGGAGCCATGAGGCCCGGGTATAACCTTGCCTGTCCGGAGCCATGAGGCCCTGTGACTGTCTTGATCTTTATTTCCTGGGCTCTCTAACTTTCCACAGGAACTGTTTTTTCTGTGGTCGTTGTTCTCAGGGAAACACTTGCGGCTTGTTTCCCATTCCTTGCCCTATATGAACTGTAGACTTTTACTCAATAAATGAGACTTGATCAGACTGTTGTCGGTCTCCATTTCTCATGTCTCTTTTCCCCCCAATTACCACTCCCCCCTCCAGGGTCCACGTTGAAGTTCCCACGGGTCAGGACAAATGGGTACAGATCCAGATCACAGAGGATATTAGGAAGTTTCTAGAAACTAACGAGAACGAGCATTCAAGGTATCAAAACGTATGGGACACTTCAAAGCCAGTTATCAGAGGTAGCTTGATATCATTAAATGCATACAAGAAAAAAGAAGAAAGGCATATGTCAGATACATTAACAGAAAACCTCCATCAACTAGAACAGAGTCAGCAGAACTACCCCTCCAATAGCAAGAGAAAGAAGTAATAAAAATCAGGGCAGAGTTAAACCCGAGGGGAGACAAGAGAACAATGAAAAAAGAAACGCAACTAAAAGCTGGTTCTACGAAAGAATTAACAAAATTGACAGTCCTCTGGCAAAGCTTACCAAAGATAGAAAGAAACAAACATCAATAGCTAGGATGAGGGATGAATCAGGGGCAATAACAAGAGACCCCAATGAGATTAAAAGGATAATAAAAAAAAGATGGCATGGACATTTAAAGACATTTTTAAAAGACACTTAATATGTATTTCTAAATATATTTTTGCTCAGTCATTCATAAAGTTGAATATTTTTCCATGTTAAAAAAAAAGAAACAAGGTACTGACTTTTAAAATTTTCTCTTGGGAAAAAAAAGGATAATCACACAGTACTATGAAGGTTTGTATTCTAATAAATTCAGAAACCTGGAAGACATAGGCCAATATTTGGAAAAACAGTCTCTCCCTAGATTATCTCAGACAGAGATCAAGAACGCAGACAAACACATAGGGAAAGAAGAAATAGAGAGGGTCATCAAAAACCTACCCAGAAAAAAGGCCCAGGGCCAGATGGTTACACAGCAGAATTCTACTAAGCATTCAGGGAAGAGTTGACACCGATCCTCCACAAAGTATTCCATAATATAGAAGAGGACAGCAAACACCCAAACTCATTTTACGAAGCCAGCATTACTTTAATACCCAAACAGGGCAAAGACCCCACAGGTACATAGAATTACAGACCAATATTGCTAATGAACATAGATGCAAAAATCGTTAACAAAATATTGGCTAATAGAATACAAAAGTATATAAAACCCGTCATCTACCACGACCAGGTAGGATTCATCCCAGGGATGCAGGGATGGTTTACCATTCAAAAATCCATTAATATCATACATCACATTGAGAAGAAAAAGGATAAAACCATATGATAATATCCATAGATGCAGAAAAGCATTTGACAACATCCAGCAGCTATTCCTAATCAAGACACTCACGAAGATAGGATTGGAAGGTAAGTTCCTCAAGCTTACACAAGCTATCTATGAAAGACCAACGGTCAACATCAGAGTCAATGGAGAAAAAACAAGAACAATTCCACTTCAAAAGGATACAAGACAAGGATGCCCCGTTTCCACTTCTATTCAATATCATTTGGGAGGATCAGCATAACAATATAAGACAATGGAAGGACAACAAAGGGATCCAAATTGGAGAGAAGGAGGTGAAACTATCACTATTTGCAGACGACATGACCCTGTACATTGAAAACCCCAAAAGCTCCACAGCTGGAGTACTTAAAGTAATAGAGGAATATGGAAGAGTAGCAGGATACAAGATCAAGAAGCATAATCGGTAGGTTTTCTATACACATCGGACAGGGCCATGGAATAGGGGATTAAGAGGGAAGTACTCTTCACAGTAGCTAAGAACAAACTGAAATACCTAGGAATATATTTAACAAAAAATATGAAAGACCTATATAAGCAAAACTAAAGAAGCCTATTACAGGAAACCAAAAGCGACGTCCACAAATGGAAGAAACTTCCCTACTCATGGGTTGGAATGGTCAACATAGTAAAGATGATATTCCTACCTAAAGCACTTTACAAATTCAATGCTATACAAATTCAATGCTATACAAATTCAACTACCATCAACCTTCTTCAAATAATTGGAAAAATTGACCACCAATTTTATATGGAGAAGCAAGAGACCCAGAATTAGGAGAGAACTACTTAAGAAGAAGACACAGTTGGAGGACAGCTCTAACCGATTTTAATGCCTATTACACAGCTACAGTGGTCAAAACAGTGTGGTAAAGACACAACGACAGACACTAAGACCAGTGGAAAAGAATAGATAGCCCAAGGGTAAAATCATTAGTATATAGACAACTGAGCTTCCACAAGGGTCCCAAAAACATCAAGTGGGAAGCGGATGCCCTTTTTAACATGTGGTGCTGGAAACAATGGATATCCACACGTAGACAGAAGAAACAAGATGTTTACCTCACCCCATGCACAAGAATAAAGTGAAAGTGGATCACAGACTTAGAACTAAATGGGAAACAATCAGGACCACCAAGGAGGGAATTGAGATAACCTCAGAGCACTGACCCAGGGAACTCATAGGCTCACTGCAATAGGAAAAAGTACACACACAGATGAACTGGAAATCAACAAATGGGGTCTAATAAGAATAAAGCTCCTGTGCACCTCAAAAGGCTTCACCAAGAGGGTGACAAGATAACCCACAGACTCGGAGAGGATTTTTAGTAATGGCACATCAGAAAAAGGGCTCATTACTAAAATCTACAACACCACCATGACTCGCAAAATCGGAAAACAGTTAACCCCCTAAGGAAGTAAACAAAAGAGTGGAAAAGAACTTTCATTGCAGAGGAGACCCATACGGCCAATAAGGATATAAGAAAGTGTTTGAAGTCCCTAGCCATAAGAAAAATTAAAATCAAAACAACCATGACATACCACCTAACCCCCTAGAGGCTATTTCCAATCAGCAAATCAGAGAGCAACAAGTATTGGAGGGACTGTGGTGGAGTAGGAACCCTCCTCCACTGCTAGTGTCCGTGTAGATTTGTACAGCCACTGTGGAAAGCGACCTGGCGATATTTAAAGAAAATGGAAATTGATCTACCTTATGACCCAGCCATCCCTCTACTGGGCAAATACCCGGTGGAAGTAGGAAATAAAATACGATCTGTCATATGCGCTACAATGTTTATTGAGGCACAATTCACAATCATAAAGATTTGGAAACAGCCTAAATTTCAATTCATAGGTGAGTGGATTAGTAAACTTTGGCACATACACACAATGGAGTACTATGCAGCACGTAAACTTTCTGCCAATTCTTTATTCTTAGCATATTCATGTCTGTGCCTTAAGATGTGTCTCTTGCAGGCAACAGATTGATGGATTATGTTTTCTGAGCCAGTCCTCCAGCCTCTTTCTTTTAAAGTATGAATTCAGTCCATTGGAATTCAGAGTAATTATTACTATCTCTGGATACAGAGTTGCCATAACCTGCTTTGTGTTTTGGGTCTTTACCTATCTCCCTTCCTATCTGTGTGCTGTGTTTGAGTGGAGAGTTTCTATCTTGTCCTCTTTTCCATCCTAGACACTGTTGTCTTGGTAATTATTGCTGGCATGTTGCCCTCTGATTGGAGATGGGCTATATGGTGGTCTCCTGTTTGTTCTTGGTGGAGGTTGATCTTCTGGCCATAGTGAGTCAGCCAGTATCTTCCACAGGGTCGGGTGACTGGAAGCATATTCTTTGAGTCTCTCCTTGTCCTGGAAAACCCGTATCTCACCATATAGCTTAACGGATAACTTGGCAGGGTACAGGATTCTAGGGGAGGCATTTTTTTCTTTCAGCTTTTGGAAGCTGTTGCTCCAAACTCTCCTCCTCTTCATGGTATCTGCTGATAGGTCTGAACATATTCTTACCTGCACTCCTTTGTATGTGACTGTCTTCCTTTCTCTTGCTGCTCATAAAATTTTCTCTCTTTTCCTTTAAGTTGGATATTTATACTATTTTATGTCTTGGTGTGTTCTTCTTGGTATTTAGCTTAGCTGGATCTTTTCTGCTTCCTGTATGAGTGTCTGGTTCTCCCTTGTTAGGATGGGAAAATTCTCTTCCAGAAATCCCTTTGCTATCTTGGCTGTTGACTTATGTGTTGTGTTTTTCTCCTGTAGACTGATTATTTGAATGTTATTTGTCTTCAAGATGCTGGCTGTTTAAACAATCATCCGCAGACATTTTTTCATATAAACTGCCTGTTACTTCAAATAAACAACTGACAGTGATGACTGCGATGAAGAAATGTAAATTACTATGCATAAATTTGGATTGTGGAGAACACTTTGCTGCCACCATCTTCTCTTCATTTGAGAGAGATGGTTACATCATCACATGATACTTTTGGAATAATGTCACAGGCAACAACTAGGAGTAATGCATAATGTATTACTTGATGAGCCAACATCTTCCAAGGATGGATGGTTAACAAAAAATCCCTTATAAGTGAAAAAGTCCAATTGATTTTAATATAATAGTATAAAGAAAGTGTTGATCAGACTTCCTTTTGTCAAGTGCAGAAGCATGTTCAGTTACCAGGAATAATAGTAAAATGTTTTCCTCTTTTACTCAAAAATACCTTCCAAAGTAGTAGTGAAATATGGGTGCTTGTTGAAAGGCCTGTGGTCTTGGAGTGTACCATGAATATTTATAGGTTTGACACAGGTATTACAAATATACCTGTAAATGTGGATAAACTTTTTTAACTTCTTACCAGTCAGTGCTCCTCTGATCTATCACCTTGTGCCTCTCTCATCTGTAGCCTCTGTGGACCATGACAACAGGTAACAATGGAACATGTCCAAGTCAGCCCTTCTTTTCATTGCTGCATTTCCCCTACATCCACTCAGTGAGTGGATCCAGGTGATTATAATAATGAACAAACAAATCTCAGACTAACTTTAACTTTCATTCCTAGAAAGGGTGGTTTCTTTGGTGGATGAAGACTTTCCTACTTTGATGAAACATACAGGGACATGAGAAGAGTGAAGTTATGTAAAGCTCTTAGACATAAAAAAACATCTTGAGGAAAGGAGTCCCTGAGCCTGTGGAATCAGAACCATCGTCTTGGGCTCCTGAAGGTCAAGTGGCAGAGCAGAGTTAGCAAGGACAAGGCTCTGTGTTCTGACTTGGTGATTAGCAGCTAGGGTCTTAAGTGCGCATAAGAAGGCATATAATGTGCAAATACTTGTGTCTTTGCATCCAGAGAAAAGTGATAGAAACTGAAAAGCGCATGGAAATAAACCAGGAGATGCAGGAGTCATGGAAACATTAGTCTCCATTATCCTGAGAGCAGGATGGTTCCCGATACCAAGCCAAACTCCTCTGAGCATAATGACACAAGAAAGTCCTTAAAATAGGGGAGAAGAATGTGGAACAGAACTCAAAATTATATGACTCCTTGGTTGAATAGAGACTAGTGATGCCACCAAGATCATAGCCCTTAGTGACCTTTAAGAAATGGAATTATACTCACTCCATATTAGAATAAGAAACAATTTGAGATCTGAAAGAAAAAGGGCTCACAGAGGCCTTTCTTTGTAAAAGAAACCATACATTAAAAAACCCCTAATTTATAAATTATCAAGGTTTCATGAGTGAGGGAAGGTCAAAGAGGGGGGTTGAACTCAAGTTGATATCAAGGGCTCAGGTAGAAAAAAAATGTTTTGAAAATGATAATGGCAACATATGCACAAATACGCTTGACACAATGGATGAATATATGGATTATGATAAGAGCTGTATGAACACTCAATACAATGATTTTTAAAAGCAAAAGTAAATAATGAACTAGCTATATATAATAGTATTGAGACATGAAAAAAATCTTAATGAAGTTTGAATAACTATAATCACCATGTTCACTCATGGTATCAGAAAGTTTGGCAGTGTCCTGATTAAAGGGCTAGGCTGCTAACCAAAGGGTGGAGATTAAATTCCACTGCATGTACAACTTTATGGGAGCATTCTGTCTCATCTTTCTCCTTCTGAGGGTGGATAGGTTTGAAAACACAGCCATTCAGTTAGTAGCCGAAACTTAACCCAACAGAACTGCTTCCTGTGCTGCAGAGAACATATAGAGCAGTGTCTTTTCCTGGATCATGCAAATGAAGGGTTTCACATGTAATTATTTGAGATGCTGACCAGATTGCTGGGGGACACTCGAGGGCAAAAGTGAGGCAGATGCTTTGCTGCAGCTAAATTTTAAAAAATTTAATAAATCTTTTTATTGGGGCTTATACAACTCGTATCACAGTCCATGCATGCATCAATTGAGTAAAGCACCCTTATACATTCGTTGCCCTTGTCATTCTCAAAATTCGCCTTCCACTTGGGTTCCTGGAATCAGCTTGTTTTCCCTTCCCTTCCCTCCCCGCTCATGCCACACCCCAGAACCCTTAATAGTTTATAAATTATTATTTTACCTTATCTTACACTACCCGGCGTCTCCCCTCACCCACGTTCCCATTGTCCATCGCCCAAGATCGGTCCTCCCTTTCTAAACCCCCCTCCCTCCCAGTGTCGCCACTCTCACCGCTGGTCCTGAGGGGTTCCTGCGTCCTAGACTCCCTGTGTTTCCAGATCCATACTGCATGGCTGTGCATCCTCTGGTCCAACCAGGTCCGCAAGGTAGAATTAGGATCATGATAATTTGGCGGGGAGGAAGCATTCAAGAACTAGAGGAAGTTTTTGAGTTTCATTGTTGCTACACTGAACCCTAAGTGACTCATCTCCTCCCCACTACCCCACTGCAAGGGATGTCCAGCTGTCTACAGATGGGCATTGGGTCCTGCAGCTAATTTCATGGTCAAGCAGTATTGGAGAGCACTGGGTTCTTTGAAACAGTAAAGATAAATTTCCAGTAGTGTCACTGATGCCAAGAAATGATACGCATAATTTTGCTGATCAAATTTAGGCCCAGTAAGGTATGGATATTAAAGATTTGGGTTTTTTTTAATCATTTTATTGGTGGCTTGTATGACTCATAACAATCAATACCAGCATCCATTGTATCAAGCACATTTGTGCATTTGTTGCCATCATCATTCTCAAAACATTTGCTTTCGAATTGAGCCCTTGATATCAACTCCTAATTTCCCCCTGAAACTATTGGTTTTGAACTAACAATTACAACAGAAATTCCTATTATCTGGATGTCAGAAGATTAATCATGTACAGGACATCAATAATTCCAATCTATTTGATGCTACCATCTTTCTGATGATAGAAAAGGTATCAGTGTGCTTAGCTGGTATGGCTTTCAGTGTGGTCCTGGAAGTCACATCCAATACTTGAATATACCAACGGTGCATTTCATAATTTTATAAGAACAAGTTTATAAACTTTATGCTCAAAATGTTTAAGAAGACTGCACTGAAAATAAAATAACGCAGGTAGGCTGAAACTTTAATACTAGATGTTATCACAAGAAAACGTTTCCTAAAATAGGTATTATGGAATTCTGTCTCAGTTATTTTTGGTTCAGGATAATAATGAGCGCTGCTCCTTTGTGATAATTGTATGCTGTTACTCTATGACTAAGAATGAAAAATCTATTTTCTAAAGAAGCCTGTGGTCACCCAGACTAACTGTCGAAGGAGAGATATCATTAAAGAAAATATATTTTTAACAAAATGCACAGGAAGTAATTTCATATTATGCCTTAAATTTTTCATATTCTGTCTTAAAAATTAAGGATATTAAATTATGTACATAAGCACATTTAGGATCGAGGAAAGCATAATCCAGATTTTTATTACATTGAATTTTGTTGTTCACAAGTACTACTCTAAACTTAACTATGTGTTTCTGTGATGGAGGATGTTTCTCAGCTAACAAGTTTTCTTAGGGCTTGCTTTATGTCTTCATTTCTAAGACTGTAGATAAAAGGATTCAGCATGGGTGTGGCTACAGTGTACATCACTGAGGCAATTGCACTGGCCCTGGAATTTTCATTTGTGGTAGAACTAAGATAAACCCAAAAAGTTGTACCATAGAACATGGAAACCACAGAGAGGTGAGACCCACAGGTGGAAAAGGCTTTATATTTTCCCCCAGCTGATGAAATTTTCAAAATGGAGAAGACAATCTTCATGTAAGAGAAAAGGATTCCAGTGAACGGAATAACAGCCAGAAGGCCAGTTGCTAAATACATCACTAAGACATTGAGGAAGGTGTCAGAACAAGCAAGTTGGATTACTTGATTAAGTTCACAGAAAAAATGGGATATTTCCAATTCTGTACAGAAAGACAGTCGCAAAACCATTAAAGCATGTACTAAAGCATCCAGAAGAGTCAACAACCAGGAGGCCAGAAGCAGGAGACCACAGAACCTTGGGTTCATAATGACCGTATAGTGCAGTGGGTGACAGATGGCCACAAACCTGTCATAGGCCATCACTGTCAATAGGAAGTTGCCTAAGGCCAAAAAAAGCATGAAAAAAAACATCTGGGTGATGCAGTCTTCATATGTAATGACTTTGGTTTGCATCTGGATATTCATCAGCATCTTTGGGACAGTGGTGGAGGTGAAACAGATGTCAGAAAAGGAGAGGTTGGAGAGGAAGAAGTACATGGGTGTGTGGAGGTGGGAGTCTGTGGCGATGGCCAGGATGATGAGCAGGTTCCCAGTGAAGGTGACCAGGTACATGGAGAGGAACAGTCCAAAGAGGAGGGGCTGCAGCTCTGCCTCTTCAGAAAGCCCCAGAAGGATGAATACTGGAATGTGAGTTTGGTTTCCTAGTTCCATGTAGCTACTGAAACTATTTGGAAAGAGAAAAGAGCATTGCAAACTCTGCCATAAGCTGTTAACAATAGTTTGAGGGGTATATTTATATTTTATACCATTTTAATATTTTTATGCAGTTAATTAATGAATACCCATTGATATTTATATATGTCATGTTCTTCAATCGCAAGTCCTCAATATGGTCTTTGATGTTATAATGCTTTGCTGTTATGGCTTCTAATACTATCTTTTCCCTAAAGAATTATATTTCTCTAAAATCCATTAAGACTTTGTTCATTCACAAATGCGTTTGACCAATTATTTTATGCCCAAAGTTCTTGAATGTTCTGGGAACCTCAGGGAAAAAATTAAAACTCTTACCCTTATTGATATGAACAACATAAGATGCAACTATTGTTCTCATCACTTCCCGAAGTAAGAAAGTGATAGCAGGTGAAAGACACATGGAAATCATTGGTCCAATGGACTCATGGGGCATGCAAACAGCAGTCATGCCTGATATAGGACTCTCCTCCATGTGCCAATAATCAACTAGGTCAAGAAGGCAGCATTTTCCTAGGAACAAAATTCACAAGGTTTGTGGAGGAAAGAGGAAAGGAAACAGGAAACAGAAAGAGGCAGCAGGATAAGCAATGGCACATCGGGAAATTGCATTACATGAGTTAAATCAGAATGTGTGTGATTTGTGGAATGATGGTTGCGTCGGTAAATCATTTCATTCACAGTAGCAAGGAAATAAGTTATGGAGTAAAAATAAATGCATCTTTGTGTCTCACTTCTGACAAAGAGGCCTTGTACAGGAAATCTGAAGGTAACAAGGATGTTAGACATGAGAAGGACCTTTTAGGCAGAGATGGGGGCTTGCTCCCCCTGACAAGGAGTATTGCTGACACTCTCTGACAAGGTGGATGGTGTAAGTGATGTGCAAAAAGAAATCTGGGTTGAAGATGTAGTTATAAGTGACGGAAATATGAGATCAGATTGCTGTGAGGTTGAAGACTCGCTGGTAAGGATAAACTGTTGAAAAGTAAAGTTAGTAAAAATTTAAAAATTAGTCATATGAAAATACCTTGAATACGACAAGCTGTGTATTTCAATCAGAGTCCACTACCTGCCTTACACCAGACAAAATCAGTTTTAACTCCCATAATTTTCATTGCTTAAACCAAATTCTTATTTTATAAGTAATTTAAAATGCCATGCGGTGTTGTATTAATTGCTGGATTTTTTGATGCATTATAATCCAAATTTTCACAGATTCATCTCCCACTTCTACTGTGTCTTTTCCACTCTTCGTCTCTCTGTGGGTTAGACAGGAGCAGGAGTCTGCTCTGCACATAGACCAGAGCAATGTCTCCAAAGGCAAGTCTGACTGCAGACAGACTGTGCTTCAAATTCTGACTTGACTCTCGCTAATTTCAGAGTTGTCCTTCCTTAGGAAAAATATAGCTGATGTTTCATGGCTGCTGCCTACCTGTCCACACTCATGCTTCACTTTCCATTCCTTGCTTTCCTTGTTCATCAGTTATTAATTATTATGTGTAATTTCCAATGCACATGGCATGGTTTTAATACTCCGAACTTTACTTCCCTCCTGTGTCCACCTTCAAAACTCAGTGTGACCATCACGTTTTCTGTGAAACCTTCACTAAACGTCCCCAGAGATGGTAGCAACATTATGATCCATTTCAGTAGGATTGCAGAGCCGGGATAAGCATGCACTTACCGTCTGTTACCTTACAGAGAATGTCAGATACTGGAAAGAAGGAGAATGTCTACTCATTTCTTTCTTTCGATAGTATAATTTAGAGTAAATAAAAATTTTGAGGGTTACCATGTCAACAAATAGTTGAAAGAGATGTACAGGCACGTTAATGCAGCGAAGCAAGGAAGGCTGCTGAGAGAAGGAGGTGGCAGGAATGAGAGTCAGCACCGGGGAAGACAGATGAGAGAAAGAAGACATTGTCATGTAGCCAGAATCTGTCTCTAGAACCAGGGACTCTAACTTATCAGGACTTTATCTATTAAACTTGCTTTTATTTATTATACCTGCTGATACGCCTACAGATACTACAAATAAGAGAGGGCCATCACACATCATCAAAGTCTCAGCACCTGTGATGATGTTGTAGCTCATCCAGGTATTATCAGAGAAGAGTTCACCGGGGCTGCTTCTCCCATGTCCCACTGTTAAAGTCAAACGTCATGCCTCCAGGAAGAGCATTCAGATGGACCCACTCATGAGGCTTCTGGAAAGTACAGGTGTGTTTTCTCATCCCCTTAGATAAATCAAGTAGATCTGGGTCAGTGTGCAGGAAGTATTTACAGTCCTTTGGCTCTAGTGGATGAAATCCCTTGAGCCTCATTATGAAGTATTCTTTTGTCTTAAATTCCCTGAGAATTTTATTTCTCTGGAGCTAAGAGAACAAAATTCATACTTGTGCCAGTTTGACCCTCAGGAGAAAAGGTGAAGCTCCGTGTACAGCTTTTTCCCACTGGACTGCTTCTTCCCAGAAGGCGGTCATCTCTATTGTGCCGTGTCTCCAGCATGCAGGGTAATGTCTAATGATCACTCTGAGATGCATTTCCTTCTCCAAAGACCTAAAGAACACAGCTGGACATCATTTACCAAGATGCCAGGGTTTTATGAAGCACTTCTGCTCACACACAGCACGACCACCCTCACTAGTTTATTTTTACTGTGTCTTTTATTTCAATTAATTGACAATACAGCCTAATGAAATGTAACGCCATCCATTTAGTCAGGGTTTTGGGAGATTAGATGAAGGATATTCTCAGTGAGTATCTACACATCTACAAGTTATAATAGATAAAAGCCTAAATGTCACAAAGTCCATAAGAGGGTTCATAGATAATATTAAAATATTATTTCATAATATCATACAATATAATAATACATCATATAGCTTAATAACATTTCTCATACCATGTCAATATATTCATAGAGTTATATTATTACATTTGAGAATGAATTGCTAATTCAAATCAATTACACCTCTGACATGTTACGTGTTATCTGAATGGGAATCTGTCTATCTGGTTGCTTTCTATTTTGTGAATGGAAGAGGTATTGCAGAAGGATCCATTCTAGTTAAAGATGTGAGGAGAAAAGAGGGGAAATCTTTCTGAGGAGGAGCCACTTAAGGCAATAGACGGAGGATGGGGAGTGGAAGCAGTGTCCTAGGGAAGCGGCTCCTCTGGCCTGATTGGTATCTGCTTCAGGGAGCTTTTTGTTCTTGGCAGGTGAACTCCCCCAGTAACTCTTCTGGTTTGGCCTGTCAGCAGCAATGAAAGTCATAACCACCCAATCAGTGCACGGGATGATAGACACATGTGAGTCCATCCCCACAAAGAACCTGAATAAAAGGTCTAATATTAAAGGATACTCAGGATTTGCACGTGAATACCCAGTGCGTTGTATCCTGTGTTACTTTATACTCTGTAATTCTTTTTTCAGTTATGCATGGTTTTATATATTAGTAACTATTAGTGTGCTTCAAAATGTATGTGGAACATTTGAATTAATACTGAATTGGACTTTGCCACAAACTTGTCAATCAGGCACATATAGCCCACACATATTCCAGATGGGGGGATTGGGAGGGACAGGAAGGGTGCAAGTGTTGTGAAGAACAGCTCTTTGGTTTCTCCAAATGCTATCCCTAGGTGCAGCAAGTGACCAGCAACTCCACTGCTAGGTGCTACCTACAAAGAATTAAAAAGCGGTATTTAAATAAACAGTGGTAAATGAATGCTTCCAGAAACAGTATTCACAAGTACTAACTGGTAGAAACAATCCAAATGTCCATCGACAGATGAACACAATGTGGACTTGACATACAATATATGATTGTTCAATCATTGAGAAACCATGAAGCAGGATTACATGATATGGAATGGGTGATTCTTGGAAACTTACACCTAGTGGGGAAGAAAGCGCATCCAACTCACTGCTGTGAGTTAGTTCTGACTCAGAGTAACCTGGGGGGAAGAACAGAACTCCTGGAATCTTTATAAAACAAATGACCAAGTTTTCTCTGATCGAGGAGCGGTGCCTTTAGATTTCAAACTACTGAAATTTAGGTCAACAATGTGTTAATTTGGATTTGTGTCTACGTGGTTGGGCCAGGATTCTTAGTAGTAGCAATTGATGATTTCCCCTGATGTGATCTAACTGAAACAACTCCATGATGGAATTTACTGTGAATGGTAAAGCAGATGTAAGAGGATTAGGGAGTAGATGGTCTCCTCACCCAAATCTTAGCTCTGCTGCAATTGAAAATATAGTTTCCTCAGGGGTGTCACCCACTCTAATGTAAGCAGACTTAGTGGGCAGACTTGCCACTTCTCCCTTGCTGGATCTGGATCCTCCGTCTGTCTCAGTGACCCTGGTATTTTGACCTTGAGCCTGCTGTACTGCCTCACCATCTGGGAACTATCATTGACCTGCCATAAAGACTACCAACCTTAGAGTTTTTAAGTCTGCAGCCAGCAGCTTGATCTGTTGAACTTGAATTTTTCTGCCTTTACCTCCATCAGCCTGTGGTTTTCCTGCTTCCTGGTGGTCTTGCTTCCTGGTTTGCCTACCTTACCAGTGACTGGGATATGTTATGTCTCCCATTAAAATCTGACCCCTAGATTTGAGTCAGATTGTACTTCCTCCCTCCTACAAATGTGTGAGCCATTCCCTTGATATGTAGTCCTCTCTCTATCTTCATGGAGATATAGATATATAGATATGCAGAGAAGTACAGAATGGAAGAGAAATAGGTATCAAAGGAATTTCTCACACAGGTTTAGAAGTTATAAATAGAATGATAGATAGATACAATGATATATATGGATAGATAGATAGATAGATACATAGATAGATGGAGATATCAAGATGTCAGGGGTCTTATTTTGACTGAGGTTTCATTCTGGGATCCAGCTGAGTGCTCAACCTCAGGGTCACCAAGGTTCTAGGGGCCATGGTGGGGTGAGGGAGGGGAACAGAAGAGTTCAAATGATATCCTCCCATTTATATAAAATATGACAATTGCCAATAATTTATGAATGCTCCTTCTTTATTATAAATTGATTATGTCATTGGGGGCTCTCACTAATTTTATAACAATCCATACATCAACTGTTACAGGCACATTTGTACATATGTTACCTTCATCATTTTAAATATATTTTCTTTGTTTGACCCTTGGTATCCGATCCTTACCAAACCCTATGCCCACAATCATAGACCCCTGATAAATTATAAATTACTATTATCTTCATATCTTACACCACCGCTATCTCCCTGCATCTATGTTATTGTTGTTTGTCCCCTGGAGAGCGTGGTGGACTGTGTGTCATTGTAGTCACTTCCCTGTTTTTCCCCTTCACCACCACCCCCCACCTTCCCACTACCATCAAGTATTGCTACTACCATTGTTCCTGTGAGGAGCTTATCTCTCTTGGATTCCATGTGTTGCCATCTCTTCTATACCATTGCACGTGCTCTCGTTTATCCAGAGATTTAGGCAGAACTGGGGTCATGATGGTGGGGAGGATGGAAGCATTAAAGAACTAGAGGAATGCTGTGTGTTCCATCGATGCTGTGCTGCACCCTGGCTGTCTCATTCTTTCCTTGTGACAATTCTGCGAGGTAATCCAATTATTTATAGATGGACTTTGTGTTTCCACTCTGACTCGCATCATTTACATCAACATATTTGTTTGTTTGGGGTCTTCTGATATCTAATACATTATCCAGTGGACACGTTGTGATCACACAGGCTGGTGCAATTTTCTACTATGTGGGCTTTGCTGCTCCCCTGCTAAATGGCTACTTGTTTAGCTTCAGCCATTTAAGACCCCAGACACTATATATTTTAATAACTGGGCACCATCAGCTTACCTAGCCATACTTGCTTATGCACCCATTTTAACTTCAACAATCTTGTTGGGAAGCTGAGCATTACTGAATGGTAGGCGATGGGAACAAAGTCTCCTTGCATCAATGCTTCTTAATTGTATGTTTGATCCATTTCAGAGTGAAGGCATTGGCATAATTTTTCAATTTCTTCATCAGGAACTCTCGTGGTTGGTGTATAAATTGGAACATTAGTTGTATCGCTCAATTTCCTGGAAGATGGATAAATATAATCACAGATAGCATTGTGCTTCACGATAGATCTTGAAATATCCTTTCTGACAATGAGTGAAATACCTTTCCTCTTGTTTGTGTCTCCCCTGGCATAGTAAAGCATTATTGTTTTCTGATTCAAAATGGTCCATTTCAGCTCACTAATGTCTGGAACTTTAATCTTTGTGCTTCCCTTTCATTTTTTTATTACTCCCAATTTTCCTAAATTCCTACTTCATACATTCCAAGTTCTGATAATTAGGTGATTTTTGCAGATATATTTTTCCATCTGAGTCACACCCCATCAGCCAATTAAGATCTGGAAGGCTCTACTCTGCAGCGTTGACACCGTCCCTGGCAATGATGACGACTCTACTTGGAGAAGGCAGCTCTTCCTCTGTCATGTTCTGAGTGCCTCTGACCTGAGGGGCTCATCTTCTGACACTCTGTCTGACCAAGCTCTCCTTCTGTTCAGTAGGTCTCCAGTATCTGACCGTGTCCTGATGCTAAGCATAATGATTTAAGTGGTCAATTCTTCTGAAGAGGACAACAAATTTCTTCCCTGTGTTCTATTCTCAGTTTGGAAGCTCCCCTGAGAGAAACCTGTTCAGTGTGGGTGACCCTGCTGGTGTCTGAACTATCAGTGACTTATCTTCCAGCATCACAGCAACACACAAACCCCCACAGTGTGCCCAACACGTGGGAGAGTTCCATTGTAGAAATATCATTAGCTGTTAATTGGGAAAATTTTAAATCATCCCCTAGGATACGTGATATTTATATTGATAAGATATTAATTTAGCTAATGTAGTAGAATGTGAAATACTCTTTAGAAAATAATGTATACTTGTAGGACAGATTTTTGGGCCCCAAATACATCGATTGTTGACCTATTCATATCAAAAATTCAATATACATTCAAGTGATTGGACATTATTTTTACAAACACTAGGGTTGGTAGAGGTCATTTAATAAGGCTCATTCACAAAAGAATACCCATGCCTGCTAGAGTAAGATATGTCACTAAACTGTAAAGAAAATCTGAATTCATATATGGCATTTCTGAACTTCCATTCATCCATTTCTTCTCAAACGAAGGCACTTCTGCCTTACGTCCAAGAGAGTCCTTCAGTTTCTTAAATGCACCACAAGCAAATATAAGACAAACAGTTTGCTTACTGGGGCTTCAAATCAGAGCCTTCCTTTGTGCCCTGTGAAGGATGTTGTGCTTGTGCATCTTGAAAGGACAGAGTCTACAGTCCTGGGCTGCCAAAGGCTTGATACAAACTAGATCAATTTGGCAGATTAGAAACATAATACAAGCATATTCCCACTTTGGGTTGGGGGATTCCATATGAGTAATGGTAAACTGTTTCTCAATGGCAGATTGCCCATCTAGGTTTCTAGCAGATGTATGTAGGACTACCTTTTTAAACGCAGATCTACCCAAGTTTCGTTACTTAAATTTCCATTGATGTTCACTGAGCACCCTTGTGGGACTGTCTGTTGATCTGCGATGATCACAGAACAATGTCATATGACATGAGATGACTTGTCTTCTCCTTCTATCCTCAACATAAGAAACTGACCGCAGCTGAGGGAGGCCTCTGTCAAAGTGGTCACTAAGATGGACAGAGAAGTGGATGATCATGAGCATTAGGCAGACACACTTCCTCTGTACTTGACAGAACAGATTTGATGATTTCCTGACCTGAGAGCAGATCTTGGTTCTCATCTTGGTCTCTATCCTTATGGTTTTCCTGTTCATACATGTCATCGGGAGTGTAATGGTTTCATCACTGTTGCATTTTTAATCATTTTATTGGGGGCTCTTACAATTCTTATCACAATCCACACAAACATCCATTGTGTCAAGCACATTTGTACATTTGTTGCCATTATCGTTCTCAAAACATTTGCTTTCTATTTGAACCCTTAATATCAGCTCCTGATTTTTACCCCTCCCTCCTTGCTGCCCCCTCCCTCATGAACACTTGATAATTTATAAGTTATTATTACTTTTCCATATCGTACACTGTCTGATGTTTCCCTTCACCTGCCTTTCTGTTGTCCATCCCCAGGGAGGAGTCTATATGTAGATCTTTGTAATCATATCCCCCTTTCTACCCCACCTTCCCTCCACCCTCCCAGTATTGCCACTCTCACCACTGGTCCTGAAGGGATCATCTGTACTGGATTCCTTGTGCTTCCAGTTCCTATCTGTACCAGTGTACATCCTCTGGTCTAGCCAGATTTGTAAGGTAGAATTGGGATCATGATAGTGGGGGGAGTAAGCCACACTATTTTTCAGGGATGCACAGAATTCCATTTTTTATGTACCAGAGTTTTTTTTAATCAGTTCTTCCACTGATGGGCATTTGAGCTGTTTGCAGCTTATATTATGATGAACTTAGCTGTGATAAACTTGGAGAGCACATGTCTGTGTGTGCTGTGTCCGTTACATCTTTGGGGTATCTACACAGCAGAGCTATTGCTGAGCTGTCTGGTATTTCTATTTCCAGTTATTTGGGGCAGTGTCATATCAGTTATCACAATGGTTGCACACGATGACAAGCCCCCCCATCAGTGTACAAGGGCTCCAATTTCTCCATACTCTATCCAGCAGTTTTGGTTTTCTGGCTTTGTTATTTTGAAGTAAGCTATTGATGTAGGTGTATGGGAGCTGTCTTCTAGGTTCCCTGATGTAGGCACGTGAGACTTCAAGTGCTTCCTCAGTTGTCAAAACATTTAAATTGATATTCCACTAATTCCTGAGGCCCGTTTTGCACTAATGTGTTCAGTGCAAGCTAGACTTATTCCTTTCTTGCCATGAGTTCTTGGTCATATGCTACTTTTTGAAAGGGTGGAGTTTCAATGAATTCTTTTTGCTACTATTCCCCTGAGTATTCCTTCCATCTTCTACTGAAGATTTCAGCAGCATTCAATATTTAGCCAAAAGAATCTCTTAATATTTCAACTTGGGACCTGAATTTTTTCTTCAGTCCATCCTGCTTAAGAAATATTCTGCTCATTCTCTTCTGGTGTCTAACACCCGTAGTGTAGCTCACAGTTTGAGGCAGAGAATTAGCTAAAGCAGCTTCACAATGGTGTGATCACAAGCGAGCAAGAGAGAGAGGGGTGAGCCTTGCCAAGCCATTTATATTTTTGCCCTCCAATCAAACTGCAACCCAATTAGGTCCACATCTTCCTATTGGCCAATTTGGTGCAATAAATCTATATATCACAGCAAGAAATAAATAAGAAGTCAAATAAATGTCAATCTAGATTAGGAAACTTGCTCTTGAATATTAAGATATTGATACAAATGAAAGAAATGCAGTAAAAAACCTGAAAAGGACATTGCAAAGGCCAGCTCAAGAAGATAAAATAATACCAGGAAATGTGCACAGAACTGGTACTAAAACTCAAAAAGAACAACCACAGTATTTCATAAAGAGAAAGGACTGAAGAAAAAAATTCAGGCTCCAAGTTGCAATATTGAAAGGTTCTATTGGCAAAATCTTGAATGATGCACACATCTTCTGAAATACCAAATACCAAAAAGCATGGATTGCCATGCCACCTTTTCAAGGGTGAACATATGATCAATAACTGATGCCTCAGTCAAGTAACCTGGAAAACAGCTCCCAGACACCTATAACAGTAGTGCTATTTTTAGAAAAACAAACAAAAAACAAATTTCTGGAAAGAGTGTGGAGAAATTGGAATCCTTATACATTGATGGGGGGTGGGGGGCTTGTAAACATATAAAAACATTGTGAAAACTGGTATGTTAATGCCTAAAATAACTGGAAATAGAAATACCAGACAACCCAGGATTACCTCTGCTGAGTAAATACCTGAAAGAACTAACAACACAAACAGACATATGGTTCCCTATGTTTATCACAGCGAGTTTCTAATAATAAGCTGGAAATAGGTCAAATTCCCATCAGTGGAAGAATAGATAAAGAAACTGGTGCATAAACACATTGGATACTGTGCATCCGTAAAATACAGTGATGAAACCACGAAGGTCCTGATGATGGATGAACTGGGAAACCATGGTGCCGAGTGGTTAGTCAAGCACTTAAAAAGAATTCCTGTATGGGCCACCACTATAAGGATAAATGCCAAAATGCAGGCAGGCTTCAGATTTAAAGTCACGTAAATGTCTAATGTATTCTGCCAGGTAAGGAGGAAGCATGTCTGCTAATGCTCACTATCGCTATCTCATGCAATTATTTGTCCATCTTAGTAACCACTTTGACAGAGGCCTCCCTCAGCTGCAGCCAGTTTCTATGTTGAAGAGAGAAGGAGAAAACAAGTCATCTCCTGTCATATGGCATGGTTCTGTGATCACCCCAGATCAACAGACACGCCTACCAGGCTGCTCAGTGAACCTCAATGGAAATTCAAGTAGAGGAGGGCAGGTAGGTCTGTGTTGGCGAAGGGAATCACACATCTGTTGGTGAGTAACCTAGCTGGGGCAATCTGCCATTGGAGAAAGTCAATAACATCACTCATAGAGATCACCCCCCACCACCACCCAAGGTGAGAACATGCAGGTATTATTTTTCTAATTGGCCACTGTGGAACCAGTTCGTGTCCAACTTTTGGTAACCCAGGAGTATAGACTCTGTCTTTTTAAGATTCACAAGAACAACATCCTTCACAGGTCACAACAGGTTCTGATTAGAAACTCCCACTCAGTAAACTGCACTGTGTCTTAATCTCACCTGTAGTGCATTTAAGAAACTGAATGACTCTCTTGGATTAAGGCTAAAATAGCCTACTGTGCGAAGAAGCAGATGAATGGCAGGTCAGCAAGGTCATATAGTACTTCGAATTCTCTTTAATGACATTTCTTAATCTAGCAGACATGGTTCTTCTTTGGTGAATGAGCATTATTCATTGACCTTTTTCCAACCCTAAGTTTCATAAAAATACTGTCCAATCACTTCAATATTTGACCCGTATATGTCCACAATCTATCAAAGTATGTAATTTGGTAAGAAAGCTGTCCTGGCCATGTCTGTTTTCTTTTCCTAAAGAGTTTTTGAAATTATACTACATTAGCTAAATTAATATACTATCAAGTAGTTATCACATACCCTAGAGAGGTGATTTATAATGTTCCCAATAAAAGGCTAATCATATGTTTAAAATGGACCACTGCCACATGCTTACCTTATTGTAGTTGGTGGCTTGTGTGTTGCTGGAAGACATGTCACTGACATTTGAAAAGCCAGCCAGGTCACCCAAACTGAATAGGTTTCCTTCAGGGTAGCTTCCAAACTGACATTAGATCACAAGGAAGGAAGCAGCTGTCCACTTCAGAGGAACTGACCATGCAACCCCTTACGTACAGCATCAGGACACCATCAGGACACCATCACCATCACCAACAGAAGGAGAGCTTTGTCAGACAGAGTGTCAGAAGATGAGCCCCTCAGGTCAGAGGGCACTCAGAACGTGACAGAGGAAGAGCTGCCTTCTCCAAGTAGAGTCGTCTCCATTGCCAGGGACGGTGTCAACGCTGCAGAGCAGAGCCTTCCAGATCTCCATTGGCTGATGGGGCATTCTTCAAATTGGGGGAAAAATATCTGCAAAAGTACCTTAATAATCAGAACTTGGGATGTATGAAGTAGGAATCTAGGGAAATAGGAAGTCATAAAAAGTGAAACGGAACGTAAAATGATCAAGATTCTAGATGTGAATGAGCTGAAATGGGCCGTTTAAAATCAGAAAATCATCCGATTCACTAAGGCAGGAATGACACCATCACAAGGAAAGGTGGGAATTCATTGTCAGAAAGTATCTCTCTTTCTCTCTTCTCTTTCTTTCTGATTTTTTTCCTGTGTCCCTTTTTAAAAAGTTTCATTAATGTTGTTGTTTAGGGGATTTGTTGTTTTTATTTTATTGGAGTCTCACTGAGCTCATCACAATCCATCCATCCATCCATCCATCCATCCATCCATCCATCCATCCATCCATCCATCCATTGTGTCGAGCACATTTGTACATATGTTGCCATCATCATTCTCAAAGCATTTGCTTTCTACTTGAGCCATTGGTATCAGTTTCTTATATTTTCACCTCCCTTCCCACTGCCCCTCCTATATGAACACTTGATAATTTATAAATTATTATTTTGTCATATCTTGCACCATCCAAAGTCTCCCTCCACCCACTTCTCCACTGTCCATTCCCCAGGGAGGAGGTTATATGTAGATCCTTGTCATCTGTTCCCCCTTTCTCCCTTGCCTTCCCTCCATGCTCCCGGTATTGCCACTGTCACACCAATGTCCTGAGGGGTTCATCTGTCCTGGATTCCCTGTGATTACAGTAAGGATCTCTCTATCTTTTTAATATAAATAATTTTATTGTGAGCTCTTATAGTGCTTATAACAATACATGTGTCAATTTGATCAAGCACATTTGTATATATGTCACCATTACCCTTTCCAAAACATTTTGTTTCTACTTGAATCCTTGGTATACGCTCCTCTTTTCCCCTCCATTCCACACACTCCCACCCTCGTGACCCCTGGATAATTATAAATTAATATTTTCATAACTCACTCTGTCTGATGTCTCCTTTCACCAACATTTCTGTTGTCGGTGCCCCTGAAGGTGGTGGTGGTCATATCGATCATGGTGATCAGTTCACCACTGAAAGGATATTTCAATATCTATCTTGAAGTGCTGTGATATCTGTGATAGGATTATATTTATCCCTTTTCAAGGAAATCATACAATACAACTAACATTTCAATTTATACATGAAGCATAAGGGCTAGTGATGAAGAAATTGAAGGATTCTGCCAATGCTTCCAGTATGAAATGGGTAAACATGCGATTTAGAACAACTCATAATTATTGGCGATTGGGATATTTCATATAAATGGGAGCACATGATATATGGTCTCTTTTCCCCTCCCTCACCGCACACAGGCCAATAGAACCCTGGTGACACTGAGGTTCAGCACTCCTCTGGGGGCTAGAATGCGTTCTCAGTGGAAATGAGACCCATGATATCTTGATATCTATAACTATCTATTTATCCATCTATATATGTATCTATAACACACTTTTACAACTGTGAGAATTCCCTTGGTATACATTATTTTTCCTGTCTATGTCTCTGCATCTCTATAGCCATATAGATAGATGGAGAGTTGAGTAAGCACAATCTGGCTCAAATCCGGGGGTCAGGTGTTAAACTGGAATCATAACATGACCCAGAAACTGCTGTGGTTACCCAAACAGGAAGCAAGAAGACTGCCCGGGAAGCAGGAAGATCACAGGTTGGTGGGGGTAGAGGCAGAAAAAAAATCAATGTCAACAGGTCCGGCTTCTGCCTGCTGAGTAAAAAATTCCAAAGTTCCCAGTCATTGTGGCAGACCAATGATAGCTTCCAGAGTGTCAGGCAATGTAGCAGGCTGCTGGCTCAAGGCCAAAACACCAGGTTTAATGAAACAGATGCAGGATCGAGATCCAGCAATGAGGAAGGCGCAGTCTGCTACAAAGTCTACTTACATAAGAGTAGGCTACACCGCTGATGAAACTTCTTGTCAATTGCAGCAGAGCTATGGCCTGGGTGATGAGGCCGTCTCCTCCCTAATCCTTTTGCATCTGCTGTACCGTCCACCGTAAATTCCATCGTGGAGTTGTTTTGATTTGGTCACATCAGGGTCAAACACTAACTGCTATACTACTAAGAATCCTAATGCAACCACGTTGACACAAAACCAAATGAACTCAGTTGCTAACTAAATTTCAGTGGTTTGAGGTCTCAAGTCACCAGTTACCCTATGGGAGAAATATCTGGAAGATTGTTTTTCAAAGATTCCAGCCTGGGGAACCTCTGTGGAGTTCTCCTCTACCCCACAGGCCACTCTGAGTTAGAACTGACTCCACAGCAGTGAGGTGGGTGCACTTTCTTCCTCACTAGGAGTAGGTTTCCAAGAAACACCCATTCCGTATCATGTAATCCTGCTTCATGGTTGCTCAATGACTGAACAATCATCTATTGTATGTCAGGGCCACATTGTGTCCATATGCTGATGGACATTTGGATTGTTTCTACCAGATAATACTTGTGAATACTGCTTCTGTCAGCATTCAGACACCAGAGTTTGTTTAAATGCCTCTTTTTAATTCTTTTGGGGCAGTACCTAGCAGTGGAATGGCTGGTCACTTGCTAAACCTGGGGATGGCATTTGGAGGAACCAACCCATCTGTTCATCACAATATTTGCACCTTCCCCCAACTAGCAATGCATGTATGTGGTCTATATGTAAGTGGTGAAAATATTTGTGGCAAAGTTCCATTAACTATTAATTCAAATATTCCACAAACTTTTTTAAGCCTCCTAATAATCAATACTGTATAAAAGCATGCAAAACAAACAAATTGCAAAATAGAAAGCAACGATGAATGCAAAGCACTGGGTATCCTGTAATATTAGACTTTTATTCAGGTTCTGTGTGAGGATGGACTCACATGTGTTTATCATCCCATGTGCTGATCAGGTGGTTATGACTTTCATTGATGCTGACAGGCCAAACCAGAAGAGTGACTGGGTAGTTCACCTGCCAAGAAAAAAGACTCCCTGAAGCAGATACCAATCAGGCCGGAGGAGCCTCTTTCCTAGGACAGTGCTTCCACTCCCCATCCTCCATCTATTGCCTTACGTGGCTCCTCCACACAAAGACTTCCCTCTTCTCTCCTCACATCTTCAACTAGAGCGGATCCTTCTGCAATACTTCCTTCCATTGACAGAACAGAAAGCTAACAGATGGACAGATTCCCTTTCAGACAACACTTAGTATATCACATGTGTCATTGACTTGAATTAGCAAAGCATTCCCATAAAAATAATATGCATTATGACATTTAGGTGTTTTATGTATTATGACCCGTAGATGTGTAGACACTCACTGAGAATATCCTATCATCTTATCTTCCAACACCCTCCTACAGAGATGCCATTCAATTTACTCAGGGTCTATTATCCATTAATTGAAATTCAAAAAAAAATGGTAAAAATACACTTGTGATGTGGTGGGGCTCTATGTGACCAGAAGTGCTTCATAAAATTCTAGCATCTTGGTAAATGATGTCCAGCTGTGTTCGTTGGGACTTTGGAGAAGGAAATGCATCTGAGAGTGATCATTAGACATTACCCTGCATGCTGGAGACACAGCACAATAGAGATGACCACCTTCTGGGAAGAAGCAGTCCAGTGGGAGAAGCTGTACAATGAGTTCCACGTTGTCTCCTGAGGGTCAAACTGGCACACGTTTGAATTTTGTCCTCTTTGCTCCAGAGAAATAAATTTCCCAGGGAATGTAAGACAAAAGAATAGTTCATTGATGAGGCACAAGGGATTTCATCCACTAGAGCCAAAGGACTGTAAATACTTCCTCTACACTGACCCAGATCTACTGGATTCATCTAAGGGCATGAGAAAACACAGCTGTACCTTCTAGAATTCTAATGAGTGGTTCATCTCCATGTCTTCCTGGGGGCAGGACCTCTAACTTTAGGAGTGGCACATGGGAGAAGCAGCACTGGTGAAGTCTTCTCTAGATGAAGTACAACATCATCCCAGATGCCTGGAGAATGGTGATGCGTGATGGCCCTCTCTTATTGGTAGTGTCTGTAGGCGTATCAACAGGTATAACAAATAAAAGCAAGTTTAATGGATAACGTCCTGATGAGTTAGTCTCTGGTTCTAGAAACTGATTCTGGTTACATGACAATGTCTTCTTTCTCTGATCTGTCTTCCCCGGTGCTGGCTCTCATTCCTGCAACCTCCTTCTCTCAACAGCTTTCCTTGCTTCACTGCGTTAACCTGTCTGTTAATCTCTTTCAACTATTTGTTCACATAGTCACTCACAGAACTCTTATTTAGCATTAAATTTTAGTCTGGACACAAAGAAATGAGTAGACATTTTCCCTTCTTGCAAGCATCTTACACTCTATGTAAGGTAACAGACGGTAAGTGCATGCTTATCCCGGCTCTGCAATCCTACTGAAATGCATCATAATGTTGTCGTTTCTGGGGACATTTGTGAAGGTTTTACAGAGAGAGGTTCTGGACACACTGAGCTTTGAAAGAAGAGACAGAAGGGGAGTAATGTTGGGGTTATTAAAACCATACGGTGTGCATTGGAAATTGGGTATACTATTAATAACTTGACAATGAAAGCAAGGAATGGAAAGTGAATCATGAGTGTGGACAGGTAGGCAAGCAGCCATGTAACACACAGCTGTATATTTTGGCTAAGGAAGGACAACTCTGAAATTAGCAGAGAGTCAAGGCAGAATTAGCAGCACAGTCTGTCTGCAGTCTAACTTGCCTTTGGAGACATTGCTCTGTCCATGTGCAGAGCAGACTCCTTCTCCTGAGAAACGCTTAGAGAGATGAAGAGTGGAGAAAGCACTGTAGAAGTGGACAATTAATCTGTGAAGTTTGAATTATAATACATCCCAAATCGACCGAATAAGATGAGGCAGCTTGACATTTTAAATTGCTTTTTTAAATTTTATTTTAAATTTTTTAAAAGTTATTGATTTTTTAAAGTCTCCCATAAAATTAGCATCAGAATTTGGGTTTAAGAGATGCAGAATATGCGACTTAAAGCTGTGATTTTTCTAGTACAAGGTAAGTATTGAACTCTGAGTTTCACAGCTTGTTGTATTCAAGATATTTGCATATGACTAATGTTAACATTTTTACTTAATTTTACTCTTTCAATATTTTTTTCTAATACGAATTTATTGTGATTTCTTTTTCCTTCTTGTAAACAATTGTGTTAAGAGCCAATCCAAACATCATACCATTTCATAATTCAGTGTATATCAAGCAATGTTGTACATCATCGTTTCAAAACATTTTTTTCCTTCTTGTACTTCTTCATATCAACTCCCTCTTATCCTTTTCCCCTGCCCCCATCTGGGTCCCCTTCCATCTCAGCAGGAACTCTAATTCTCGTTACTGTCTCTGACCATAATTGAGATACAGGAATAACCTGGTTATCCAGCAGACTATTGTAGAGATGACCATAGTAGATTAAAATGATAAATTTGTTTTCAATGGTTAAAATCTTGTCATTTGATCTCTCTACTTTGTGTCAGTGTGATTGTTAGTGTATTTTAATATTGGCTATTTTTGCATATTGGGATGTATCTCTGTTCTATTTTGTCATTGTTGGTAACTCTTGACTCTCGGTTATGTGGTTTCTATGCTCTTTGTGACATGCAACCCAGCATGGGTGAAGCTCTAGAGATAACAGGTTTGTTTGTTATAGAAAAATTACAAATATAGTAAAGACAATTCCCATGAACCTGTCACTTAGATGCCTATTTTCATCTCTATCCAAAATCCTGCATTATAGTCAGACTCCTGGGGCTGTGACAGGTTCCCTGATATTTCTCATTGTTTGATGACCATGCAAGTATTGATGTGTGTCAGTGAACTATTTGGTAAAAGGTCTCTCACTTGGCAATTGTCTGATGTTGGTCTAATGAGGAGTTTGTAGTTTTGGAATTTAAAATTTTTTTAAAATTTTGTTTTCTTGGTTTGGAGAAGAAGACCACAAGGATTAAGTATGAACTTTATGCATCAGTTTGTAAATAGCTATACACTGGTTTAGGTTTTGATTAGAAGTATATTTAGTATATCGATCTAGTTGGGAAGATATTGCATTTCACAGTATTACTGATCCTTCCTTTTCATGAACAGAGAATGTCTATTTATATGGTCCTTTCATTTCTCTCACTGGTATTATGTAGTTTTTGACTATGAATTTCATTTGCATTTTGATCTATCATTGCCATGGACGCAGAATTTCATTTTGGTATGTTACTGTTCATTATTGTTATGTGGTAATTTATTGGAGGTTTTGTCTTTATTTTGCAAGCTATCATTTTGCTCTCCTTGTTAGTTTATGTTTCTGGCTGTTTCTTCGGGTTTTCTACATGGACAGTGAGGTCTTCTGTGAACAGAGACAGCTTCATTTCCTCCTTCCCAGTCTGTGTGGTTTTATTTGTAACATTTGCATTATTGTGCTTCTTAGGACTTGCTTTTAAATAAGAGCTTTAAGAGAGAATATCCTGGCCCTGTTATGAATCCAAAGGGGAAAATGTCTAAATTTTCCCCATTAAACATGACCCTAGCAGTAAGTTTCATAGATGTACTCTATCAAGCGAACTTTTAAAGCTTTTTACAACATTTTTTGGGGGAAATTTAAAAGTAAGTAATAGTTTTTAATGCTATCAAATGCTTATTGTGATTTGACTTTATGATTTCTTGTCTTTAGTTGATGTTTAGTTTTTCTAAATTTCAGTTTTTCCTTTAGCTAGTTGATGTTGGATGTTACATAAACTTATTTTCAAATTCTGAACCACACTCCCATTGCTGGAATAAATACCACTGAGTTGTAATATGTTATTCTTGTCATACATTGTTGGATTCGATTAGTATTTGTTGAAGATTTTTGCATTTATTGTTATGGGTATTAGTCTTCCTTTGTTATATATTTGTATCTGGTTTTGATATTACTCACTGCCCTCTAATCAATTCTGACTCACAGAGATCCTGTAGGACAGAGTATAACTATCCCCATGAGGTTCCAAGACTTTTACTGTCGATGGAAGAGAAGCCTCATCTTTCTCCTATGCAGCGGCTAGTGATTTCAGACTGCTGATCTTGTTGTTGCAGCTTAATGATAATCCACTATCCCACCAGGACTCCTGCATTTGATATTAGGAAACTGCCAGCTTCACAGAATGAATTAGGAAATATTCCCTCTGCTTTTGCTTTCTGAAACACATTACAGAAAATTTATATCATTACTGTTTTTTAAAGCTTGTAGACTCCACTAGCATGTCACTAGAATATTAAAGAATCACTGTATTTAATATTCAAATGACTCCTAAATGCCTTGAATTTTTTAAAAGGAATGAAAATAAGTTATTTTTTAAAATTCTCTGTCATTTTCTATATATGAATATGTCAACAATATATTTTAATATTATATTTATAATGTGAGCATAGGAATTCATTTGCAGCATATATATTAAAATATTTATCTAGTTCATTAAGTCCACTATTTTTACTTTTCTGGGTATTGTGCAGTTTAGAACTAGGTTACATAACCTTCCTGTCTCTGATTCTTACAAAGCTTGTACTAATCTCCTTTCTTCCCCTTTTGTCTCCATCATTCTTTTCTTCCTCTCAGTAGACTGGCTTCCCATCATCATATGGCAGAAGATGGCCACAAATAAAATCCCTCTTCAAGGGATTACTGGTTTTTGAAAGACCCAAAGACCTGGTTTTGGATTATCGACTCTCAACCCAGTTCTCACAGGAGAGTGAAACTGGCTTTTTTATTTAGTGCATTTTTGTTGTTGAATTGGCTCAGCCTCCATAACACACCATCGTAGATCAATGTGAGGAAAGTAGGAACAGTTATCAGTAAATGAGTTATAAATTGAGCAGATAACTTAAGCTGCCATCTATAGACCAAGAAAGGAAATAGGGTACCACATAGACATTGAGGGAAGAGTAACTTTTGTGGAAGGCTGAATTATATACCATTCGTGTACATTATATTATTATATACCAATAACACTAAACTGTATCACATAACAATATTAATGCTGTCAGCTGTCACCAAGTCAACTCCAACTCTGGATGAACCCACATGTGCAGAGTAGAACTGTGCTTTGGGATTTTCAAAGCTGTGACCTTTGGGAAGCAGATCACCAGGCTTGCCTTTAGATTCCTCCTTGTTGATTGTAAATGCCAGACTCTTAGCTAGTGGTCAAGTGCTTGCTCAGTATAATACAATAGGATATTATATAGCATGTTGTGTTATATTAATACAAGTAAAAATAATAAATGACGTTTGTGTTCGCTATAATGGAGTCTTTTACAACCGCATAACCATCTGACCCATATTCCCATAATTCTTAACTACAATATCAAACCAGATTCCTTTTTTGCACCTCAGTTACACTTGTTCTCAGAGGGGTGAGGAATAGTCCTGTGGGGGGGAGCACAGGCACTGTCTCTGTGCAAATTGTTCTTCTCGTGACTAGCATCCTAACTGCGTTCAGGTTTCTGCTGTAAGCCTCTGTATCAGAAGGGATTATACTAAGAACCATTTATTTTTTTCTCTGTAATTTGCTTATGTCTTACCATAAATTACGTGGTTTACAGACCTGACCAGCATTCAAGAAATCATACACATTTTGATTAACTCATCCACTAATTTCCCTGTTGTACCATAGCCTATACTGCTGTGTCTTTGTGTTTCCTGTTTCCATTCCTCCTCCCACCCTTCCTCTATGAATTTTGTCCCTCGGCAAGTGTTGTCCTCTTGAACTTACTTAGTTGGTTATTAGTACATGGAGGAGAGTTCTGTTCCAGACATGACTGCTGTTTGCCTGTTCCATGAGTCCACTGGGCCAAATGTTTCCTTGTGACTTTCAATTTCCATCACTCTTCCTACCTCTGTAAGGGATGAGTTCAACAATTGCATCTGCTGCTGTTCACATCAGATAAGGGTAATAATTTTTATTTTTTCACTGAAGTTCCCACAACTTTCAAGGATACTTGACATAAAACATTTGGTCAAACACATTTGTTCAATGAACTATCAAAGTCTTACGGAATTTGTAGAGAAATATAATGCTTTAGGGAAAAGATGGTGTTAGAAGAAAGGACAGGTGGACGGTTTCAGCATCAGATTGAATATTGATCACATGAGATTCAAGAACATGAGATATACAGATTATGAACAGGGATTAATTAATTAACTGTTTAAAATATAAATGACAGTATATCCCTTAAACTGTTGTTAACAGTTTATGGCAGAGTTTGCAATGCTCTTGTCTCTTTCCCAGTAGTTTCATCAGCTCCATGGAACCAGGAAACCACACTCAGTTTCCAGAATTCATCCTTCTGGGGCTTTCTGAGGAGGCAAAGCTGCAGTCCCTCCTCTTTGGACTGTTCCTCTCCATGTACCTGGTCACCTTCACTGGGAACCTGCTCATCATCCTGGCCATCACCACAGACTCCCACCTCCACACACCCATGTACTTCTTCCTCTCCAACCTCTCCTTTGCTGACATCTGTTTCACCTCCACCACTGTCCCAAAGATGCTGATCAATATCCAGATGCAGACCAAAGTAATTGCATATGAAGACTGCATCACCCAGATGCATTTTTTCTTGCTTTTTGCGGCCTTAGACAACTTCCTATTGACAGCAATGGCATATGACCGATTTGTGGCCATTTGTCACCCACTGCACTATATGGTCATCATGAACCCAAGATTCTGTGGCCTCCTTCTTCTGGCTTCCTGGGTATTGTCATTTCTGCACTCTGTATTAAATGGCTTAATGGTTTTGCGACTGACATTTTGTACAGAATTGAAAATCTCCCATTTTTTCTGTGAACTTAATCAGGTTGTCCAACTTGCTTGCTCCGACACATTCCTCGATGACTTAGTCATGTATTTAACAACTGGACTTTTGGGTGTTGTTCCACTCACTGGGATCTTTTTCTCTTACACAAAGATTGTGTCCTCCATTATGAAAATTTCATCAGCTGGGGGCAAATATAAAGCCTTTTCCACTTGTGGGTCTCACCTCTCTGTGGTCTGCTTGTTCTATGGTACAGGTCTTGGGGTTTATCTCAGTTCTGCTACTTTTGACAACTCCAGGGCCACTGCAAAAGCCTCAGTGATGTACACTGTAGCCACACCCATGCTGAATCCTTTTATCTACAGTCTGAGAAATAAAGATATAAAGCAAGCCCTACGAAAACTTTTCAGCTGAGAAACATCCTATATAACAGAAATTCATCCTTAAGTTTAGAGAGCTACTTTTGAAAAACAAAATTCAAAATAATAAAAATCTGTATTATACTTTATTTGCTTCAAATTTGTGTATCTACATAATTCAATCTCCTTAATATTTAAGACTTAATATGAAATTACTTCCTGTGTATTTTTTAACATGTATTTACTTTAACCAAATCTTCCCTTCAACAGGGCAATTCTTTCAGGGTGCCTTCAGCTTTCTTTAGGAAAAAGATGTTTCATTACTCACCATCAAGGAGTAGCATGCAATTATCACAAAGGACCACTGTTTATTACTGTCTTGAACCATTAAAAACTGGGACAGAAATTCTGTGATTCCTATCATGCATAGGATCCTATCATGAGGTGTCGACAGGATCAGGTTTCAGGCAACAAAGAATGAAAAGTCATATCATCGTCAATGAGGATATCCACTGCAGCAGGGTTCTGATTAGAAACTCCCACTCAGTAAACTGGACTTTGTCTTAAACTCGACTGTTGTCAGGGAAAGCCAGCCCCTAACACACCATTATGGGTCTGCTAGGTGCAATTGTACAGCAGTAATAAGTAAAGATCATAGTAAAGTTATAGAGAACATGAGAGAAGTATTGAAATAGATGGGAGTCAGAAACAATTCATAGTAGCATGCTCACCTCAGCCCCGCTTGGTGGTCCACGTGGAGGGAGAGAGAGAGAGTTTAATGCTAGCCCAGGCTTTTATCTTCTCTGGGGACATGCAAGCCCCTTACAGGTGAGGACATACATCACAGGAAGGGGTTGTGCTATAGATAATACAGTAATGAGAGGGATTGGTCTAGGGAAATACACGCAATAGGAAGAGGAGGGATTGGAGATATACATGTGACAAGATGGGCAGACCCTAATTCATGATGGCGTTCTAACCTTGGTCATCCTTGGATTGGTTTGACCTCTCTGGGGTTTCCTACAAGGAAACAGACAACTACTATCCTTAAGAAGGGAGTGGGCCTTACTTCTTGTGGGATAAACACTGGTGACTGCTTGCTCTAGATGGCTGATAACCCTTAGGGAGAAGAACCCCTGATTACTCCTGATGACCTCCAAGTGTATAGCCATTCGCAAGAAGCTAAGTTCTGTTTCCCGCAAACTGTAGTGCATTTAAGAAACTGAACGACTCTTTTGAATTAAGGAACTACTGTGAGAAGAAGCAGATGGATGGCAGGTCAGCAAGGCCATGGAGTATTTCAAACTCTACTTTAATGACATCTCTGAATCATCTAGCAGGCATGGCTCTTCTTTGGTGAATGAGCATTATTGATTGACCTTTGTCCAACCCTAAGTTTTGCAAAAATCTTGTCCAATCACTTGAATATTTGATCTGTACATGTCAACAATCTGTCAAACTGTTTATTTGGGTCCAAAAGCTCTCCTGTACATGTATACTTTCTTTTTCTAAAGAGTATTTAAAATTTTACAACATTAGCTAAATTAATTTATTATCAAATAGTTATCACATACCCTAGAGAGGTCATCTATTTATTTGTTTGTTTATTTGTTTGTTTTTAATCATGTTATTGGGGGCTCTTATAACTCTTTCTTTTTTTTAGAGTTGTAAGGCTTTATGGTCCATCCCCAGGTCTGACTTTAGGAAAGTAATGTTTTTCCTAGAGCATAATTTTACTGCTTTAGTCATAGAGCAGATTAAAAGAGCCACATGTACAAATCCCCAACTAAAATCCATTTGTTGCCCAGGCCATGGTAAAAGGATACAACGCTGATCCATACCTTTCCAGAATTTAAGCGCTGCAGTAGTCCCTGTCCTGTTAGAGTGATGACCTATTCGTCTATGTACAGTCTCCCTATAAACACAATTAAATGTTCTGAAATTCCCAGTCGTCACAATGTTATCTATAGTTTGTTATTTGTTATCCACACAATCAAATGCCCTTATACAGTCACACAAATATACATTGTATGTATTTTCTTGCTATTCTCTGCTTTCAGCCAAAATTCATCTAAAACCAGTAATGGTATCCCTCATTCCACATCCTCTGCTGAATCAGGCTTTAATTTCTGGTAGTTCCTTATTCATGTATTTCTCTAATTGTTTTTTCATTATCTTCAGCAAAAACAGACTTTCATTTGATATTAATTATATTGTTTACTAATGTCTCCATTCTGTTGAATCACCTTTCTTTGGAATGGGTACAAACAGGAATCTCTTCCAGTCAGTGGGTCTTTGAACTTCCTTGGCACAGACTGGTGGGAACCCAAATGCTGCATCAATTTATTGAAACTTTTCCACTGGTATTCTGTCAATTCCTGGAGTCTTCTTTTTCTCCAATTCCTCTTCTGTGCTGGAACTTTTTGTTTTAATACCATCAGTTTTAAAATCATGCTACCCCTTGAAATGGTTTGGATGCTGACCTTTTGGGTATGGAGATTCTGTGCATTTTTCCATTTCTTTTTAATACGTCCTACATAATTCGATATGTTGTAAATGTGGTTGTTGTTAAGCACCATTGAGTCAGTTCTGACTCATAGCGACCCTATGTACAACACAAACACGGCCTGGAACTGCTCCGTCCTCACAATTGCAATGTTTGAACTGTTTGTTGCAACCTTTGGTTCAATCCATCTTGTCTCAGGTATTCCTCTTTCTCAATGCCCCTCTTTTTTAGCAAGCCTGATGGCCTTCTCCAGCAACTAGTCTCTCCTGATAACATGTCCAAAGTACATGCGATGAAGTCTCACCATCCTTGCCTCTGAGGAGAATTTGACTGTACTGCATCCACTGCAGATTTGCTTGCTTATTGGCAGTCCATGGCACTTCCAATATTCTTGGCCAGCACCATAATTCAAATGCAGCAATTCTTCTTTACTCTTCCTTGTTCCACGTCCAATTTTCACATGCCTGTGGGGTGATTAAAAAGATCATGACATGAATCAGGCGCACCTTGCTTTTTAATACTTCAAAGAGGTTGTGTACGGAAGATTTACCCAATACAACTCATTGTTTGATCTCTTGATAGCTGTTTCCCAGGAGCATTGATTGTAGATTCAAGTAAGGTGAAATTCTTGAAGATTTCCATCTTTTCTGCTTATCGCCATGTTGCCTATTGGTCTAGTTGTGAGGATTTTGGTTTTCTTTACATTGAATTGTAATCCATATTGAAGGCTGCAATCCTTGATCTTCATCAATATGTGCTTCAAGTCATCCTCACTTTGAGCAAGTGAGACTTTTCCTTTGTATATCAAAAGTTATCCTTGCATATTGTAACTTTAAGTTTGAATTTTTTTCTCAGTGCTTTCAGCTTGGGATATGCTGAGCAGTCTCTCTCTTTTTTTGGGGGGAGGGAGCGCGGTTAGTTCCATGTGATTACCAATTTCATTACAATTCTTTGCTTTGTCTCCTTGGACTACCTTTTGAAATTTTCTGTTCATCTCTTCATCATTTCTTCTATTTGCTGTACTTGCTCTGTGTTCAAGATCAAGTTTCAGAGTTTCTTCCAATATCCATTCTGACTTTCTTGTATTTTCCTGTCTTTTAAGTCACCTTTTGCTTTCTTTATATGTGATGATCTTGATGTCATCCACAAGGCTGTCTGGTTTCGGATCATTCATTAAAATATTAAGTCAACATTTGTGACTGATGTAAGTTCTATGTTTAGATTTGTTTGTGGATGTCCAATTGCCTGAGTGTCCAGTACTATTTTTGAAAAGACTCTTTCTTCTTTTTAATTCATTTGCTCCTTTGTTAATGATTAATTGTTTGTAGATCCATTTCTGAGGTGTCTACTTTCTTATTTTGATATATCTACCCCTTGGCCAGTACTACCCTCTTTAGTTTATTGTAGCTTTACAATAATATTGAATGATGCAGGGAACAGCAGAGGATGGAAGGAATACACAGAATTATAGTTCCAAAAATATATGGTTCATGTTCAACAATTTCAGGAGATAGGATGTGGTGAAGCATTGTAAAGGAAGACATCCAAGCTGCACTGAAGGCACTGGGGCAAATGGTGCCAAGGAATTGACAGGACACCAATTGAAATAATCTAGCAAGTGGATTTAGTACTGGAGAGAAGCATTCATCTCTTTCATGCATTTGGAGCACAGATAACCTGGCCAATTAACTAGAAGAAATCCATATTTGTGCCCATCCCTTAGAAGGGTGGCCCAACAAAATGAGGTAATCCTGAAACAATATCAAAAATATCATATGGAAGTAATTTTTGAAGATAATTTAAGAATTATTATAGCAGTACATCAGTGCTATCTGAAAGTCAAGTTGTATTCAGAATAGAATGTGTAATAAGGGATATCACTGCTCACAATAGACAGATTGATTAGAAGTAGAAAATAACAGAGAAATGTTTACATCTGTTTTCTTGACTATGCAAAGGCATTTGACTTTGTGGATTGTAGCAAACTATGGAAAATATTAGGAAGAATGCAAATTGGAGAACACTTAAATATCTTCAAATAGAACCTGTTACATACCAAGAAGTAATCACTCAAGTAGAATAAGAAGATAAAGAGTGACTTAAAGCCAGGAAAGGTGTGTGTCGGGATTGTATCCTTGTACCATACTTATTAGAAGTGTATGCTGAAGAAATAATTCTAGAGGCTGACAAGCCGAAGAAATCTGCAGCATCAGGATGGAGAAAGATTCATAAAATGTGTGCAATGTGAAAATGGCACTCCTTGCTTGCTGAATTTTTGAAAACTTGAAGCAGTTACTGATGAACATCCAAGGCTAAAGCTTTCTGTGTGAATTATACCTCAACATAGAGGAAACAAACATGGTCACAAGTGAACCAGTAAACAGTATCATGACAATGGAGAAAAGATCAGAATTGACAAGGAATTAATTTTGCTTGGATACAAAACCAGCACCTATAAAAGCAGCAATTAAGACATCAAATGGCATATTGCACTGGGAAAATACGCATGTTTAAAAAAACCTCAAAAATGTTAATAAGCAAAATACCACTCTGAAGGCTAAGGTGTGTTTGACCCAAACCATGGTATTTTCATTTATCTCATATGCAAAACCAGACAATGAAGAATTAATGCCTTTGAAACCTAGGTGTTGGCAAAGAAGATTGAATATACCAAGGACTGGTTGAAGAATAAAAAGAAGAGGCGGAACTGCAGCCTCTCCTCTTTGGCTTGTTCCTGTCCATGGACACGGTCACTTTCATTGGGAACCTTTGGATTATCTTGGTCACTCTCACTGACTCGCACCTCCACACACCCATGTACTTCTTCCTCTCCAACCTCTCCTTCGCAGACATCTGTTTCACTTCCACCACTGTCCCAAAGATGCTGCTGAGCATCCAGATGCAGAGCAAAGCCATAACCTATGAAGGATGCCTCAGCCAGATGTACTTTTTCATGCTTTTTGGATTATTGGACAACTTTCTTTTGAAACTCAATTGAGGTCTTTCTCTGTTCATGTGATCACTGTTGCTGGGTCCTTATTTGTTGTTTTCCCTTATCTTATACTGCTTATATGTTTATGAAAACCAGAATGGGGGGAATTTATGAAGATTGTAGCTGGACTGAGGAGTCATGCTGACCTAGTGATTACAAGTTGGACTGTGATACAAATTGTCAGAAGTTCAAAACTACTAGATACTCTGTGGGAGAAGCATGGGGCTTTCTACTCCCATAAAGAGTTACAGTCTTAGAAAGCCACAGGGAAAGTTCTACCCTGTCCAAAAGTGTTTAATGAGTGGGCTATACTAGGAGGTAGTAAGTGAATAACTGGATTAATGATCCCCTGGGGCCATGAAATGCTGCATGGTTTAAAATCTAGAAGGGGGTGCTACAGGGTTGTATCCTCTCACCATACTTATTTTACCTGAATGCTGAGTAAATAGTTATAGACGCTGGATTCTGTAAAGGAGAATGTGGTGTTAGGGTTAGAGGAAAGCTAATTAACAGCCTGTGATATGCAGATGACACAACTTGCTTGCTGAAAGGGAGGAGGGCTTGAAGCACTTGCTGATAAAGATCAGTCATTACAACCTGTGGTATATGGATAACAACTTCATGTAGAGAAGATCAAAATGCGCACAACTGAACCAATAGGAAACATTGTGATCAATGGAGAGAAAAACTGAAGTTGTCAATAATCTACATTTGGATTAGCAGAGTATTTGGAGTCACCGCCTGTTTACAAGATCTAACTTTGGCAATTCATTCAGGGAGATCTAATTGTTTTTCTGCACGATCTAAAACACGAGTTAGAAAGTAATAAGAATGACAATGCCCAGTCCTTAGAAGGTAGGTGGTGTTTCCAATCTCTGTGAACTGACATGAATACAGTGTATCTTCTATATATATATATATATATATATATATTAATAGACAAGAACACTTTAAGAAGATTTCCTTGGACATTTTCTACAATACCACATTGTCTTGTGGTAGGAATTCTGCCAATTGTCAGCTTTGGTTTCTCCAATTGTGTATTCCAGAAACTGGGAAATAAAAACACTATATATTGATGGACTGTGTAAACTTTGTGCTTATTCTCACTGGTTTGTCTTCATAGGTGACTAATCAATATTCTTGAGCTGTTCTCAGAATTCTTTCCTTTTCTTTGGTGGTAGAAAGCTTAACTATACTGTGTAGTGGTGATTTTATTTGGGGGATCAGTTTGTCTGGGGTTCTTGGGGCTTCTTGAATGGCTATTTTCTGTTCTGCCAGGATGTTAGGGAAGTTCTCCTCTGATCTTTCTTGGAGTATATTCCCTGTGGTTATTTTTCTTCTTTCTATGATGTAATGTTATCATTTTTATAGGGGACTATGGAATCCACAGGCTTACTTCACTGTGCGTTCTTATTGCTCTGTGCCATTGAGTCAGGTCCGATTCATAGCAACACTATGTACAACAGAATGAAACGCCACACAGTACTGCACCGTCTTCCCAATGGTTTTTATGCTTTAACCCATTGTCACAGCCAATGCGTCAATCCATCTCATCAAGGGCCTTCCTCTTTTTCTCTGGCCCTCATTTTAGCATAATGTCCTTCTCCAGGGACTGGTCTCTCCTGATAACGTGTCCAAAGTGTGTGAGATGAAGTCTTCCCATCCTTGCCTCTAAGAACCATTCTAGCTATACTTCCTCTAATATAAGCTTGTTTAATCTCTTAGAAACCTAAGTGGAAGATTGATGATTCATTTATCATCTGACAGCAGCCACCTCTTAGATCACCAAGCAATAGTGGCATTTGGGCATGAATATATAAAATCAAATTTTTGAATCACTGTTATCAAGCTGATGCTGACTCATAATGACCCAATAGGACAGGGCAAAAATACCCTTCTGCCTTTCTGAGACTGCAGGACTAGAAGGGCCCATCTTACTCCCATGGAACAATCATGGTTTTATACTGCTGACCTTGCTGTTAGCAGCCCCAAGCCTAACCACTCTGCTGCCAGAAACGCTTGGGATCAGTATGAGTTCAGAGCTAATGTTCCATTTTTTTAAACTAGTTGTTTGGTAAGCCCAGTTTTCTACACAAAGGGCTACTAGTTCCTTTGAAAATGAATGTAGTGTCTTGCTGACCTTGGGTTTATCGTTCACTGTGCCCTGGTGGTGTAGTGGTTATGCATTGGGCTGTGATCTGCATGGATTCTTAGTAAATCCCCAGATGTAAGCCAGTTTACAGACCTATAACCCCTTAAGGAGAAGTGACCAGGCCCTCGTAAGAGAACCGCACTGCACTTCCAAACATGTATATCAATCTTTCCCAAAGTCTTCCTCAAAGATATGGCTGCCCTTTTACAAAAGTGCCCGTTCATTGTGGGGAAAGAGATGTTCAGGATTGCTCTGCTGGTTATTGTAGAGAAGGATAGAAACCCAATGTGGTGCATGTCAGTGAAGGAGATAGGCAAGCCAATAATAGTCATGGCAGCTGGGGAACCAGGATGCAGGCATGGAAATTACTTAACCAGCCTTCCCAACTCTCTCTTTCTAGGGATGCTCATAGGAATGCACACCTGTGATTGTTATTGTTAGGTGTCGTTGAGGCAACTCAACTCATAGCGACCCTATGCGCAACAGAACTGAACCCGGCCCCAGGCCTGTGCCATCCTCCTCACTACTCCTATCCTTGAGTCCAAGACTCCGGAACAGGAGAGAAGGACGTGAAGCTAGTTGTACGTCATGAGAATTCTCATCAAAGGATTACCTGGGCAGAGAAGGATTTTAACAATCAAGTGGATAGAATGAAACCTTCTGTGGAGACCAGTCATCCTCTTTTCACAGCCAGTCTTTTCACTGTCCAATGGGCTCTTGAACAATGTGGTCACGGTCACAGGGATGGAGGTTATGAGTAGGATCAGCAACATCAACTGCCACTCGCCAGTCAGGACTGAACTACAGCAACTGCTGAGTGCCCATGCTGCCAGCAGCAGAAGCCAACACTGAGTCCACAGTATGAGATGATTCCTCGGGGATCAGCCAGAATCCTGGTGGCAGGTTGATGACACTGAACAATTTTCATCATCACATAAATGGAAATGTACTGTTTTGTCTAAAACAATCACTTATTCTGGGTATAAATTTGCCTTTCCTGAATTAAATTATTCTGCCTAACTATCAGAATGTCTTCTCAGCTTATCATGACATCCCACACATCATGTCAGATCAAAAGATTCATTTCACAGCAAAAGAAGCATGGCAAAGGACGTCATTGAATTCACTGGTTTTACCCAACTCCCTATCGCACTGAAGCAGCTGATTGGAGAGAATGATGAACTGGCCGGCTTCTGAAAGTGTGTTTGGTTCTCTAGAGAGCCGAGCCAAAGACAGATGGTATGCTCTTGCAAAACTGAAGCACATTCAGTGAAACCATTAATGTGTTTCCCCACAAAAGGCATCCTGCTTCATAAGAGTAGTAAAGATGTATGATACAGACTAGCTATGTAGTTTCTGTGTGTCAAGAATAAGAATATTCTCAAATCTATCCATTTGTACATTATTTTTCTCAAGGACCCATTTCTAAATATCATATCTTATACTTATACTTTGGTAAGGTTCATTTTATCTTGTAATTTATTGATCTAAGCAAACTCTATATTTTCAGTGGTATCCTCATCAGAACTAAAAAATTGACATAAAACATTTGACTCACACCGTAACTGGAAATTTAGTGAGTTATTCTGCAAAATTTAAGATTATGGAGAAAGCTTTCCTGCCACCATCTTCTCTTCAGTTGAGATAGATGCTGACATGACCACATGACACTTTTTGAATGACATCATAGGCCACCATTTAGAAGAAGGAGTAATGCATTACTGGTGAGCCAACATTTTCCAAGGATTGTTAGCTAAAAATCCAGTATAAGTGAAAAAGTCCAATTGGTTTTAATGGAATAGAATTTTTTAAAATATTGACAAAACCACCATTTGTCAAGTGTGGCTGTTACATCAGTGAAGCGTGATCAGTTCCCTGGAATAATAGTAAAACCTTTTCATTCTTTCTCAATAATGCCCTACGAAGCAGCAGTGAAATGTGGGTGCTTGTTGAAAGGTCTAGGAGTCTTGGATGTACCATGAATACTTACTGATTTGACACAGTTATGCATATGTGTATTTACCATAATTAAAATATATGAATAAATTTGAAATATACTTTTAAATTTTCCTACCAGCCAATCCTCCTCTTACCTCTCACCGTTAGCCTCTCTCATCTGTAATCTCTGTAGAACATGACAACAGGTAACAGTGGAACATGGCCAGATCAGCCCTTCTTTTCATTGCTGCATTTCCCCTCCTTCCACTCAGTAAGTGAATGCAGATGTTTATAAGGAGCGCACCAAGCTCAGACTCCAGTTAACTTTCATTCCTAGAAGGGGGATTCTCTCGTGGGCAAAGACTTTCCTTCTTTGATGAAATATACAGGGACATGAGAGGAGTACATTTATGAAAAGCTCTTAGGCATAAAACACACACCTTGAGGAAAGGAGTCCCTGAACCTGGGGGATCGGAACCATTGTCTTGGACTCACCAAGGTCAACTGGCAGAGCAGAATTGGCAAGGACAGTGCTCTGTGTTTCAATTTGATACTTAGCAGATGGGGTTGTAAGTGCTCATAAGCAGCATATAATGTGCAGATATTTGTCTCTTTCTATCTGGAGAAAAGAAAAGTGATGGAAACTGAAAAGCCCATGGAAATAGACCAGTGGACCAAGAGACCATGAAAATATTAGTCTCTATTATCTTGAGAGTAGGACGGTTTCATGATACCAACACCAGCCTTTCTGAAAATGCCCACCCTAGAAGGTACTTACATAAATTATATATTATGTAAATTACTAGAGAAGTGGGAGAAGAATGTGAAACAGAACTCAAAATTATAACGCATATTGTTTCCATAGAGACTGGTGATACCACCAAGATTATAGCCCTTAGTGACCCATAAGAACTGGAATTAATCGCTTCTCGACCTTTTGGCTAAGATCAAGTGTAGTATCTGTTCTTATCAGTTTAATATCTGATACGTCCTCTATCCAAGGACAATATATTAAATGTATTTTTGGAGTAGGGAGTTGGAATAGGAGCTTGCTCCATCCACTCCACGCATCGAACTGGTATTGCAGTACCTCCAGGAACGGTGCACCAAAAAAAAAAAAAGAACTGGAATTAAACTCACCCCATATTAGAAAAACTAACAATTTTAGATCCTAAAGTAAGAAGGAGGAGAGAAGGAGGAATGGAATGGGAAATGGGAACACAGGAGGAAAAGACATAAGTGACGGCAGGTACGTTAAGAGGTTAGCAATGGATGAGAGGAAATGGACTCTATACTTTTTTTTAAATCAACTGAGGATCCACTCTGCCAGACTTGGTGTAATCACAGGAGTGGTTTTCACAATGGTTTAAATGGTTAATTTTATATTATATATTTCACCACAGTATTATTTGTCCTTAAAAGAGAGTATCTAAGAATATGTGGCAGTTGGACTGTGCTCCTCTAGGTGAGCCATTCGAAACCACCAGCTGCTCCACAGGAGAAAGATGGGACTTTCTACTCCTGCAGAGAATTCCAGGTCTGAGAAGCTACAGAGGCTATTTCATCCTGTCCTATAGAGCTGCTGGGCTGGCATTGACTCCATGGCAGTGAGGCTTTTTGGTTTTATCAACTACTCACTTCACGTGCCACAATGCATCCATTCTAAAAAAATCATGAACTAACTGTATATTTTAGAATGGAGACATGGAAATGAGGGAGCATGCAAAGCCGAGACCCAAAACCAATCTGTAGACAGTTGGACAACACCTTACAGAAGAATCACAAGAAAGAGAGGAACCAGTCGGTGCAGTATAGCACAGATGAAACCTACAACTTTCCTTTAGTTCTTTAATGCTTTCCCCCATCCCACTATCATGACCTCAATTTTACCTTACAAATCTGCCTGGAACAGAGCATGTACACTCGCATTGATAGGAGCTTGAGATACAGGGAACCCAGGATAGATAAACCCCTCAGGACCAATAATGAGAGTAGTGAGAGTAGTAATACCAAGAGGGTCACAGTAAGGTGGGGAAAGTTGGAAGAACCGATCACAATGATCTCCATATAACCCCCCTGCAGGGGAATAAACAACAGCAAAGTGGGTGAAGGGAGACAGCAGTTGGCGTAAGACATAAACATAGAGATTATAAATTATCATGATTTCAGGAGTGAGGGAGCCTGGGGGAGGGGGAAATGAGCTGATACCAAAGATTCAAGTAGAAAAATATGTTTTGAAAATGATGATGGCAATATATGTACAAACATGCTAGCCACAATGGATGCATGTATGGATTGTTATAAAAGCTGTTAGAGCCCCTAATAAAATGATTTTTTCTAAAACAGGAAAATATTTAATTTTATTTTCATCATTTTATTGGGGGCTCATACAAATCTTATCACAATCCATACAAACATCAATAGTATAAAGCACATATGTACATTCATTACCCTCATCATTCTCAAAACATTTGCTGTTCACGTAAATCCCTGGCATCAGCTCCTCATTTTTTGCCCCTCCCTCCCTGCTCCCCCTTCCCTTTTGAGCCCTTGATCATTTATAAGTTATTATTTTGTAATAACTTACACTGTCCGACGTCTCTCTTCACACACTTTTCTGTTGTCAGTCCCCCAGGGAGGAGGTTATATGTAGATCCTTATAATCCATTCGCCTTCTCTACCCCACCCTCCCTCTACCTTCCCAGTATCACCACTCTCACCACTAGTCCTGAAGGGATCATCCGCCTTGGATTCCCTCTGTTTTCAGTTCCTATCTGTACCAGTGTACATGTGTACATCCTCTGGTCTAGCCAGATTTGTAAGGTAGAATTAGGATCACTATAGTGGGGGGGGGGGGGTAAGGGTATGAAGCATTTAGGAACTAGAGGAAAATTGTATGTTTCATTATTTTTACACTGCACTCTGACTCATCTCTCCTCTCCCCGCAACCCTTCCGTAAGGGAATGTCCAGTTGCCTACAGATGAACTTTTGGTCTCTACTCCGCACTCCCCCTCATTCACAATGATGAATTTTCGTTCTTTGATGCCTGATACCTCATCCCTTGGACACCTTGTTATCACACAGGCTGTTGTGCTTCTTCCATGGGGGCTTTGTGGCTTCTTAGCTAGATGGCTGTTTGTTTACCTTAAAGCCTTTAAGATCCCAGAAACTTTATCTTTTGATAGCTGGGCACCATCAGCCTTCTTCACAACATTTGCTTATGCACCCGCTTTGTCTTCAGCGATCGTGTCAGGAAAGTGAGCATCATGGAAAGCCAGTTTAATGAAACAAAGTATTCTTGTATTGAGGGAGTACTTGAGTGGAGGCCCAATGTTCATCAGCTACCCTATTACTAAACCTATAAATATATGCACATAGATCTGTTTCCCCTTCCTCATATATAAACATGTTTACATATGTACATGCCTTTATTTAGACCTCTAAAAATTCCCTTTGCTCCCAGCTCTTTCCTCTATTTCCTTTTACTTTCCCTTTGCCCCACTATCATGTTCAGCCTTCATTAGGGCTTCAGTAATTCCTCTCGGTTACATTAACCTTCGTCATGCCCTACTAGGCCTCTTACACCCTCCTCACCACCTATTTGGTTCACGTTTTATTCCCTTGTCCCTGAGTTTGTCAACAGCTACTTCCTCTCCCATGTCTCCTGGAACCACAGGTCCCATTGTTTTCTCCTTCAGATTGTTCACCAATCCTATCTTATTTAAACAGACCTGTGGAGATAATAACATGCACAAAAATGGGACAGGACAAAACCAAGAAACAAAACAAAACAACAACAAATAGCCAATGACAAACAACACAAAACAAAACCACAACTGACCAACAACAAAAAAGAAAAGTTTTTAGTTAGTACAAGGACTATTGGCCTTTAGGAGTGTTTTCTGGTCGAGTCTGATGGGGTGCCAAGACCTGCCCCCAAAGTCTATTTTTGGTATTCCCTGAGGACTTTGTTGCTCTGTTCCCCTTGCTGTTCTGTTGCACGCCCTTAGTGTTTTGCCTTGGGGTGTTGGATCAGATCAGGCATAATTCCCACACTGTGCCTCCAGTGTTGTCCCCTGTAGGGATATGGGTAAGTGAGGGATGTGGTTTCTCATAGTGGGGTTGGCCATATGGTCTTCTCTGTGGATTGGCTGCTGTGAGCGAGAACACCGTCATCAAGGGTTGGTGGACCAGGATGTGCTCCACTCTCTCTTCCGCCCCTTTAATTTTCTCCCATGTGCTCTGGTCAGACATATCTCCTTAACTGAGCTGGAGCTTCAATGCTGTCCTCAAATAAATTCTCCTCAGAGGAAGACCAGCTGTCCACATAGTTGGGTGTGGGACTGGCCCCTCAGACCTCTCTACTGGTTCCCTACTCCATGCAGGTATGTTGCATTCATGTATTGGAGCACTTGGTTGAAGTCTGGTCTCTTTTTCGAACAGGAAAAAAAATTTTTTTTAACACTTTATTAGGGTCTCATACAACTCTTATCACAGTTCATACATATACATACATCAGTTGTATAAAGCACATCTGCACACTCCTTGCCCTAATCATTTTTTTCTCCTCTTTTCTTTTTTTATATTTTATTAGGGACTCATACAACTCTTATCACAATCCATACATATACATACATCAATTGTATAAAGCACATCCATACATTCCCTGCCCCGATCATTCTCGAAGCATTTGCTCTCCACTCAAGCCCTTTGCATCAGGTCCTCTTTTTTTTCCCCCTCCCTCCCCTCTCCCCCTTCCCTCATGTGCCATTGGTAATTTATACATCGTTATTTTGTCATATCTTGCCCTATCCAGAGTCTCCCTTCCCCCCTTTCTCTGCTTATTCACTTTCAAGCTTTTAAGACCACAGACACTATCTCTTTTGATAGCCGGGCACCATCAGCTTTCTTCACCACATTTGCTTATGCACCCATTTGTTTCAGCGATCCTATCATGGAGATGTGCAGTCAATAATCCCTGAACTAACTACAAGCTTTTCTCTTGTGAACTGATTTGTTCTGTTCTTTGTCAGTGGTTTGTTTTTGTTGTTTTGTTGTCTGGTTGTATACTGTTGCTTTGTTTTCCTCTGTCTTGTTTTCGTGCATGTTAGTGTCTCCACAGGTCTGTCTGAATAGGACAGGCTGGATGAACTATCTGGAGGAAAAACAACGGGACCGACAGTTCCGGGGGGACTTGGGGTGTGGGGGTAGGGGGGATAAGGAAGTGGTGTTAACAAACCCAGGGACAAGGGAAAAACATGGGACCCCAAATGGTAGAGAAGGGGGAGTGGCAGGCCTGGTGGGAAATGATCAAGGGTAAGGTTGCTTAGAGAAGAGGTATACTCTAGCCCAGGTGGCGACGAAGCATGGTAGTAGGGCAGGAGGAAAGTCAAGGGAGATGGAGGAAAGAGCTAGGAGTCAAAGGGCATTTATGGAGGTCTAGACAAAGACATGTACATGCAAATATATATGGGAGGATGGGGAAATAGATCTATGTGTCTATATTTATAGGTTAAGTATTAAGGTGGCAGAAGGACCTTGGGCCTCTACTCAAACACTCCCTCAATGCATGAATACTTTCTTTTATTAAATTGGAACTCTATGATGCTCACTCTCCCGACACAACGGCTGGAGCCAAAGTGGGTGAACAAGTAAATGTGGTGAAGAAAGCTGATGGTGCCTGGCTAACAAAAGAGATAGTGATTTAAAGGCTTGAAGATAAACAAGCGGCCATCTAGCTCAGAAGCAACAAAGTCCACATGGAAGAACACACCAGCCTGTGTGATCGAGTGGTCCCGAAGGGATCAGTTACCAGGCATCAAAGAAGGAAAAAATTTTAAGAAAGTTTGTATTCAATCAACTTGTTCATTCGTGGTATAAGAGATTTTGGCTTTCTTCTGATTAAAGTGTTAGGCTACTAACAAATAGGTGGAGATTCAAATCCATTACCTGCTCCCATGTTGAAAATGTAACAGTCTGGCTCTTTGGAAAGATGTGCAGCTTCAGACATGCTCTGAGGCAGCTATTCATCACTGTCTGTTGACTGTGAGGTGGACCCCATGGAAATGGGTTTTGAATTGAGTGTATATTTTTCACTGAAGGAATACAATGGGTGACACTCAGCATTTCTGAATGAACAACTCACTGCCCCTGCCATCAAGTTGATGCTCACCTTACCTTCCCGACATGATCGCTAACGACAAAGTGGGTGCATAAGCAAATGTGGTGAAGAAAGATGATGGTGTCTGACTATCAAAAGATATATCGCCTGGAGTCTTAAAGACATGAAGACAAATAGGCGGCCATGCAGCAGAGAGGCAAGAATCCACATGGAAGAAGCACACCACCCTGTGTGATCACAAGGTTTCAATAGGATCGGGTATCAGGCATCAAAGAATGAAAATCATATCATTGTGAATGGGAAGAGTGCGGAGTGGGGACCCAAAGTCCTTCTTCAGGCAACTGGACATCCCTTTACAGAAGATTCTCTGGGAGGAGACATGCCAGTCAGGGTGCAGTATAGCACTGATGAAACATACCATTTTCCTCTAGTTCTTTAATGCTTGCTCCCCCCACTATCATGATCCCAATTCTACCATAAACTGGTAAACATAAGAGCTGGAAACACAGGGAATCCAGGACAGATAAACCCTTCAGGATCAATAATGAAAGTATAGACACCAGGAGAGGAAGGGAGAACCGATCACAATGATCTACATATAACTCTTTCCCTGGGAGACAGACAACAGAAAAGTGGATGAAGGGAGACAATGGACAGTATAACACATGGATAAAAACCAAAGCCATGATCTTAATGGGAGAATAATGTCCCATCTTTCTCCCTCTGAGCAGTGAACTGGTTCGAAAAGCCAGTCTCTCAAGTAGCCAAAAACTTACCTCAACACAGCTGCTTCCTGTTCTATAGAGGAAATACAGGGCACTGTATTTGCCAGGGTCACGAAAACCAATAGTCTCACATGTAATTATTTGAGATGCAGACAAGATTGCAGGGAAAGACTCAAGGGCAAAAGTGAGCCAGATGATTTGAGGAAGCAAATTTTGTGGTCAAGCATATTTGGAGAGCACTGGGTCCTTTTGAGATAATAAATGCAAATTTCCAGTAGTATCATTGATGTCAAGAAGGTGTACGCATACCTTTGCTAAACAAATTGAGGTCTAGAGAGGTCTAGAAACCAATGGTCTTCAACTATTACAACAGAAATTCATACTATTTGGTTGGCAGAAGATTAATCATGTACAGGAAGTCAATAACTTCAATCTTCTTTGTTCTACCATTTTTCTTGTAGATTTATAAAATGTTAATAATATTTAAAGATTTAAAAGCTTTACATGGTCATGTGAACAAAAAAATCAAACTTTATTACACTTCAATAAAAAATAATAGCTCCTTTTAAAAATTTCCAACCTTAGATAGCAACAAAGTTGGGGTTTTTTATCTTTTTATTGAGCTCGTACAACACTTATCACAATCTATACATCCATTCATTGTGTCAAGCACATTTGTACATGTGTTGTCATCATCATTCTCAAAACATTTGCTTTTTACTTGAGCCCTTGGCATCAAATGCTCACTTTTTCCCCTTCCTTCCCACTTCGCCCTCCCTCATGAAACTTCAACAATTTATAAATTATAATTATTTTGTCATATCTTACACTGTCCAATAGCTCCCCTCACCTACCTTTCTGCTGTCCGACCCCCAGAGAAGAGGTCATATGTAGATCCTTGTAATTGGGTCCCCCTTTCTATCCCAGGTATGAATTTGCTTAGCTGGTCTGGTTTTCAGTGTGGTCTGGAAGCCATTTCCAATACTTGAACATACCACCAGTGCTTTGTGCAATTTAATAAGAACAAGTTTACAAACCTCACACTCAAAATACTCAACAAGCCTTCAGTGTAAAGAAAATACCCCAGGTGGGCTGAAAGTTTCATGCTGCATGTAGTCACAAGAAAAACATTTTCTAAAATAGGAATCAGAGAATTTCTGTCTCCGTTTTTAATGGTTCAAGATAGTGATGAACAGTTGTCCTTTGTGATAATTGGATGCTGTTTTTCTATGACTGATCATGAAGAATCCATTTCCTAATAAGGGCTAAAGTCACCCAGAAAGAATTGCCCGTTAAAGGGGATATTTGGTTAAAGTAAATACATTTTTAAAAATACAGAGGAAGTAATGTCATATTATGTCTTAACTTTTTCATATTATGTCTTGAATATTAAGGGGATTAAATTATGTACCTAAGCACATTTAGAACTGAGGAAAGTATAATAGAGATTTTTATTATATTTAATTTTGTTTTACAAAAGTAGCTCTCTAAACTTAAGGATGAATTTCTGTTATGTAGGATGATTCTCAGCTGAAAAGTTTCCTTAGGGCTTGCTTTATGTCTTTGTTTCTAAGACTGTAGATAAAAGGATTCAGCATGGGTGTGGCTACAGTGTACATCACTGAAGCTATTGCAGTGGCCCTGGAGTTTTCAATAGCAGCAGAACTAAGATAAACCCCGAAAGCTGTACCATAGAACAAGGAGACCACGGAGAGGTGAGATCCACAGGTGGAAAACGCTTTATATTTCCCCCTAACTGATAAAATTTTCAAAATGGAGGACACAATCTTCGTGTAAGAGAAAAGGATCCCAATGAGTGGAATAGCACCCAAAATTCCAATTGTTAAATACATGACTAAGTCAGTGAGGAATGTGTCAGAACAAGCAAGTTGGATGACCTGATTAAGTTCACAGAAAAAATGGGAGATTTCCAATTCTGTACAGAAAGACAAATGCAAAACCATTAAAGCATTTAATACAGAGTGCAGAAATGATAATACCCAGGAAGCCAGAAGAAGGAGGCCACAGAATCTTGGGTTCATGATGACAATATAGTGCAGTGGGTGACAGATGGCCACAAACCGGTCATAGGCCATCACTGTCAATAGGAAGTTGTCTAAGACCGCAAAAAGCAAGAAAAAAAACATCTGGGTGATGCAGTCTTCATATGTAATTACTTTGTTCTGCCCTTGGATGTTCATCAGCATCTTTGGGACGGTGGTGGATGTGAAACAGATGTCAGTAAAGGAGAGGTTGGAGAGGAAGAAGTACATGGGTGTGTGGAGGTGGGAGTCTGTGGTGATGGCCAGGATGATGAGCAGGTTCCCAGTGATGGTGACCAGGTACATGGAGAGGAACAGTCCAAAGAGGAGGGGTTGCAGCTCTGCCTCTTCAGAAAGCCCCAGAAGGATGAATTCTGGAATCTGAGTGTGGTTTCCTGATTCCATGGAGCTGATGAAACTACTGGGAAAGAGAAAAGAGCACTGTAAACTCTTCCATAAGCGGATAACAATGGTTTATGGGATATATTTTCATTTAAAATTTAGACAATTAATTAATTAATCCCTGTTAATATCTGTATATCTCTTTTTCTTGATGTTCATGTACTCAATATTCACTTTGATGCTGAAACTGTCAAGCTGTCCTTTCTTCTAATACCACCTTTCGCCTAAAACATTATATTTTTCTACAAATTCCTTAAGACTGAATGCCAGTTCAACAAATGTGTATGACCTGATATTTTATGCCAATTGTTTCTGAAAGTTTTGGGAACCTCAGTGAAAATATAAAATTCTTACCCTTATTTGATGTGAACAGCAGAAGATGCAAATTTTGAACTCATCCCTTACAGAGGTAGCAAGAATGAAGGAATTTGGAAGTCACATGTAAACAATTGGTCCAATTGACTCATGAAGCATGAAAACAGCAGTCATGTCTGGAACAGAACTCTCCTCCATGTACCAATATTCAACTATATAAGTTTGAGAGACCAGCACTTGCCCAGGGACAAAATTCAGAGGGTTATGGAGGAAGGAGGAATAGAAACAGGAAACACAAAGAGGCAGCGGGATCAGTTATGGTACATCAAGGAACAGCACTGGATGAGTTAAATCAGAATGTGTGTGATTTCTTGAATGATGGTCAGGTCTGTAAGCCACGTAATTTAAAGTGAGATGTAAACCAGTTATAGAGTAACAAGAAATGCTTCTTAGTATAATCACTTCTGATACAGAGGCTTATAGCAGAAACCTGAATGCAGTAAGGATGCTAGTCACAAGCAGGGCACGTTGTACAGAGACAGCGCCTGTGCTCCCCCCGACACGGGACTATTCCTCACCCCTCGGACACCACGGTGGATGGTGTAACTGAGGTGCAAAAAAGGAATCTGGACTGAAATTGTATTTTAAAATGATGGAAATATGGGATCAGATGGTTATGAGGTTGTAAAAGACTCCATGATTGAGAACTTTCGGGTCATTTAGTAGTTTTGTATGTATTATTATAACACAAAACGTTACAGCATATCCTATTATATTATGCTGATGTGCTAAGTGGTGCAAATGAGCAAGCACTTGACTACTCGTCAAAAGCTAGGCATTTACAAAAGTTAGGCATTACGGAGGAATCTAAAGGCAGTCCTGGTGATCTGCTTCCCAAATGTCACAACCTTGAGAATCCCAAAGCCCAGTTCTACTCTGCACACTTGGGTTCATCCAGAGTTGGAGCTGACTTGGTGACAGCTGACAGCATCAACACTGTTAAATGATAGAATGTAAAGTTATCCGTATATACTAATATAATGTATATGAATGGTATGTAAGTCAGCCTCCCACAAAAGTTACTCTTGCCTCAGTTTCTAGGTGATATAGTATTTCCCTTTTTGGACAGTAAAGGGCAGCTTAAGGTGTCTGCTCAACGTGTATCTCATTTACTGATAACTGCTCCTGCTCTCTCCACATTGATCTATGATGGTGTGTTATGGATGCTGAGACAATTCAATGACAAAAAAGTACTAAAAATAAAATCAGTTTCACTCTCCTATGAGAACTGAGTTGAGAGTCAATAATCCAAAACCAGATCTTTGGGTATTTCAAAAACCAGTAATCCCTTTAGCAGAGATTTTATTTCAGGCCATCTTCTGCCATGTGACAGAAAGCCAGTCTACTGAGAGGAAGGAAGGAATGAAGGAAACAAAAGGGGGAGAAAGGAAATTAGTACAAGCTTTGTATAATCAGAGAAAGGAAGGTTATATTACCAAGTTCTAAACCCCACTATACCAAAAATGTAAAAATAGTGGACTTAACGAACTAGATAAATATTTTAATATATGATGTAAATGAATTCCTATCCTCACATTATAAATGAAATATTAAAATAGATTAATTGATTGAAATATTCATATGTAGAATATGGCAGAGAATTTAAAAAATAACTTATCTTCATTCCTTTTCAAAAATTCAGGGCATTGAGGTGTCATTTTGATATTAAATACAGTGATAGTTTAATATACTTGTCACATGCTAGTGGACTCTACAAGCCTTAAAACAATAGTAATGACATAAATTCTCTATAATCTCTTCCAGAAAGCAAGAGCAGAAGGAATATTTCCTAATTCATGCTGTGGAGCTAGCAGTATTCTAATATCTAATCCAGTAGTCCTGGTGGGATAGTGAATTATCATTAAGCTGCAACATCAAGATCAGCAGTCTGAAATCACCAGTCTCTGCATGTGAGAAAGTTGAGGCTTTCTGCTCCATCGACTGAGTCAAATCTTGGAAACTCATGGGGACAGTTACATGCTGTCCTACAAGGTCTCTATGAGTCAGAATAGATTTGAGGGCAGTGAGTAATATCAAAACCAGATACAAATATATAACAAAGGAAGACTATCATTCAATATTACCCAAGACAATAAATGGAAAAACCTTCCACAATTACTAAATAGTTGAATCCAATAATGTATGACAAGAATAATATATTACAACTAAGTTATATTTATTCCAGCAATGAGAGAGTGGTTCAGAATTTGAAAATTAGTTTATATAACATCCTACATCAACCAGTTAAGGAAAAACTGATATGTAGAAAAACTAAACATCAACTAAAGACAAGAATTCATAAAGTTAAATCACAGTAAGCATTTGATAGCATTCAAAACTATTACTTACTTTTTAATTTCCCCCAAAAAATGTTGAAAAAAGTTTTAAAAGCTTGATAGAGTACATCTATGAAACTTACCACTAGGGTCATGGTTAATTGTGAAAATTTAAACATTTTCCCCTTTGGATTCATAACAGGGCCAGGATATCCTCTCTTAAAACTCTTATTTAAAAGCAAAGCCTAAGAAGCACAGTAACAAAATTTTACAAATAAAAAATCCTACAGACTGAGAACGAAATAAAACTGTCTTTGTTCACAGAAGACCTCACTGTCTATGTAGAAAACCCGAAGAAACAGCCACAAACAGAAACTAATAAGGAGAGCAAAATGATAGCTTGCAAAATAAAGATATAACCACCAATAAATTTCCACATAACAATAATGAACAGTAACATACCAAAATGAAATTCTGGTCCATGGCAATAATACATCAAAATACAAACAAAATTCATAGTCAAAAACTACATGATACCGGTGAGAGAAATGAAAGGACCGTATAAATAGACATTCTCTGTTCATGAATAGGAAGGATCAGCAACACTGTGAAATGTAAAATCTTCCCAACTAGATCCATATACTAAATGCACTTCTAATCAAGACCTAAACCAGTGTATAGCTATTGACAAACTGATAGATGAAGTTGATACTTAACCCTTGTGGTCTTCTTCCCCAAACCAAGAAATCAAAATTAAAATACTTTTAAACTCCCTAACTTCAATCTCGTCATAAAACCAACATCCGACAAATACCAAGTGAGAGACATTTTACGAAACAGTTAACCAACACACGTCAACAAATATCAGGGTACCTGTCACAGCCACAGGAGTCCACGGAAGTCTAACAAATAAATACAGGATTCTGGATAGAGATGATAATAGGCATCTAAGTGACAGGTTTATGGGAAGTGTCTTTACTGTATTTGTAATTTTTCTATTAAAAACCAAACAAACCTGCTATCTCTAGAGCTTCACCCATGCTGCATTGCATGTCACAAAGAACATAAGAAAACACATAACCAAGAGTCAAGAGAATTACCAACAATGACAAAATACAACAGAGATAAAATCCCAATGTGAAAAAATAGCCAATATTAAAACACACTAATAATCATATTGACACAAAGTAGAGAGATCAAATGACAAGATTTTAACCATTGAAGACAAATTTATCGTTTTAATTTACTATGGTCATCTCTACAATACTCTGCTGGATCACCAGGTTATTCCTATCTCTCAATCATGGTCAGAGACAGTAATGAGAATGAGAGTTCCTGCTGGGGATGGCAGGGGGCCTAGATGAGGGCAGGGAAGAGGATAAGAGGGATCTGGTATCAAGAAGTACAAGAAGGAAAAAAATGTTTTGAAGCTGATGATGTACAACATTGCTTGATAAGACTGAGCTATGGAATGGTATGATGTCTGGATTGGGTCTTAACACAATTGTTTAAAAGAAGGAAAAATACATTACAATAAATTAGCATTAGAAAAACTGTTGAAAGTGTAAAGTTAAGTAAAAATGTTAATATTAGTCATATGCAAATACCTTGAAAACCACAAGCTGTTAACTTGACCCAGAGTTCACTACTTGCCTTGGCCTAGAAAAATCACAGTTTTAACTGCATCTCTTAAACCCAAATTCTGATTCTAATTTTATGGAAGACTTTAAAAAATAAATAACTTTTTAATATTTTAAAATAAACAAGTAAAAAGTAATTAAAAACATCAAGCTGCCTCATATTGCTTGGTCAATTTTGGATGTATTATTACTCAAATCTTCAGATGCATCTCCCACTTCTACTGTGCTTTTTCCACTCTTCATCTCTCTGCGGGTTTCAGGGCAGCAGGAGTCTGCTCTGCACATGGACCAGAGAAATGTCTCCAAAGGCAAGTCTGACTGCAGATAGACTGTGCTGCTAATTCTGCCTCAGAGTTGTCCTTCCTTAGGCAAAATATACAGCTTCGTGTTACATAGTTGCTGCCTGCCTGTCCACACTCATGCTTCACTTTCCAGTCCTTGCTCTCATTGTTCATCAGTTATTAATTATTATGTGAAATTTCAAATGCACACCTTATGGTTTCAATAATCCCAACATTACTGCCCTCCTGTCTCCTCCTTCAGAGCTCAGTGTGACCATTATCTCTCTGTGAAACCTTCACTAAAATTCCCCAGGAAGGACAGCAACAATATGATCCACTTCAGTAGGATTGCAGAGCCGGGATAAGCACGCACTTACCGTCTGTTCCCTTACGGAGAATGTCAGATACGGGAAAGAAGGGAAACTGTCTACCAGGCTATAATTTAATGTTAAATAAGAGTTTTGTGAGTGACTATGTGAACAAACATTTGAATGAGGTTAAGAGACACGTGAATGCAGTGCAGCAAGGAAGGCTGTTGAGAGAAGGAGGTTGCAGGAATGAGAGCCAGCACTGGGGAAGACAGATCAGAGAAAGAAGACATTGTCATGTAGCCAGAATCAGTCTCTACGGCCAGGAACTCTAACTTAGCAGAAAGTTATCTATTAAACTTGCTTTTATTTGTTATACCTGTTGATACGCCTACAGATAGTGCCAATAAGAGAGGGCCATCACGCATCACCAATCTCCAGGCACCTGCGATGATGTTGTAGCTCATCCAGAGAAGACTTCACCAGTGCTCTCTCTTCCATGTACCACTGCTAAAGGTAGATGTCATGCTGCCAGGAATAACATGGAGATGAACCCACTCGTGAGGCTTCTAGAAGGTACAATTGTGTTTTCTCATGCCCTTAGGTGAATCCAGTAGATCTGGGTCAGTGTAGAGGAAGTATTTACAGTCCTTTGGCTCTAGTGGAGGAAATCCCTTGTGCCTCATTAATGAAGTATTCTTTTGTCTTACATTCCCTCAGAATTGTATTTCTCTGGAGCTAAGAGAGGAAAATTCAAACTTTGGCCAGTTTGACCCTCAGGAGACAACATGGAGCTCCGTGTGCAGCTTTCTCCCATTGGACTGCTTCTTCTCAGAAGGTGGTCATCTCTATTGTGCTGTGTCTCCAGCATCCAGGGTAATGGCTAATGATCACTCTGAGATGCTTTTACTTCTCCAAAGACCTAAAGTACCGAAAGGACATCATTTACCAAGATGCTAGGTTTTTATGAAGCACTACTGATCACATACAGCCCCACCCCATCACTGCTCTATTTTTACCATGTCTTTTATTTCAATTAATTAACAATAGATCCTGAGTAAATGGAATGCCATCCCTGTAGGTAAGGTGTTGGAAGATAAGATGATAGGATATTCTCCATGAGTGTCTACACATCTATGGTTCATAATAGATAAAATGCCTAAATGTCTTCAGGTCTATACGATGGATCATACATAATCTTGAAATTTTAATTAATAATATAATATAATACAGTACAGTATAATATAATATAATAATATATCATAATAACATTTCACATACCATATCAATGTATTTCACATACCACATCAATAAATTCAAATTATACTATTATTTATGAAAATCATTTGCTAATTCAACTCAATGACACCTATTATCTGAAAGGGAATCTGTCCATCTGGTAGCTTTCTACTCTGTGAATGGAAAGAAGTATTGCAGAAGGATCCACTCTAGCTAAAGATGTGAGGAGAGAAGAAGGGAAATCTTTCTGAGGAGGAGCGACTTAAGGCAATGGACGGAGGATGGGGAGTGGAGGAATTGTCCCAGGGAAGAGGCTCCTCTGGCCTGATTAGTATCTGCTTCAGGGATCTTTTTGTACCTTTTACAGCTGAACTCCAGAATTCATTGTTCTGGTTTGGCCTTTTGGCATCAATTAAAGTCATACTTGCCTGATCAGTGCATGAGATGATAAAGATGTGGATGGGTCCCATCACAGAACCTGAATAAATGTCTGATATTAAAAGATACACAGGATTTGTACATGAATATCCAGTGCATTACATTCTGTGTTGTTTTCTATTCCTCAATTAGTTTTTTTTTTGCATGATTTTATACATTAATAATTATTAGGGTACTTAAAAGTATGTGGAAATTTTGAATTAATAGTTAATAGAACGTTGCCTCTTTTCCACTTCTCATATATAGCCCTCACATGTTGCTGGTGGGGAGAAAGGGTGCAAGTATTGTGAAGAACAGATTGTTAGTTTCTCCAAATGCTAACCCTAAGTTCAGCAAGTAACCAGCAATTCCACTGCTAGGTACTGCCCAAAAAGAATTAAAAAGAGGTGTTTAAATAAATACTGGCAAATGAATGCTTACAGAAGCAGTATTCACAAGTACTAACTGGAATAAACAATCCAAATGTCCATCAACACATGAACACCAGGTGGCCTTGACATAAAATAGATGATTGTTCCATCATTGAAAACCCATGAAGCAGGATTACATGACACAGAATGGCTGATTCTTGGAAACTTACTCCTAGTGAGGAAGAAAGCACATCCAACTCACTGCTGTGGATTCAGGTCTTACACAGAGTGACCTGTGGGGTAGAGCAGAACTCTACAGAGGTTCCTCAAACTGCCAAAGCTTTCTCTCATCAAGGAGCTGCTGCCTTGAGACTTCAAACCGCTGGAATTTAGGTTTGTAACTGTTAATTTGGTTTTGTGTCAACGTGGTTGAGCCAAGATTCTTAGTAGTTAGCAACTGGTGTTTCCCCTGATGTGACCTAATATAAAAAACTCCATGATGGAATTTACTGTGAGCAGTAAAGCAGATTGAAGAGGATTAGGGAGTTGATGGTCTCATTAGCCAAGTCTTAGCTCTGCTGCAATTGAAAAAATAGTTTCCACATGGGTGTAACCCACTCTTATATAAGCAGACTTAGTGGGCAGACTTGCCACTTCTCCCTTGATGGATCTGGATCCTACATCTGTCTCATTGACCCTTGAGCCAAGAGCTGCCATATTGCTTCACAATGTGGGATCTATCATTGACCTGCCCTAATGACTGCCAATCTTGGATTTTTTTACTCAGCGACCAGAAGTCTGATCTGTTTAACTTGAATTTTTCTGTATCTACCTCCATCAGCCTATGGTCTTCTTGCTTCCTGGTTTGCCTACCTTAGCAGTTACTGGGACATGTTATGTCTCCCATCAAAATCTGCCCCATAAGTTTGAGTCAGATTGTACTTCCTCCCTCATCAATAGTGTGAGCCATTCCCTTGATATATATTTCTTTATCTATCTATGTGGAGATATAGGTATAGAGAGAGAGCTAGAGGTATAGATAGGAAGAGAAATATGTATCAGAGGAATTTCTCACACAGGTTTAGAAGTGACAGATAGAATGATAGATAGATAGATAGATAGATAGATAGATAGATAGATAGATAGATAGATAGATACACAGATACATTAATAGATAGCTATAGATGTCAGGATATCATGGGTCTTGGTTGGACTGAGGATGCATTCTAGCACACCAGCTGAGTGCTTTACCTCAGTGTCACCAGGGTTCTAGTGGCCATGGTGGGGTGGGGGCAGGAATACAAGAGTTCATATCATATCCTCCCATTTATATAAAATATGGCAATTGCCAATAATTATTGAGGCTTCTTTTTATGATAGATAAATTATTTTATTGGGGGCTCTCACAGATCCTTTAACAATCCATACATCAATTGTTACAAGCACATTTGTACACATGTTGCCTTTATCATTTAAAAAATATTTTCTTTCTGTTTGAGCCCTTGGTCTCAGCTCCTCTTCCCACCTGTCACCTCAGGGAACTCTGATGAATTGTAAATTACTATTAGTTTCATATTTTACACCATGGCTATCTCCCTGTGTCCATGTTATTATTGTTCATCCTGGAGAAGGGGGTGGATTGTGTGTCATTGTAGTCGGTTCCATGTTTCTCCCCTTACTCCACCCCGCCCCAACACCCACCTTCCCTCTACGCAATGTATTGCTACTACCATTGCTGCTTCTGAGGGGTTTATCTCTCTTGGATTCCATGTGTTGAGATTTCTTCTGTACCAGTGCACGTGCTCTGGTCTATCCAGATTCTTGAGGTAGAACTGGGGTCATGATAGCGGGGAGGAGGAAGCATTAAAGAACCAGAGGAATGTTTTGTATTGCATCAATGCTATGCAACAAACTGGCTGTCTCATTTTTTCCTTGTGACCATTCTGTGAGGGAATTTCCAATTATTTATAGATGAGATTTGTGTCTCCACTCTGACCCGCATCATTTGCATCAATATATTTGTTTGTTTGGGTTCTTCTGATGCTTAAAACGTTATCCCATTGACACCTTGTGATCACACAGGCTGGTGTGCTTCTTCCACGTGGGCTTTGTTACTTCCCTGGTAGGTGGCCATTTGTTTAGCTTCAAGTCTTTAAGACCCCCAGACACTATAATTTTAATAGCTGGCCACCATCAGCTTACTTCACCATATTTGCATATGCACTCATTTGACTTCAACAATCTTGTTGGGAAGGTGAGCATCACAGAATGCTAGGTTATAGTAACAAAGTTTTCTTGTATCAATGCTTTTTAATTGCATGTTTGATCCATTTCAGACTGAAAGCATCGACAGTATTTTTCAAATTCTTCATCAGTAACTCTCATGGTTGGTGTGTAAATTGGAGCATTAGTTGTATTGTTCAATTTCCTTGAAGAGGGATAAATATAATCACAGATAGCACTGCATTTCAAGATAATTCTTGAAATAGCCTTTCTCATAATCAATGAAACACTTTTTCTCTTTTTTTTGTGTCTTTCCTGGCATAGTAAACCATTATTATTTTCTGATTCAAAATGGCCTATTTCAGTTCACTAATGTCTGGAATCTCAATCTTTGTTTGTCCATTTCATTTTTTATAACTTCCAATTTTCCTAGATTCCTACCTCATACATTCCAAGTTCTGATTTTTTTTTAACAATTTATTGGGGCTCATACAATTCTTTTCACAGTTCCTACATATACATACATCAATTGTATAAAGCACATCTGTACAGTCTTTGCCCTAATCATTTTCTTCTCTTTTCTTGTTTTACATTTTATTAGGGACTCATACAACTCTTACCACAATCCATACATATACATACATCAATTGTATAAAGCACATCCATACATTCCCTGCCCCAATCATTCTCAAGGCATTTGCTCTCCACTTAAGCCCCTTGCATCAGGTCCTCTTTTTTCCCCCTTCCTCCCCATTCCCCCCTCCCTCATGTGCCCTTGGTAATTTATACATGGTTATTTTGTCATATCTTGCCCTATCCGGAGTCTCCCTTCTCCCCTTCTCTGCTGTCCCTCTCCCAGGGAAGAGGTCACATGTGGATCCTTGTAATCAGTTCCCCCTTTCCAACCCACTCACCCTCCACTCTCCCAGCATCGTCCCTCACACCCTTGGTCCTGAAGGTATCATCCACCCTGGATTCCCTGTACCTCCAGCCCTCATATGTACCAGTGTACAGCCTCTGTCCTATCCAGCCCTGCAAGGTAGAATTTGGATCATGGTAGTTGGGGGTAGGAAGCATCCAGGATCTGGGGGAAAGCTGTGTTCTTCATCGATACTACCTCACACCCTAATTAACCCATCTCCTCTCCTAAACCCCTCTATGAGGGGATCTCCATTGGCCGACACTTGGGCCTTGGGTCTCCACTCTGCACTTCCCCCTTCATTTAATATGATATATATATATACATATATACATATACATATATACATATACACACATATACACATACATACACACACATATATCTTTTTTTTTTTTTGCATGATGCCTTATACCTGGTCCCTTGGGCACCTCGTGATCGCACTGGCCGGTGTGCTTCTTCCATGTGGGCTTATTTGCTTCTGAGCTAGATGGCCGCTTGTTCACCTTTAAGACCCAAGACACTATCTCTTTTGATAGCTGGGCACCATCAGCTTTCTTCACCACATTTGCTTATGCACCCATTTGTCTTCAGCGATCCTATCATGGAGGTGTGCAGTCAATGATATGATTTTTTGTTCTTTGAAGCCTGGTAACTGATCCCTTTGGGACCACTCGATCACACAGGCTGGTTTGTTCTTCCATGTGGACTTTGTTGCTTCTGAGCTAGATGGCCGCTTGTTTATCTTCAAGCCTTTAAGACCCCAGTCACTATCTCTTTTGATAGCCGGGCACCATCAGCTTTCTTCACCACATTTACTTGTTCACCCACTTTGGCTCCAGCCGTTGTGTCGGGAGAGTGAGCATCATAGAGTTCTGATTATTATGTGATGCTTGTAGTCATTTTCTTTCTCATTTTGAGTCGTGCCCCATCAGCAAATGGAGATCTGGAAGGCTCTACTCTGCAGCGTGGACACCATCCCTGACAATGTAGACGACTCTACTTGGAGAAGGCAGCTCTTCCTCTGTCGCATTCTGAGTGCCCTCTGACCTGAGGGGCTCATCTTCTGACACTCTGTCTGACCAAGTTTTCCTTCTGTTCAGTAGGCCTTCAGTGTCTGACTGTGTTCTGATGTTAAGCATAATCATTTTAGTGGTCAGTTCCTCTGAAGTGGACAGCAGCTTCCTTCCTTGTGTTCTATTTTCAGTTTGGAAACTCCCCTGAGAGAAACCTGTTCAGTGTGGGTGACCATACTAGCGTTTGAACTATCAGTGACTTATCTTCCAGCATCACAGCAACACACACACACCCACAGTGTGCCAACCAAGTGGGAGAGTTCCATTTTAGAGAGATTATTAGCCCTTTATAGGGAAATTATAAATCATTGCTTTAGCATGTGTGATAATTATATTGATAAAATATTAATGTAGCTAATGTAGGAGAATTTGAAATGCTCTTTAGAAAAGCAAAGTATAAATGTACATGACAGATTTTTTTGGCCCAAAATACATCAAATGTTGATGTATACAAATAAAAAATTCAAGTGATTGGACATTATTTCTACAAAAACTAGAGTTGGATGAGGTCAATTAATAAGGCCCATTCACAAAAGAAGACCCATGCCTGCTAGATTAAGATATGTCATTAAGCAGAAAAGAGAATCTGAATTTGTATATGGCGTTCCCAAACTTCCATTCATCCATTTTTTTCTTACACGAGGGCACTTCTGCCTTACATTCAAGAGAGTCCTTCAGTTTCTTAAATGCACCACAAGCAAGTTTAAGACAAACATTTGAGCAACTGCTGATCTGTTTGACAGTCAGTGTCAGACTTCATTCTGAATGCTCATGTTGACCTTCTTCATCCTCTGGTCTAAAGGATAGAGTGAATTTGATTCCTGTGTAGTCATTTGGCTAGTTTGATGTGTATTTTTTCTGGTTATGTTGTTGATAAAAAGACATTTTCAATGAAGAAGGCACTGGTCTCACAAAACTCTTTCCTGCTTTCTGACTTCACTTCTATCACCAAGGCCATATTTTATAACTAGAGCTTATTCCTCTTTATTTCCATATTTTGCATTCCAAATGCCCAAAATTATCATGCCTCTAGATTTCATGATTAATCAGTCTCAGACTAAAGAAATTAGGAGAACTCTTCAATTTCTTCATGTCCAAAGTACATGAGATGAATGTAAGGTAAACAAATCAGAACGTGGTTGAAGAAACTATTGAACTCAAAGTCAGTAAGTGAGATTACAGGTCTGATGGAAAGCCACTGATGACTCCCAGGACCAACAGGCAATGTGACTGACCATTGACTAGTTTCAGTGATTGGTGCATAACTTTGGATATTATTTATATTAACCGGAGTTCCTTCTAGGCAAGTAAATATTAGACTATCTCATGCAGTGCTGTACTTCGAGTGGAGAAATGTTTAATACAAGGGGTGTAACACCCTTCCTCTTGATTGTGTGGTCCCTAGAAAGTCACCAAAATATGACAAGTTGATTGACAATTGGTGGAAGAGACTGAGAAGGGCTTGATGTAATGATAGAGACATTTCCTCAGGATGTGACATAATTTCTATATAAATGGACCCGCTGGAGAAGCTTGCTTGCTTTTTGCTGGGTTTGCATTATGCATCTGCTTCTTCATCCTCTGGTTCTTTGAACTTGAGTCAATGGTCTGCCATATTGCCTGCTGATCCTGGGATCCATCCGTTGCCTGCGACCTGACCTGTCATCAGACCTATTGACTTTGAATTCATTTACTTCTTCAACCCATGGCCTGATTTGCTCACTTGCATTCATCTCATATACGTTGAATATGTTATCAGGAAAGACCAGTCTCTGGAAAATGATACTTATTTAGTTTTAATTGCTCTTTGTATATTTGGGTTACAAAATCTTTATCAAATATTTGTTTTGTCAATATGATTTCCCACTTAGAGGTTTTCTATTGATTCTTGAATCAATTTCTGTTGCACAGCGGATCACTATAATTTTAATAACATATAGCTTAGCCATTTTTTTCATCAAGGATGCTTTTCTATTATATCTAAAACCTCATATCTCACTTCAAGTCTACCTAGATTTTATCATAACATTTCCTGGATTATTTGATATTTTTCATTTTACATTTAGGGTTATGATACATTTTGATTTATTTTTATACATGTATCTGAGGAATAAGGTCTATGAATGGATTATTTTTTTATCGAGTGATTGATTGTACATGAATTTACAATTGTTCCAGCAGTATTTGTTGTAAGGACTAGACTGGTATTTCTTCAATTTATTCACCACTAACTTTAGTGATTAGTCTTTAAATTTAAATAATAGTAGTAGTTAGTGGACTTCCTTGTAGACATGTACAAAGCACCCTCTGACAACAACATTTAACTTCAAGCCATGTCTTGAAATTTAATTCTTGTAAATGATGAGGTACTCCAGTGTCAACCAGTCATGCAGTTTCTCCAAATCTGCTTCCTGGGGTGGGTGTGTAGGGGCAACAACAATGATCAACGGAAGACATAATTAGGTTCATTTCATCATGTTGCCTCACTCAGCCAAGCCAGCAGAGAGGGAGTCGCTCAGAACAAATTCCCATCACGTAGCACTGATGAACAGAAAGACGAAAAGAAAATTTGGGAAGGAATTTTACAAGATATGGAAGTTTTTGATTCTTTGGGGAAGTGGATGTTTTTGTTTTCTCACCAATGTAAGACAAAACTAATATTTCGGGGCTCGTTGCTATAAATCTATAAACAAAATCGTCTAAAAACTATTGTTATGCATTGTCAATGGGAGAAAGGGAAAAATGGGGAAATTTTCAGAAGAATTCAAAAAAATAATAAAGAGGGTCAAAAGGAATTTAATAGAGTTAGAAACCTTAAATAAAAACACATGAAAATCCGAAGTTTAAGAATAAAATAACAGAAGAAACTCCTTAGAAGAATACAGTAGAAGAATTAATAGAGTGGAAGAAATAACCAGAGAACTAGAAAACAAGGACTCTGAGGTTAGTCAGTTTGAAGAATGAGTGGGGGGAATTGAAAGAGGTTTTAGGGTTCTTTGTGACCACAGGATGATAAATCATATACACACAATAGAAATTTCAAAGGAGATGAGTGGAAATCAACCCAGAAGACATTTTTCAAGAAATAATTGCAGAAAATTCCCCAAATATGGAAGATGAGATTATCATCCAAGATGCTCAACAAATTCCATATAGGTAACCTCTAAGAGACACACAAAAGGTGCATAATGATCACACTTACCAGATTCAAAGAGAATGAAATACTTTTGAGAGCAGCATGAGCTAAGGAAAATGTCACTTACACAGGAGCATCATTAAGATTAAGTGCTTTCCTTGGAAGAAGCACACCAGCCCGTTTGATCATGAGGTGTTGCTGGGATAGGGTATGGAAAGATCCAAAACAAACAATCATATCTATGCAAATGAGGGGGGTTAGAGTGGAGATCCAAAGTCCATCTATACACATTTGGACATCCCCCCAGAAAAGGGTCACAAGGAAGGGACAATTCGACCAAGGTGCAGTATGGCACCAAAGGAACACACATCATTCCTCAGTTCCTGAATACTGCCCCGGTCCCCCCACTACAATGATGCAGATCTACCTTACAAATCTGGCTAAACCAGAGTGCACCCATTAGTACAGATAAGAGCTCTCCACACATGGAATCCAGAACAGATAAACCTCTTAAGAATAGTAGTAGGAGTAGCAATATCATGAGAATAGGGCAATGGTTGGGGAGGGGCAAGGGGGAAAAGTGGGGACTCATCACAAAGTTGGATAAGGGGTTGAATTACATAAATGTGAGTGAAGGGAGACAACAGACCATGTAAGACATGAAATAATAAAAGTAATATATAATTAAACAAGTATTCATGAGGGTGGGAGGTTGGTAGAGGGAAGGGGACAAAGAGTAGCTGATAGCAAAGGTTCAAGTAGAAAGAAATGTTTAGGAAATGCTAAAGTGTGCTTCATAAAATTGAATGATGGATTGTTATAAGATTTGTAAGAGCCCCCCAATAAAATGATTAACAACAACAACAAAAAGATAAATCCTTTCTCCAGCCTCTGTGATCAAGAGGTGTTGGCGGGTTCGGGTAGAAGGTATCAAAAGATTATATAGATGCAAGCAAGAGGGGTCAGAGTGGAGACCCAAGACTTCTCTTCAGACACTGGGACCATCCCTTACGTAAGGTTCTCACTGAAGAGATGATTCAGTCACAGTGCAGTATAGCACCGAGGAAACACAGACCATTCCTCTAGTTCTTGAATGCTTCCACCCGACCACACGCTCACCCCACCCCAAACACCATGACCTCAGTTCTACCTTACAAATCCTGCTTGACCGAAGTACATACATTGGGACAGATAAGCGCTCTGGACACATGAAATACAGGACAGGCAAACCCCTCAGCAACAGTTGTGGGAGTAGGGGCACAATGAGATACAGGTAGGGTGGGGGAGGAAGGGAGAGGAAGGTTAACTGATCACAATGATGGATATATCATCTTGCCTCCGGGACGAGGAATGACAGATATGTTGGTGAAGAAAGAGCGGGCAGTGTAAAAAACAAAAATAACAACAATAATATATAATTGATCAAGGATTCATGAGGGTAGAGGAAGGAATGGATAAAAGAGGAGCTGAAGTGGAAAGAAAATATATTGAAAGTGATGATGGCAATATATGTACAAGTGTGCTCAATACAATTGATTTATGGATTATTCCAAGATCTGTAAGAACCCCCCATTAAATTAAAAAATATATTATGTGCCTATATCTCACTTGCACCTATGCAGACAGGAAGTGGAAAACATATGCAAACCCTTGAAAGAAAAGGCTGTCAAGCAGAATTAATATTTCCAATAAAGTGATCATTCAACAATGGGGATAGAGTTAGGATTTTCCCAGATAAACAGAGAATAAGGGATTTTTAACCAAACAGGCAAGGCCTACAAGAAATACTAAATAAAGGGGTTCTCTAGTTTGACATTATGCAAACCCCCAAATCCAAAGTGTTGGCGCTAAACTACCACATGAGTAGATAGACAATAATAATTTACAATGAGTATAGAGATCTGGGCTATGGAAGTATAACTGACAATAGCATAAGAGTAAAGTGTAGATGATTGGTGTAGATAAGAGAACTTTCACAAGTTAAAGGGAATCTAAGTGATTTGGTAAAAAATTATAAATAATAATAATAATAAAAAAGGGAAAATATATTCCTAAAAAATCCCAGAATGAAAATAGAGAATTAAGGAGTCATCAATCTAATCAGGATAGAGGGCTGAGGGGATGTTTAATAAAATGTTTGAGATAAATTCTTCTCTATTGGTAATTAACTGCCGTGAACATAAATGAATTAAATATTTTAATAAGGAAAGAGTGGTAAAATGGATGAAAAAAATCACAACTACATTACAAGGGGCAGACATTTGCCACAGGTGCTTACATAGATTAAAGTGGGGGGTCTGGGGAGACACTCCATAGAACAATGAAGCAGTAATACAGAGTGGCCAGGAGTGTCAATGTAAATTTATGAAAGTAATTTTTAAGTCAAAATATATAATGGGACTGAGAACACATTATATGCACCACTTTTTGGTGATGGATGGAAGAGTTTTCACAGGGTATTAAGAAACAACACCTGCATAATATTAACGATTTGGATCTAAGAGACATTGGGCACGCCACATAAAGTAGCACAGGACACATTGTCCTTCATTGCACCTGTGTTTGGTATAGACTATTTTCAGACACAAGGTATATTTCAGGAAGTTTTAAAAGATTGAAACCGAATGACAAGTTGGGAGGGATACCTGATGGGCTTTGCTGCATTATGATGTCTTCATTACAGAAACTCTAGTGGGATGGAGCTGGGAGTCGGCCTCCTCACTTTTCCCTGACTAGTTTGGTTGAAAGACGTGTAACAGAGATGATGGATGTTTAAACAGTCATCGGCAGACATTTTCTCACACAATCTGCCTATTACATCAAACAAACAACTGCCAGTGTTGATTGCCACAAATAATGTAAATTACTATGCAGAAATTAGGATTACAGAGTACACTTTCTTTTCACCATCTTCCCTTCATTTGAGATAGATGGCGACATGAACACATGATACTTTTGGAACAATGTCACAGGCGAATAATTAGGAGTAATGAGTAATGTATTACTTGATTGGCCAACATCTTCCAAGGATGGATGGATAACTAAAAATCCATTATAAGTGAAAAAGTCCAATTGATTTTAATGAAAGAGTATAAAGAAAGTATTGATGGAACTACCTTTTGTAACGCATGGCTGTTATATCAGGGAAGCATGTTCAGTTATCAGGAATAATAGTAAAATCTTTCTCTCCTTTACGCAAACATACCTTCCAAAATAGTAGTGAAATACAGATGCTTGTTGAAAGGTCTGTGGTCTTGGAGTGTACCATGAATATTGATAGGTTTAAAACAGATATGTATATATCTGTACATGTATGTATATGTATATGTGGAATATACTTTTTAAACTTCCGACCAGCCAGCCTTCCTCTTATCTCTCACCTTTAGCCTCTCTCATCTGTAGCCTGTCTGGACTACTAACAATGGAACATGGCCAGATCAGTCCTTCTTTTCAATGCTGGATTTCTCCTTCTTCCACTCAGTAGTGCATCCAGGTGATTATGATAATGAACAAACTCATCTCAGACTAACATTAACTTTCAGTCCTAGAAGGAGTGGTTTCTGTGGGGGACAAAGACTTTCCTTCTTTGATGAAACATACAGGGACATGGGAGGAGTAAGTTCTAGAAAGCTCTTAGGCAGAAACAAACACCTTGAGGAAAGGAGTCCCTGAGCCTGGGGATCAGAACCATCATCTTGTACGCACAAAAGTCAACTGGCAGAGCAGAGTTAGCAAGGACAAGGCTCTGTGTTCTGACTTGGTGATTAGTAGCTAGGGCCTTAAGTGCACATAATCAGGCATATAATGTGCAAACATTTATGTCTTTGCATCCAGAGAAAAGTAAAGTGATGAAAACTGAAAAGCATATGGAAATATACCAGGGGACCCAGGCGCCATGGAAACATTAGTCTCCATTGTCTTGAGAGCAGGATGGTTTTCTGATACCAACCCCAACTCCTCTGAGCATAATGACACTAGAAGGTCCTTAAAATAGGGGAGGAGAATGTGGAACAAAACTAAAAATGATATGGCTTGTTGGTTTGAAAGCGACTAATGATACCACCAAGATTATAGCACTTTAGTGACCTTTAAGAACTGTAATTAAACTCACCCCATATGAGAATAACAAACAATTTAAGATCCTAAAGTAAGAAGGGTTTTAAAACAGGAGGAATGGAAATGGGAACACACGGTGGAAATGGCATAAGTGACGGCAGGCACATTAAGAGGTTAGAAATAGATGAGTCGAAATAAACTGTGTCAATGTTTTAATGTAAACCAAGGATCCAGTCTGTAAGACTTGACCTCATCACAAGGAGAGATTTTATTCATATTTAAATGGTTAATCTTATATAGTTTGCCACAGTATTAATGAGTCTCCAAGAATACGTGGCAGAGTTGGACTGTGCTCGGGAAGGTGAGCAGTTAGAAACCACCAGCTGCTCCATGGGAGAAAGATGGGACTTTCTACTCCTGTACAGAGGTCCAGTTTCAGGAACGTGTGGGCAATTTCATCCTGTGCTTTGGAGTTGCTGAGCTGGCATTGACTCCAGGGCTGAGGATTTGTTTTCTTGGTTTTAGCAAATGCTCACTTCATGCTTCACAAACCATTCTTTGTAAACACACCAAACATGAAAAAAAAACAACCTAATTTATAAATTATCAAGGTTTCATGAGTGAGGGAAGGTCGAAGATGGGGGAAGTTAAGCCAATATCAAGGGCTCAAGTAGAAAGAAATGTTTTGAAAATGATAATGACATCATATGCACAAATATGCTTGATATAATGGATGAATATATGGATTTTGATAAGAGCTGTATCAGCCCCCAATATAATTTTTAAAAAGAAAAAAGAAATCATGAACTAGCTATATATAATAGTATTGAGACATGAAAAAAATTTAAGGGAGTTTGAATAACTATAATCAACTTGTTCATTCATGGTATCAGAAAGTTTGGCAGTGTCCTGATTAAAGGGCTAGGCTGCTAACCAAAGGGTGGAGATTCAAATCCACTGCACGTACATCTTTATGGGAGCATTCTGTCTCATCTTTGTCCTTCTGAGGGTGGATAGGTTTGAAAGCACAGCCATTCAGTTAGTAGCCGGAACTTAACTCCACAGAGCTGCTTCCTGTGCTGCAGAGAACGTATAGAGCAGTGTCTTTTCCTGGATCATGCAAATGAAGGGTTTCACATGTAATTATTTGAGATGCTGACCAGATTGCTGGGGGACACTCCAGGGCAAAAGTGAGGCAGAGGCTTTGCTTCAGCTAATTTTGTGGTCAAGCACAATTGGAGAGCACTGGGTTCTTCTGAAATCATACAGGTCAATTTCCAGTAGTATCATTCACACCAAGAAGGGATATGCAGAACTTTGCTAAACCAATTGAAGTCCAGAGAGGTCTTGAAACTAATGGTTTTTAAAAAATTATTTTATTAGGGGATCATCAAACTCTTATAACAATCCATACAAGCACTCATTGTGTCAAGCACATTTGTACATCTGTTACCATCATCATTCTCAAAAATTTTGCTTTCTACTTCAGCCCTGATATCAACTCCTAATTTTCCTCTGAAAAGAAATGCTTTTGAACTAACAATTACAACAGAAATTCCTACTATTTGGTTGGCAAACGATTGATCATGTACAGGAAGTCAGTAACGCCAATCTTCTTGATGCTCCCATCTTTCTGATCATAGGAGAGGTATCAGTGTGCTTAGCTGGACTGGGTTCCAGTGAGTTTGGAAGTCATTCCCCATATTGATTATACCACCGGTGCTCTTCACAATTTAATAAGAGCAAGTTCATAAACTTCATGCTCAAAACGTTCAACAAGACTTCACTGAAAATAAAATAACCCAGGTAGATTGAAACTTTCATGCCAGATGTGATCACAAGAAAAAGTTTTCTAAAATAGGTATCATAGAATTTCTGTCTCAGTTATTTATACTCCAGGATATTAACGAGCACTGGCCTTTGGTGATAATTGTATGCTGTTACTCTATGGCTAATCACGAAAAATCTATTTCTTAATGAAACATACAGTCACCCAGAAAAAAAATTGCCTGCTGAAGGAAATTTATTTAAAATAAATGCATTTTAACAGAATACACAGGAAGGAATTTCATATTATATCTTCAATTTTCCATTTCATGTCTTAAAAATTAAGGATATTAAATTATATACATAAGCACATTTTGGGACAGAGGAAAGTATAATCCAGATTTTTATTATTTTGAATTTTGTTGTTCAAATGAAGTACTCTAAACTTAAGGATGTGTTTCTGTGATATAGGATGTTTCTCAGCTGAAAAGTTTTCGTAGGGCTTGCTTTATGTCTTTATTTCTCAGACTGTAGATAAAAGGATTCACTGAGGCTATTGCAGTGGCCCTGGAGTTTTCAATAGCGGCAGAACTAAGATAAACCCCTAAAGCTGTACCATAGAACAAGGAAACCACAGAGAGGTGAGACCCACAAGTGGAAAAGGCTTTATATTTGCCCTCAGCTGATGAAATTTTCAAAATGGAGGACACAATCTTCATGTAAGAGAAAAGAATCCCACTGAATGGAATAACAACCAGAAGGCCAGTTGCAAAATACAGGACTAAGTCATTGAGGGATGTGTCAGAACAAGCAAGTTGGATAACTTGATTAAGTTCACAGAAAAAGTGGGAAATTTCTAATTCTGTACAAAAAGATAGTCGCAAAACCATTAAAGCATGTATTAAAGAGTCCAGAAGAGTCAATAACCAGGAGGCGAGAAGTAGGAGGCCACAGAACCTTGGGTTCATGATGACTGTGTAGTGCAGTGGGTGACAGATGGCTACAAACTGGTCATAGGCCGTCACTGTCAATAGGAAGTTGTCTAAAGCCACAAAACCATGAAAAAAAAACATCTGCGTGATGCAGTCTTCATATGTAATTACTTTTGTTGGCATCTGGATGTTCATCAGCATCTTTGGGACAGTGGTGGAGGTGAAACAGATGTCAGAAAAGGACAGGTTGGCAAGGAAGAAGTACATGGGTGTGTGGAGGTGGGAGTCTGTGGAGATGGCCAGGATGATGAGCAGGTTTCCAGTGAAGGTGACGAGGTACATGGAAAGGAACAGTCCAAAGAGGACGGGCTGCAGCTCTGCCTCTTCAGAAAGCCCCAGAAGGATTAATTCTGGAATCTGAGTGTGGTTGCCTGGTTCCATGGAGCTGCTGAAACTACTGGGAAAGAGAAAAGAGCATTGCAAACTCTGCCATAATATGTTAACAGTGGTCTCCATGATAGGATCGCTGAAGACAAATGGGTACTTAAGCAAATGTGGCGAAGAAAGCTGATGGTGCCCGGCTATCAAAAGAGATAGTGTCTGGGGTCTTAAAGGCTTGAAGATAAACAAGCGGCCATCTAGCTCAGAAGCAAAAAAGCCCACATGGAAGAAGCACACCAGGCAGTGCAATCACAAGGTGCCAAACGGACCAGGTATAAGGCATCATGCAAAAAAAAAAAAGAATATGTGTGTGTGTGTGTGTGTGTGTATATATATATATATACCACATCGAATGAAGGAGGAAGTGCAGAGGGGAGACCCAAGGGCCAAGTGTCGGCCACTGGAGATCCCCTCATAGAGGGGTTTAGGAGAGGAGATGGGTCAGTCAGGGTGCAAGGTAGTACCGACGAAGAGCACAGCTTTCCCCCAGATCCTGGATGCTTCCTCCCCCCAACTACCATGATCCGAATTCTACCTTGCAAGGCTGGATAGGGCAGAGGTTGTACACTGGTACATATGAGGGCTAGAGGCACAGGGAATCCAGGGTGGATGATACCTTCAGGACCAAGGCTGTGAGGGGCGATGCTGGGAGAGTGTAGGGTGAGTGGGTTGGAGAGGGGGAACTGATTACAGGGATCCACATGTGACCTCCTCCCTGGGAGAGGGACGGCAGAGAAGGGGGGGAAGGGAGACTCCAGATAGAGCAAGATATGACAAAATAACGATGTATAAATTACAAAGGGCACATGAGGGAGAGGGGTGCGGGGAGGGAGGGAAAAAAAAAGAAGAGGACCTGATGCAAAGGGCTTAAGTGGAGAGCAAATGCTTTGAGAATGATTGGGGTAGGGAAGGTATGGATGTGCTTTATACAATTGATGTATGTATATGTATGGACTGTGATAAGAGTTGTATGAGCCCCTAATAAAACGTTTAAAACAAAAAAACAAAAAAAGATGTTAACAGTGGTTTAAGGGGTGTATCTATGTTTTATACAGTTTTTAATATTTTATACAGTCAATTAATTAGTACCCATTCATATCTATATATTTCATGTTCTTCAATCTGAAGTGCTCAATATTGTTTTTGATGTTATAACGGTTCACTGTTATGGCTTCTGATACCACCGTTTCCCTAAATAATTATATTTCTCTACAAATTCATTAAGACTTTGTTCATTCAACAAATATGTTTGACCAGTTATTTTATGCCAAGTGTTCTTGAACATTCTGGGAACCTCAGTGAAAAAAAATAAAAAGTCTTACCCTTATTTGATATGAACAACATAAGATGCAACTATTGGTCTCTTCTCTTCTGGAGATAGGAAGATTGATGGCAGGTGAAAAACACATGGAAACCATTGGTCCAATGGAGTCATGGAGCATGCAAACAGCAGTCATTCCTGGAACAGAACTCTTCTCCATGTGCCAATAATCAACGATGTAAGGTCAAGAGGGCGGCATTTGTCCAGGAACAAAATTCAGAGGGTTATGGAGGAAGGAGGAATGGAAACAGGAAACGCAAACAGGCAGTGGGATAAGCTATGACACATCGGGGAATTGCAATACATGAGTTAAATCAGAATGTGTGTGATTTGTTGAATGATGGTTGCGTTGGTAAATCACCTAATTCACACTAGCAAGGACACAAGGTATAGAGTAAAAATAAACACATCTTTGTGTCATCACTTCTGACAAAGAGGCCTTGTGCAGGACATCTGAAGGCAGTTAGGATGTTGGTCATGCGACGAACCTTTTAGGCAGAGATAGGGGCTGTGTTCCCCCTAACACAGGAGTATTCCTGACCCCCGCTTACAACAAGGTAGATGGTGTAACTGATGTGCAAAATGAAATCTGGGTTGAAGTTGTAGTTATAAGTGATGGGAATATGAGATCAGATTGTTGTGAGTTTGAAGACTCCCGGATAAAGATAAACTGTTGAAACAGTAAAGTTAGTAAAAAATTAAAAATTAGTCATATGCAAATGCCTTGAATACAATAAGCTGTGTATTTCAGCCAGAATCTACTACCTGCCTCAGACAAGAAAAATGAGTTTTAATTTTCATATTCTTCATCACATAAACTGAAATTCTAATTCAAATTTTATAGAATAGTTTGAAACATAAGTAATTTAAAATGTCATGATGTGTCACATTAATTGGTGGAGTTTTTGATGCATTACAATCCGAAGTTTCACAAATTCATCTCCCACTTCTACTGTGCTTTTTCCACTCTCCATCGCTGTATGGGTTTCACAGGAGCAGGAGTCTGCTCTGCACATGGACCAGAGCAAGGTCTCCAAAGGCAAGTCTGACTGCAGACAGACTGTGCTGCTAATTCTGACTTGACTCTCCACTAATTTCAGAGTTGTCCTTCCCTAGGAAAATATACAGCTTTGAGTTACATGGCTGCTGCCTACCTGTCCATACTCATGCTTCACTCTCCATTCCTTTCTTTCCTTCTTCATCAGTTATTAATTATTATGTGAAATTTCTAATACACACTGTATGGTTTTAATAATCCCAAAATTACTCCCATCCTGTGTCTACTTTCAAAGCTCAGTGTGACCATAATGTTTTCTGTTAAGTCTTCACTAAAAGTCCCCTGAGAAGGCAACAACTTTTGATCTACGTCAGTAGGATTGCAGAGCCGGGATAAGCACGCACTTACCTCTGTTACTTTACTTATAATGTCAGATACTGGAAAGAAGGGACATTTTTTATTCATTTCTTTCTTTCCATAGTATAATTTAGAGCTAAATAAGAGTTCTGTGACTGACAGTGTGAACAAATAGATGAATGAGGTTAACAAACACGTTAATGCAGTGAAGCAAGGAAGGCTGTGGAGAGAAGGAGGCTGCAGGAATGAGAGCCAGCACCGGGGAAGACAGATGAGAGAAAGAGGACATTGTCATGTAGCCAGAACCAGTCTCTAGAACCAGAGACTAAGTTATCAGGACTTCATCCGTTAAAGTAATTCTCATTTGTTATACCTGTTGATACGCCTACAGATGCTGCCAATAAGAGAGGGCCTTCATGCATCGCAAATCTCCAGGTACCAGTGATGATGTGGAAGCTCACCCAGGTATAAATCAGAGGAGAGTTAACCACGGTTGTTACTCCCATGAACCACTGCTAAAGTTAGAAGTCGTGCCTCCAGGAAGAACATTCAGATGGACCCACTCGTGAGGCTTCTGGAAAGTACACTGTGTTTTCTCATTCCCTTAGATAAATCAAGTAGATCTGGGTCAGTGTAGAGGAAGTATTTACAATCCTTTGGCTCTAGTCGATGAAATCCCTTCTGCCTCATTAATGAAGCATTCTTTTGTCTTATATTCCCTGGGAAATTTATCTCGATCTAACAGAAAAAAATTCAGTCTTCTGCCAGTTTGTACTTTGGGAGACAACTTGTAGCTCCATGTAACGCTTTATCCCATTGGACTGCTTCTTCCCAGAAGGCGGTCACCTCTATTGTGCTGTGTCTCCAGCATGCAGGGTAATATCTAATGATCACTCTGAGATGCACTTCCTTCTCCACAGACCTAAAGAACACAGCTGAACATCATTTACCAAGATGCTGGGGTTTTATGAAGCACTTCTGATCACATACATCCTCACCTGTCTGACTAGTGTAGTTTTACCATGTCTTTTATTTCAATTAATTGACAATAGACCCTGTGTAAATGGAATGCCATCCCTGTAGGGAAGGTATTTGGAGATAGGATGATAGGATATTCTCAGTGTGTGTCTACACACCTAGAGATCGTAATAGATAAAAGCCTAAATATTACAATGTACATAAGATGATTCATAGATAACACTCAAATTGCATTTAATAATATCATACAATATAATAACACATAAGATAGTTTAATAACAATTTGCATACCATAGCAATAAATTTATAGAGTTATATTATTATTTATGAGGATAATTTCCTAATTCAAATCAATGATATCTGTGACATGCTAGTGTTATCTGAAAGGAAATCTGCTCATTTGTTTGATTTCTATTCTGTGACTGGAAAGTCCAAACAGGAATAGAGATACCAGGAGGGGAAGGAGAAGGTGGAGGTAGAAAGGGTCCACTGATCACAATGATCTACACATGGCCCCTTTCTAGGTAGGTAGACTACAGAAAAGAGGTTGAAGGGAGACAACAATCAGGGTAAGGCATGAAGAAAAATTTTAAAATAAATTTCCAAGATTTCATGAGGGAAGAAACGTGGAAGAGGGAAGAAATATCCAGCTGAAATCAAGGGCCTCAAGTAGAAAGAAAATGTTTTGAAAATGATGATGAAACATATGTATAAATGTGCTTAACACAATGGATGGATGGATTATGATAATAGCTGTAAGAGCCCCCAATAAATTATATTTTAAAGAAGACAGTACAAAGAGGTTTTCAGGCGTATTGTACTCTAGTTGAAGACGTCAGGAGAGAAGAGGGCGAATGTTTCTGAGGAGGAGCCACTTAAGGCAACAGATAGAAGAAGTGTCCCAGGGAAGAGGCTCCTCTGGCCTGACTGGTATCTGCTTCAGGGAGCTTTTTGTTCTTTACAGGTGAACTCCACCATTCTCTCTTCTGGTTTGGTCTATTAGCATCAATTAAAGTCAGACCTACCTGATCCGTCCATGGGATGACGAATACATGTTGTTGGGCCCCAACCCAGAGCCTGAACAAAAGTCTAATATTAAAGGATACTCAGGATTTCTACACGAATACCCAGTGCATTGCATCCTGTGTTACTTTCTATTCTGCAATGCGTTTTTCTGTTTTGTATGATTTTATGCATTGATAATTATTACAGTGCTTTTAAATGTATGTGGAATATTTGAATGAATACTTAATGAAACTTTGCCACAAACTTTTCCACCACTCACATATAGCACTCACGTATTGCTGATGGGGGGATAGGGTCCAATTATTGTGAAGAATGATCGTTGATTCCTCCAAATGCTAACCCTAGGTGCAGCAAGTGACCAGCAATTCATCTGCCAGGTCCTACATCACAAGAATTAAAAAGAGGCTTTAAACAAAGACTGGTATATGAATGCTGACAGAAGCAGTATTCATAAGTACTAACTGGTAGAAATAATCCAAATGTCCGTCATCAGAAGAGCGCCACGTGGCATTTATGTACAATAGATGATTGTTCAGTCACCGAGAAACCATGAAGCAGGATAACATGATACGGAATGGGTGATTCTTAGAAACTTACACCTAGTGAGGTAGAAAGCGCATCCAACTCACTGCTATGGAGTCAGTTCTGACTCAGAGTGATCCTGTAGGTTACAGCAGAACTCCACGGAATTTCTCCAGGTTGGAATCTTTATAAAACAAACTGCCAAACTCTCTCTCATCATGAGACCTAAAAGTGCTAGAATTTAGGTTAGCAACTGTGTTCTATCGGTTTTGTGTCAACGTGCTTGGACCAGGATTCTTAGTAGTATAGCAATTGGTGTTTCCCCCTGATGTGACCTAACACCTACAGCTGCATGATGGAATTTACTGTGAATGGTAAAACAGATGTAAGAGGATTAGGGAGAAGACCTCATCACCAAGGTCATAGCTCTGCTGCAATTGACAAGAAGTTTCCTCAGGGGTGTGACCTACTCTTATGTAAGCAGACTTTGTAGGTGGACTTGCCACTTCCTCCTTGCTGGATCTGGATCCTACATCTGTCTCATTGACCGTGGTGTTTTGACCTTGAGCCAGCAGCCTGCCATATTGCCTCACAATCTGGGAGTTATCTTTGACATGCCCTAATAACTGCCAACCTTCGACTTTTTTACTCTGCAGGCAGAGGCCTGACCTCCTGACCTTGCATTTTTCTACCTCTATCTCCATCAGCCTGTGGTATTTATACTTCCTGGGTGGCCTCCTTGCTTCCTGGTTTGCCTACCTTAGCAGTTACTAGGACATGTTATGCCTCCCATTAAAATCTGACCCATAGATTTGAGTCAGATTGTACATCCTCTCTCCTACATAGTGTGAGCCATTCCCTGGATATATATTTCTCTATCTATTTATATGAAAATATAGATATATCGATATAGATAGAGGTATAGTTAGATAAGAAGAGAAATATGTATCAAAGGAATTTCTCACAGAGTTTTAGAAATGATAGAATGATATAGATAGATCAATAGATAAAAGTAAAATGGATGATTGGTATAGATAAGAGAACTTTCACAAGTTAAAGGGAATTTAAGTGATTTAATAATAATATTATCAATAATAATAATAACAAAGTAAAAATATAATCCTAAAAAAATAACCTCAGTTTGAAAATAGAGAATCAAGAAGTCATCAAATTAACCAGGAATGAGGGTTGAAGTGATGTTTAATAAAATATTTGAAGTAAATTCTTCTTTATTGGTAATTATCTGCAGTGAATATAGTTGGATTAATATTTTAATCAGGAAACAGTGCTGTAATGGATGAAAAATATCACACAGCTACTTTAGAAGGGGCACACTTTAGGCACAGGTGCTTAAATAGATTAAAGTGCGGGGGGGCGGGTTTGGCCCTTCATAGAACAATTAAGCAGTAATGCAGAGTGAACAGGAGTGGCAGTGTAATATGGGACAATAATTTTAAGTCCAAATGTATTATGAACCAGAGAAAGGCATTATATGCACCACTTTTTGATGACAAATGGAACCGTTTTCAAAGGGTATAGAGAAAAAAAAAGACCAGCATAATATTAACTATTGGATCTAAGAGACATTGGGCACCCCACTTAAAAGTAGCACAGGACACATTCTACTTTATTGCACCTGCGTTTGGTATAGACTATTTTCAGACGCAGGTATAGGTATATGTCAGTAAGTTTTAAAAGACCGAAACTGAATGAAGCATAATCTAACCATAAGAGAATGAAGCTACCAGTCAATCAGAAACAGAAAAAGGAAAGTTAAATAGATTTATGGAAACTTTAATACTGTTTAAATTTCAAATCTATTGGATTATCAAAGATCAAACGGATACTGAGAATCAAGAATATAGTCTACTGATAAAATCATTCATTTATTGAGCCGAGAGTGTACATCATTTTAGTAGCCTGTGTGACACGTTGGGAGGGATACCTGATGGACTTTGCTGCATTATGACGACTTAATTGCAGAAACTCTAGTGAGATTGAGCTGGGAGTCAGCCTCCTCACTTTATTCCCTGACTAGTTTTGTTGAAAGAACGTGTAACAGATAGATGATGGATGTTTAAACAGTCATTGGCAGACATTTTCCCACATAAACTGCCTGTTACTTCAAATAAACAACTGGCAGTGTTGATTGCCACAAAATAATATAAATTACTATGCAGAAATTAAGATTATGGAGAACACTTTGCTGCCACCATCTTCTCTTCATTTGAAATAGATGGTGACATGAACACACGATACTTTTGGAATAATGTCACAGGCCAATAATTAGGAGTAAAGTGTAATGTATTACTTGATGAGACAACATCTTCCAAGGATGGATGGTTAATAAAAAATCCATTATAAGTGAAAATGTCCAGTTGATTTTAATGAAAAAGGATAAAGAAAGTATTGATGGAACTACCTTTTGTAATGCATGGCTGTTATATCAGGGAAGCATGTTCAGTTACCAGCAATAATACTAAAATATTTCTCTCCTTTACACAAACATACCTTCCAAAATAGTAGTGAAATACAGGTGCTTGTTGAAAGGTCTGTGGTCTTGGAGTGGACCATGAATATTTATAGGTTTGATACAGATATGTATATAAGTGTATTTACCATTGTTACAACTATATCTATAAATGTGGAATATACTTTTTAAACTTCTGGCCTGCCAGCCCTCCTCTTATCTCTCACCTTTAGCTTCTGTGGACCATGCCAACAGGTAAGAATGGAACATATTCCAATCACCCCTTTTCTTTTCTGCATTTCCCGTACTTCAACTCAGTAAGTGAATCCAGGTGATCACTATCATGAACACACCAAGCTCAGAATCTCTTTAACTTTCATTCCAAGAAGGGGGGGATTCTCTGGTGGACAAAGACTTTCCTACTTTGATGAAACATCTAGGGACATGAAAGGAGTAAATTTATGGAAAGTTCTTAGACATAAATAAACATCTTGAGGAAAGGAGACTCTGAGCCTGGGGACTCCAGAACCATCGTCTTGGAAGCACTTAGGTCAACTGGCAAAGCAGAGTTATCAAGGACAATGTTCTGTGTTCTGATTTGGTGCTTAGCATTGGGGGGTTCAGTGCTCAGATGCAGCATATTATGTGTAAATATTTGTCTTTGCATCCAGAGAAAAGAAAAGTGATGGAAAAAAAAAAGGAAAAGTGATGAAAACTGAAAAGCACATGGAAGCAGACCAGGGGACTCAGGGACCATGGAAATATTAGTCTCCATTGTCTTGAGAGCAGGATGGTTTCCTGATAACATTGCCAACGCCTCTGAAAATAACTACAATAGAAGGTCCTTTAAATCGGGGAGACGAATGTGGAACAGAACTCAAATTATATGGCTTGTTCTTTGGATAAAGATTGGTGATACTACCAACATTATAGCCCTTATTGACCATCTACAACTGGAATTAAACTCGCCCCATATGAGAATAACAAACAATTTAAGATCTTAAAGTAAGAAGGACTTGAAAACAGGAGGAATGGAAATGGGAACACACGGTGGAAATGGCATAAGTGACGACAGGCACATTAAGAGGTTAGAAATGGATGAGTCGAAATAAACTGTGTCAATGTTTTAATGTAAACCAAGGATTCACTCTGTAAGACTTGACCTAATCACAAGGAGAAATTTTCTTCATGTTTTAAATGGTTCATTTTATATTACATAATTTTCCACAGTATTACTGAGTATCTAAGAATACGTGGCAGAGTTGGACTGTGCTCGGCAAGGTGAGCCGTTCGAAACCACCAAGCTGCTCCATGGGAAAAAGTGGGACTTTTTCCTCCTGAAAAGAGTTCCACTTGCAGGAATCTGCAGGGCAATTTCATCCTGTGCTTTAGAGGTGCTGAGCTGGCATTGAATACAGGTCTGAGAATTTGTTTTCTTGGTTTTAGCAAATGCTCACTTCATGCTTCACAAATCATTCTTTGTAAACACATTAACATGAAAAAAACCTAATTTATAAATTATCAAAGGTTCATTAGGGAGGGAAGGTGGAAAAGGTAGGGCTGGGGGAGATGAGCTGATACCAAGGACTCAAGTAGAAAGAAAATGTTTTGAAAAATATGATGGTAACATATGCACAAATGTGCATCCAATGGATGGATGTATGGATTGTGATAAGAGTTGTATGAGTCCCAATGTAATGATTTTTAAAAAGAAAAAAGAAATAATGAACTAGCTATATATAATAGAATTGAGACATGAGAAAATCTTAAGGAAGTTTGAATAGATACAATCAACTTATTCACTCATGGTATCAGAAAGTTTGGCAGTGTCCTGATTAAAGTGCTAGGCTGCTAACCAAAAGGGGGAGATTCAAATCCACTACCTGCTTCCTGGTTGACAAATGTAACAGTCTCCTCTGTGAAGATTACAGGTTCGAACATGCTATGAGGCAGTTATTCATCACTGTCTATTTATGGTGAGGTGGACTCCATCCATGACAGTTGGTTTTGAATTGAGTCTACATTTTTCACTGGAGGAATAGTGTTGGTACTCAGCATCCCTGTAAGATCAACTCACTACCCATGCTATCAAGTGAGTCTGATTCATTGGACTAAACTGTCTGATAGTGTTTTAAAAGCTGTAAATCTTTATGGGATCATATTGTCACATCTTTCTCCTTCTGAGTGTGGATAGGCTTGAAAAAACAGCCGTTCAGTTAGTAGCCTAAACTTAACTCCACAGAGATACTTACTGTGTGCAGAGAAAATATAGGATGCTGTATTTTCCAGGATCATGAAAACCAAGAGTTTCTCATGTAATTATTTGAGATGCTCTCCAGATTGCTGGGTGAAACTCAAGGGCAAAAGTGAGGCAGATGCTTTGGCGCAGCTGATTCTGTGGACAGCATAACTGGAGCCCACCGGGTTCTTAGGAAACAATAAAGGCCAATTTCCAGTAGTATCATTGATGCCAAGAAATGATATGCACTTCTTTGCTGAACAAATTGAGGTTTCGAAAGGTCTTGAAACTAATAGTTATTAACTAACAATTAGAATAGAAATTCCTCCTATCTGGATGTCAGAAGATTAATCATGTACAGGAAGTCAATAATGTCAGTCTTCTCGGTTGTACCATTTTCTGATGATAGGAGAGGTATCAGCGTGCTTAGCTGGTCTGCTTTTCAGTGAGGTTTGGAAGTCATTCCCCATAATTGAATATACCACCAGTGATCTTCATAAATGAATAAGAACAAGTTTACAAACCTTATGCTCAAAATGTTCAACAAGACATCAGGGTAAATAAAATAACCCAGGTAGTTCGACAGCTTCATGCCAGCTATGATCACATGAAAAAAGCTTTCTAAAATAGGTATTGTAGAATTTCTGTCTCAGGTATTTATGGTTCAGGATAATAAGGAACACTGCTCCTTTGTGATAATTTTACACTATCACTCTATGGCTAGTAATGTTACATCTATTTCCTAATGAAACTGCAGTCACCCTTGCCTGTTGAAGCAAAGATTTGGTTTAAAGAAATACATTTTTAACAAAATACTCAGGAAGTAATTTCATATTATGTCTTAAAAATTAAGGAGATTGAATTATGAGCATAAGCACAATTACAACTGAGGTAAGCATAATAGAGATTTTTATTATTCTGCATTTTGTTTTTCATAAATAGTTGTCTAAACTTAAGGATGAGTTTCTGTTATACAGGATGTTTCTCAGCTAAAGAGTTTCCTTAGGGCTTGCTTTATGTCATTATTTCTCAGACTGTAGATAAAGGGATTCAGCATGGGTGTGGCTACAGTGTACATCACTTAGGCGACTGCAGTTGCCCTCGAGTTTTCAATAGCAGTAGGACTGAGATAAACCCCAAAATTTATACCATAGAACAAGGAAACCATGGAAAGGTGAGACCCACAGGTGGAAAATGCTTTATATTTTCCCTTAGCTGATGAACTTCACAAAATGGAGGACACAATCTTCGTGTAAGAGAAAAGGATCCCAGTGAGTGGAACAACACCGAAAAGTCCAATAGCTAAATATATGACGAAGTCATTGAGGAATGTGTCAGAACAAGCAAGTTGGACGACCTGATCAAGTTCACAGAAGAAATGGGAGATTTCCAATTCTGTACAAAAAGACAGTCTCAAAACCATTAAACTTTGTAATAGAGCATCCAGAAGAGTCAGTAACCAGGTGGCCAGAAGCAGGAGGCCACAGAATCTTGGGTTCATGATGACCGTGTAGTGAAGAGGGTTACAGATGGCCACAAAGTGGTCATAGGCCATCATGGTCAATAGGAAGTTGTCTAAGCCCCTAAACAGCATGGGAAAAAAAGTCTGCGTGATGCAGTCTTCATATGCAATGACTTTGCTCTGCATCTGGATATTCATCAGCATCTTCGGGACAGTGGTGGAGGTGAAACAGATGTCAGCAAAGGAGAGGTTTAAAGGAAGAAGTACATGGGCGTGTGGAGGTGGGAGTCTGTGGCGATGGCCAGGATGATGAGCAGGTTCCCAGTGAAGGTGACCAGGTACATGGAGAGGAACAGTCCAAAGAGGAGGGGCTGGAGGTCTGCCTCCTCAGAAAACTCCAGAAGGATGAATTCTGTAATATGAGTGGTTTTCTGGCTCCATGTAGCTGGCAAAACTACTGGGAAATAGGAAAGAGCATTGGCCAATATGCCATAAGCTGTTAACAACAGTTTAATGGATATACTGTCATTTCTATTTGAAACTATTAATCAGTTAATCCCTATTCATATCTGTTTATCTCTTGTTCTTGAATCTCATGTGCTCTGTGTTCTCTTTGATGCTAAACTGTCTAGTTGTCCTTTCTTCTAATAACATATTTCCCCTAAAACATTATATTTCTCTACAAATTCCTTAAGACTTTGATTTTCATTCAACCAATATGTTGAACAATTGCTGTATGCCAAGTGTTCTTGAGAGTTGTGGGAACCTCGGTGGAAAATAAAATTTCTTACCCTTGTTTGATGTAAAAAGCATAAGGTGCAAATTTTGACCTCATTCCTGACTTTGGTAGGAAGAATGATGGTAGTTGAAAGACACATGGAATCAATTGGCCCAATGGAGCATGCAAATAGCAGTAATGTCTGGAACAGGACTCTCCTCCATGTTCCAGTTATCAACCACGTAAGTTGAAGAGGGCAGCACTTGCCCAGGAACATATTTCAAGGGGTAAATAAAGAAGGAGGAATGGAAACAGGAAACACAAAGAGGCAGTGGGATAAGCTATGGCACATCAAGGAATTGCAAAGGATGAGTTACATAAGAATGTGTATGATTTCTTGAATGTTGTTTGCGTCTGTAAACCACTTAATTCACAGTAGCTAGTAAACAAGTTATAGAGGAAAAATAAATGCATCTTTGTGTCTCACTTCTGACAAAGAGGCCTTGTGCAGGAAATCTGAAGGCTGTTAGGATGTTAGGCAGGAGAAGGACCTTTAGGCAGAGATAGGGGCTGTGCTCCCCCTGACACAGGAGCATTCCTGACCCCCTCTGACAGCAAGGTGGATGGTATAACTGATGTGCAAAAAGAAATCTGGGTTCAAGTTGTAGTTAAAAGTGATGGGAATATGAGATCAGATTGTTGGAAGTTTGAAGACTACTGATTAAGATAAACTGTTTAAACAGTAAAGTTAAATAGCAATTTAAAAATTAGTCCTATGCAAATACCTTGAAGACAACAAGCTGTGAATTGCAGGCAGAGCCCACTACCTGCCTCAAACCAGAATAATCAGTTTTAACTTGAATATTCTTCATCGCTTAAACCCAAATTCTTATGCCAATTTCATACAATAGTTTGAAAAATAAGTAATTTACAATCTCATAGTATGTTGTATTATTTCAGCAGATTTTTGAGGCATTATAATCCAAATCCTCATAGATTCATCTCCCACTTCTACTGTGCTTTTTCCACTCTTCATCTCTCTGCGGGTTTCCCAGGAGCAGGAGTCTGCTCTGCACATGGACCAGAGCAATGTCTCCAAAGGCAAGTCTGACTGCAGACAGACAGTGCTGCTAATTCTGCCTTGACTCTCCGCTAATTTCAGAGTTGTGCTTCCTTAGGCAAAATATACAGCTGTGTGTTACATGGCTGCTGCCTACCTGTCCACACTCATGCTTCACTCTCCATTCCTTGCTTTCATTGTCAACAGTTATTAATTATTATGTGCAATTTCCAAAACACAATGTATGGGTTTAATAATCCCAACATTACTTCCCTCCTTTCTCCTCCTTCATAGCTCAGTGTGACCATCATCTCACTAAAAGTCTCCAGGAAGGACAACAACATTATGATCCATTTCAGCAGGATTGCAGAGCCAGGGTAAGCACGAACTTACCATCTGTTACCTTACGGAAAATGTCAGATACTTGTAAGAAGGGAAAGTGTCTATTGATTTTTTGTGTCCATACTATAATTTAATGTCGAATATGAGTTTTTTGAGAGACTATGTGAACAAATAGTTGAATGAGGTTAACAGGCACGTTAATGCAGCGAAGCAAGGAAGGCTGTTGAGAGAAGGAGGTTGCAGGAATGAGAGCCAGCACCGGGGAAGACAGATCAGAGAAAGAAGACATTGTCATGTAGTCAGAATCAGTTTCTAGGACCAGAGACTCTAACTCATCAGGACTTTATCCATTAAACTTGCTTTTATTTGTTATACCTGTTGATCCTCCTACAGATAATACCAATAAGAGAGGGCCATCACACATCACCAATCTCCAGGCACCTGCAATGATGCTGTACCTCATCCAGAGAAGACTTCACCAGTGCTGTTTCTCCCACATTCCACTGCTAAAGTTTGAGGTTGTGCCCCAGGAAGAACATGGAGATGAACCCATTCATGTGGCTTCTAGAAGGTTCTAATTTGTTTTCTCATCACCTTAGATAAATCAAATAGACCTGGGTCAGTGTAGAGGAAGTATTTACAGTCCTTTGGCTCTAGTGGATCTTATCTCTACATCCAGCACTTTCTTGCTTGATTGTTTTGTGATTCCTAGGCTTCTCTACACTATATTCTGGCAGTGGGGAAAATGCTTCTAATCTGATGTGTCCTTCTCATTCAGGCTTAGTTTTCTCAGTTCTGTCTAAAATCTTCTCAATGATCTTATACCCATTCTGCCTGTCTCTCACCTGATTTAAGTTTGAGTAGCTCATAAGCTTCTTACTATTCGGGTGGGTTTGTTTCTTAGTTTTTCATACCTTTGAAAGCAAGGGAGCTTCGTAGCATTGTTTAATAGCTTCATTTTGGATCTTGGAATTCTCTTCCTCTAGTGATTTTTCACCTTTGAACCTTCTGAGATGGAAGTCCACCTAGAACACAGAGGCAGACTTTGGGTATGAGGTTTCATTTAGAATCAGTCTCTACTTCTTCAGTTCTTTCTAAAGTTTCATCACTTAATTCATACTTATTCATAGAGATTTTAACTTGCTTTTCTAGATATGTTCAGACACAGGACTTCTCACTAGACTGATAATCCTCTTTCTCTTCCTCCTGCAAAGGTTCTAAAACCATCTTAACTTGAATCCACAGAGACCATGTCTCCATGGGGATATTCTCCCCACCTCTGTACACTTTCTTTACCTTTACAGTGATTTCCTCCCTGGTCTCTAGATCAAAAGTTCATTCCCCTGCGAACTATGGGGTATATCTTTTTACTAATTTTAGAAAATCTTGCATCTTTTTATCATTACTGCTACCTTCTGTTTTTACACTTAATGTGTGAGAAGACACATTTCATGGAAGCACGCTCCCCTCCTGGATGGTCATGATCTCACCAGCCAGGTCTTCGCACAATGTGGACAGAGAGGGCAGGAGGAGTTCCTTTTTATTTCTGGCCAAGGCCCATATACACTTAGGGGCATGATTGCAGGTAACCACACATGTCACAGGAAGGTGTACAATAGGTACATAGGCATAAGCGTGACAGGAAGGGGATGAGCTAGGGGTATACATGTAACAGGAAGAGGAGGGAGTAGGGGTATACATGTGACAAGATGGGCGGACTCTAGACTCAATATGGCAGCCTAATCTTCTTCATCCTTGCATGGCTTGACCTCTCTGGGATATCCTTCATGGAAACAATCTACTATCCTTACCCTGTTTAGGGTGGGACAGACTATACCATCTGATTGCTCTAGATGGCTGACAATTCTTTGAGAAAGTAACCTCCGAACTGCTTTTGTTGACCTCCAAGTATATAGTCATTTGCTATGTGTAGCAAGTAGCTAGGTTTGACATATATTTGGGGAGGAAACTTGGGAGAAATCTTTCTGTATCGCACAACATAGCAGCACTTGATATCATGAAATTTACATTTATTTATTATTCTTGTTAATACATCAAGATATACTGCTAATAACAAAGGGCCTTCACTCTTCACCAATCACCCCGCACCTGTGATGCTGCTACAGTCCATCCAGAAGTTATCAGGTAACAGTCTGAAGTCACCAATACTATTTCTTCCTTATACTGCTGCGAAAGTGACATTCTGATCCGATATTAAGGGCAGGGAGATGGATCCATTCATGACACCTTTGAAAAATCCAATCACATTTTTTCTTCATCTGAAATTAGTCAAGTAGATTTGAGTTGATTAGTTGGAATATATATAATTCTATGAATTTAAAGTATAAATTTCCATGTGCCTCCTTGATACTGTATTCTTTTGTCTTATACCCTCTGAGAAATGTATTTCTCTGGAGCTAAGAAAAAAAAAACAAAATATGTCCCTGTGACACTTGGGAGACAGCTGGCAGTTTCTCTCCCATTGGGCTCCTTTCCCAAAGTTGATGATGCCTATTTTTGTGTGTTTCTAGAATGCAGGACAACACATAATGGGTGCTTTAGGATGCATTTCCTACTCCAAAGACCTAATGGACATAGCTAGACATTATTCACCGGGATGCAAGCATTTAATGAAATACTTTTGATAACATATAGCCCCACATAGACTCCACAGTGTATTTTTACCATGTTAGGATACCTGGTGGCATAGTGCTTCCACATTAGGTTGTGATCTGCAAGGCTAGCAATTCAAAACCACCAGCAGCTCATCAGCATAAAGACAGTGCTTCTTCTCCAAAAATAAGCTGTAGTCCAGGAATCCCACAAAGGAATTCTACCTTATTCTGTAGAGTAGCTATGAGTTGGCAGCAACTCATGGCAGTGAGTTTTGAGTTTTGTTTTAAATTAATTGATTGTAGACACTTAATATAGGTAAAGCATTCCTGTCAGTAGGAAATAGGATATTCTCAGTAAGTGTCTACACATGTATGTCACCATAGATAAGGAAACTAGAGCTGTCAAACTGATAACATGGGACTGATGCCTGGAGATTGAGAGCAGACTGGAAATCTAGACAGATCTCTTGTCTTCCCTGGGTTTTGGATCCAATCTAAGTCCCTTTCTGTTGATATCCTCAGCTGATCACAGCCAAGTGATCAAACTCCCCTCCCCCTCACATCCCTTCCAACCCTAAACATCAGAATTATAGTAATGGGACCCTGAAGAACAACAAAAGAATTATGTACAATTTGAAAAGAATATTTTTAAAAATTTTTGAAGAAAAGTAAAATCACATGGAGACTAGATGTCACAATGTTCATAAGATGATTCATAAATAATATTAAATTTTATTTCATAATATCATCATATAAAATAACATATCACATTTGTTCTGACATTATGAAGTCCAGAACAACACACTGCCAGGCCCTGCACCATGATTACAATTGGTCCTATGTTTGAAAACAAGCGGCCATCTACCAGAGAAGTAACAAGCCCACATGAAAGAAGCACACCAACCTATGTGATCATGACGTGTAGGCAAGATAGGGTAACAGGGACCAGAAAACCCAAGCCAAAAAACATTGTTGAGAATGAGGGGAGTCTGAGCAGAGACCCAAAACCCATCTGTTAAAAATTGGACATCCCCTCACAGAAGGGTCACAAGGAAGGGATGAGTCAACCAGGGTGAAGTATAATAGCCTCATTCCCCATTTTCATCACTCAAATCCTGCCTTTCACTGTGGGCTCGTCCGGAGCATGTTCACAGGTACAGATAGGAGTTCAGGACACACAGAATCTAGGTCAGATAAACCTCTTGGGAGCAGAAATTGGAGTAGGGTTACCAAGAGAGCAAGGGGGAGGTGGAAAGAGAAGGGGGTATTACAATGTGGAGGGAAAGAGTGATGGTGTAGGATATAAACATAATAATAATTTATTATTTATCAAAGGTTGTCAAGGGTCAGAGGGGGTAGGGAAGGTAAAAAGAGGAGCTGACATTGAGAGATCAAGTAGTGAGATAATGAGAATAGTGATACCAAGAGAGTAAGGGCAAGGTGGAGAAAGAAAGAGGGAATTCCTTCACAATCATCTACTTATAACCTCTACCTAGGGGGATGGATAACAGAAAAGTGGGTGAAGGGAGATGGTGGTTGGTGTAAGACATGCGAGGGACTTATAAATTATCAAGGGTTCATGAAGGAGAGAGATGGGGAATGAGGAGCTGATGTCAAGGGCTCAAGTAGAAAGAAAATGTTTTGAAAATGATGCTGGCATCATATGCACAGATGTACTTGACACAATGCATGGATGCATGGATTATGATAAGAGCTGTAAGTACTCCCAATACAATGATTTGAAGATTAAAAAGATTTAAGTAATGTATTATACAGAAATTAAGGTCATGGAGAAAACTTTCCTGCCACCATCTTCACTTCAGTTGAGATAGGTGGTGACATGAACACATGATGCATTTTGGATAATATCATTGGCCAGCATTTAGAAGAAATGGGTAATGCATTACTGGTGAGCCAATATTTTCGAAAGACAGTTAACTAAAAATCCATTCTAAAAGTGAAAAAGTCCAATTGATTTTAATGGAAGAGTATTTTAAAAGTATTGACAAAACTACCATTTGTCAAGTGCGGCTGTTGTATCAGTGAAGTGTGTTCAGTTCCCGGGAATAATACTAAAATCTTTTCATCCTTTCTCAAAAATATCTTCCGAAGTAGTAGTGAAATATGGGTGCTTGTTGATATGTCTAGGAGTCTTGGCGTGTACCAGGAATACTTACAGATTTGACACAGATATGTATTTAAGTGTATTTACCATTGCTACAAATATTTCTATAAATATGAAATATACTTTTTAAACTTCTGATCTGTCTGTCTTCCTCGTATCTATCACCTTTAGCCTTTTTATTTGTAGTGTCTGTGGGACAAGTCAACAGGAAAGAATGGAACATGCCCAAAATAGCCCTTCTTTTCATTATTGCATTTCCCCTGTTTCCACTCAGTGGTGAGTCTAGGTGATTATTATCATGAGCACACCGAGCTCAGACTCCCTTTAACTTTCATTCCTAGAAGGGGGTTTCTCTGGTGGGCAAAGACTTTCTTTCTTTGATGGAACATATAAGGACATGAAAGGAGTAAAGTTTTGAAAACATCATAGACATAAAAAAACGCCTTGAGAAAGGAGACCCTGAGCCCGGGGGATCAGAACCATCCTCTACGACTCACCAAGGTCAACTGGCAGAGCAGAGTGAACAAGGACAACGCTCTGTATTCTGATTTGGTACTTAGCAGCTGGAATCTTAAGTGCTCATAAGCAGGCATATGATGTGCAAATATTTGTCTCTTTCCGTCGGAGAATATAAAAGTGATGAAAACTGAGAAACACATGGAAACAGACCAGTGGACCAAGGGACCACGGAAATTACCCTCCATTATCTTGAAAGTAGATTGGTTTCCTATAACAACGCCAACTCCTCTGAAAATGCCCACTCTAGAAGGTATTTACATATATTATACTTTATGTAAATTACTATAGAAGTGGGAGAAGGATGTGGAACAGAACTCAAAATTATAAGGCTTATTGGTTGGATAGAGACTGATGATACCACCAAGATTCCCTTAGTGATCCATAAGAACGGAATTAAACTCACCCCATATGAGAATAACTAACTATTTAAGATCCTAAAGTAAGAAGGGCTCACAGAGAGGGAGGAATGGAAATGGGAACACAGGAGGAAATGGCGTATGTGATGGCAGGTACGTTAAGGGGTTAGAAATGGATGAGTAGAAATAAACTGTGCAAATTAAAAAAAATAAACCAATGATCCACTGTGCCAGATGACATAATCATCAGGAGTGGTTTTCATAATGATTTAAATGTTTAATTTTATATTACATATTTACCACAGTATTATTTGTTCTTAAATAGGGGGTATCTAAGAATACGTGGTAGAGTTGGACTGCTCCTCAAGGTGAGCTGTTCGAAACCACCAGCTGCTCCACAGGAGAAATATGAGACTTTCTACTCCTGTAGAGAATTCCAGGTTTGAGAAACTACAGAGGCAGATTCATCCTGTCCTAGAGATCTGCTGAGTTGGCATTGACTCTACGGAAGTGAGGTGTCTTTTTGTTTTTTTGATCAAATGTTTTTTCATGCTCCACAAAGCATCCATTCTAAAGAAATCATGAACTAACTATATATTTTAGAACGGAAACATGGAAATGAGGGGAACGCAGAGGCGAAATCCAAAGCCAATCTGTAGACAATTGGACAACGCCTTACAGAAAAGTCACAAGGAAGAAATGATCCAGTTAGGGTGCAGTATAGCACTGATGAAAAATACAACTTTCCTCTAGTTCTTTAATGCTTCTCCTCCCCCAACTATCATGACCCCAGTTCTAACTTACATATCCGAATGGACCAGAGCTTTTACACTGGTACAGATAAGAGCTTGAAACACAGGAAATCCAGGGCAGAAAAAACCCGTAGGACCAATAATGAGATAAAACACCTCCGAACAATACCAGGAGGGTCACGGTAAGGTGGGGGGAAATAGAAGGAACCGATAGCAATGATCTACATATAACCCCCATGCAGGGGAATGGACAACAGAAAAGTGGGTGAAGTGAGACAGCAGTTGGTGTAAGACTTAAAAAAATAGATGATAATTTATCAAGATATCAGGAGGGAGGAATGGTGGGGGAAGGAGGAAATGAGCTGATACCAAGGGCTCGAGTGGAAAGATATGCTTTGAAAATGATGATGGCAACATATGTACAAATATGCATGACATAATGGATGCATGCATGGATTGTGATAAAAGTTGTAAGAAACCCCAATAAAAATAACTTTCTAAAAACAGGAAAAAAATCTTAAGGAAGTTTGGATACAACCAACTGTTCACTCACAATATAAGGAAGTTTAGCAGTCTCTTGATTAAAGTGCTAGGCAGCTAAATAAAGGTGGAGATTCAAATCCACTACCTGCTCTGTTGTTGAAAAATGTGACAGTCTGGCTCTCTGTAAAGATTAGAGCTTCAGACATCCTCTGAGGCAGTTATTCTTCACTGTCTGTGTGCTGTGAGGTGGGCTGCATTGCAGTGGGTTTTGGATTGAGTCTACATTTTTTCACTGGAGGAAGAGGGGGGTGGCACTCACCATTCCTATGTGACCAACTCCTTTCCCCTGCTACCTAGTGAGTCTGACTCATTGGACTGAACTTTGTGATAGGGTTTACAAAGCTGCAATGTTTTAATATAAAATTATTTTATTGGGGCCCATGAACTCTTATCACAATCCATATATACATCCGTTGTGTCAAGCACATTTGTACATTTGTTGTCATCATCATTCTCAAAACATTTTCTTTTTGACTTGAGTCCTTGATACCACCTCCTCATTTCCACCCTCTCTCCCCCATTCTCCTTCCCTCGGAGACAAAGGGCATTCATAGATGTCTAAATACAGGCATGTACATATGTAAATATATTTATATATGATGATCAGGAAATAGATGTATGTGCATATATTTACAGGTTTAGTATTAAACTAGCAGATGGACATTGGGCCTATACTCAGGTACTCCCTCAATGCAAGAATACTTTGTTCTGTTAAGCTGGTATTCCATGATGCTCACCTTCCTGACATGATCTCTAAAGACAAAGCAAGTGCATAAGCAAATGTGGTGAAAAATGCTGATGGTGGCTGGCTATCAAAAGATGTAGTGCCTGGAGTCTTAAAGGCATGAAGATAAACAGCGGCCATGTAACTGAGAAGCAAGAAAACCCAGAAAGAATAAGTACACCAGCCTGTGTGATCACATGGTGTCGATAGGATCAGGTATTAAGCACCAAAGAAAAGAAATCATGTAATTGTGAATGAGGGGGAGTTCAGAGTGGAGACCCAAAGCCCATCTGTAGGCAACTAGACATCACTTTACAGAAGGGCTGCAGGGAGATGAGCCAGTGATGGTGCAGTGTAGCACCGATGAAACATACAACTTTCCTCCAGTTCTTTAATGCTTCCTCCCGCCACTATCATGATCCCAATTCCACCTTACATTGGTACACATACGAGTGGGAAACATAGGGAATCCAGGGGAGATAAATCCTTCAGGACCAATAATGAGAGTAGAGATACCAGAAGAGGAAGGGTAAGGTGAGGGAGAATGGGGGAACCAATCACAATGAACTACATAGAACCTCATTCCTGGGGGTTGGATAACAGAAAAGTAGATGAAGAGAGACATTGGACATTGTAAGACATGGGAAAAAAATAAAGCTGTAATTTTAATGGGAGCATATTGTCTCATCTTTCTCCCTCTGAGCAGTGAATAGCTTTGAAAATCCAACCTTTCCAGTAGCCAAAACCTTAACTCAACAGAGCTGCTTCCTGTGTGCAGAGGAAATACAGGGCGTTGCATTTTTCAGGATCATGAAAACCAACAGTTTCACATGTAATTATATGAGATGCTGATCAGATTGCAGGGAGAGACTCATGGGAAAAAGTGAGGCAGATGCCTGGGTGAACCTAATTTCATGGCCAAGCATAATTGGAGAGCCCAGGATTCTTTTGAAACAATAAAGGCAAATTTCCAGTAGTGTCATTGAAGCCAAGAAGGGATATGCATACCTTTGTTAAACAAATGGAGGTCTAGAGGGGTCTTGAACTAACAATTAAAAAAAATCCCTACTACCTGGATGGCAGAAGATTAATTATGTACAGGAACTCAATAACTTCAGTCATTTTGATTCTACCATCTTTTTTGGTAAATTTATAAAATGTTAATAATATTTAAAGATTGTAAAAGCTGTACATGGTCATGACAAATAAAAATCAAATTCTTTTTACACATCAATAAAAAACAATAACTTTAAAATTTTTTCCAACAGTAGGTAGAAACTAAGTTGCTTTGGTTTTTTTAAAAATCCTTTTTTGAGGGGCTTGTACAATACATATCACAGTCCACACATGCATCCATTGTGTGAAGCACATTTATACATTTGTTGCCATCATCATTCTCAAAATATTTCCTTTTAACTTGAGCCCTTGGCATCAGCTACTCACTTTTTCCTCTTCCTCCCCCACGCTCTCTCCATCATGAACCTTCAACAATTTGTAAATTAGTGTTATTTTGTCATATCTTACACTGTCCGACATCTCTTCTCATCCACCTTTCTGCTGTCTGTCCCCCAGAGATGAGGCCAAATGTAGAACCCTATAATCAGTTTCTCCTTTCTATACCAGGTATGAACATGCTTAGCTGGTCTGATTTTCAGTGTGGTTCAGGACGCCATTTCCGATATTTGAACATACATTTAATAAGAACAAGCTTACACTCTTCATGCTTGAAATATTCAACAGGACTTCAGTGTAAAGAAAATAACCCAGGTGGGTTGAAGGTTTCATTCTGTATGCAATCACAAGAAAAACGTTTTCCAAAATAGGAATCATAGTTTTTGTGTGCCAGTTTTTAATGGTCCAGGATGACAATGAGTACTGGTTCTTACACTTGATCCCTTATACCTTATCCCTTTGACACGTCGTGTTCGCACACGCTGGTGTGCTTCTTCCATGTGTGCTTTGTTGCTTCTGAGTTAGATGGCCGCTTATTCACCTTCAAGCCTTTAAGACCCCAGACACTATCTCTTTTGATAGCCGGGCAACATCAGCTTTCTTTGCCACATTTACTTGTTCGCCCACTTTGGCTTCAGCAGTTGTGTCGGGAGAGTGAGCATCATATAATGCCAATTTAATAGAAGAAAGCATTCATGCATTGAGGGAGTGATTGAGTAGAGGCCTAAGGTCTTTCCGCCACCTTAATACTAAACCTATAAATATAGACACATAGATCTATTTCCATATATATATATATACATATATATATGCATGTACATGTCTTTGTCTACACTGTCTACACCTCTATAAATGCCCTTTACCTCCTAGCTATTTCCTCTATTTCCCTTGACTTTCCTCCTGCCCTACTACCATGCTCTGTCCCTACCTGGGTTACAGCTATACCTCTTCCTTATGTTATCTTTCCCTTGATCATTCCCTACCAGGCCTGACACTCCTGCCTCACTGCCAATTTGGATATCATGTTGTTCCCTTGTCCCTGGGTGAGTTAACACCACTTCCTTACCCCTCCACCTCCCACTATCCCAAGTCCCCCCGGAACTGTCGGTCCTGTTGTTTTTCCTCCAGATAGTTCATCCAGCCTATCTTATTTAGACAGACCTGTGGAGATAATAACATGCACAAAAACAAGACAGAGGAAAACAAAGCAACAGTATACAACAAAACAACAACAACAAACCACTGACAAAGAAGAAAACAAAACACATCAACAAAGGAAAGCTTGTAGTTAGTTCAGGGATCGTTTATTGGCTTTAGGAGTGTTTTCCAGTCCAGTCTGTTGGGGCACCCCACCCTGGCCCCAAAGTCCACTTTCAGCATTCCCTGCTGATCTTGCTGCTCCATTCCCTTGTTGTACCACTGCACTCCCCCAGTGCTTTGCCTCGGTGTGGTAGGATCAGGTCAGGCGCAATTCCCACACTGTCTCCGGTGCTGTCCCCTGATGCGCCATGGGTCAGTAAGAGGCATCATGTCTCATAGTATGGCCAGCCATGTTGTTCTCTTTGTGGACTGGCTGCTCTAATCAGTAATATCATCTTCACGGCCTTGTGGGCCAGGGTGTGCTCCACTCTCTCCTCCTCCCCCTTCATCTGCTCCCGTGTTCTGATCAGATATGTCTGTCTCCCGGAGCTGCAGAATCAATGTCGTCCTTTGAAACAAATTCTTCTGGGGGGAGGGGCAGGAATCCACTTAATTTTTGGTACTGGGGCCAGCCTCCCAGACCTCTCCACTGGTTCCCTACTCCATGCCAGAATGTTCCATTCACACCTTGTGGCACTGGGTTGAAGTCTGTTCCCTCTTTCCTTGTGGAGATATAAATAATACCCTCCCCTTGGGTGGGTTAGTGCCTCATGCCCCCGCTCCCCTTTTCTTCCTTACATTCATCCTTATATTTTCCTTTCCCCAACTTCTCCCCAGTTGTCTATCATGTGCATCCCTGGTTTTGATCTAGTCTCTGCCATACTACACAGTCCTCACCACAAAAATATTTGTATACAGTAGCTTTTTCCCTATGTCCCTTTTGCATTTTTAAAAATACTTACCTCAGTGGGCTCATGTTGTACTTGTCCTTTTGTGCCTGACTTACTTCATTTAGCATGATTTCCTCCAGTTCTTCCCATGCCGCTATGTACTTCATATGTTCATCACTACTTTTTAGTGATGCGTAGTACTCCATTGTATGTATCTACCACAGTTTTTTAATCCAGTCGTCAGTTGATGGAAATTTGGGTTGCTTCCAGCTCCTTGCAATTGTGAACTGTGCCACAGTGAACATTGGAGCACAGATGTCTGGTCTTGGTTTGTTTTTTGCCTCTTCTGGGTATATGCCCAGTAGGGGGATTGCTGGGTCATATGGTAACTCTATTTCCATCTGTTTTAGGTATCGCCAGATTGATTTCCATAGTGACTGTACATACTTACAGGCCCACCAGCAGTGGATGAGAGTTCCTGTCTCCCCACAGCCCCTCCAACACTTGTTGCTTTCTGATTTTTTGAATTGGGCTATCTTTGAGGGTGTCAGGTGGTACCTCATTGTTGTTTTAATTTGCATTTCTCTTATGGCTAAAGATTGGGAACATTTTCTCATATGGTTGTTGGCCATTCAGATTTCTGCCCCTGTGAGACTTCTGTTCAAGTCCTTTGCCCACCTCTCAAGTGGGCTATTAGTTTGTTTTTTTTCTATTTGGAAGCTAGTATTGTAGATTTTAGTAATAAGGCCTCTGTCTGATGTGTTATTGCTAAAGATGTTTTCCCAGCCTGTGGACCCTCTTATTACTCTCTTGTTGAATTTTTTCGATTTACACAAGTGTTTTATCTTCAGTATATCCCATTTGTCAATTTGTGCCTCCTCTCTGTCCTTCCCTATTTCTGATAGCTTGTGTATTACCTGTGTCAAAGTTCTCAAGTTGGTCCCAATTCCCTCATTGATGGCCCTAATAGTTTGGAGTTTAACTTCAAGGTCTGTGATCCACCTTGAGTTTATTCTTGTGCATGGAGTGAGATAAGGTTCTTTCTTCATTTTTCTGCATGTAAATATCCATTTTTTTCCAACACCACTTGTTAAAGAGGGCATCGGTTTCCCATTTGATATTTTGGGGCCCTTATCAAAGATCAGCTGTCTGTATGCTGATGACTTTATTTCTGGGTTTTCAGTTATTTTCCATTGGTCTGAGTATCTGTCATTGTACCAATAGCATGTGGTTTTGAGAACTGTGCCTGTATAGTATGTGCCAAAGTCAGGTAAAGCAAGCCCTCCCACGGTGTCCTTCTTCTTGAGGAGTTCTCTGCTAATTCTGGGCTTCTTCCCTCTCCATATCAAGTTGGTAATCAGTTTTTCCATTTCTTTGAAGAAAGATGAGAGTAATTGTATCAGGATGGCATTAAACTTATATAGTGTTTTTAGCAGAACTGACATCTTAACTATATTGAGTCTTCCAATCCAAGAGAATGTGGTATTCTTTCATTTGTTGAGGTCGCTCTTGGTTTCTTGTAATAGTGTTCTATAGTTTTCCCTGTATAGATCTTTTGTTTTTTCAGTCAGGTATATCCCTATATATTTCAATTTATATTGGCTATTGTGAAGGGTACCACCTTTTTGATCTCTTCTTCTGTAGTCTTATCTGATGTGTATAACAGTCTGATGGACTTCTGTTTGTTGATCTTGTATCCTGCCACTCTGCCAAACTCCTCTATTGCTTCCAGTACTCCCCTTATGGAACTTTTGGGATTTTCCATATATAAAATCATATCATCATGATAATTTCACCTCTTCCTTCCCCAGACGAATAACTTTGATGTCTCTTCTTTGCCTTATGCTGTTAGCTAAAACCTCCAGCACGATATAAATAGGAGTGGGGACAAGGGGCATCCTTGTCTGGTCCCCTTTTTCAGTGGGATTGTGTTAGTCTTTTCTCCATTGACTACCACGTGGGCTGTTGCTGTTGGTTTTTCCTATATAGCTTGTATTGTCTTTAGAAACTTTCCTTCCATTCCTATCTTCGCTAGTGTCTTAAACAGGAATTGGTGTTGGATGTTGTCGAATGCTTTTCCTGTATCTATTGATATTATCATGTGGTTCTTGTAGTTTTTCATGTCAATGTGACGAATAATACTAATGGTCTTTCATATGTTGAACCATCCCTGTATTTCTGGTATGTATTCCACTTGTTCATGGTGTATTATTTGTTTTATATACTTTTGTATTCTGTTGGCTAGTATTTTGTAAAGGATTTTTGCATCAATGTTCATTAGGGATATTGTTCCGTAGTTCTCGATTCTTGTGGGATCCTTGCCCAGTTTGGGTATCAGAGTTATACTAGCTTCATAGAAGGAGTTTGGGAGTTTGTCATCTTTTTCTATGTTCTGGAAGAGTTGTGTAGGATTGGTGTTAGATCTTCCCTAAAAGCTTGGTAGAATTCTCCAGTGTAGCCATGTGGTCCAGGGGATTTTTTTTTTTGTTGGTAATCCCTTGATAACTTTTTCTATTTCTTCTAGTGCTAGGGGTCTGTTGAAATTCTTGATGTCCACCGAGGATAGTCTAGAGAGGGATTGTTTTCCCAGGAATTTGTCCATGTCTTCCAAATCGTTGAATTCATTGGAGTACAACAATCCTTCATAGTACTGTGTAACTATCCTTTTGATTTCATTAGGGTCTTTGTAATGACCCCTCTTTCATCCCTTGTTCTTGCTATTGAGATTTGTTCCCTCCTTTCTTTGGTTAGGTTTGCCAATGGTCTATCGATCCTCTTTATCCTTTCAAAGAACCAACTTTTAGAGATATTAATTTTTCCCATAGTTTTCTTATTTTCCTTCTCGTGGATCTCAGCCCTGATTTTTATAATTTCTTTTCTTTTGTTATTAGTAGGATTGTCCTGCTGACTCTGCTCCAGTTTTTGCAAAATTTTGTGCCAGCGTATCAATCATGAGTCTCTCTTCCTTTCTCAGGTGTGCATGTATTGCTATGAAACTTCCTCTGATGACTGCCATTGCTGTGTCCCATAAGTTTGGTACATCGTGTGGTCATTTTCATTGGTTTCTAGAAATTTCCTAATTTCATCTCTAATCTGCGCCAGTATGCACTCCTTTTTGCAGTAGAGTTATTCATCCTCCAGTTATTTGCTCTTATTTTCTTTGTCTTCCTTTTGTTGATTTCCAGTCTTATGGCACAGTGGCCAAAGAGAGAGGTGTGTATTATTTCAGTGTGCTTAAATTTATGTAGATTTGCCTTATGTCCCAGCATGTGGTCTATCTTTGAATATGTGCCATGGGAACTTGAAAAGAATGTGAATTATTTTGTATTTGGATGAGAAACTCTGTAAATATCTATCAGGTTCAATTGTCTAATTGTGGAGTTTAGCTTTCTAGTCTCCTTGGTGATTTTCTTTCCCTGTGATCTATCTTTCTCAGTGAGTGGTATGTTTTAGCCACCCATTATAATTATCGAGTCTGTGATTTCTTTCTTAATTTTGGGGGTGTTTGGTTGATGTATGGAGCGGGTCTCTCATTTGGGGAATATATGTTTACAATGCTGAGTGGTTCATTGTCTATGATTCCCTTGAACATTATATAGTGTCCCTCCTTATCTCTTTTTATGGTTTGCACTTTAAGGTCAATTTTATCCGAGATTAGGATTGCATCCTCTGCTTTTTGTATTGCTGTTTGCTTGGTAGGTCCTTCTCCAGCCTTTGATTCTCAGCCTATTTTTGTCTGTAGCCTTGAGATGTGTCTCCTATAGGCAGCAGATTGATGGGTTGTGTTTTCTAAGCCAGTCTGCTAGTCTCAGTCTTTTAATGCTTGAGTTCAGGCCATTGAAATTCAGGGTTATTATCTCCATCTGCAGACTGTGATGTCATCTTATACCTTTTGTGATGGAAGTTTTCCTACTTTCCTTTACATTTTAAAAATATACAGGAAGTAATTTCATAGTATGTCTTCAGTTTTTCATATTATATCTTAAATATTCAGGAAATTAAATTCTGTACATAAGCACATATACAACTGGGGAAAGTATAATACAGATTTTTTGCTGTTTTGAATTTTGTTTTTCAAAAGTAGTTCTCTAAATTTAAGAATGTATTTCTGTTATATAGAATGATTCTAAGCTGAAAAGTTTTCTTAGGGCTTGCTTTGTGTCTTTATTTCTAAGACTGTAGATAAAAGGATTCAGCATGGGTGTGGCTACAGTGTACATCACTGAGGCTATTGCAGAGGCCCTGGAGTTTTCAATGTGGGGTTAAATAAGATAAACCCCAAGACTTGTACCATAGAATAAGGAAATAACAGAAGGTTGAGACCCACAGGTGGAAAAGGTTTTATATTTGCCCCCAGCTGATGAAATTTTCAAAATGGAGGACACAATCTCATGTAAGAGAAAAGGATCCCACTGAGTGGAATAATACCCAGAAGTCCAGTTGCTAAATACATGACTAAGTCATTTAGGAATGTGTCAGAGCAAGCAAGTTGGACGACCTGATGAAGTTCACAGAAAAAATGAGAGATTTTCAATTCTGTACAAAAAGACAGTTGCAAAACCATTAAACCGTTTAATACAGAGTGCAGAAATGACAATACCCAGGATGCCAGAAGCAAGAGGCCACAGAATCTTGGATTCATGATGACCATGTAGTGCAGTGGGTGACAGGTGGCCACAAACCGGTCATAGGCCATCACTGCCAAGAGGAAGTTGTCTAAGGCCGCAAAACGCAAGAAAAAATGCATCTGAGCCATGCCATTTTCATATGTAATTACTTTGCTCTGCATTTGGATATGCATCAGCATTTTGGGGACATTGGTGGAGGTGAAACAGATGTCTGCGAAGGAGAGTTTGGAGAGGAAGAAGTACATGAGTGTGTGGAGGTGGGAGTCTGTGGTGATGGCCAGGATGATGAGCCGGTTCCCAGTGAAGGTGACCAGGTACATGGAGAGTAGCAGTCCAAAGAGGAGGGGCTACAGCTCTGCATCTTCAGAAAACCCCAGAATGATGACTTCTGGAATCAGAGTTTGGTTTGGGGGCTCCATATAGCTGGTGAAAGTTTTTGGAAAGAGAAAAGAGAATTGCAAACTATGCCATAAACTCTTAATAGCAATTTAAGGGATATAGTGCCATTTATAATTTAAATAATTAATCTATCAATCCCTATTCACATCTGAATATCTTATGTTCTTGAATCTCATGTGCTCAATGTTCACTTTGATGCTGAAACTTTCCAGCTGTCCTTCAGTCTAATACCATCTTTTCCTTAAAACATTATATTTCTCAACAAATTCCTTAAGTCTCTGATTGTTCATTCAACAAATGTGTTTGACCAAATGTTTTATTCCAAGTGTTCTTGAAACTTGTCAGAACCGTAGTGAAAAAATAAAAATTCTTACCTTTATTTGACGTTAACAAAATTCAGAGGGTTGTGGAGGAAGGAGGACTGGAAACAGGAAACAGAGGCAGCGGGATAAGCTATGAGACATCTGGGAATTGCAGTGGATGAGTTAAATTAGAATGTGTGTGATTTCTTGAATGCTGATCAGGTCTGTAAACCCCGTACTTGACCGTGAGTATTAAGCCGGTTAGTTATAGAGTAAAAGGAAATGCTTCTAATTATAATCACTTGTGATAAAGAGGCTTACAGCAGAAACCTGAATGCAAGTAGGATACTAGTCACGAGAAGAACACGTTGTACAGAGACAGCGCCTGTGCTCCCCCCACACAGGACTATTCCTCACCCCTCTGACACCACGGTGGATGGTGTAACTGTAACTGAGGTACAAACAAGGAATCTGGATTGAAGTTGTAGTTAAATGTGATGGGAATATGAGCTGAGATGTTTATGAGGTTGTACAGACTCCATGATGAAGAACACAAACATCATTTATTCTTTTTTATGTATTATTATAACACAACACGTTATAGCATAGCCTACTGTATTATACTGAGCCGCTAGGTGGTGCAAATGAGCAAGCACTAGACTACTCGCTAAAAGTTTGACATTTACAAACAATACAAAAGAATCTAAAAGCAAGCCTGGTGATCTGCTTCCCAAAGGTCACACCTTGAAAATACCAAAATCCAATTCTACTCTGCACGTGTGAATTCATCCAGAGTTGGAATTGACTTGGTGAGCACTGAACAACATCAGTATTGTTAAGTGATGCAGTGTGGACTTATACTAAAAAGTTGCTCTTGCTTCAGTTTCTAGGTGGTATATTATTTCCCATTTTGAATTGTAGGTGGCAGTTTAAGGTATCCACTCAACTTGTATCTCATTTGCTGATAATTGCTCCTACTCTCCCGACATTAATCTATGATGGTGTGTTATGGAGGCTGACCCAATTCAACAACAAAAAAGAAGTAAAAAATAGAAACGTTAGTTTCACTCTCCGGTGAGAACTAAGTTGAGACTCAATAATCCAAAATCAGTCTTTGGGTATTTCAAAAACCTATAATCCCTTGGGCAGTGATTTTATTTGAGGCCATCTTCTGCCATGTGATAGAAAGCCAATCTACTGACAGGAAGGGAGGAAAGAAGGAGACAAAAAGGAAGGTGAGGAGATTAATGCAAATTTTGTAAGAATTAGAGGAAGGAAGGTTATATTACCAAGTTCTAAACCCCACAATACCCAGAAAAGTATAAATAGTGGAATTACCCACCTAGATAATTATTGTAATATATATGACTTAAATGAATTCCTATGCTTACATTGTAAGTATAATATTAAAATATTAGTGGTTAATTGAAATATTCATATATAGAAAAATGGAAGAGAATGTTACAAAAAGAACTTCTTTTCATTCCTTTCCCCAAATTCAGAGCATTTAGGAGTCATTTTGATATTAACAGCAGTGATTTTTAATATCCCAATGAAATGCTAATATATTCTTCAAGCTTTAAAAATATAATAATGATATAAATTGTCTACAATTTTTTTTCACAAAGCAATAAGCAGACGGCATATTTCCTAATTCATTCTGTGACACGAGCAGTATCCTAATATCAAATCCAGGAGTCCTGGTGGGAGAGTGGATTATCATTAACCTGCAACAGCAAGATCAGCTGTCTGAAATCACCAGCCACTGCATGGGAGACAGATAAGAGTTTCTGCTCCATCGACAGTAAAAGACTTGGAACCTCATGGGGACAGCTGTACTCTGTCCTATAGGGTCTCTATGAATCAGAATAGATTTGAAGGCAGTGAGTAATATCAAAACCAGATACAAATATATAACAAAGGAAGATTATCACTCAATATTACCCATAAAATAAATGCAAAATTCTTCAACAAATACAAACTAATTGAGTCCAACAATGTACGACAAGAATAATATATTACAACTAAGTGGTATCTATTCCAGCAATGGGAAAGTGGGTCAAAATTTGAAAATCAATTTATGTAATATCCTACATCAACTAGCCAAAAGGGAAAAAAAGTAACATATAAAACCTAAACAACTAAAGAAAAAAATCATAAATTCAAATTGCAATAAGCATTTGATAGCATTCAAAATGATTATTTACATTTTAATTTCCTGCAAAATTTTGAAAAAAGTTTTAAAAGTTGGCTTGATAGAGTACATCTATGACATTTACCACTAGGGTCATCTTCAGTGGTGAAAAATTAGACGTTTTTTTCCCTCTTATTCATAACAGGGCAAGGGTATCCTCTCTTAACACTCTTATTTCAATGCAAGTCCTAAGAAGCATAATAACACAAATAAAGCTGTCTTTGTTCACAGAAGACATCACTGTCTATGTAGAAAACCCAAAGAAACAGCCAGAAACAGAAAAATACTAAAACTAATAAGAAGAGCAAAATCATAGCTTGCAACATAAAGTTATAACCACCAATAAATTTCCACATAATAATAACAAACAGTAACATATAAAAATGAAATTCTGCAGCCGTGGCAAAAATAGATCAAAATACAAACAAAATCAATGGTCTAAAAATGACATAATATCTGTGAGAGAAATGAAATGACCAAATACATAGGTATTCACTGTTCATGAATTGGAAGGATGACTAATACTGTGAAATGTAAAACCTTCCCAACTAAATCCAAATATTTAATGCAATTCCAATCTAGATCTAAGTCAGTTTATAGCTATTGGAAAAAATGATAATGAAGTTGATACTTAACCCTTGTGGTCTTCTACCCTGAACCAAGAAATCAAAACTCCAAAATTTTAAACTCTTTAACTCAAGTCGCCTCATGAAACATCAGACAAATACCAAGTGAAAGACATTTTATAAAATAGTTAACCAACACATGTCAATACTTGCATGGTCCTCAAACAAGGAAAAATATCAGGGTACCTGTCACAGCCACAGGAGTCCACGGAAGGATGACAAATAAATGCAGGATCCTGGATAGAGATGATAAGAGGCATCTAAGTGAAAGGTTTATGCAAAATCTTTACTGAATTTGTAATTTTTCTAGTATAAAAACCCAAACAAATATGTTATCTCTAGAGCTTCACCCATGCTGGGTTTCATGTCACAAAGAACATAAGTAAAAACATAAAAAAGAGTCAAGAGAGTTACCAACAATAACAAATACAACAGAGATAAATCCCATTGTGAACAAATAAAAACTATTGAAAATATTAACAACTGGATTGAGCACAAAGTAGAGAGAGCAAATGAAAAGATGTTAACCACTGAAGTGAAATTTATCATTTTAATCTGCCATGGTCATCTCTACAAGACTCTGTTGGATAACCAGGTTATTCCAATATCTCAATTATGGTCAGAGACAATGACAAGAATGAGAGTTCCTGCTGCGGATGGCAGGGGACCTAGGTGAAGGCAGGGGAAAGGATAAAAGGGAGCTGATATCAGAAGTGCAATAAGGTAAAAATTGTTTTGAAACTAATAATGTACAAAATTTTTGATATGATTGAACAATGGAATGATATGTCTGGACTGGGTCCTAACACCGTGGTTTAAAAGAAAGAAAAATACATTAAAATAAGTTTGTATTAAAAAACTGTAGAAATAATAAAGTTAAGTAAAAATTTTTAAATTAGTCATATGCAATTATCTTGAATACAACAACTTGTGAACCTGATCCAGAGTTCATTATTTGCCTTGGACTAGAAAACTCACAGCTTTAACTGGCATATTCTGCATCTCTTAAACCCAAATTCTGATGCCAAATTTATAGACAAGTTTAAAAAATAAATAACTTTAAAAATTTAAAATAAACAAATAAAAAGTAATTTAAAATGTCAAGCTGCCTCATATTACTCAGTTGATTTTGGGATGTATTATAACTGAAAATCCCCCACTTCTCCTGTGCTTTTTCCACTCTTCATCTCTCTGCGGTTTTCCCAGGAGCAGGAGTCTGCTCTGCACATGGACCAGAGCAATGTCTCCAAAGGCAAGTCTGACTGCAGACAGACTGTGCTGCTAATTCTGCCTTGACTCTCCGCTAATTTCAGAGTTGTCCTTCCTTAAGCAAAATATCCAGCTCTGTGTTACATGGCTGCTGCCTACCTGCCCACACCCGTACTTCACTTTCCATTCCTTGTTTTCATTGTTCATCAGTTATTCATTATTATGTGAAATTTCCAATGCACATCATATGGTTTTAATAGTTGAAACATTACTCCCATCCTGTCTCCTCCTTCAAAGCTCAGTGTGACCATCATCTCTCTGTGAAATCTTCACTAAAATTCCCCAGGAAGGGTAACAACATCATGATCCATTTCAGCAGGATTGCAGAGCCGGGATAAGCACGCACTTACCATCTGTTCCCTTACGGAGAATGTCAGATACTGGAAAGAAGGGACAATGTCTACTCATTTCTTTGTGTCAAGACTATAATTTAATGCTAAATAAGAGTTCTGTGTGTTACTATGTGAACAAATAGTTGAAAGAATTTAACAGGCACGTTAATGCAAAGAAGCAAGGAAGGCTGTTGAGAGAAGGCGGTTGCAGGAATGAAAGCCAGCACCGGGGAAGACAGATCAGAGAAAGAAGACATTGTCATGTAGCCAGAACCAGTCTCTAGAACCAGTCTCCAGTTAACAAGACTTCTTCCATTAAACTTGATTTTATTTGTTATACCTGTTGATCCACCTACAGACACTACCAATAAGAGAGGGTCATCACACATCACCACATCTCCAGGCACCCGCAATGATGTGGAAGCTCATCCAGGTATCATCAGAGGAGAGTCCACCATGGCTGGTACTCCAGTGAACCACTGCTAATTTTAGAGATTTGCCTCCAGGAAGAGCATTCAGATGGGCCCACTTGTGAGGCTTCTAGAAGGTATAGCTGTGTTTTCCCATCCCCTTAGATGAATCAAGTTGATCTTGGTCAGTGTAGAGGAAGTATTTACAGTCCGTTGGCTCTAGTGGATGAAATCCCTTGTGCCTCATTAATGAAGTATTCTTTTGTCTTACATTCCCTGAGAATTCTGCCAGTTTGACTCTTGACAGACAACGTGGAGTTCCGTATACAAGTTTATCCCACTGGACTGCTTCTTCCCAGAAGGTGATCATCTCTATTGTGGTGTGTTTCCAGCATGCAGGGTAATGTCTAATGATCACTCTGAGGTGCATTTTCTTCTCCAAAGACCTAAAGAACACAGCTGGACATCGTTTACCAAGATGCCAGGGTTTTATGAAGCACTTCTGATTACATAGAGGCCACCAGTCTCACTAGTGTATCTTTACCATGTCTTTTATATCAAATAATTGACAATAGAGCCTGAGTAAATGGAATGTCATCCGTGTAGGGAGCGTATTTGGAGATAGGATGATAGAATATTCTCAGTGTGTGTTTCTACACTATAGGTCATAACAGATAAAAAGCCTAAATTTTACAATGTCCATAAGATGGTTCATAGATAATACTCAAATTCTATTTCATTATATCATATAATATAATAATGCATACGACTGTTTAATAACAATTCACATGCCATATCAATATATTCAAAGAGTTGTATTATTATTTATGAGAATTATTTGCTAATTCTAATCAATGACACCTGTGACATGCTAGCGTCATCTAAAAGGGAATCTGTTCATTTGGTGGTTTTCAATTTTGTGAAAGGAAAGTCCAAAGAGGAATACAGATACCAGGAAGGGAAGAGGAAGGTGCGGGGAGAAAGGGTCAACCGATCACAATAATCTACATATAACCCCTTCCTAGGGGGTTGGACAACATAAAAGTGGTTGAAGGGACACAGTGATTGGAGTAAGACATGGGGGAAATTTAAAAAAATAAATTATCAAGGTTTCATGAGGTAGGAAGAGTGGGGGAGGGGAGAAATGAGCAGCTGATATCAAGGGTTCAAGTAGAAAGAAAGTATTTTGAAAATGATGATGGCAACATATATACAAATGTACTTAACACAATGGATGTATGGATTATGATAATAGCTCTAAGAGCCCCCAATAAATTATATTTTAAAAAGAAGTACAAAGCGGTTTGCATGTGTATTGCAGCAGGATCCGCTCTAGTTGAAGATGTGAGGAGAGAAGAGGGGAAATCTTCCTGAGGGGGAGCCACTTAAGGCAATAGATCAAGGATGGTGAGTGGAAGAAGTGTCCCAGGGAAGAGGCTCATCTTGCCTGACTGGTATCTGCTTCAGGGAGCTTTTTGTTCTTTACAGGTGAACTCCACCATTCACTCTTCTGGTTTGGCCTATTAGCATCAATGAAAGTCAGACCTACCTGATCCGTCCTTGGGATGATGAATACATGTTGTTGGGCCCCACCCCAGAGCCTGAACAAAAGTCTAATATTAAAGGGTACTCAGGATTTCTACTTGAATACCCAGTGCATTGCATCCTGTGTTACTTTCTATTCTGCAATGCGTTTTTCTGTTTTGTATGATTTTATGCATTGGTAATTATTAAGGTGTTTTAAAAAGTATGTGGAATATTTGAATTAATACTTAATGGAACTTTACCACAAACTTTTCCACCGCTCACATAGAGCCCTGACGTATTGCTGATGGGGAGAAAGGATGCAAGTATTGTGAAGAACAGATCGTTGATTCCTCCAAATGCTAACCCTAGGTTTAGCAAGTGACCAGCAATTCCACTGCTAGGTACTGCGTCACAAGAATTAAAAAGATGCATTTAAACAAACACTGGTATATGAATGCTTAGAGAAGCAGTATTCACAAGTACTAACTGGTAGAGATAATCCAAATGTCCACCAACAGAAGAATACCATGTGGTGTTTATATATAATAGATTATTTTTCTGTCATTGAAAAACCATGAAGCAGGATTACTTGATACAGAATGGGTGATTCTTGGAAAATTACATCTAGAGAGGAAGAAAGCGCATGCAACTCACTGCCGTGGAGTCAGTTCTGAGACAGAGTGACCTGTGGGGTAGGGCAGAACTCCACAGAGGTTCCCCAGGCTGGTATCCTTATAAAACAAACTGCCAGATCTAGCAACTGTGTTAATTTGGTTTCGTGTCACCATGGTTGGGCCAGGATTCTTACTAGTATAGCAATTGGTGTTTCCCCCTTTTGTGACCCAACATAAAAACAAAAACAAAAAAAACTCCATGATGGAATTTACTTTGAGCAGCAAAGCAGATATGAGATCAGGGAGGAGACAGCCTCCTTTCTCAGGTCAAAGCTCTGCTGCAATTAATGAGAAGTTGCACCCGACCTGATCCCGAGACACTGAGGCAAAGCACTGGGGGAGGGCAGCGGAACAGCAAGGGAATGGAGCTGTAAGGTTCCCAGGGAATGCTGAAGGTGGACTTTGGGGTGGGTGGATTGCATATGAGTAATATTAAACATTTTTCCCAATGGCAGATTTCCCATCTAGGTCCCTAATAGATATATGTAGGACTACCTCTTTAACACAGATCTACCCAAACTTCTTTACACAAATTTCCATTGAGGTTCACTGAGCACCTTGGTAGGAGTGTCTATTGATCTGGGGTGATCATGACTAGTCTTCTCCTTCTCTCCTCCACATAGAAACTGACCACAGCTGAGGGAGGCCTCTGTCAAAGTGGTTACTACGATGGACAAAGAAGTGGATGATAGATGGGTCATGAACATTAGCAGACACACTTCCTCCATACTTGACGGAAAGGATTTGATTAGTTTCCTGACCTGAGAACAGAAGTCTTCCTTCATCTTGGTCTCTATCCTTATAGTAGCGGCCCATGCAATATAGATATAGATATAGAGATAGAGATAGAGATAGATATAGATATATAGATATATATAGTGATTGACTAACTTTACTTAGCATAATGGTTTCCCAGTTCACACATGTCATCAGGAGTTTCGTGGGTTCATCACTGTTTGTTTTTTTAATCATATATTGGGAGGTCATACAATTGTTATCACAATCCATACATCCATCCATTGTGTCAAGCACATTTTTATATTTGTTGCCATCATCATTCTCAAAACATTTGCTTTCTGCTTGAGCCCTTCATATCAGCTCCTCATGTTTCCCCTCCCTCTCTGCTCCCCGCTCCTGTGATAATGAACCTGTGATATGAACCTGCGATAATTTATAAATTATTATAATTTTGTCATATCTTACCCACTGCCTTCACCCACTTCTCTGTTGTCCATCCCCCAGGGAGGAGTTATATAAAGATCCACCCTTCAGGTAATGCCATTCTCACTACTGGTCCAGAAGGGGTTACCTGTCCTGGATTCCCTGTATTTCCCATTCCTATCTGCAGCAATGTACATGCTCTGGTCTAGCCAGATTTGTAAGGTAGAATTGGGATCATGATAGCGGGGGGGAGGAAGCATCACTATTTTTTACGGATGCACAGAATTC